>NC_092504.1:139886481-140524917 GCF_047511675.1 Marmota flaviventris
GCGTCTCAGAGTGTCTATAGACCTCATTTAATTCACCTTTTCCAGTTACTCAGCTTGGCTAAGTCTGCTGATGTAGAGGTGAAGGATCATTTTTCAACTTGACTTTGGCCCATGGTCAAAAAAAAAAAGAAAGAAAGAAAAAAGTAAAAGAGAGAGAGAGAGTTCTTTGTCAAATTAAGTCATTTTTCAAGGATCCTGAGAGGGAATATACTTGCTGGCTTCATATAACAGGACTGGGGGGAGATTGGTTCAAAAATATTATTCTGAAGCTGAGTGAAAATTAACAGCTCAGAGATGTGGCCTTGAAATGGAGGTTCATGTGTTCACGTGAAGTATCAAAAGTCACATTCTGCTCTGCTTCCAATTCTGTCTTTTATGTCTATCTAACCCAAAGGCAGAGTAGCTGGGTTTTTGGAGTAATTTGGACACCCAGCGTCAGGAAGGGGTGGTGACTAAGAAAGAGCCTCTTGCCGACCCCATCAGGCTGGCAGTTGTGTGTGATCTGATAGCTCTTTTTCTTGTCCATCTGCCTCCAGGCACAGGCACTGTCAATCAAGGAGTTTTAGAAAAGTAGGGTTTAGCTCCCAGGCTGTGTAGGCTGGACTACAGGCAGAAGGTATGATGTTTTGTTGTTGTTGTTTTTGTTCATTATTGTAACTTTACATTTATTTATGTTTATTTTGGTCAAAATATATTATTATTAAATAGTAATATATTTATATTTATTTTTAATAGTATTATTAAATTTGACAACACAATGAGAAAGATTTTCGTTAGAAACTTTTTATTCTGAAATAACTCATGGCAGTGAATTCGAAAGAATTCTAAAATAAAAATAGGCAATTTGTTTATTTCTACTCTATTGAAATATTTGAGACAGGGTGAAGACCCTGGGTGTATTCCAGGTACTCCCGGCTGGGGAGTCCTCCTCTGTTGCTATGGTAACCCTGGGCTCTGAAGAAGATGCTACTGAAAGGAGGCCCCTGGACCTGGTCCTTGAGCTTTCCAAGTTCTTTCAGAACATCACCCCTGAGAACACCGACAGCGTTGGTGTGGTTCTCTCAGGACCCCCACCTTCCAGAATTACTAGTAGCACTAGGTCCTTGAGGCATTTTGGGTCTCCAGTGAGCAGCCCATAGTCCTCTGAGTGGGGAATCAGCCCAGACTCACCAACCTCTTCCCTGTGGCGGAACCCACCATGGTGAAGTTCACTTTCACCCCACTGCCAGGTTCACCCTTATGCCCAGCTGCGCCATCCCTAGCTGAACCTGTCCTATTCTCTATTGCAGCAGAAGAGACAGGTGATTCACCTCTCAATTTGACTCATAACTTGAATCCTGAAACTGACAAAACTCAGGAATCATGAAATACACAACCTGCAGGAATAGCTTTCTATCCAAAGCCTCCTGTGGACCAATCTCACACTTTTCTATTCAAGTCCCTCATGGTTATCTGCATATTTTGTCATTAATTTTCAAGGCAATTTGCTATAATGTGCAATGCACATTTTTCTGAGTAATAAAAAACTTATCAAAATTGAAATCAGCCCATTTTTTTTTATCGTCTTGGTCCATGTTTTCTCTAGGTGTCCCATCCTCCACCCAAACAGGCAGAGTTAATCTTGTTTTCCCTTGGTGTCCGTGGGGCGTTGATTGGTACACATTAGGACACTAACCCCGCTGGTGCTCCTGCACTTACCTGCCCCCTTTGCGATAACTTTAAGAGACAGGGAGAACTTGCTTAACTCACATATTATTCCTTCCAGCATTAATTCCAGAATGGTAGTATTGCATTTTCACTTCAAAGTCATTTGCTCCAAATACTGTCTGAACCATTTAGAAGTAGAGGTACAGACTGTTAGAATCCTAAATCAAAAAAGTTTCTCATGTGATTCCTCATGCATATTTGTGTGTGATGGTTGTGGTGTGTGTGTGTGTGTGTGTGTGTTTGTGTGTGTATATGCTTTTGCATCAACCATCTAGCTGATATTTTAAAAATGTCTAAAAGCATACTACGTACATACAGCTTTTCTTATTGAATACATCAACATATAGAAGGGTACGCAGAACAGCACAGTGAGCTCTGCTACACCCATGTATCCGCACTAACAATCCTCAACCTACTTCCGATCTTGTCTCATCTCTACCCACGCAGTGCATTTTCATGGATTATTTTGAAGCCAATTCAAGAAATTTTTTCTTTTCATCTGAAATACTCCCTTTTGATCTTTAAAAGATAGGAACATTTGTAAAACAAAGTAACTACAATGTCATTACCACAAATACAAATAGTAATTCCTTAATGTCATCATATATCCAATTGGTGTTCAGATTTCCAATTAAAAATAAGTGAAAGAGATATTTTTCAACTTTTAACATTCAGGTTTCCTATCCTTATTTTTTTTAATGTTGTCATGTATTTGTCCTCTAGTGACTTTCATTTCTCGCTCCCTGGATTTTGCTGTGACACTGTGGTGTCTTCTTTCCTTTCTATTACCTTTCTGTTGCTCTTTGGGTCTGTGCTCTAGATAAGAGTTCAATTTGTCACTTTATTGTTGTGCTTATTTACTTCTTTTCCTGGAAGGCGACTTCAGGAGGCATCGCACTCTGCCACACCAGTGGCAGACAGGGGCAGGGCTACCATTCCTGGTGGCCTGGGCTTGGTGCAGGACCCAGTCTCCTTTTGCTTGTGTTTCCAAGCGGAATGTCCCAATTCTCAGGTACCTAGGACTGCTGTCTCCTTTTCCTTGACAATTTCCTGGTCCCTAATCTGTTACCTGATTTCCAGGACACCCCCTTCCTCTGTCTTGACACAGACACACCTAGTCAGTTCAGGGCAGCTCCCCGCTTCCAAGTCCCGACATCAACAAAACATCTCCCTCCTCTTCACGCCACTGCCACTCTTTTTCTGAACTTGTCTCACGTATTCTGTTTCTAGTGTGTCCCCCAAGGCCAACTTGTTCCAAAACCACCAGCTTAGAGCCTGAATTGTTTTGAAAGTTCTTGCCGACACTCACTTTCCGGGATGCGTGCATATGCCTGGGGATCCATCACCACAGCAAAGGAGGCCGACAGCCCCTGTCCACTGTGGCCCTGCAGCTGCATCCAGCTCACTCCCCTCGGCCACCCCTGTCCTCCTGACCACTGCTTAGCCACCCCATCAGGTCCCATCAGAATCAACTAACACAATGGCCTACCACATTGCATCTTTTCTGATATGAAATTGTCAAAACTATATATAAAAGCTGTCTTGAGAAGGAAAAGCTGTCAGTTCCTAGCAGTCTTTAGACTTTTGAAAAAAGAACAAACAAAACTTGAACAGTTATGAACGAGCAGATTATTTTCCACTAA
The DNA here is from genome assembly GCF_047511675.1 of Marmota flaviventris. Taxonomy (NCBI): domain Eukaryota; kingdom Metazoa; phylum Chordata; class Mammalia; order Rodentia; family Sciuridae; genus Marmota; species Marmota flaviventris. Next base: position 139,889,832 of record NC_092504.1, read on the forward strand.
ATAGTCACACACCAAAATGTTCAGGTGGACAGTATTTAATGGTTGATTTGTAATTTAAATAAAATAATATTAAAATAAAGTAGGTTTGTTTTGAGAAGACACAGTGGAAAGTAAAATTTATGTTTGTTCAGTTTCCATTATTTTTAATCTCTCTGTTTAATTATAACATCTGTTAAAGAAAACCTGTTGTGTTAAAATGCATCCACTGGAATAACAGATTAACTATATTTTAATTTAATGTACAACAATAGAAAAGTGAGCCACTGAAACATGGGAAGTAGAAGACTGTACCCGTAACTGTGTGTAGACACCTAAGTGTCATTTACGTGTAGTGTGCAGAAGGAGAATAGACAGAAAACAGAGACCGGGAGAGAGGAGCGGCAGACGAGGGGAGGATGTGGAGATGGATTAAGGCACAAATGAAATGGCACAGTTATCCACACAAAAAGTAATGCTGAGGAAGCCGAGTCAGGATAGGAAAAGTGCACACATAATCACCAGAGATCCTTTTTTTCCCCTTTATTTAATGTGCCAATAAATAGGTAAATGTGTGCATGTTCTTTTTAAAAAACATCTTTATTTTTAGAGCAGTTTTAGGTTCATAGCAGAATTGAGCAGAAAGCACAGCTCCCCTGCACCCATCCACCCTCACTCATGCAACACCTCCCCTGTCCAAGGTGGAGATTTGTCACAACTGCTGAACCTGTATGACATCTACCTGACTAGAAGTCTGCCCTTGACCTCAGGATACATTCAGTGTCGTGGCACAATAGAGAATATTTCACTTCCCTAAAAATCCTCCATGCCCTTGCTCAACCCCCTCTGCCCCAACCCCTTAGAGCCACAGAGGTTTGTATTGTCTCCATATTTTTGCTTTTTCCATTATAATGGCTCATAGTTGAAACCATTCATTTGTAGGCATTTCACTCACTTAGTGATAGGAGTCCTTTCCACCCTGGCTTGGTAACTCATTTCTTTTCCACTGGCTGGAATACCCTGGTTAATGTACCCTTTCCCCTATTGAAGGCTGTTTCTTGCTTCCAAGTTGGGGAACTATGAATAAAGCTGCTGCAAACATTGTGTGCATATTTTATGGACATAAGCTGGCAACACACTTGAGTAAATACGAGGAGCAAGGTTGCTGGGTTGCATGGCTTTCTCCATCCCCCCAGCAAAGAGTGAGCATTCCTGTTGCTCCACATCCTCGCCAACGTTTGGTGTCATCAGTGTATTGAATTTTGGCTGCTCTGTTCTAATAAGTGTATTGTTGTTTTAACTTGCAATTCCTTCGCACCATAATGCATTATTAGTCCACTAGGGCCACCATAATGCAATACCACAGATGGGGTGGCTTAAATAACAGACACTTACTTTCTCACAGCTGTGCAGTCTGGAAGTGCCAGGTCACAGAGCCAGCAGGTTGGTTTCTGCTGGTCTCTGCTCCTGGATAGTAGACAGCTACCATGGGGGTCCTCATGTGGTTCCTGCACCCGGGGAGGAATCTCTCCCACCACTCCTCTTCTTTCAAGGGATGCACTGGGAGTTAGCATTCCAACAAACAGACTTAGGGAAGACAGAATTCAGGCTTAGCAAATTTGACTTGGAGCACTTTTATGTGTGTGAACTCATTTGCCGTCTATGGTTATCTTCTTCAGGGGAGTATCTGTTCCAGCCTTTTGCCTATTTCTTAGTTAAGCTGTTCTTTCTTGGGGTGGAGTTTTAAGAGTTCTTTGTAGATTTTGATGACGTATCTTCGACCAGATAGGTCTTTTGCAAATATTTTCCTCAAGTTTGTGTTTTGTCTTATAATTCTCTTGACTCGTGTTCTTTTCTAGAACACTTTTCTCCCACTCTTTATTTTATCTTCTCATTCTTTCCCCTGCCTTATTCCTGCTCCGTGTGGTAGACCCCAGGGACAGCCTACTATGTATCATGCCGTGCTTTTCTTTAAACTGGTCTGATCACACATACTTGGGTGAAGTGCTTGTTCTTTGTTTATTTTTACACAAATGAAAAAATTATGTACATTTACTATATCTTAACTTGCTCAGTATAAATCACGAAAATAAACGTTTTCTGATGAAATCATAATAATTACTTTTTTGATGTTTGCTAACATTTGTATCAGTGTCCCCAGAAGGCTCATGTGTTAAAGACTTTGTCCCCAAGGGTAGTGCCATTGAGAGGTATTGGAACCCTTAACAGTTGGGTCTTAGCAGATGCTCTTAGGTCCCTGGGGCATGACTTTGAAGAGGATTATGGGAACTCAGTTTGAAGAGGATTATGGGAACTCCGTTTCTCCCTTCGCCCTTTCTGTGGAGGTTTGATTACTTGGCTCTTCCACATGTTCCCACCATGATGTGCTGCCTCATCAGAAACCCAGCACCATGGATCCTCCCGAGGTGCCAAAACAAAGCTTTTCTCTTTATAGGTTAATTACCCCAGGGTATTTTGTCATAGCAATGGGCAGTTGGCTAATACCTTGTTTATATACAATATAATGGTAATAGTGTGACTGTGCCATAATCTAACCAAGCATTGCTAGACCAATCATTTTGGATAATATTATAGAACAGTTCTGAATAATGCTGCATAAACATCATTTTGTAGATGTCCTCCTGAACAGATGCTACTATTTTTATGGGAAGATTTTTTTTCATGTGAAACCCTAAAATTCATATGTTGAAGCTCTAATCCCCAGTGTGACTGGTTGGAGATAGGATCTTTAGGACTGTGGCCCTCATAAGAAGAAGAAAGAGATCTCTCCACCATGTGAAGACATAGCCAAGGGGCATCTGGCAAGGGAGCCACCCCCCCCCCCAAACCAGAAACTGAGTCCCAACACCTAAATCTTGGACCTTCCCACCTCCAGAACTGAGAGAAAAGAGATCTCTTCCATTTAAAGTCTATAGTATTTTGCTGGAAGACTTCAAGCACACTGATTTAGTATTCACTTCCCATTTTGACAAAAGATCTTTCACTCTAACTGAGAGAACAGAGAATCCCACTCCTCTAATCACTGCCTCCATGTTCTTTTTCCTAGACTTACATAATCATTTCAAAAGAGTACCTCATTTTTTTTTGGGGGGGGGGAGTACAGGGATTGAACTCAGGGGCACTTGACCAATAAGCCACATCCTCATCCCTAGTTTGCATTCTATTTAGAGACAGGACCTCACTGAGTTGCTTGGCACTTGCTTTTGCTGAGGCTGGCTTTGAATTCGTGATCCTCCTGCCTCAGCCTCCTGAGCCACTGGGGATTACAGGCATGCGCCACTGCACACAGCACAAACGTGTGCTTCTTTTAAAATTTAATTTAATTTATATTTAGTTGCTTAATTGAACATGTCTATAACTAAATATATACAGTGTGATAATTTCATACATGTATACAATGAGTAATGATCAAAACAGGGAAGTTTGCATTTATGTGTCCTTAAATATTTTTTAAAATTTTGATTAATACATAATAATTCTATATATTTAGAGGTACAGGGTGGTATTTGAATGTGTCTATGCAGTGTGCACTGAGAAAATCAAGGTAATTAACATTGCCTCTCTGTATTATTAACTCATACTTAGAGCCTAGTTATTGATAAATATGCAATAGATTATTATGAACTCTATTCACCTCACTGTGTTGTCCAACATTAGAACTTATTATTTCTGTCTGTGTTTTAGTATCTACTATCCAACTTCCTTCTCCTCCATCTATCCAGAATCTGGAAGTCATTATTCTACACACTCTTCTCCTCTGACTCCAGAACATAGGTCATCTCTAGCTGGATCTTCCACAAACCACATGGATATGACCGTATCTCCACAACCTGAAAAACAATGACCTTTCTCGCTCTCATTGAACCTAATTCTGCATCAGGTCAACCTCAGGGAGCAAGCTGGTAAGCTAATAAACTAAACATACAACTGCCCCAAGGCACCATGGGTTATGCCATGGGGTCAAGATTGACAAACAGCAACAAATGCTTCACCTGAGCTCAAGGAGTGTGGGAACACTGGACACCCTAAAACACAAGCAGAGAGTTCTTATGTGGAGACACAGATAGGCATGCAAAGTGATAGGAACTCTAAGAACAAGAGACAGAAATCATATTGACACTCTAAGTCAATGACCAGTTAAAATTATGCATAGTGTATATTCTGCATATATGCAATATTCTTTGCCTGTAAACTTTTTGATGAATATCTATGAAGCCTGGTGACACTACACTTGAATATATGTTAGCGAGCAGAGCATCCCACCTATGTGGAGCAGGGCTCCTCTCGGCAACCAGAGGAGCTGTTCCCTCTGTGTCACACAGGCGTCCTGTCATTGTGTCATGTATGTGCCCTGCAGATAAAACAATTATTTCCTAGGTAGGCTAGAAAGAAGAAACGTTTGGGAAGCACTGGGGAGTAACTGAGGTTGATATTAATTATTTTACTGCAAAATAACCATTAGAATAGAGCGGGGTTTTTTTTCAAATATATATTCTTTCCTTTAAAAACTACATGTGCTAGTTATTTTAACATTATAACCAAAATACCTGACAAGAACAATGTAGAGGAGGAAAAGGTTGTTTGGGGCTCTTGGTTTCAGCGGCTCAGTGCATGGTCAGCGACTCCATCGCTCTGGGCAGAAGAGTGTGACAGGAGAAGACTGCTCAGCTCACGGCAACTGGGAAGCTGGGAGAGAAGAGAGAATCCAGGTGCAACAATACAGAGCCCAAGGGCATGCCCCATGTGACCTAGTTCCTCAAGCCGCGTCCCACCTGTCTACAGTTACCCCCCAGTAATCCATTCTAACTATTGATTCATAAAATGCATTGATCCACTGAGGAGGTACAGCTCTCACAACCCACCCTTTTCACTTCTGAACACTGCTGCATTACCTCAAAGCCCCCTTCGGAACCTGGCTGTGCTGGGGGGCCATGCTTCCAAATTATGATCTTGTCAGGGACTTTGAAGTTAGAAACCATAGCAGTGCACTTTCCAATAACATGTTGTTAGAGATGCACTAAAGCAATACTTTGTCATGAGTTACACGAGCACAGCTTTGTGCCTTCCAAAGTCCAGAGGCATACATCATATTATCACCAATGAATCCCAGATTTTATTATTAGGATGTGAAAGAGCAAAGCTTTCTAATTTAAGAGGTTTAAAATTTTCTTTCCCAGTTCATCACTCAATGTTGATGTTCTGATTAAAGCCCATGGTATTAATGTTCAAGAATATAGGCATTTTTCAAGAATTTCACAGTTACTACTACAATAAATTAAGCATGGTTTAATTAATCTAGAAGAGACTGACTCCAGAACAATTAAAGTAACTATGTCCTACCCAGTAAATCTCTCATTTTCCACAAGGATGGCAAATTAGTCCCACAAAGATGTGTAATAAGTCAGGACAATGCAGAGGATGCATGTTAAAAGAATCTGATTCTCTCAGATACAACTGAATACTTATTAGACATGCAAGGCCTTTGATAAATCATTTAGAATTATTGACACTGTCAGTTTTATAAATAAATATGCATGCACTTGCCTCATTAAGGCAAAAACTTTGAAAAATGCTGTGAAGTGATCCACCATACTATAAATATGTTTGGCACCAGCTTGGAGTGCAACCCAATAGAATGTAGTAAAACCAGAAGTTGACATTGCAATGAAGAAAGGAGAAACTCCATGCTGATTTATAGGAAAAAGTCTGCTCTTTAAAACGAAATAAAAGCACCTGTTACCAAGAGAAAATATAAATGCCAAAGGGAATAGTTCTTTTCATAACGTTTTCCACTTAGAACTGCAGAATTCAGCTCAGTAAATCAAAATTGTATAAAAGAAAAGCCAAGAACTAGTTTTATTGTGAAAAGAGTGTTTTAAAGGCTCACTGGACCATCAATTCTGTCACGATGTTGAAAAAAAACGGAGTTTACTGTCCAATTGACTCTTTCTTCCAAAATGAATTTTAAATTGAATTGAAACATCATCTATCTATAATATCCTAGGGATGTTAGCATTTGGCACAAAATCTTTCTGGTTGCTTGTTGAATGTTCACTCTTTGTTTTCTGTGTGTCTACATTTTTTCCTTTCTTTTCTGCACCCTTTGTTTCTACTAAACGTTTATGGACAGCCTTCTCTTTATGACACTCGTGCTCCAGGGAAAAGTAAATGAAACTTGCTTTTCCTTCAAGGAGTTCATATAATGATGGACACTTATTAATGCTTTTGATTAAAATTAAAATACTGTCATCAGCTTATCCTGGTGATAAATGATACTGATGTGATTACTAACACTATAAAGTGCTTCTGATTTTCACTGTCCTTCCTCCTTTCTTCTTTCCTTTCTTTCTACCAGGGATCAAACCCAGGCCCTTGCACATACTAGGCAAGAGATGTACTACTGGGTTATATCCCAGCCTACACTTCCACATTTGTTGAGGTTCATTCATAGTTTAATTGTACTTAAAAAAAATTAATGATAACTCAATCTTCTAATAAATGCTCATCTTTAAATTGTGAATAAGCTTTCAGCATTTTTTGAAATAAGTTTGTATTTTTTTTGTCTTGAAAAATAACTTAACCTAACTTTAGATTGTGCTAAAGTACTTAAAACCAATAATATCTTCAAGGGAATATGCTATAACATTACAAATAGAAACAGAGGAACTAGGTAAGTTAAAGATTGATGCTTTAAATGAAAACAAAATATCTTCACCTTTAAAAAGCTAATAATAATCTACATCATGGTCCAATAATGCATAAGTAATTATGAAAATCAAGGAAGTCCCTTCCACTCCTCACTTAGTGAGGAATTTCTCCAGTGTAACCTGTGGCTCTCATGCATCTCCAGTGTGAGTTCCTTGGGGAGCTGAGTCCTGGCGTCCGTCTGTGTCCACGGCAACCTCAGGTGACAGGTGCCCTGGGTACCACTCCTCTCTCCCCTAACACACCAAGCTGTGAAGATCAACTCATTGCTGGCTGATGGCTCCACTGCTGTCAATGATGCCTTGGAGTGTAAATTGCCCTACAAAGGAATCTAATTGAAAGGCAGTTCAATTCGTTGGTCCCTGTTTGATATCTGTGTTGAACCCGGAGGGCTTTTCCCTTCCCAGCTGTATGATTCTGTAGTTCTCTTCCACTAACTAGGGGAACCAGGATCCCCATCCTGTTCCTTTCACCCCAGTCTCCACTGCTGCTGAGAAGGTCTTTGGGCTTGAAGCTCCCGGTGCCTGGGAAAGCAGCCAGGAGCCCCCTATCTCACCCCTGCTGCTTCTCCCAGGCAAGTGCTTCAGGATGATCAGAACCAAACTTTGGGAAGTGGCACCCCCAACCCACCCCGTAACAAGCCACAGAGCTGTTTCTTCACTTACCCTTGGCTCAGAGGACGATTTCCACAGGCATTCAACGATTGCTTTCTAAACAACCGTCATCAGTTTCACTGGGTAAGAGGCTGGTACAGTCTGCCATGCTGTTCTGCTTGGGGGAAGGCAATCACCTATTTTATTATGTTAAGTTGAAAATTTCTAGTCAGAGGGCGGCCAGGCAACAACCCACACCGTGCCTAGCATCCTTTGTCCATGGATGATCTTTTCCTTTTATTGATTCTGAGATTTTAGAAAGACCCACCTTTTTGTTAGTTCAATGTCTGTTTAACTCTGTGTACTTACTTATCTCCTTGATAGTGCTGTTGTGAATCTCAGCAAAACCTTCAGCAGGACACTTCCTGCCAATCACTTCTCTGCAGCTATTGAGGTCTAAGCCAGGGAGCTGGTTTCACTCAGGGCAATGATAACTGTTTCTAAAGCTCCCTGGGGCGGCCACCTTTGAGCCATTGCACTTTTTTTTGGCTTCATGGACTCTTTTATTCTAGGACCCCCTGGTTAGGGCGGCACCTGTTCCTGCATCTGGCTTTCTACTCCTGAGCCTGCCTCAGATTTCGGCATGTCTCTTTCAACCTCTCCCACCTCTTCATAGATTTTCTCAGAATTTTTGACTTAAATATCATTCTTCGCAACAGAAGACTTAGCCACTAATTCCAAAATTACTATAGGAATTTCTCCAGTGTAAGCTGTGGCTCTCATGCAAATAAATCCTAGGCTGCTAGTCTTGCTGTCTTGGCTTCTCCAGAGAAACCTGGGAGTAAATGCAGTGATGTCAAGCCACCTGTCCCTCGTCCCACAGATATTCGGCTTTCTTCAGAAAAATACATGAATCAAAGCAGAGAGTAGGGAAGGAAGAAACAAATGAACTTTAAAACTTACCAGACAACAAATTGAACCTACTCACTCTTGCCACGCACACCAGACCATATCCTGGGCAAATTAATATAGAATATGCATGCTTTATATAGATAATTTACTCTTGTGTTTAAAATAACTTCTCCATTATGTTCAGTCACTACTCTTTAAAAAGAATATTTTGAGTTCTCTGCCTCCTAATATTTGCTATGATTTATAATCTTGATCTCTTACAGGTTGTTTCAATCAGTGTTGTCCCCAGTAGTTACCTGAAATTTAGTGCATGCTTAATACATATTTTGAACATATTTGATAAATGAGTGAACCACATTTTCGTGGCTACCACAAACTTTGAAGAAGTTTTGATGGCTTGGTATCTTTACAGTAAAAAAAAAAAAAAAAATCCAGTAGTGAAATCACAGAAAGAACTTAATTTTAAGGAGCAAACTTTTTAGAAAAATACTCTAATCTCAGAAACATTTTGCTGAGGCTAATTAACAACTATTAATTTAATTTAGCTCTTTTCTACAATATTGCTATTATTGGTCTCCATCTGGTCTAATTAATAAAAATTCTTCTGCAACTAGTTTTGATCATCAGCCAAATTCCATTTTCCCCAATCTGCCTTGGGTAAGAAATAGTGCGACTCCGTCTGCACGGTCCTGCTTTTCTGATAAGCCAGAAGCAGGAGAACTAAGGGTGGTTTCACTGTCACAGCTCCCTGTCGCACAGCCCCCGAATCCCCATCCTGACATTCAGAAGTGTGAAAGAGGTTGAGATTCCAAAGTGCTTCTTCCAGAAAAAGACCTCCACTCCAAGACAACATCATTTTAGGGATGTAGACCTGACGGTGCACTCCGTGGAAGTTAGTATGATTCTGAATCATAACTGCTGATTAATATGGAAACTAAAAATGATCAACAGCCCAGTACCATCCAACAGATAGAGACACTGTGTCTCTAAGATTTGGGGGACAAGGACAGCCTTCTCCGGAGGTTGTCTGACTCCCAGTGGACACTTAGGCCTTGTCAGAGTGTGCCCTCCAACACTCATGCGGGGATTTAATGGCCACGGGAGCAGCACTGAGAAGTGGGACCTGGGAGGGTGATGGGCCCCGGGGCTCTGCTCTCGAGGATGGATCAGGGCAGTTATCAGGGGTTGAGTTCAGTAGCACAGGATGAACTCGCCCCTCTGCCTCTTTCTCTTCTGCCCTCTGCCTTTCCCTAGGGTGGGGACTGGCAGGAAGGGCTTCACCAGGCAACAGCGCCTGGGGTCTCCGTTCCCAGCTTCCAACGGTGAACCAGTCCAGTTTTGTTTATTATAGATTTTCTAGTCTGTGTTGTTCTGTAATAAAATGGTCTAAGACAATGTGTATTTGCCACAACAATCTATATTTTTTTCAAGGCTTTCCAGTGATAATTTATATTCAGAATAAGAATGATTCACATTTCAGTAACTTATTATCTGACACAAAATATATTTGGTCTTCAGCTAGAGACCTTCTGCATCGCCAAGGTGTGGCTGTTCCCCTACTCTGACAGCCCGATTGACTGTGCTGTACATGACGGAGCCACACCTGTCTGTCACCTGTTGTCCCAGTGTTATCATGACCTTGTTCAACTACTAAAAAAGACTCAGTTACAACAACAAATTATAGAATTACTTTCCTTATGGTGATTATTGTCATAGCACTCCTCAGATATGCCCTAGTACAATTGAAGTAGAAACAAAAATTCGTGAACATAACCTAGCTTTTATAGGTTCAATAATTCTGTTAACTAATGAGTAAAATTAAAATTATTTCAAAATAAAATAGACCCATATTAAATTAACAACTCTTTGTTAGGAATTCAAACAATTAGCATTTGTCTCTGAAAAAGTTTTAGTAAACCTTTCCCTCAATCACCAAAAAAAAGAAATACACTCCTGTGAGAGAAATCAAATATAATACGTTTTTTTATTTATGATTATTGTGGGCATGCACTTTTATGGTCTAATAATTTGAGTGACAATAAAAGTATGGCCAAAAATTTATTACATCACTTGTTTATATTTACCTATGAATTATCTATCTCTATTGTCCATTTGTCTACAATTAAAACTCAAGTCATGGGCACATAGTTCTTCTCAAGTGTGACATCTTCTCACAGGTGCCTTCACCCCAGAAAATCTTTTTTAACCACTTTATCTCAATGAAGCCCTCCCTGTCTTATGGATGCTCCCTATCCCTTGACTTCTATTCTCTCCATAATTATCATCGACATTCTAATTCTTTATTTGCTTCCTTATGTATTTACCTAATTACTTATTCTCTGTCTCAAGAGAAAAGTACACAGAGATGTAAAAGCAGAGAATCACTCCTCTTCAACATTTTAGAGAATCAGGAATTTCCTGGAAAACCGTCCACACCCAATAAAGATTTTTGGATAAACAGAAGGTAAAAAATAGTATAATCCAATGTTTCAGTCTTTTCACTGCTGTGACCAAAAGACCTGACAAGAACAATTAGAAGAGGAAAAGTTTACCTGATGCTCAGAGTTCCAGAGGTTCTCAGTCCATAGAAGTCTGGCTTCATTCCTTGGAGTCGAGGTGAAGCAGAACATCATGGCAGAAAAATGTAGCAGAGGGAAGCGGCTTGACACCAAGAATGAGAGATAGACAGACAGACAGTCTGGTTTCTACACACCTAAAAGTTTCACCTCCAATCACCCACCTCCTCCAGCACACCCGGCCTGCCTCCAGTGACTACTCAGCTAACCCCTGTCAGGGGACTGATTCACTGGTTGGGTTAAGGCTCTCATAACCCGATCGCTTCACCTCTGAGCCTTCTTGCATTGTCTCACACGAGCTTTGGGGGGGACACCTCACATCTAAACCATCACATCCAGAAACTTACATCTTGCTTTATTTCCTACTCTTGCGTTCTTCCTTCCCCTTCTGTTCCTCCTCCTTCCTGTCATATCATCTCTGTAGATTCCTGTGGGTGACATTGGCAGGAAGGAGACGCATCATGTAAATACACTGATTAGCAGGTTTTACTTGTATTTTGATATTTTCTAGGTAGTAAAATAAAAAGCACTAGCTCTTCCCATATGCTCAATTAACTTAACAGAAAGCTGTTAAAAGATTCTAAATGTTTGTTAAATAGAGATAACTTTAGTTTTCCCCTTTTGGGGGTGGAAGTGCAAAAGAAAAAAGAGATCTGTCAACAGGAAACGGAGAAGCTATATTTTCCTTGCAAAGCAGAAGTCAGTGACTGAGTCTCAAGTTCCTATGGAGGCTTGAAGATGAACTAGAGCTACTCCAATAATCCATCCACACCCACAGACAGTGTGTCTTTTTTAGGTGCACCTGCTCTCTCTCAAGTCCACCTCTCTTTTCTGCTCATCTCAGACAGTGTCACACTGGGTCAGGAAGCCATGCCCAGTTTCCCTGGTTTGTTCAGAAAGAATGAGGCCCTCAGATCCCTGAGTATGTATTCCTGTCTATTCTGGCTCCTTCAAACTTCATGAAGATACCCGGCATGCACCTGCTAGCCTTGCTCCTCTTGGAATCAACGCTGAACATGTAGCTACTCACATCAAAGCATCAACACATTGGGAACTTACTTCCTACACCCACGCAGACCTTCCTGAGAGTATCCCCACCACAATCTTCCCCAGTCACTGTGCCAACAACCTTGGAGTAACTTTGATTTCTCTTTTTCTGTCATCTCACCCATCTGTCAGCAAACGTGGCTGGATTAATGTTGAAATTCTGTCGAGGCTCTGACAGCTCCTCCCTGCCCCTATTCCTACCAGAGCGTCCCCGCCCCCATCACCTTTTGCCTCATGATGGTGGCACCACCAGGCTCCCTGTTTCCGCTGTCACCCCTGGTAACCCTCCTAAAGCCAGCCCAGGGTGATGTTCTAAAGTGCATGTGGAATCATGCCAGACTTCTGGGCAAACTCACTTAAAAGCTTCCCACTTCCCTCACGTGAGGGAACCAAAGGCCAACCACCTTCCGAGTTCAACAGAGGCCAGTGCTATCCGTCCCCCAGCGTATCTTTGACTTCTGTTCTTTACACCTCCTCTCTCACCTCTAGGCCCCTTCCCTCCCTGCCACTCCACCAGCAGGCCAGCGAGTCTCTTGCCTAAACTAGGAGACTTTGCTTTTTCCTCTACCTAGGAGGTTTTCCCCCAAGTTATCTGTACGGCCTTCCTACCCTTGAAGTGTGCGTTCAATCGCACCATCATTGCAATTTGGAGACAATATTAAGTGCTCCAATCCCTCATCTTCACATTTTCTCCAGAGAAAATTTTCGTACAGCAACACACACACAGACACACAGACACACACACACACACACACACACACACACATATGCCGCAGTCTGGCTTCAGCAAAATAACCGGGGGGTGACGCACAACTTGTGTATATTGATACAGCAGGAGTGGGAGCCATTTATTGTAGGACAGGAGGGGTATATATACATTCCACACAGCTTATCTAATTAGCATAAACTAGATAACAGCAGTCAACCAATAAGGAATCTCCACACTTAATGGCTCACTGGCGTTACTTCACAAACCACTCCCTCTGCCAAAATGCCAGGCGCCATCTTGACTTGTTTACAGACTCTAACATTTCCCCCTTTTGTTTAATTTAAATAACGACCATAGTGGTTTTTACACAAACACCATAAATAATCTGCTATAAGCAGAAGGGGAGGATACAAAATGCCACAATACCAAGCCAATTGATGGCTCCATGCAAGAAGCCCTTGGAAAAATTATACCAGCAATGACACCGTTAGCAAAGATACCGAGTTACAATTTGTTGTAGATTACAGTTTGTTGTCTCAGTCCAGGTAAAGCAGTGTCTCAATAGATTAACTCACAGTCCAGCTAAATCACAATCCAGGTAAGTTCACAGTCCAGGTAAGTTCTGCAGGAAGCTAGCTTAAATCACAGTCCAGGTAAATTCTGCAGGCAGCTAGCTTAAGTTTACAGTCCAGGTAAGTTCTGGAGGCAGCTAGCTTGATCCGAAGTCTCATCCAGTTCTCAGCAACACTGGAAATTCTTCCACCCTTGTCCTCACCGGCACTGGGATGAAGGCAGGAACTCTGGCAAATGCTAAAGAAAATCCTATAGTATTCCAGCAGGCACTAAGAAAACAACCTTCTGAACAATTTAGTACATTATCTCAAGGTTTTCTACATTTGAAATAAGCCTTAATGGCGCTCATTACTCATTAGCTTCCAGGTGTGGGAGAACCATTGTAGTTACTGGCCTTGGAAATGATCAAACTTCAGGGACGCGGGCCTGTCTTCTGCCTGCAGCGTCCTGGGCAGCCCCAGATGGCCCCGGAGAGAGTCCGGGGAGTGTTCCAGACTCAAACTGCCACTGGGCACAGGGAGCAAGAGCCTGCGAGACTGTGCCTCCAGGTCAGGTCTGGATTTGGGCTCTCGCAGTGGTGTCCCGCTCCCTGGGAGGGGGGCAGGGAAGAGCTGGCTGTCGCCGCTTGGAAAGTCCTTGCTGCGCCATGACTGGCTCGCACATGTCCCTCCGGTAACGAAAAGTATTCAGTAATAGCCTTTTGCTGCAACTTTTTTCCTGATAATCCTTCTTCTTCTGAACTTTCTTTTTCTTTCTGACTTGAGTTCCTGGGCTTCCATCAACACATGCCCTAACTATTCTTGGTTCCACTGGGGTGCCTCCTTCCCTTAGTAATTTACTTCTCACCCCTTCCATATTTTCGTCACAAAGACAATACAATACACAAACATACTGCATCAATCTTCTCCATTTTCTCAAAATGGCCATTTTTCCTCTCGCCCTATCTGCCTAGGGACGAGCAGATTTGCTCCCGTCCTATCTATGGACGGGCAGCTTTTTTTCCCGTCACTTACCCCCGAGTGTCCAGGGGCTCCCCATAACGGGCCACCATCTGCCGCAGTCCGGCTGCAGCAAAATTACCGGGGGTGAGGAACAACTTGTGAACATTGATACAGCAGGAGTGGAAGCCGAGTGGAAGCCGTTTATTGTAGGACAACAGAGCTATTTATACATTGCACACAGCTTATCTAATTAACATAAACTAGATACATCAGTCAACCAATAAGGAATCTCCACACTTAATGGCTCGCTGGCGCCACCTCACAAACCACTCCCTCTGCAAAATGCCAGGTGCCATCTTGACTTGTTTACAGACTCTAACACACACACACACACACACAAACACATGCATAATTTCAAACTCCATGGTTGGAAGAATTCCCATTGGTTCGGGGCTGTTTCCTCACTCTTTACAACAATGCATGGTAAGCAGTAGGTAGCAAATATTCCTCAATCGAGTTTCTCTCTCGTTGTTGGGGCTCCATAGTGGCCAGGATGGCTTGGTCGCATCTTGATGGCGGATGGGATGACATTCCAGTGCTGAGGTTTTCCTGAGACTCTCCTGGGCTTTTGCTTCAGATGTTCTCTACAGAATGGTTTCTCCCGGGACGCTCCAAGCCCTCTGGTAAGGTCACCAGCCCGTCATGGTCGGCTGAGACCCCAGGACTCTGCGGACTTTGACTTTTCCGTGCCAGTAGGAATGTGAGTGTGCAAGGAGTGGGTCTCGGGAACTAGTCCTCTGCCCTGCTTCTGCCCAGCCATGTAGAACTAGTGATCGTAGTCAAAGTGGCCTTCATCAGTTAATAACAGGGAGTCCGCGAGGCTGGCTCCCTCAGAGTCCCAGGTGGGAAACCCCGCTTTGGTTTTGGCTTCCCCCTCAGACTCCCCCAGTCCCACCTCCAGGACTCAGGCTGGGAGCAAGAAGGTACGTGGGCTTGCCATTCCCCTGTCCACCCTCCTGTCCCCTATCGGCCCTGCTTCCATTCCCATGGTTCCCTGGATTAGGAATTTGTTTTTCCTCTGGTTCTTCATGTTCTTGTCAAACCCCAAGGTCTCTCTCTTTTAGTTAGCATTTTCACTGCTCTGACTAAAAGGCCTGAAAGAACAATTTTAAGGATGAAAAGCTTATTTGGAGGCTCCTAGTTTCAGATGTCTCGGTCCATAGAGAGCAGGCTCTGCCCCTGGGGTGAGGTGAGACTGAACATGACGGAAGCAGCTCACGTGACCATCAGGAATTAGAGAGACTCCACTCACCAGACACAAATAAATATGTACCCCAAAGGCACACCCCCAATGACCCACCTCCTCCAGCCACACCCCACCTACCTTCAGTTACCACTCAGTCAATCCATCAGGGGTTGATTCACTGATTGGGTTAAGAGTCTAGGAACCCCATCGTGTCTCCTCTGAACCTTCTTGCGTTTTCCACAGATGAGCTTTTGGGGACACCTCACATCCAAACCATAATACTACCACTACCTTATGGTGGAATTCTATCCCCGCTTAGGCTAAGAAGGATGCAAGTCATACTGAAAAGCCATTACTTTTCTTTCCATGAAACCTGAAACTATTTTGTTGTCGTGTACCTAGAAAATCATCTTGAGACTCTAGGCTGATCATCGATCTCCACCACTGTCTCTGGGTAAAGACACTCTACTGAGCAAAGAAAATGTTTAGATCAATGTAGATGGACAAGGGCCCTTAAAGAATATGAACTAAGAAAGCCAAGGACGTACAGTTTTATTCCCAAACTATTTTTCTGTTAAGGGATGGAACTCCAGTTTATACATTCTGAGCAGTACTCCCCTCTCAGGCTTGTTCTAGGGAGCTTCGGTGCCTGACAACTGTAAGAACGAGTGGTCTGGAGAACAATCTCTGATGACCACCGTGAACATGGAATCAGGATGGAAAGGTCACATTTCAATCCTCTATGACAAAAAATAACGAATATTTACTGAGTGTCTCTTGCATTTCAGTACATTTTAAACATGGCGTGGAAGGGCTAATGAGGTTTTTCTCACCAGTGAAATAGAAGAGAGTCTCTCAAAACCAGATCCTCTAATTCATTGCTGTGACCTTTTGGAATCCAGCTGCCTGGTCTGTGCTGTTTGTACCAACGGATGTTCCAACCGATGAGGAAACACTCGCACGAGTGCCTGAATATCGCCCCTACCTTCTGGAACGTGCGGTCTTCACTCATTCCCCTTTTCCTTCTGCCTTGAGGGAAGAAATGCTCTTTTCTCTTGTTTTCTCAGCAACAGAGGTCTGGATCCAGGTCTCTCCCACCTATTCTTTAGCCCTTGGCTGGGTCCTGGTCTGAACCCTTCTCCCCATCTCTTTCTCTTCTCTTACATGTGCACCCCCCCAAGCCAGGCTGCCTTGTATGGTCCCCTTCTCCCTCACTCCACATATCCCTGGGCTTCCATGTCAAAGGGACTGTCTAAGCCCCATTCACTCCGTAGACTCTCAGGCTGGAATTGCCTCTCCACCTCCTGAGGGGGATCTGCACTCTGATGCGCTGGTTCTTCACAGGTGTGTACAAAAATCACTTGGAAAATTAATAAAAAAACAAAAAACAAAAAACACAGACCCTGATTCCTTACAGAGCCTAGGGCTGGACCACTGTGTTTGTGCCATCGCTTGGTGGTTCCAGTCACCTCACAGTGGAAACCACTGCTCTCCTGATGTTTAAGATGGTGATTTCTCAGCCCCCAGGAGCGTGAGACTTTTGCCTCCTTTGCTGCTATGACTCAGTGATCTAGGTCGCCCTTCCTGCGGCCGACTCTCCTGAGAGGTGTGCTGAAGTGAGCCATGCAAAGTCCTTATGAGAAATCTGGTCTGTCACCTGCTTCTCTAACTCAAATTTCATGTTTTTTTTTTTTTTAATTAGCTTAAGTTTATTACTTTTTCAGAATGACAACACGAACCTTGTTTTTCACATCTATAAGGAAACAATTGAAAATAAAAGTCCAAATAATAATGCAATTAGTTTTCCTACAAGTCCACCTTAATATTGACATTTAGAAACAGAAATTTAAAGTATGGCAAATTTACCTAAAGAAAAAAATAGCCTTAATATAATTTTATGATGCTTTCTTGCTACTTGCTATGACCAGATAGAGAAAGTGGCATATGGCTTTGATTCAAAAGTTACATTTCTAACTCAAGGGCACACTCAACCAATGAAATACAGTATTCATATAAATTTCTGAACATATTGAATATTTGATAGAAAATTGAGTTGGGGGGGCAAAGGTTTTGTTTCCCTCAGAGAATATTAATTGAAACCAAAGTCTAATGAAGCTAATAAAAATTTAGTAGATTGACAGTTGATTGCAAGATACAATGGTTGCCAACCCACTAAAACTAATCTATTTCATCTGTAAAACAGCATGTGAGGCTAATGACTTTGTTTTAACTTTGGCATCTACTTTAGGCTCCAAGAAGTCTTACAATGCAATCTTCCCTGCATTTTCTGGTGATAACCCACGTTACAGTCACCTGGCTCTACAGGACTGCATGGTATTGTAGGCCTCCCACACACAAGAACACACTTGTGCATCCACACACACACACATTCCTGTTAGGATCCTGTGAGTGTAAGTCTGCAGAGCAAAGTCGGTGCTAAGCTGAAATGGTGGAACCCCGCAATCAGGAAATTCAGAGGATGGGTTCCCACGGCAGCAGGACACTAACGCTGGTTATATGCTCTGATGGGTTTTTCCATTACACAATCAGACAACCCTGCAAATGTGACATAAATATTTGGCAGATCTTCACTTTGCAAACATACATTTTCGGTGTCATGTTGTATAAATGGTTTCTATAATGTAGATGAGGCTGTAATTGAAAGTTCTTAGTTTTGTACACTATATGTAAATATTTTGTTCATGAGACATAGCATTAATTCTGAAGGCATAACAATATGAAAGACTGCTTTTTATAAGACAGTGTTTGGTTTAACCATGTATTTCTAATGTCAACAAAATGGGCAAATGCTGAAAGATTAATTAATAATCACAAATAATACATGAAGTATACATTTGGTAAACATAAGATAAACAAGAACATCACTTTGCTCATGAAAAATGTTTTGTTTTACATTTATAATCTTATAAAAAGTTAGGAACTTCAAAATACAATAAGTCTAAAGACAAAATTTCAAATGTGGGAAGGAAAAAGTAAATGATTTATTTAACTCTGTTCTTTCTGTGCTATATATTTGGAATAAATGTGACATTAATGACATTTTTGTTGTTTCGTACACATTTAATAAAAAAATACTAGTACACTCTAAAATATGTAATTCTTATTGGTTATAACTATTGAAGCGTCATGTCATCAAATTGCATGAGAAAATTTTGTTGAAATGTGGTTACCTGCATTTTTGCTTGTTTGTACTCTTAGCAAACCAAATCAAAGTATATAAAGCTACTCTTAAATTTTAACCCTCATTTCAAATGAATTCAATTAAACGCCACACCAATGTACACCAAATAACATACGCGTTGTATGAAATCACAGAATCAGAGAGCCAGCCTCCTGCTCAGTCATGCAATCCTGCTCTGACCAGTTCTGTGGGATTCACTGACTCCGCACGTGGTCAGCAGGCGTAGCTACTGAGCCAGGCACTGTGCCAGGCCAGGGATTCCAGGATGCCTTTCAATGTGGCCATGTCCCCCTCAGTGTTTCCCTGTCCAGTACAGAGGACACCAACCTTCAAAATGTCACTTTACATAATTGAAGACACACACACCTGCTTTCTATTATTCAAATGGGAATATGTAACAGTAGCTCATATTTGCTGAGAGCTTATGTACCAAGAGCGACACTCAGGGTTCCACGCATACTCACTTGGTCATCCCTCACATAGAGGCCACAGGCAAGACAACACCATCCCCAGAACACAGAGGAGGAAGCGAAGGACAGAAACCTAATGGAGCATACTCAAGGTCACAGGAGTCACCGGCTTCTAGTTCTCATTTGATCTACGTATACAAATGTTAATCTGGGGTAGAAAAACCAGAAAAATTAAGAAAAAATAATGGTACTATAATAATCAAAATACATATCATAAACAAGTGGAGGCCTTTTGGCTAGTAAAGACTCACAAAAATTCTTTTCATCCTGAGGTTAAGCTTTCCCACTTAGAATGGCAAGGTATATAAAATAGAATTTTTTAAAACAGAAATCTGCTATCCTTTCTCAATCTGAAATTGAAATTCGTATTTTAGAAGAACTAAAAACTGGTTTTTTTACATTTATTTATTTACCTAGTTTGGTACTTAAGTAACTGTATGTGATGATCAATTTTAAGACTCAGCCTGGCAGATTTAAGTTCAAAAGTAATGTAAGGAGGATAGGTTTATTCTTAAGGCTTAAATCAGCTTCATCCATCTCAAAATTTCCCTTCATGTAGTTCTGACACTCATTTAGCTACTGTCTATTTTTTAACTCTATATTTCCTTAGAAAAGCACTGTGATCTCGGTTTGTCATTTTTTCTGGTAGTGTATGATGTGTAAACAGGGGTGCACATCAGAGGGGCCTCTCCATTCTTGAGTGGCTTTGGCAAAAATGAAACACAATACCTGGAGTTTTTTACAGATCTAATAAACTATCAAATTCCTGTGATCTGTGAGTAAAACAATCTTTTTTATGGTCGAAAATGTATGAAACAAAGAGTAAAGATCTTGTCTTATTATGTATTCCTCATATCTCTTCCATAATTTTTAGTTGTGTCTGGTTTTATTTAAGATTTTTATAAATAATCTAGAAGAAAGAGCCCCTACAAAATATTTATTTGCAGAAGATATATTTCCAGACAGTTAAAAAGAAATTGAAGAACCCAGACACAGTGGCACATGCCTGTAATCCCAGCAGCTCAGGAGGCTGAGGCAGGAGGATCAGAATTTCAAAGTCAGCCTCAGCAACTTGGTGAGGCCCTAAGCAATTCAGCAAAACCTTGTTTTTAAATACAATATAGAAAAAGTCTGCGGATGTGGCTCAGTGGTTGAACACCCCTGGGTTCAATCCCCAGTACTAAAGGGCGGGGGGACAGAAAAAGAAATTGTTAATTTTGGTCAAATGGGTGATTTCTACAGTTAGGGATTGCCCTTTTACATACAAGAGCAAGTTAGTAACTAACAAAGTCACAATAAAATGAGGCATACATATGATAAACTGCATATTTAATACTCATCAACTGCAGTGTTATTGAAAACATACTCCATTTCATCATTTTAGGATAAGATACAAAAACTTATGACTCAGTCTTTAACCCGAAGGAGTACCTGGTTTAAACAGGTAATATCACAAGCAGAGAGGGGGCCATAATATCACAATGAGTAGTTTTAAAATCGTAATCTGGACATTTAGGCATCAGGGGAGATGTGTCAGGGGCTGTTGGGAGGATAGGAGGTGTGAAGAAAGGGAGACTATAGTAAAAGACTGCTTTTCACACTCCAATTTAATCAGGTAACTAAATTAAAACTGATGGACTACTTTAAATACTGGGACTCAATTCAAAAGTGGAATATACTATAGCAAGGTTGTTGAGCACCAAACTATAACCAGGCAGAACCCAGTGAGTCTACCTGCACTACCACTAACGGTAACATAAGCACTGACACACGTTTTAACATTCCTTACCAATTATAGCAGGAAATTAGGAGCTTCCTGAACTTCAGTGTTAAAGGTTCATGCTTATATCAATACAATTGAGTAGCTGTTATGACATTTTGAACAAAGAAATGCAAATGGATTCATGTTTAAGAAAGAAACAAAAGCCAAGCGTTACAGAGAGCAGATGAGTGTTTAGAACTTAGCAAAACCTGTTTTTGAGTTTGCAAAGAACAGTCACTTGCCAGAGGAAAAAAAATCATGAAGTGCTAGGAAAGGACACATCCCCTCACGTGCTCAGGAGTGCCTGCAGGCTGCATCGTCGCCTGGACCAGACAGACATGTCCACACAGACCCACAGTCAGTCTCACATATTACACAGACCTCTTGAAATGTTCTAAAGATATCAAGAATCTATCCGAAATGACTTCCTCAATATCATTTCACGTCTTCATAAAGCTCAGTAAAAAATATAAAACCACTGACTCAGGTTCTCCATCATTTTCTTTCCTTTCAAACTTTAGCTAGGTAATCAATAGGTACCAGATCTGCTCCCATATCACTTTAATCATAAATACACCAATAGATGTCTGCTGTATACTACCTGCTTGCGTCCCCTCCAAATTCACATCCCGAAACCTACTCTGAATTTGGCGTGGAAACTAGGGGGTCGTGAGGTCTTGGGAGCAGAGCAGGACTAGGCCTTTCTAAATAAAGCAGCCCCTGGAGCCCCGCACCCTCCAACATGAGCAGACACAGTGGAGGAGGACTGTCCATTTCAAGGACCCACCCTTGACACTACCTTTTCTAACAAGTTGGAATGCCGCTGCATGTGCCTGTCTGCTGATCTCGACGGCCACTCTCCATCGCTCTCCAGGTTCTCCTACCTTCCTATCTTCAGTGTCTACTGACCACTACGTGCCACAGAGCCTGATTTGCTTTGAATGAAAATTGTTTGAAAATTGGATCATATACGAACAATGCTTAGCAGAGTCATGTGATGCAGCCAGTGCTGAGGGTTGGCATGTCAGTTGTGTTGGAAATGCCCATGTGACTTGTTTTCTGTCACCAGCCGCCCTGCCAGTCGTATTTCAGGCTGTGCCTCTGCGCTCAGGAGCCTGCAGTCACAGTACCTCCTGTTGTCCTCTACAGCTCAGTGGTATTTCCAGCACTGCAGTCACGAATCGCAACCTGCTTACTGGCTTCCAATTTTTAAATTCAAATTAATTCATTCATACCTCACATTTCCCCTGGCCTGGGAGTCCAGGCAGTTTAGCTGGATCCTGTGTCAGGTCTCAGAGGCTGAAGCCTGGGTGCCCACCAGGCCCAGTTCCTCGTGGGCAGTGGTCCTTTCCCAAGCTCACCAGTGCATGGAAAAAATTAATTTCTTTGTGGTCGCAGGACCAGGCCCCTTCTGCCTTCTTTGCTGTGGACCAGGGTCTGTCTCAGCTGCTAGAGGCACCTCTCTTCACCAAGAAGTCCAGGACTTAACTGTTGGCTTTGTTTCTCAAGGCCATCGAGAACACATCCCCCTGATTTCTGCCACCATCCAGAGACAACTCAGCTTTCAAACAACACACCAGGTGGAGTGATGTCCACCCAGATGACATTTGAGTTTTAAGATGGAATGATTTGCAACTTCCATTGAATATGAAACATCCCTTCGCCTCAGTAACCAGATTAGTGTGTGCCTGGAGAGTCTGGGGGCAGGAATCTGGGCAGACGGCCATCTTAGAATTCTGCCCTCTGCAAACTTGTCAATCACAACCTTCCTCTTGGGGCCTCTGTGCCTGTCTGTTGTGTCCTCTTGAGCCTTCACCCAAGCTCTTCTCTTGTTTAATGTCATTCCTTCCTTCAAGTCCCAGAATAACAGAGCTTCTACAGAAGGCTATTTCTTGACTACCTTACCTGAGTAGATAATGGTATGCTTCATCTCCCTATCATGACATTTCTTTACCTCCTTCATCACAGTGATCACAGCTTCTGCTCATTCAATTGACTTATGTGTTCGCTTCTTTATTGTCTCTCCCTCCTAGAATGTGGTCTCACACAAGGAAGCAAGGGAGCCTGACCATAAATCCCAAGCTCAGTAGAGTGCACAGCATCTAGTGGGCCTTCAGAAATAGCTTCAATTAGTAAATGAGAGAACTCTAGCCTTTCTCTCTCTCTCTCTCTCTCTCTCTCTCTCTCTCTCTCTCTGTGTGTGTGTGTGTGTGTGTATGTGTGTCTATCTCTCTCTCTCTCTCCTCTCTCTCTCTCTCTCTCTCTCTCTCTGTCTATGCATATCTCTACATATGTGCATATACACATATATGCAATAGTCATGCTTTATGTGTGTATATACATGTTGTGTATATGTGTGTCTGTGTATCTAGATAGATAGATATAGGTAGATAGATGATAGACACTCACACATATATGCATGCTTTAAAAACAATCCGTCCTTACAACATATGCTTTCTACCTAAGTGGAGGGTAAGATTCCTAAAATTCAACTTCTGATCATTGTCCCCTGACAGTATTAAACAGCATTATTTTAACTATAAAGCAAACTTACCATTTTATAAAGGAAGACTATTAAGAGAAAAAAAGAGAAGCATGAGGTGGCACTTGTCCTAGCAGTGAATCCCACGTGTATTGATCTCTTCTAGCCACACACAGGTTTTCTTTTGCTTGGAAGATACTACATGAAAACTGCGCTGGGTATGGGGTGGGAATTAGGGAAGGCATATTTTTCCAAGCTGGTGATACTAACTTATGTCCATTTTCAGTCAGAAGCCAAAAATTTCATTTCCCTTAATCATGTTCTTTAGAAACATTTTGCATTTGCATTTAGTGACGTATTAGAACCAAGCAGCCCCTGGCTCTCAGCTATTTTCATCTTCTAGTCAGCGATGTGGACAAATCAAGGGCTTAACTTTTGATGACATGCAATGCACAGTTTGCTTCCTCCCTTTTGGAGAATGAAGCCCAACGATTTGCTCCCCTTCCCCATGGGCGCTAAAGCACACTTTGTTTTTTGTGCAATTTCACCTATATTTAGCAAACTGCATCTTCAAGACAGCCGGAAGCCTGAGGAATAAAGGGCATGTGCTTCTGGGGAGTTTGATTCCCTGCTCTTCCTCACCAGATCCCGGAGGCCTACAAGTCCTTTATTCCGTGTTCCTTTCATCAGGGCATTTGAAAGGCAGTGATGTTCACTGACGTGGTCTCTTTGTGCTGGTCTAAACCCACCCACGCTGGTGCGCTCCCCGTGGGGCACTGGCAGCCAGTCTCCTTTCTCAGACCCCTCTGCCTCCCCTTCTGGCAGTGGGAGGTCCAGCAGCTTGGGAGCCTGGACTCCATGCTTCTCCTCACAATCTCTGTTGAGGACCCAGTGCCCGATGACCAAGTCCTAGGGGTGCTTTGCCCTCTTTGTCCTACTCTTCTTTCTTTCCTTTTATAAGGAGAATGACCTAATTACTAGGCACTCTGTAAGTCACATCCTAGGCCAGGCACAGGATCTAAGCATTTCATTGAGTCCACACAAGGAGCCTGAGAAGAAGGTTTTATTGTGGCCACTTTTTTTACTGGACAGAGACTGATATACCACTGTCCTGTATCTTACAAAAGACCTGCATCAAGACCAGAATTGAAGCCCAGATCTGCCTGATGTGTGAGCCCAGGGCCTTGTCACCAAGACTCAGACTTCCTTCAGTGATGACACTCATCAGCTGGAAGGCCACTTGGCCCTTGATACTTTCCACTCTGTGTCATTGCTATCTTTTTTGGGGGTCATGCTCATTTCTCCAAAGAGATGCAAGACAACTTGAAGAACCCACAGTGTTTCCCCAGAGTCCCACATTTGAAAAGAAACCATTTCAGACAGGCCATTTCAATTTGGATATTGCTTACCCCATCAACCTACATGATCTGTGTGTGTGTAAAAAAAAAAAAAAAAAAAAACAAATAGCATAAAACATTTTTTTCAATGTAAAATGCAGTTGTATTAACTAAAAGCACATAAATGTGCCTCAAATCTCTAGGACCTTTTCATCTTGTGAAAGTCTGACTCTGTAACAATTGAACAGGGTCCCCACTTCCCCTCCCACCAGTCTCAGCTGCCACCATTCTACTTTTTAAGAGAGTGGCTCCGTTCTGTGGGCCTGCAATCCGGCAGAATGTGTCTTTGTGGCTGGATAACTTCACTAGCACAATGTCCCTAAGGTCTTTCATATCCAATCTATGGGTGTCACATATCTAGTCTTTTGTACAGAGTGTATAATTAGATCTTCTGTGGCTTTGTCCCTTCTCCACTCCATATCTTTCATAGGGGAGTATAATCCATTATATTTAAAGCAATTTCTAGTAACTGAGGGCTCTGTAGCCATGTTGTTCATTCCTCTGCCCTTTGTTTCCTTCTTTGCTTTCTTTATGTTTCCTTGTTTTATTGTGGTGACAGCATTGATTCCTCTCTCATTTTAGTCTGTGTTTCTTCTATAGGTACTTTCCTCACAGTCACTGTGGGGGTGACGTAAACCATAACATCAGCTTGGTAATAATTGATTACAATTCAAGGTAGAGTATATACAGGCATTCTCCCCCCATACACACAATGTTATCAATATCACAAATTACATCTTTTTTATATTTTGTATGCTATATTATAATTTTTATAGTTAGTTTTATGTTTGGGGTCTTAAAATTCTATACTAGAATTAAGTGATTTTTGCATCACTTTTGTAGTATCACAGAATCTGTATTTGTCTCTATCTTACCATTACCAGTGAGCTTTCTATTTTCAAATACGTTTGCATTATCCAATATTATTTCATTACAATTCAGAACACTCCCTTTAGCATTTCTTATAGTCTAGTGTTGATGAAGTCTGTCAATTTCCTTATCTAACATGGTCATTTTTTCCTCTTTTTAAAAAATGGTCTTTCTAGATAAAGTAGACTTAGTCTACAGTGTGCTTTTTCTCCTCTCAGTACTTTGAATATATCATCACCTCCCTCTGCCCTGCAAGGTTCTGCACAGAAATCTGCTGGTGTTATCAGGGAGGCTGTGTTGTGTGTGAAAGTCACTTTTCCCTTGATGCTTTCAAGTTTCTCTTTCTCTGGTTTTTGAGAGTTTGGTGATAATATTTTTGGTTTGTGCCTCTTTGGATTCATCCTAGTGAAGTGTTCTGAACTTTGTAAATTTTGATATCCATTTTCTCCCTCAGATCTGTGAAGTTCTCAGTCATTATTTTTCTCAAATAAGCACTCTAATCCCTTCTATCAGTCTTTATCTTCTGAGACTCCCATAATGAGTTTTATCAATACACTTGATGACTACATTGATACACTTTGCTTTTCTTCATCATTTTTTCTTTTTATTCCTCTGACTTAATAATTTTAAATGATCTTTCTTCAAGTCCATTGATGCTTTCAACCTGAAGAAGTGGACTGTTGAACGTTTGTAGTGCAGTCTTCAGTTCAGATATGGCATTTTTCAGCTCTGTGGTTTCTTTTTTGATCCATTTTTATTGTTTCCATCTCTTTGGTGATATTATCATTTTGTTCCTGCATAATTGTCCTGATTTTATTTAATTATGCATCTGTTCTATTGTAGCTCATTGAGTTTCTTAAAGATGATTATTTTGAATTCTTTGTTAGATAATTCACACATCTCCATTTCTCCAGGCTCATATCTTAGATTTATTGGGCTCTAGTTTCCTGTTTCTTTATGCATTTTGTTATATTTTGCTGGAAGGTATGCACCTGAAATCAACAGCCACTTCTCCCAGTGTTTAATGATTGATTCCGTACAGAGAAAGACCTCCGTGAATTAGCCACCTAGAGATTTGTGGACCTTCTCAAAACTTGTATGGGGGGATCATCTTCTCTGGGATAATTAATGTGATTTTCTAACTACAGAGGTTGGTCAGTTTCTCTTTTAGGAGAGCGTACATGCATGCCCCTTCTCCTGTGTCTGCTACACCACAGGTTCGGCAACAAGCAGCTCAACTACCTTTCACTGCCCAAGCTCTGAAGGATGCTATTCCCCCATCAGCACCTAAAATCCAGGAAGACGAGAACCAGCCCCTGGGACGATCCCCCAAGATCCAGACCCTTGGGTCTGCGCTCTGCTCTTCTTGTTCCCTCCCCAGGGAGAAGCTGTGAGTCAGGTGCTTTTCCTGACCTGGCCAGGCTCTTGGCTTGCAGGAGGAGTTAGAGAAGGGGGAGTGAAGTGATTTTCTATTTCAGTGTAGCTGGTTTTTGTTTGCTCACTGTTCATGGTTTGTCTGGGGCACTGCAACTTCTTTAAATGGCCTGGAATTCTCATGAGTCTTTCCAAACTGCATGGTGTTGTGTAGTAGAAGTATCTACAGGGAACAAGCACGAGGCTTCTGTTTCAAATATCTTGTCAAAGTCACTCCCATATTTATTTGTTTTATCTATGGAACCATCAAAGAGTACCATAAAAATCTCAAGCTGTATTTTCTTTCTCCCTCATTTTTAATATTAATTTTTTCTCTGTTTTTTGATGTATTTCTAAAAATGAGAGATGTGTTTGATGCAGATAATTTTTTCTGAGTTTGCTACTAACTTGTATTCCTTTTTCTCCAGTGGAATGGAATAACCAGGTGCTAAAAATGAATAAACCTGACCATAATTAGCAGGATATATTAAAACTTTATGTTGAAACTTTGTATATTTTATTTTATTTGCAAATTTATAGTGCTCTTTCAACATCTCTGAAGTATCATTGTTTGTATTAAAGAGAAATGTAACATATCAGATATAAAATGCATATTTTAAATTATATGTTAATAGTTGTGATAAAATAATCAAAATATATCCATTTGTTGCTATTCATTTCAAAATAAAACTTCTAATGTGTTGGTCATTTAGAGAAAAAAATAAAGAATAACTGCAAGCTTTTAAAAAAATTCTGTCATTCAATCACAATAAGTTTGATTGAACTAAAATAAGAGCAATTGTCCCCAGTGCTATGATCAATTTTCTATTTAATACTCTAAGTTTCAGAAGAATTAGCCTCAAACATCTAACATAGCACTGTTGGTGATCTCTCAGCTCAAAGACGGCATAAAGGCAACTTGAATTTTGATGATCTTTTTGTAGATCACACAATGGTAACATAACTAATTAATATTCCACATTAGCTCTATTAAGTGCTTTACTCAGCTCACAAAAACTAAGATATATCATATTTCCAGGATTGGGTTCTTTCTGTAAACTGCCTATGAATAGACCGGTTTGTAGACTTAACATATACATGGTGGATAATCCCAATTAAAATGAAAATTTTTATGGAATGAAGAAAAACGTTATGCCTTATAATTCATAAAAACTAGACAACTGCAGCAAAAGGATCAGTGCACAGATTTGGCTTCAGGAACTTTATAAATGCATGACAGTTATATTATTATACAACATCATAATCAGCAAAGCAATTTCATAAACTGCATTCCATAATTATTACCATTTCACAAAGAATAAAACTGAGATGTAGAAAAGTTAACTTGTCCAATTTTACAAATATGAAAAACAGTAATGCCAGAACTTGACACTAGAGAATCTAATTCCAAAGCCCAAACTGAATGCTTACATCTGTACTTGCCTCCAGGCCATGTACACTGCCCCCTCCAAGCATGCACATAGCACCGAGACTCATATTTATTTTTAATGAAATATGTCTGGCACTATACTCAGTACTTTATATACATTGTATTTTCTATCTTCTCAATGACACTGTAAATCAACTATATTTTCATTACCATTTTATAATTGCAAAACTAAGGCTTAGAGGGATGAACAAATTTGCCTAGAATCATCAGGTGCGCGGGCAGAAGTTGCAGAATCAGGACCTGAACCCAGGACTTTTTGACTCCAAATCTGTAGACGGAATCATGTCTGCTCCAGAATTTCCATTTTGGAGTCCTGTTCTTCAGTGTAACTATTTAGAGATAGAGCCTGTGAGAAAAATTGAACAAGGTTATAAAGGTAAGGCCCTAATTCAGTAAGAATGGTAGCCTTTAAAGAAGGGGGAGGGTTGCCAGAGAGCTCTCTGCCATGTGAGATGTAGGGAGTAGGTGGCCATTTGAAATCCAGGAAGACAGCCTTCACCTGAACCACCAGGCCTGCACCTTGCACTTGAACTGCTGAGCTTCTGAACTGGGAACAATGAACTTCTGTGGGAGCCCCGGGTCTCTGGCATTGTGTTACGGTGGCCCAAACAGGCTTGAATGCCACTGCTTGAATTGTAACCAAACACTAAGCCTGTTCCTGGAGATTCATTAACAAAACTCTATAGAACTCAACCCAAGGGATTTCAAAGTGTGATAGTCTAGTTCTCGTCCACTCTTAGAATTCTGGACCAAATCACTATCAACTTGGTGTCTCAAAACAACAGCAATTTATGCTTTTACAGTTCTGGGTTCCGAGGGCCAAAATGAAGGCTTGAGCAAGGCTGCACTCTCTGGAGGCTTTGGAGAATTCTTTGACTTGTGGTTTCACAAACTCAGATTTTTATACCAGCAATGTCAGGTCTTTCTCTGTTCTGTCTTTACATTATCTATTTCTATACATTTGGTAAAATTTCCCTCTGTCTCCCTCTTTTAGAGATATGTGTGACTGCTTTTAAGGGCCACTCAGATAACAGAAAACTCCCCATCTCAAGATCCTTAAATTAATCACACCTGCCAAGACCCTTTCTTGTCAAATGCCCAGATTCACAGGTTCTGGGGCTTTAAGGGCTGGGTGTCCTTCAGAGGGAAAGGCATTTTTCAGCCCACCGCACTCCAATTCAAAATTATTGATATTTCCGACATTCTTCAATATTCTTCTGGACTCCAGAAAAATAGTTCACCTCCATGGAGGACTGCTCCCACCATCCGCAGCAGGTGCTATTTCTGTTGGTTGCACTCCATGACCTTGTCTCACAAATGAGTCTCTAAACCTTTCTTATTCATCAATCTTTCTTCCTATATAGGCTTCTTCTTCAAACCCCCAAATTATAAGTCACTCTCCCATGCCATTAAAAAAAAATGCCATCTGTCTTCATTCAAATTTACCATCCCCTCAAGATTACATTGATCTACCTTTTCTGTCCCCACCAAATGACTGACTTTCCTACATAATTCTCCAACAACAAGATACCTTTGATGTATTCCTATTGCTTTTAGGGTTAAAGCTCAATCTCTTTGTCAGGAACTTTCATAGTTTGATTTTTTATTTCTACATGCTGTTCTAGTTTTTTCTACTATGATAAACTCCTGTGACCACAACCTCCAAAAAACAACTGTGCTGAGGATTAAACGGGGCCCTAATTCCTGAACAAACCCTTCTCCTTTTCCTATGTGGCTGTTTTCAACAGTCATATGATGAAGTCACACTGTGCTAATGTCCAGCCTCAGGCCTCAACCACACAGCCTGGCAGTTTTAATGTCTGCCTCTAGGAATTTCTCCTCAAGACTCCTCATCCTCCATATAAACAGCCAGACTGTTCTGACAAGCATCCTTGGGGGCAGGCTTTGCTAGGATGCCAATGGTCATGGTCAAGCTCATCTTTTCTACATCTGTGATGGGGCTTCAGGCAAAAAGCGAGGCTGCTTGACTTCTGTCAACTATCCATCCACCAGCTAGATATCATGGAGTGGCCTGAATCCATCAATCCCACATGGAACAGAAGGCTCAGCTGGATAACCCCTGCTTCAATTTAGGACCCAAAGTATTAAGAGATTAAAGTCAAGTTTTTTTAAGGCTTTAATCTGAGTTGCAATGTGTTGTGCATCAACACACAGATATAATGGAAGAGCGTATCTGGAAAAACCACTGACTTTCACCAGGGACAAGCAAAGTGGAGTAGGTATTAAGCGATTCTTAAAGTACAGAAGGGTATCTAGAAGACCAGTGGCAAAGGCTGGGAAGTACAGGAATTTGTAGTTTCTGGCTAGAGAAAATGGGATTCCTGAAAAGCAGTTGGAAAAATACAACAATGGGAAAGAATACTCAGCGAACTCATGGCTCTGCTCCGGACGGAGGCTTCCAGTTAGGTTACCGAGTGCCGACTCATGTCTCCCTAAACCTATGAGAAAACATGGCAGTGTCCACTAAAGAGGGAAGAGTGCAGCTGTGGGGTGTAATAAAGCAGCAAGCACTTCCTGGGTTTGAAAATCAATCTACATCTCATCCATATTCTCTTCTAGCACCAGATGCTTCAAATTCAACATGGCTTCAGATACCTTTGATGTATTCCCATTGCTTTTAGAGTTAAAGCTCAATCTCTTTTTCAGGAACTTTCATAGTTTAATTTTTTATTTCTACCTGCTGTTCTAGTTTTTTCTACTATGATAATTTAGCACGGAGTGGGAAGATCCTTTGTTAAGAAATCAGAGACTTCTACAGTAGGGCAAAACACAGATTTTCAGCTAGCCAGAGGCCACAGGACCTTGGGAGATTGCCTTGTTGACCTGTTTTAAAGCAGAGTGCTTGTAGGAGTATTAAAGTTGCTTACACAAGTCTCACACAAGTCTTTACAAGATAGAGAAGAGCGTATCCAAGAAAGTAACCTAACATAAATGAAAACCTACAAAGACATTATATCTGCAGAAGCCACAGTATGTTTGAACAAAAGGGACATTGAGAGAAAAAATGAAAATAATCCCTAGGATCCCTAATCTTCTAACAGGCTCCTGTGGTTGCAAACATAGGTCAAGAATAGTTCAAATTACAGAACCTGAGATCATATTCCCATGAAGCAGCACTCAGCCCTAACCAAGGAACTGAGGGCCTCTTCCAGATGGACGTTCAGAGTTTCTATGTAAGAGCGACATATTCCTATGCCTCTCTTCCTTTGTAAAATGGAATGTCTTCTGTGGAAGCTGCCTCTGTCTTTTTATTGTACAATGTTTGGTTTGGTTTGGTTTAGTGGTGGTCAGCAGAGGATTTACCAATGTAATTTGCATGATTTTAGAATAAAAGGAATCTGTGTCAACAAACGACACTCAAGCAGCATCAAAACACCTGTACCTAATGATGAGAGTCAGTTCTTTGAGCTAATTCTGTATTGGGATGCAACTTGGTCTTGAGATGGAGTGAAAGCCTTTGGGGTGAGGTGGGGTTGGGCATACCACAAACATAACCAGAGAGAAAATGACGGTACTTGGAGGTGGTCAAAAATTCTTTAAACTTCTGCCCCAAGATGTAGAAACTGTTTTATTTTCCCAAAAGCACAAGAGGGCTTTCTGACATGTTTGTCAACAGGATAAAACAGCTAAGAGACTGCATCAGGTTTTTGTCTCAGGACTTATGAAATAGGTAGCTCTTAGGGAGACCCTGACCAGGTGGAGAACTGAATCTGTGAGCGAGACAGCCAAAAACCTCCAGAGTGTGCTTGTACCAGATCAACTAGAACAAAACCACAGTCAGCTCAATGTCACCAGACTCAAGAGCCTACACGGTGCATCCATGACGGACAGATACATGACTGGACTGCTTAGCGGGAAGAAACATTCTAAACCCCAAACATCAAACGATTAACCTGAGACTTGATTTTCATAAAAGTTTTCTTGGGAACTAGCACTTGTCTTCCCAGGAAAAGCCTATATATAATCAGGGAGCAACCTGGGCCCACCACCTATCTTCTGTTCTCTGATAGGCGGGGTCATCCTCACCTGCCTTTGGGGTGTGCGTGCCTTTGATTTGTTGTCCTTTAATACATATCTGCTGTTCCCTACCTTCAATGTGTCCTGATGTTCCTCAATGGTATAAATCAAGAAACCACCTGAATTGAGTTGCGGTTCCACTGCCCGCTGGGAGGGACCTTCTCAGACACCAGTCCAGTGACATTAAGACCCTGGAGATGGATATTTACCATCCTGTGGGATTACTTGGTTTTGGATTCCAGTTGTCACACTGTGCTAGGCAGAAGCCATTGGAAAAGCCACATGCGAGCTCTACCTATAGGAAGGCCTGGGGTCCCGAGTGGCAGAATCAATGGCCAGTCATGTGAGGGACCATCAGAGTCCTCAGCTCAGTGGAGCCTTCAGATGACTCCACCCAGCCACTAAAGGCCTATAGCTACAGGAACTTTAAGTAACAACTACCCAGTGCTGCTAGTCAAAACTCATGCCATACGTAAGAAGTAAGTATGAATCCTACTTTTAAGCACTGTGTTTTATAGAGGTGTATTATACATCACTAGGTAAGTGGGAAAACAAATTCTTATCTTTTTAAATTTTTTTCAGATGTTGATGAACCTTTACTTTATTCATTTATTTATATGTGGTGCCTCACACATTCTAGGCAAATACTCTACCACTGAGCCACAGCCACAGCCTCCAAACTCTTATTCTTTGATATCCAACAATTTCCACAGTCTGTCTGAGACTGTGTATCATTTTTACTCGAATAGCTGCACAGCCATGGGCTTTATTCCCCAGGCTCTCTTGGGGTTTAAAATGTCCATGAGATGATTCTATCCCATTTTGAATGTGGAAATAAATATATCATTCAAGCCAGTACATCATGCCTCTACTAAGAATCTACCTTCTGTTAGAATATCGTTTCTAAATTTCCTTTCCACGTACACTTTGATTTCCTAGGATCCATTGAAATTTCATCTCCTTCTGGAAGACCCACAGAACCCCCAAAGTAATTAAAATTACATCATGCAAATTAATAAATTATTATATTTGAAGCAATATCTCAGCCAAACTGTTATTGGCTTTAGGATTAAAAAAAAAAAATTAAGACATTCCCATGAACTGGTAGCAGAGAACCAGCTCCATCTCATCAGAGCTCCTGGAGGAACGCATTCCACTTCTGTGAGCTGACTACATCTTGCACTTTGTGTGCTCAGAGAATGTTAGTACACACTGAGTCTATGCAGAAGACAGGGAAAGAAAAGTCCAAGTCTGAAAGAAATTGTTTATTTCGTGTTTAACATAGAGCAATAGCTGTCCATTCAGTCTGTACTAGATAAGTGGACCACAAGTTTTCACAATGAGAAGCTGTTTCTTCACTAAACCCATATCTTAGCATCATTTTGGAGCACAGGTTGATAGAAGAAACAGCACTTATGTACATGTATATGTATATGTGTACATGGAAGATGCAGTGCTATTGAGATAAATTCAAAGAAAGACAGAGTGTTTTACTCTCTTTATTATCATATAATGCTGCCTCAATCATCTAGGGCTGTTATAAAAACATTCAATAGGCAGGGTGGCCAAAATGTTAATTTCTTATACTTCTAGACACTGGGAAGTCCATGTTCAAAGAGCCACTCAATCTACTTCCTGGTGGGCCCAGTCCCTTCTTGCAGGCGGCCACCTTCATATCCTCACGTGGCTGATGTCTTTTCCTCTTCCCACAAGGGCACCAATCATGTTATGCAGATTATAGCCTCATGACCTCATCTAAACCTTATTACTTCCCAATGAGTTACCTACCTCCTAAGACCACCATATTGAGGTTAGAGCTCCAACATGTGAATTTTGGGGGGAACCCTATGTTTCACCATCTCATTATACCATGAAAAGTGGTTCAAATATTTTTGCTCTTGCAGGATAGCAGACGGCTAGGCCTTTCCATTTGAATGGTAACCCTGGGTCATTTCAAGCCAACACCCTGTAAGGCAAGGAAGCAAGATCTTGGCAGTGCTCTGAACTTGGATGAGGGAGAACATTCTCATAAAACTTTTCTTATTTTCTATCCAAAGTTTAAATATTTATTTACATTTAGACCATTTTTTTAGATTTGAGGATAACAATGTTACTCTCTAACATACAAAAGAATAAAATATTACTCTTTTGACTACCAACAAAGCACTGATTCTTTAAAGCAAATTAAAAGAAGCATGTGCACTTCTCAAAGATGA
This sequence comes from Marmota flaviventris, assembly GCF_047511675.1. Classification (NCBI taxonomy): domain Eukaryota; kingdom Metazoa; phylum Chordata; class Mammalia; order Rodentia; family Sciuridae; genus Marmota; species Marmota flaviventris. The sequence goes on from NC_092504.1 coordinate 139,924,431, forward strand.
AGTGCTCACAAACATACCAAAGCTCCTTCCACATCTGATGTGTGAGGTGCTGAAACTCAGGGAGGGGTTAAATGATAATATTCGAGATCCAGCATGGGTCTAATTGTTGACACTTTGGGGAGGTATGAGTAACGCTACTTTGAAATTCAGTTTTTCTTATGAAAGTCTAGGTTGATGTTTTATTTATATACAGAGCTAAAGAATCTAAATGACCATCCCTGTTCTTTATCTACTTGTGCACACTTTGCTTTTTTCCTCATCAACCCTTACTCTGTTCTCTGGATACATCCCACCTGCCATTTGTATACAAGTGCATGCATTTCTATCATAAAAAAGTGATGTTGTTCTTATGAGCTAAGTATATATATATATATATATATATATATATATATATATATATATATATATATATGTGTGTGTGTGTGTGTGTGTCCAAATTAAATGGATCCACAAAAATAATCTCCAAAGTGATTGATGATGAATTCTAATCATGAGAGTCTTGAATTTTAAACTACACTGTAGGATACATGATTCTTTTTTTAAAATTTTTTTAGTTGTAGTTAGACACAATACCTTTATTTTTATTTGTTTTATTTTTATGTGGTGCTGAGAATCGAACCCAGTGACTCACACATGCTAGGCAAGCGCTCTGCCACTGAGCCACAACCCTAGCCCCACATGATGCTTTTTTATCTTTAATGTAGCCCACTTTACCAGCCTGTTAATGTTGGTACATCCTTTGTTCTGTTTAAGAACTCTCCCAAAGTTCATAAAAAATCCTCCTTTATTATTTTAGGAGATAATTTTTATGCAGCTTTGTATCTATAATGCCTTTTTAATCTATAATGCAATTTAAAATCCAACAAATGATTTTTTTCAACAGTATGAAAGATGGGACTCACTTTTATGTATTTTTCCAGTCTACATCTACCTTTCTGGGAGTACTAATTGGAAAGGTGATGCTTTCCCTTGAATTCCATACCACTCTTCTCAGAAATCAAGTATCGAAATATATCTATATTTTGATCCATTTGACTGTTAATATATCATTCTGGATCTTACAGTGTTCTCTCTCTATGTTTTGAGACTTTTAAAGATTTCTTAGTTTGATATTTTAAAATAATTATAATTTCTTATTGAATCATTAGAATGAATATTCTGTGGAAGCTTCTGGTTAGGATAGTCTTGGCTCATGCAGGAAAGAAAAAATGGTTCTGTTACAGATTCAATTGCATTTCATTATAATTGCACTCGAAATGTGAGGCAAGCTTAGATTATGGTCTGAAAATAGTGTCCTTGGTTATTCTTGGTGATGCCACTTCCACGTCTTTCTCTAAGTATTTTCTGAATGTTGGAAACAGGTTTAATTTAACACCTTCTGATCAGTAGTGCAGTTTCCAGACTGAGCCAGACCCTAAAAGGAAGACCAGCTTCTCCTTGAGGTATGCTGCAATCCCCTTTCTGCTGCTGCAGATAATGAAGCTTTTGGACAATGAGCTGAAGGAAGCCCTAGAAAGAAAGCTGATTGTACTTGAGGGGAACTCAAGGCTGGGATCACACATCTGGTACTTGATGCTAACCAATGCAAAATAAAAGTATACTTCCATGATACTCTATTTTTAAATGATATTCGTATAGGAGGTTGGCATATTTTTATGTAAATCATTTTATCAGCCCTGGTTATTCCCCTTCAAAGGGAAAGGATAATAAGCATACAGTTGCTGTTTTAGGGACATCTCAGTTCTTACATCTAATTGCTAGAAACGTGCATAACCATGGAACAGTGCCCAGAATCTCAAGCAAAAACAACAAACAAAAACTCCAACAACAACAAAAAAAAAACTAGTTTAATTAGAGTTATTACATGGCTATAATATAACTGTACTTTGATATATTTTTCCTTCACCTCCAATATTCATAAATAAGTCAGTCCACATACTGAATATTCATTCATTTATCTCCTAAGCAAATAGTCAAGGCTTAGTATTTTCATCATAAATGGGTAAATCTTTACCTACTTGTATGTTTCAGTTGAAAAGGTGTCAAGTTTTATCAAACTGTAAGGTCCAAATGTTCTTAATGATATACTGAGAGATAATACAGTTTGCAACAGTTTTTCTCCACGGTATGATGTTGAATCAGCAGACCTTGATTACATTCTCAGTAGGAAGCCTTTGAATTGGTTAAATCAAATAACTGTCATGTGGGCAATTCATGGAGGGCTAATGAAGGAGATGCAAATTGGAAAAATGCCAGCATAGACTTTGTAAAGGGAGAGAAATGACCATTAAAATTATATATCATTCAGTTGAGGTGCAAACATCCATCTGTCCCTATTATGTTATAATAGCTTGTTATTCAAATGTATACTTTGAAGGAAGAATATCAAGCTGATAAGCAGTTGGTTTAATTTCTAATAAACAAAAATGATAAAAGATAAACATCTTAATCTTGTTCAAACCATCTGCATTTAATTAAACTGAAATTTTTAGTTGACGAAACTTGTAAGAATAAGCTTCTGCTATTACAGATTTCCCATGTGTAGTAAGGAAACATCAGTATCCCAAACAAATGTTTGTTTTACATTTAATTACTTGCTACTAGAAATAAACATCAATTGAAAGTAAAGTTACACAATATCTTCAGCATTATGAAATTTATATGCACAAAATAGGAAGGAATGTGAATTAATGGGAAATACGCTACTTAAAAGAGAGAATAATTTCTTTATACAGGAACAGCCGTTCTGGATTAAATTACTGCACTCAATAATTCAATTTAGTTTCTCAAAATCAAATTAATGGTTTTGATTCAGTTGACTCCTCCATATAGAATTGCTTATTTTATTTTTTACTTTTTAAATTTACATTGAACTGTAATGAAACTTTCTGCAACATTTGTGGGTTTCTAACTGTTGTTACTTATGATCACATGCCCCTATCACCCTGATCCCTTGTACTTATAAATGCCCCAAGACTGCAGTAACTCAAAGTGCAAAGCATGAAGTGTGTTTGCTTCACTTTCTTACTTAATCTAGTTAACCTTGATTTTTTTTGTGTCATTTTTTTTCTTTGTGGTGTTTCGTAAAATGTTTACTTTTTAAACACGTTAATTGTCACCAGTTCAATATTATGTCACCGACCACTTGGGCACTTGCTGTCAATTGTTCAAAGGTTCTACTTTCCTTCAATGTCCTCCTTTTCCAGTAGAGATCTTAGAGCAGTAAGAAAATAAATCTCTAAAATGTTTTTCCTGACCCTCTTATCTGGAAGATCAGGACCATGGCTTTAGCTCGTGTACTGAAACTTCCTCAAACTGCCCAGTTTATGTTATTAACTTTATTGTGAGTTTTTTTTTGTTTTCTTTTGTTTTGTTTTTTTTTCTGATCAAACTCTCCATTCTCGGAGTTTATGTGACCCCTGAATGTATCTTCTATGGTTCTTACTTAGCCTCCTGATACCTGGGGCCACATTTTTCCTGAACATTGTAACAATTAACATCCCTGCCAAAGTGGAGGTGTTTCCGTACTCGGCTGCCAAACCTCCATAATTCTGTGTGTTTTCAATAGTATAATCTTCTGATTATGGGTTCATATTATAGCTGTCCTCATAAGTTTCTTTGCTTGTTACAGTTACTAAACTTAATTTATTAGAAATAGATGTAAAAATAGTTATTAATATAATTAAAATGCATAGTAGGTAATTTCACAATCACTGTGCCAAGCAGCTTGCATATGTTAATGCAGGGAATGTGCTCAGTAATTCTGTTTGATCATAAAAACAAGAAAATGAGGTCCAGGAAGAAGAATAATATGGTCAAATTCAAAAACTGAAGAGTGGAGAAGGTATACTTTAAGCCTCTGTTTTAATGTAGCATGTGACACTGTTGTGAGAATACAAAATGGGATTATGCAAGCAAGTGAAATTACTTCATTGTTGGCCTGCATCAAATATTTTTTTAAAAAAATCTAAAAACCACAAATTCTGAATTCTTTCTGTACATTGTAGCTTAATTACTTTTATATTTATCTCCTCTCAGCAAAAGACCTGGGGCTTATGAATATTTTATAAACATTAACTTAATTGAATGATTGTTTTGTTATGTATATATTCAGATATAAACTTACACTTTTTAAAAATTTTTTTTAGTTGTCTATGGACCTTTAATTAATTAATATGTGGTGCTGAGAATCAAACTCAGTGCCTCATACATAGTAGGCAAGTGCTCTACCACTGAACTGCAACCCCAGCCCCAAACTTACATACTTTTTAAAAATTTTTCATATCTCTTGCTCAAACTGAAAAATAGAACATTTATCTGATAATAAAAGATATGATTTTATCACTCACTGCCTGGATTTTTTTTAGGAAGTTGGGTCCATTATCATAAATTCTTTCAATGTGTTAATAAATAATCATTAAGAATCTATCATATCAGGCATTATTACAATGTAGTATTATGATCACAAGTAGTAACACAAGAAATTCTTGGCCTGATGGAGTCTAGATTTTAATGGTAAACACAGACAGTAAACCACAAAATTTACAAAATGCACTTTATTAGGCAATGGCAGTGATAAATGCTAAAAAAAAAATAAATAAATAAAATAAAGCGTGGAAGTGAGAAAGCAGCGAGTGTGGGGGAAGCTATGCTGTTGGATCTTTAGATTTGATTGCTGGAGAAAACATCACAAAAGCCACTTCAGTAAGACACATGTGATCTGGTCCCGTGGATCCCCAGGCAGCTGATTCAGCTGGAGCAGAGCCACCAGACCTGGAATGCCCAGGGGACAGGCCGGGAAAGCCAGAGGGAGAGCAGACAGGTGGGCAAGAGAGCTGCGCAGTCCGTGGGCAGCACCTGGCCCTGCTGGCAGGCCCTGGGGGCTGAGGTGGGGCGAAGAGCGCAGGAAGGATGCCCAAGGAGGTGTCTAAACTGCCTCTCTCTTCCTGTTCCAGGCAATAAAGGAATGAGGAAAGACGGGAAAATCCCAAGGATGATTTTTCAATAATCTGGGCAAACAATAACGGAGGATTAGACTCAGGAGGTACAGGACAGGTGGATACCAGGCTGTGGTTTAGAGGTGGACCCCAGTGACCCAGGATGCATTGATGCACAGCATTCGACAAAGACAGCAGTAGGGGATGACTTCGGATGGGATGTCTGACTCCACCTTTGAAAGAAGGGAGTTCTCACCTCCTGGGAAGAGGAAGATCATCAAAGGAGTGAGTTTGGGTGTAGGTGATGGGGACAACAGGAAGAGCTCATTTAGGGGCGTGTTCAGGTTTAAATAGAAACATCTGCCAGTATTCCCCAGTTGCGCCCCTCAGGATCAGCGCTGGCCAGTACTGGCCAGCCTACCTCTCCTCCCCATAGAGATTGCAATAACTCCTGATGGTTCCCTCCCTTCAGACCTTGGACAAGCACGTCCTCTGCCCCGAGTTGGCTATAGGAAAAGGGCACGGAGTGAGTCACGTCATGCAGCTCCTCCTGCTCCAAGCCCTCCTTCCCCACACAGAACAGGTTTTACCCTGTGTCCTGTGTGGTCAGCTGCAGCCCCTACACCTCATCTCTCCACCGCCCTCTCTCCCCGCTCCCCAGACCCTGCACCCAGCCTGCCATTCTTCCAGTCCTCCAAACTCCCCTCTGCCCCAGACCCTGGGGGCTGCTCTTTCCATTGTCTGGAAGATTCCACACCAGGTTCCTCAGGGCTCGTGTCCTCACTTTTGCTCAGGACTTTGCTTTTAAGAAAGGTTATAGAGATAACTTCCATCAACATTCCTTTCCTAAAATGCCAGTCTCTCCTCCTTAACTACCATAAAAGCCAATTTTCTTAATCTTAATTGTTTTAAAAATACTCAATAACATACTTCTAAAATTTTAACATGACTTCATAGTGCTTATGCGCCATGAAGCACAGTTCTGAGATCTCCATAAATATTCATTCATTGGAATCTTCTAACACCTCAAAGAGGTGGGTACTATTATTCTCCTCAATTTACAGAGAAAATAATAAGGGTACATTTTCCCCAAATGACACATTTGGAAAGCAGTGGGACCAGACTCCCATGCTCTTAACCTTTCCACCGTACTACTGCATTTGTTCTCTTCTTTTTCCTTTCTCTTCTCCTGTTAGAATGGAAGCTCCTACTTCTCCAGGGCCTGGAGACAGTCCTCTTTGCTGAATAAATGGCAAGAGAGACGCTTATCCCTGGGGAATAGCTGTATGGTGGTCACAGTATCTACATACATGAGAATCTCCAGAGGCATCAATTGATCCCACTGGGACCCAGTGTGTCCAGGACTTCAAGGAAGAAAGACTGAACTTGTAAAAGACAAGCCCCTCCTATTACTGCAGCCTAGGGATGTCATGTTGAAGTGCTCAGACCACAACAGTTAGGACAGATCTGCCTTCAGTGGGACCCTCACCCTGATTCCTACTAGCTGAGTGACTTGAACAAATTACCTACTCTCCCCGTGCTTGATTTTTTAAAATTTGTAATTGAAAATTATATTAATAATTTACCTTAGGAACCATTAGGAGGTCTAATTGATGTAAAGAAGAGCAACCCTGCTTCATGAATAATGAGCATCTAGTAATTGCTGCAAGTAAGATTATTTTTATTGTTTGTTGTTTAAAGAGTATCTATAATTCCATTTTTCTCACCAGAGTCTTATCTTACTGAAAATGCAATGCCATTATTTTACTCCCCATATTTGCATCATAATTAGGCAACCTTTGACTGAACTGTTCTTCAATATCCACCTCAAACTGGCTAATTTCCATTAGAAAATATAAGTGAAATGATCATGCACACATAATATTTTGTTCTATGCTTTTACTTACCTGAATATCCAAAAATGTCTATTGAATGTATTCTCTTTTAACAGATGCTTATGCTATACTAGTATAGCAAGAAAAAGAAATAGAATAGATATAATTTAAAGAAATAAACAAAACTATCAGTATTTGAAGATTTTATAGCTGTATACCTTGAAAATTTAAGCCTGCAAATGAATTATTGTAATTAACCTGTTATTTGTAAAATGTAGCACTCAATACAGAATTTATTCTCTTTCTAAACACAATCCACAAATATTTGGATAATTAAATATCTACCTATCTATCCATTTATCTATCAACTCATCCTTTGAGTTTTGAAATATTTCAAAGGAGAAAGAATTAATTTAGTGATAGATGTGAAATACCTCTAAGGCCTCTATGCAAGTAAATAATACTACTAATAAAAATGTTAAAAGACCTAAACAAATGGAGAAATATAACATATTCTTATTTGAAAAGACTCAATTGAATATGCTGTCAGTCTGTCCAACAATTATATAAATAAGTAATTTCAATCAAAATTTAAATTGATCTAAAGTTGATATATAACATACGTTTTATTCAAGGTTCTCTAGAGGAACAGAATCAACAGGAAGCATATTTTGTAAAAAGGGGATTTATTAGGTTGGCTTATGCGACCAGAAGCTGGATAGTCCACAGTGGCCTTCTGCGGGCTGGAGAGCTGGAGGAACCAGTAGCTGCGCAGGCCAAGAGGCTGAAGTCCCAGAGCAAGAGGGATCAACGGTTCTATCCTGAGATTGAAGGCTTCTGGAAACTCTCTGGGGAATCACTGGCAAAGTCTGCTTTGGAAGAGTAAAGAAGCAAGAGTCTGATATTCTCAGAGCTCTCTGCAGCAATCAATAATCCCTTCAAGAAGAATTGACCTTTGCTGCTTCTGTGTTCTTCCAACATTCTAGCCAAACCATCATCCTATTGGACGGTGCTGTTTACACTTAGTGAGGGTCTCCATTTCATTTGACTAACCCACATGCCAATCATTTCTAGACAAACCCTTATTGACACACCCAGAAACCTCTTCATCATTGGCATCTCTTAATCCAATGAAGCTGACAATTCAAATTTACCATTATAATATATAACTAAGAAAAATCAAGGAAATATTGAGAAACAAAAATATTGGAAGGATTCATTCTAATTATTTTAAGATCTATTATGAAGTTATAGTAATTAAGACAGTGTACTGTAAAAATAGACAGAAAACCCAACAATGCATAAATACAGAGCCCAGAAACAGATTTGAATATATAGAGACAGGATGTAAAATGAATTTGGCATTAAGTAGCTGTGAGGGAAAAGATGGTCTTTTCAACAAATGGTGCAGGACAATTGGAAATCCACAAGGAAAGAAACCTGACTACAAAATAAGTTTGGTGTAGATTTTACAGATCTAATTGTGATTTTTAAGATAATACAGTTTCTAGAGTGTACTATACAAGAATGTCCTCACACTATTGGAACAGGAGAAAATACCTAAAAGAGGATGCAGATGGCACCGCCTTACTCTGGGATTACCCTTTCAGAATAAGGATCACACCCCACAGGAACAGAGTGATGACTCAAAATTGTAAATGTGTGATCATTAAAGAGCACCAACAGGATAAAAAGACCAACAACAAGGATAAAGGATTTGTCATTGTTATGGTTTGGATATGAGGTGTCCTCCCAAAGCTCCTGTGTTAATACAGGAATGTTCAGAAGTGAAATGATTAGATTAGGAAAGCCACAGTCTCAGCAGTGGATTAATCCATTTGATGGATTAATAATTTGACTGTATCACTGGGTGGTAACTGTAGGCAGGTGGAGTACAGGTGGAGGAAGTAGTGGGGCAGTGCCCTTGGGAATTATATTCTATCAGGGGCCTCTCTCTCTCTCTCTCTCTCTCTCTCTCTCTCTCTCCCCTTCCTGACTGCCTTGAGTTGAGCATATTTCCTTCCCATTCCTTTCCACCATGATGTTCTGCCTCACCTCAGGTGCAGAGCAATGGATTTGGCCCACCATGGACTGAACCTCTGAAACCATGAGCCCCAAATAAATTTTTCTTCCTCTTAGTTGTTATTGTCGGATATTTTGTTCAAAGCAACAACAAGCTGACTAACACAGTCACTAAAGTAACAAACAAGAGTTAATATGCATGATATATACAGAACACCCATAAACAACGAGAATCCCATACAAACAAAATGAACAAAATAGTTGGATGAGCTCTGGGCTTGTGAGGAGGGGCATGAAGGGGCACTGTTCTGGCCACGGGGGACATTTCAACCTGATGGTATGTTCACATATGTTCACTTTGTGATATATTTGTCCATCTATGAAAATCTGCACAATTTTGTTTTGCAATTTTTTTTTCTGTATTATTATATGCTTCATAAAACCACAAAAAATGTCTTAACAGCTATAACATTTAGGTTCCAGTAAAAAAAAAAAAAAAAGAAGAAGAAGAAAGAAAGAAAAAGAAAAGAAATTCTGAGGAGGTTTGTTATGATCTGAATCTGGAATGCAGCCCCAAAACTCAAGGGTTGAAAGCTCCGTCCCCACGTAGCAATGGTCAGCGTTGACTTTCAGGCAGTGATTGGGTCAGAAGAGCTCTGACCTCATCAGTGGATTAGTCCATCCGCTGAACACTTGGAGGTGGGACCCAGTTGGAGGAAGTAGGGCACTTGTGACTTGCCCTGGAAGGATTTATTTCCTCTCCCTCCCCAGTGCCTTGAGTGGAGCAGCTGAGCAGTGGAAGGGAATCATGGACTGAACTCAGAAATCATGAGCCCAACTAAATCCTTCCTCCTGTAAGTTTTTCTTGAGAGGAATTTTGGTCCCACAGCTAACACAAGTTTCTTTCATAGGTAGGGCAGAATCAGCAACTGAGGGTGGATTACCATAATCTTGGAAAGAAAAAAAAATGAGGGATTAAACAAAGAGAGGCAGGGAAAACACAAAGGGAGGAAACCACTTTAGAGATAGTGGGTCATTACCAAGGAGGCGTGATGACAAATGAAGGTGGGGAGATAAGGAATGAGTTTATTTACTGTCCCACAGATCTTGAGTTTATGCCTGGACATAATTATTCATTTGCTGGAAATAGTAATCAGCAGATTATAGTATGTCTTGGGCAAAACAGAGAAACAGAGCTAGAGATAGTAAATATGAATTCACAACACTACATTTTATTTACAAACGGTTGAAACTGGACTTCAGGCTTGAGACTGAAACTGGAATTCCTACATCAAAATCCTGTACAGCCTGGGCCCAAGTACCCTACCCCATTATTGTAGAAAAACATTACCAATTCAGCTTCCAACATAGGTCTTATCAATAATCAAGTTCCTTTACAGTACAAATAAAAAGAGAACACAAAAAGAGTAAAAATGATTCTTCTGGGAAGCAATCGAGTTTAATTAGCTCTTTATAACGGGTGTAATAATTGGCAGCATTCAAATTGCTGACAGCTTCACTCTCTCACTTCTTTCTTTACGCCCCTTTTCCCCCTTGCTTCTTTTAAAGGAAGATCAAAGCCTTTATAGCCGAGTGAATTCTAATGGTGCATACATTTATTTGAAAAGCTTTAAGTCCTTGAAAATCTGCACATAAGATTTTTTATTCCCCAATCTCTGCCTGTAAGTGTATTTGACACTATTAGCAGGAATTATCTCTGCTTTTTTTTCTCCCTGTCCTTTTAGAAAGAAAACAAGTCTACTTTAACATTTTGAAAATGTTGATTAGAAAGAGAGTTACATAACCTTTTTTTGATCCTCCACAAAATAGGTACTTTGAAGCACAGATTGCCATGGAGTTAATGAGTCTCTTCCTCATGCATATGGACTTTCCTTTGCCCTGCAAGCCCAGGAAGGAGGCTGGGCCCAGCACACTGGCTTGCATGGGAAAATCTCTGACCCTCTTGTTGGTGTATATTTGAGCTCTGACAGGTGGGAGGTGTCGCTGTTGCTGTTTGTAAAAGAAAAAAGAATAGAATATTTTCATTTCCCAGATTCCTATGTGAACAAAACGCCTGTCCACTCTTCTTGAAATAAGATTTACTCATGGCAACTGCGCAGAGTTCTTTCAGAAAATGGAAGCTGATAAATACCCATGCTGATAGGGGGCCTTGGAGGCATCGATTTCCTGAGACATCCCATTTGGTTCGCAGCCGCACTCCAGCTATACATCATGGTGGGGTGTTCCGTGTTGCTGAGCAGAATGTGTGGGCCAGGTTTCAGAGTTACCGTGTACACTGCAATCCTTTGCCTGAGGCACAGAAAGTCTTATTAGCTGTTGTTCTTATTACTTTTATAGACAAGAAAGAAGAGGGAAAAGGACAGAAAGTGGAAGACAGGAAACACCTACAGGGCTCAGTACAGCTGTATTAATTTTTTCCAGTAACGTCTCACATTTCTTTCTCAGAGTGGAGAGTGGCCGCCGCATCGTATTAAATGATGCTTTACTAATGAGAAAACAGGCAAACAAGGCTGAGCATGGCCAACTGAATACGAAGACCTGGAAAAAACATGTACAACAAACCTCCAGACCACTGGACCCCAGCTTTTCCCAGCTTCCGAATCTGAGGTTCAAGAACACCTGTGAAGGATGGGCACAAGAAGGGGCTAATGCATTTCTTAACACACTTCACCTGTTTAGATATTAGAGGATAGAATTAAAGAGGCAGGAACGCTAGGAATTTGGAGGATTTCTTTTGAGTAGGTGTACCATGCATCTTGGATGGAGACCCGCCCAGCACGCACACACACACACACACACACACACACACACACAGGGAAAGCTGGAAGCAACCAGGAGATTTTCTTTTGAAAAGACTAAAGAATTTTGACTATTTTATACTGCTGGACACATTAACATAATAAAAGTACATTATGAATTGAGATGGTTGGGGATTAGGGCCACCAAAGGGTGTTTTATTATCTGAAGGCATCCAGAAAAATCTCTTGACTGTATTCTCCAAGGAAGGCGAGAACCATCTGTGTAGAGCACCGCTGTGCAGGGAACTCATTAGAAAAGAAAATACAATTTCTAATTGTACACAGTGAATTCTGCTGCAGAAGTGTGAGGTTATACTACATTTCAAAACCAAAATTTTGCTTTATGATCAATCTTGCAGAAGCCTCCATATGTTCAAATCTCCTTCATGCTCATTTTTTTTTTGGCAAAACTAAATCAAATTCAGGAATTTCAACAGGAGGGCCTTGTCCTCAATTCTGTTCTCATTGAGTAAAGTTTGTTATTTAATGTATGAGTATCTCTGTGGGTCTCTATGGTAACAGAGATGTGTTTTGGCAGTGATTGTAGTGGCTCTGATGATTGAAAGAGAGATAAGAATTATTATTATTTTTTTAAAATTCCAGGCCCCCTGCCAACGTTTCAGAAACCCAGCCCTCCCCAAGCCTGTAATTTTATTTAACTGAAAAATTTTAAAGAGAAAAGGGTCCTTGATGGGGAGGACTCTTTTGTAATACAGGTACTCCTGGATCATTTTGTAATAGGTTGGCAAAGAATTAATGTTAAGGTATTTATTTTTCTTAAGCTGAGACTGAGAAATGATTAATAAAAAGTATGATAAACAATTTGCACCGAGTACTAATGGGTCAAACTCTGAGCTCAGCTCTGCATGTGGAGTCTCTCCGTTAACCCTCACCACCCACGTACAGTAGGTACCTTGATCACTATCATCCCCATCACTCAACGGAGGAAAATGGGGTGAAGCAGGTTATGTAAGTCAACAAGGGCACACAGAATTAAAGTTGCACTCACTTTGACTCTAGAGCCCACGTTCGTAGTCCTTTTGCTGTGTTATCCCTTTTCTTTTCCATGTTTCCAGTACAGCTGGCTAAGGCATCTGGGGATTCTAATAAAACAAATGCTCGCTTCTTCTGAGTTTGTAAGTTCGTGTATGTGTGTGTGTGTCTGTGTGTGTGTGTGTGTGTGTGTGTGTGTGTGTGTTTGGAGTGCATGCGTGTCTATAAACCTTAAAGATTCTATGTGTCTAATATAATTCTTTCCAACAAGAGCTAGTAGAATTTTTTTTTCTTTTTTTATGAGGTCACCTAAAACAAAAGTAGCTATCTCAAACACCTGTGTGTATGGCTCTGACTCCTCACATATAGAAGGATGACTATCACAGAGACTTCATGTGCAGTAAGACGGCACCCCGACCTGCAGTCTCTGAAGACCTGGGAGCTCTCTGGAGCGCCTTTCTCTTTTTGCCATTGCTACACAGTCCTTGAGCATCCTTCTCTGGAGCTCAGTTCAGATTTGCCACTGGATGGGTGAGAAGTCTCTCTGTGGGTGCCCGCAGCTAGACGGAATTGAGAAGATCTGTGCTGGGTTCAAGGCCTCTCCTTGAACTCAGTCCAGAGCTGGTGCAAGGGCACCTCCGTTGTCTTGCCCAGGGATCTCATCTACAGCACCAGCCTTCCTTTCCTTCCAAGTCTATCCTCATCTGCGTCGCCCTTTTGCCTGAATTAGAAAAACGTCTCCACTCTTCTGGGAGAAAAATCTCTGCATCCAGAAGAGATGAAAAAGGGAGCACAGGCTGATTCTATTACCAAATTTGACCCCGGAGCAGTAAGTATCTTGCATAGACCTCGGCAGCACTCTGGTTCCTTCTGAGAGTCCTGGAGGTTGAGGCAGTGACAAAAACAAGACCCTTGTACCTTGGGTGCACGTGTTTTCAGTTAATAACAATATTCAGCAGCAAGACGTCATGAGCAGAAGATCCCAAAGTGGAAAATATGAACACCAGCTGGTTCATGAAAAGGTTTGGGAAAAAAAATAGCAATATTGAATTTTCTCCCTTCTACTCCTCCTGCCCATTTCTAGCCAAGGTACTCCATTGGATCTTTTATTCCCTCGCTAGTTTAATGACCACTGACCTTGGCCAGATATTGGAACACCTTGAGTCCCATAGTTCTCTGGCTCCATCTCAAATCAGTAGGGTCAGAAACTCAGGGGACAGCCATCTATATTCCTTTCATCTCCAGTGATCGCAATGAGCCAAGTTGGGAATCACTGCAGATGTCCAAACAACGGAGCCCGGAGCTGGGAAGCCATGGAAGGACAAAACTGTCATCCTCTCTTCTCCCTCCTCTCCTCATGATCAGTCTCTATGACTGGAATTGACCGGAAATTCTATCCTCCAGATGTGTGTGTGTGTGTGTGTGTGTGTGTGTGTGTGTGTGTAGTGCTGGGGTTAACTGCAAAATTTGACTTGATTATCTTTCTCTAAGAAGATTATCAAATGACTAAATCCATAATGTTGCTGAACAATTAAACAATGTATTATAGGCACGACAATTGTTTTTCCTAGAAAGTTCAGCCAAACAGCACTACCTGGGTGTAAAAGAACAGCTTTCCACAATATAAATGTTCCTGAAGAAATCATTAGGCCTATAATACCACCCCCCGCCCTACACACACTTTTTAAACCTTTAGCTATAATAATTATCAAAAAGAAAAAAAAGAAAGTTTTAGCACTGAATCTCCAGTTCCCTTTGAAAAATGGCTGTTTAATAATTCATAAGTGATCCATCTGCAGAAAATACAAGGTGCACACAGCAGCGCCATTACTGGGCCGCCATGCTATCATAGTGTATCAGCAAACCACAGTTAGCAGAGCAAATATTTTTGGCTGTAGAGAGGTAAGCTCTCCAAACACAAATTAATCTCCTTAATGGATTTTCCTTACCTTCATGAAAAATACATTATGGGCTCTTAAGTCACACTCAACACATTGTTAGCGTTTTATATGATGTGGGGTTGGCACAAAGATGATTTTTCTTTCACACTGTGGGTAGAAAAACAATGTGCTGAGCAGTTTGGAGCCAGACTATTTAATCATGAGGTGAAGACTGGTTACCCAGAGAAGCTGCATTATTATGAGGCTCCCTCTTTCTGTGTGAGTCCCTTATCTTCTGCTGAGCAGTTAGAATCAAGTTCATCAAAGGGCTTAACCTCTGTGAAATTTTCAAAGTATCACAGAAGTTATCATGGTTGGCCTCTTTATGGATCACCCTGATCTTAAAAACTGACTGATGGAAAATTATCGTGGAACAATTGTGATTGTTTCTGTTGCTGTCCAACCTTCTTACCTAAGGATGTACCACCAGGAAGACAGAAGTCCGAGCAAGCTGTGGCCAGAGAGGCAGAGCCCATCTGTAGCTGGCTGTGTGCTCACTTCCAGATGTGATTATATGTGCAAATTCAGGACTGAAGGTCCAAGCAGGTCAGCTCATTAAGTGGCTAGGTTTATATGGCTTCAGACAGATCAAGGTGGGCAAAGGACTTCGTGTTGCAGTGGGGTGGGGGGTTTATCAGACATGCAAGCCCTCCACAGGAGGTTGGGGAGAAGTTTTAGGGGACAGGTGTGTGGCCCTTGTGAAACTTCCCACAGTTTGATGATAGAATCTACCTTACCTTGTCTACAGTTCTCAGTTTAAGTTGTGTAAACTGTTTTAAACCCACAGAGGCTTTATTTCCATATTAACAGAGGTCAACAATCAGCCTTTGGATCAGATCAGACCACATAGATCAGAGCTGAACCTGTGCCCTAGAGGTGAACACAGCTCCCGTGAGACATCTCCTGGTGGCAGAACCAGAATTGTTGAAAAGAATTGTTACAGGTTGAAAGAATTGTTACAGCTGCGGTGAGGCTTTTTGAAACAGCAGGAACCAAACCCAGTTTGCCACACAGGACTTTTCAGTACATAGCACAGTACTACCGCTGCCTAGAGGTACCGTTTCTCAGTGGCTGGAATCAGAACAGGACACCAGTGATGTGAAAGGGACTCATCTGGCCCCCCAGTTTTAGAATTTTAGGCAAATTATTTTCCACATATATTACATGAAGGAATTACAGGACTTGATACTTAGGGTTGTCAACCTGTCACCTGTACCTTTAATGTTCATCAAACCAAGTGAAACATAGTTTAGAGGGCATTATTTTAAAATAAGCATTTATCTATGCAAAGGTATTGCAGAAATCATATTCAAATTAAACAGATGATTTAAATTATGGCATATCCAGTGGCACACACCTATAATCCTAGCAGCTCAGGAGGCTGAGGCACGAGAATTACAAGTTCAAAGCCAGCCTCAGCAACTTAGCAAGACACTGTCTCAAAATTAAAATAAATAAATAAAAAGAGCTTCGGATGTTGCTCAGTTGTTAAGCACCCCTGAGTTCAACCCCCAGTACCGAAATAATGATAATGATAATAATAATAATAATAACAATAATAATAATAACAATAAATTTTTTAAAAATATGGCAGAGGACTACAACTATGACTATCACGTCTTAGAATAATTGGTTTAATTAGATAATGTTGGACTATTTCTTTTCAACTAACAATCTATAGCAACCCAGGAATTTCCTGAGAGTTTCTCATGAATTCTAAACTCATGAAAAATCTCATGTGTACTATGGCCTTAATTTCTCAAATTTCACAGTGGGTAACTTCTGTAGTACAGTGGCTAAAATTCAGCGTTCTTTTTTACCATATACTTAGTAAAATATTCTACCTCATAAACATCAGTTTAAATTGGTACTTATTTCACTTTCCAAATGCTTTCATTTCCAAAAGAACATATGAAAACACAGAGAGCAAGTAAGCACTTAGTTCACTCTTGCTTGGCTCCAATTCACTGTTCACAGAACAACTGACATAAATTAGGTCATGTAAATCTCTTTCCTTAAATTTAAAACAAACAAGCAAACCAAGAGAGTCCAGGAAGCCGCATTGCATAAATCCAAGTCTCATCCTTCCTGCAGGACCCAGAGCAGCCTGGGAGAATTGACACCCACCTCGCTCACCAAGCTTTGCATGTACCACTGTTCGTTTCCGTCTCAGACCACTGGCCACTGTGACGGACGGAATAATGGTCCCAAGGATGACATCCTACTTCTGGGAACCTCTAAGTGCACTGCCTTGTGTCAAGGGATTTTGTAAATGTGACTAAGGACTGGAGGCAGGAAGTTATCCTGGTTACCCAGTTGGGCCCAATACAATCTCATGCATCCTTGTAGGAGGAGGCAGGACCAGAGCTGGAGAGAGCAGGCAGAGAGGTGGCAACAGAGTCGAGAGGAGAGAAGCAGAGAGTCAAGAGTCACAGGAGGTCTTTGGAAGCCAGAGGGGGCAAGACAAGGACTCTCCCAGAGCCTGCAGAGGGAATGCAGGCCACCAATACCCTGATTATAGCCCAGTGAGACTGGATTTGGATTTGACCACCAGAATCGTAAGACAATGATCTTGTGTTGTTTTAAGCCCCAGAATTCACACTAATGTGCAGCAATGGAAAATGGAGGCAGCCATGGCTATGGCCACCCTTCCCTTTCTAGTATACACAAAACTCCCCCGAGTCACAGGCTTGCGGTGTCTCTGGAGGGAGATGCTGAAGGTGGATCTCACCTCTTCTTTGTCCCCTGGATAAATGAAGCAACAAATAAACATGCATGGAATAAACGAATGATTGGATTAGAACCTGGAAGACTAAATGTATTTATGTGAAAAATGGTTTAAGGGTGTGATTTTTTTCTTGTTCCACACAGAATTGATTTCATTTCTTTCTTTTTTTGCTACTGGGGATTGATTGACTCAGGGGCATTTAGCCACTGAGCCCATTCCCAGCCCTATTTTGTATTTTATTTGAGACAGGTTCTCACTGAGTTGCTTAGTACCTTAAATTGCTGAGGCTGGCTTTGAACTTGTGATCCTCCTGCCTCAGACTACAGAGCCACTGAGATTACAGGCCTGTGCCACCAGGCCCAGCATAATTTCTTAAAGTGTATAAACAAACTACCAAGTACCCAGAGCATAGGATTCCTACAGGCGTTTTCAGTTTCCCCACCTTGGTCTGTTTCCATACAGAAGGCTCTGAACTGAAGGCTTATAGAGAGGAGGCCCTGACAGCCATGGTATGTGAGCCGCTGGCAGGTCTCCAAGAGGACCATTGAAGTCACTAATCACCACCAAGTCAAGCAAGGCGCCCTACACAGAGCTAGCCATGGTACTTCCAGCTGCCCATCTCTGGGAAGAAGTGAGTGGCCTTTGCACCAGCAGATAGAACTTGGGTAAGGGAAGTACAACAGGGAGGAATACCTCACGGGTATTGAAAATTGATCCCCCTGATTTTATGGTCAATGGCCACCTTGTGCTGGGTGCCTCCTACACCCCCGGTAGTCAAATTGTCTATATCTGATCAAATAACTCCCTGTGGTTCTGTTGGTTCCAATAAACAACATTTTGGCTTAACTTTGGCCATTTTCATTAGGTTTTTATTCAGAATCATTTGTAGGAATGTTGTTGGCACATATTATCATAAGGTAGAGAATTTGAGCTTTTTCTTACTTTACAGGTCATTTTGGCATACACAAATAGGAGCACTCCGTGAAAATGCATGGATGTCCTTTTCTATGAAAAATATTAGGAAGAAATAAACTTCTGGAGGGTGCTTGCATATTTCTGATCAAATATAATGACATTTAATTGTCATGTGCTACAACTTATTAAATTATGATTTTATAGATTCATTTGGTTATTTTAAAAAATGTAAACTATACTTGTTCAAAGAAGCAGTTTTAATAATTAAGTATATTTTGCAATCCATAAATCCAGTGAAGTTACATTATTTTATCTGGTGATTAATAATTATACCAGTTTAAAAGTATAAATTTTATTCTCTCGATATGATGTATAAAAGTTATTTTCTCACCTGAGAGGAATGTTTTTAAATGAACTTAAATTTTTACAAGAATAAGATTTGTTTATGTCCTTCCTTAAAAAATTTTGTACTTATTAAAGTGATGCTATTTTTACTGATGATCTAAAGTTTAGGAATCATTTTCTTCAGATGGTTTATATAAACTGTTATTAATTTATTGTGAAGTTCTAGAATCTCTTTTTAGTTTACCTAGTCTCACAAAGACAATATTTTTACAGAAATTCCCCACCCAAAGCAAGGTATCATACTCATTTTAGATATATTCTATTAAGAGATCATAGCGATTTATTTATTTGTTTATTTGTTTATTTATTTATTTTTGCAGTGTGATAACTCGGGACTCGCACAGGCTGGACAACTGCTTTGCCACTGAGCCACATCCCAGCCCTTAATGTTGACTTCTTGATAGGAAAGAATTACTGTAAATGAAAAATAATAAATGACAAAAAAATCAAATCCAGGCTTTTGTACCTAAGGAATGTAACAATGAAGGAAAGAGAGCAAATGTTTTCTTTGAAGAGTTTAACGAGAGTCACAGGAACACAGAGAATTATTTTACCATTAAGGAAAAAATACTCATCCCAAAAATGTTACAATGGAAAAACTTCTCTGAGCATTCAAGACCAGGACTGGTTATCCCCTGGGACACAGAACACTTAATGGGTTTTCAGTTTTGTTCTAAATGTTTTTTTCTATACTCCATCCGTGTTGTGCAAAATGTCAGGTTTTCTTCAGATTCCATTCCTTGAGAACCTTGGCCTTTGTTAATTACTTAGAGGTAGGAAAACTTACTCTCTGTGATAAGTGTAGTTTAGTTGAAGATATTAGAATTCAAACCCTGTAGAGATTCCACCGAATGCATTTTAAAGCTATCTGGTTTGCTACTAAGCTATCCAACTTTAGTAAACTCACATTTCCTTGGAAATAAAATAGGTGATTTTAATCTGCCATTAAACTAGGAGGAAAAAAATGATCAACTGACATTGGGATAAAATTATCTTTTTATTGGCACATGACCCATCCCATGTCTTTCTCAAAAGAAGTCTCTTTCAACAGCGGTAGACAATTGCTAATCAAAATATTTTGAAATCACTCTTTTGGAGAAGTTAAATTTTGAGTCTTAATGTTCTTGACTTTTAAAATAACAAACAAATTAGCTAATTTAAAATATACTTTGCTCAAATCACAATATCTGCTACCAGATTCTCTGGTTCACTGCTGATTGTTCCTTCGGTGAGCACCACTGGGGAAATTTATATAGTGGCAAAAGAAAATTTTGTAATTTTGATCCTTTGCTGATTAGAAAACTAAGCATTATGAGAGTTGGGAGGAAACTCCAAAGTCTATGAGGGATCATAAGTCACTTGGTTTGTCTGGATTAATTGTTAACTTCAGAAAACCAGTTTGTTCTGCTTCAGCCTGAGTATACTTATTAAATTTAGAAATAGTTTCAAGCATTATTACTGCATATAAAACACAGGCAGCTAATTAGCCTCTGTTGAATATTTTAATATGTTCCCCTATAATATAATTTTTAATGATAGAAAATAAATTAAAATTGTATTACAGGAAGAAGGAGAAGCTACAAACTGGTGCTTCTTAATTGTTGCCAAAGGAAAAGGAACAACAACCCATGTTTTCGGTGAGAGCATTAATAATTCAGTCAACAGATGGCTAAGTGCACCACTGTAAAAATGGGTGCAAATTAATTCTCACTTGCTCTCATCTATTGGGAGATGAATGTAAAATTATGGCTTTCTATGTTAATATATTTATATTACTGTACACAAAGATATCTCAGTGAAACAAACTGATGCAAGTAATAAAAGAATATAAAGTGCTTTGCAATTTCTACACCACATGATGTTCCCATTTCAGTTTAGTCCTAAGAACATCTTGGATTATTCACTTGAAATTGGGAGCCACTCACATCTTTGCTTCATTAGCTTATCGGCATGAGTCAGCGTTCAGTGGCTGTGTAATGGTGACAGATCACCCACTGACTCAACGGCTCACCACGGAGGTCTATCCTCACTCACATTAATCATTCCCATTCATGTCTTTGGGCTGCTCTGCTCCATGCCTTCCTTCCAACACCCTGGTGGAAGGAGGCCTCTATCGTGTGCAGACTGAGCTCCTGGAAGAAAAGGAGGAGAGTGAATCTGGAGGATGCTCTTAAAACCTTTGCTCACAAGTGCCACACCTAGATCGGAGGCTCTAGTTCAGGGACGAGTACTTGCCTAGCATGCGTAAGGCCCTGTGTTTGATCCTCAGCACCACATAAGAATAAGTAAATTAAATAAAGGCATTCTGTCCATCTACAACTACAAAAAAAAATATTTTTTTAAAAAGTGCCACACTTAGCTGGAGTCACATTTCACTGTCTAACTGTACTCACACAGCCCACCCCATGTCAGTGAGGTGACAAGTTTTACTTTCCTACACTTCTAGTTTTACAAGACGGTTTAGCAAAATTTTGATGATAATACAATCAATCCCATAAGCATTTTCTAAACTCAGCAAATTCATTTTTTCCTGATCCTAAAACTAAGTTCCTAACATGTTCAGAAAGATATTGATGGGACACAAAGGAAAAGATGAAGAAAATTCATAACTGATTATAAAAAATATAATGCCACATATTTTCATGTCTCTGAGACTGGCCAAAAGTCACAAGGACTTGATATTATCACTCAAATATTTCCTATAAAAGCTAATGTTAGGATAGGTATTTTTATTAGGCCATTACTCTGCCTGCAGGTCTAATCTACATTGTCTCCATTAGGAGTGTAATGAGAATCAGTTTACTTCCCATACTGATTTTTGACTCAATAACATGGATAAATTAATAGATGCATTGCTTAAATGAATTTATGCCCATATATAAACAAAGAGGTTTAGAAATACAGAACACAGTTAAGTCCTAAAGAAACAGAAATAAAATATTTGTATTAAATGCATTTTAATTCTAAGAGTAGTCTCCTTTAAAATCCTGGCAACCTTTTAAGACTGTTGTACTGTTTACTAAATACCAATGCAATATCAGAGAAGAAAGATATTAGTCCAAGTATGAAGTTATCCAGACACATACAACCTTATCAGGCAAATCCAGACCAGGGACCCAACTGCTAGGCCCAAGAGGTGGGACTGGCAGCTGTCTGTCTCTGAAGTCAGGACATGGCTCCAAGAGCTCACTCCCAATGTCTAAGAAAAACATTTTCTGAGACTTTAAACTCATTAGAAGAAGCGTAAAATGTATGTGTGTTTTAACTGACATCATGTCATATATAAGAAAGTTATTTTAATACCCCAATAAATCTTGTCTTCAACCATCTGCTTTTTTTATTCTCTGATGATCTTAGATCTTTATTCCTTCATCAAAAACAGAAAAGAAAAATACAGTCATGATGCTTTAAAATCCCTTCTCCCTCTTGTACTTAGGAACCACATATTATGTCATTTGAAAGGCAGAACTCGCTAAGAATTATGTCATGCATTTTCTATTCTGTCTTCACTCACACACATAAAATACCAAATCAGGAAAATGTAATTTATTACTTTGAAGCAGATTCTAATTTGATGTCTCAGATGGGTCTCTTTTCAAATGAGAAATGGCTTTTCTAGACTTCAGAAAGATTGAGGATAAAGCATCCACACATGGAGAACGGAGAGCTAAAAGAAAGCACAGTCCTGGGCTTGCATCTTGCTTTCCTGTCTGCTTATGTTCCCATGCGTTCTGGGTCATTGCCCCCGCCTCCGTCCTTGGGAGATGTGAAGATAACAGTCGTTCAAAAAACTTGGACAACCTAGCACAGGGCCACGGCGATTTTTAGAGGAAGATGAGAAGGAGACAGAGCTTCAAGCTGAGGCTGCCCCACAACCACAGCCCCAAGAGACTGTGGTGGGTGCAAAAGAGGTCAGTAGGGGGGCCTCAAGGACACACACCTGCCGCTCTGTCCACATACAACCACCTGCAGAGCTTCAGTGGGTGATGTGCCAGCAGTTTTTGTTGACTTGTTCTATACATCATACTTCACATATCATCTGAGCCAAGTATTCTTTTTTCCCTTCCCTATTTGTGGCCTTTTAAGGTATCTTGAAATGTCAATTTATGAAACTGCTGAGAAAGCAAGAAGAACAAAAGAAATAAGCACAATAATTAATCATGCAATCAAACCAGGGAGAGAGAAATGAGACCTCCAATGCCACATTTTAAAATCATCCTGGGACTTCGTACTAGGTAAATGCTGGTTATCATCAGTTTCCACTGATGGTGGTGTAGATGATTTTTGAAATCAGCAGACATTGGGCACAAGGAAACTTGGGATTTCATAACAATCCAGTTCTCCAAAATTTGTTTTTTTTTAATCCAGTTTTGAAGTATCCTTCTGCTCACAATAAAAATTGATGAGCAGTAATATATGCACATGACCAATGGCTCCCTAGGGCAATGGTTCTCCAAGAAGCTGTAGGGTGACTTATGAGCCTGACACTTAAGAAAGATGTTAAATAGTGAATAGAGAAACCGCTGCTACCTGGACTCCCTTGCTGCTTCTGCCCGCACTGGCCTGGCTGCAAACTGCAGGGGAACCCAGCAAACCCCTTCAACATAAGAGAAACCTGAGCCACAGAAGGTCGACCGATGCGTACACAATAGCTTTCTGAAAAGAATAGACTTTGGATAGGAAACATTCGAACCTTTGAACTCATGATCTTGAATCTAATGAGAATTGACAGCCACTTGTCTCAGGAGCTCATTTTTTATTCTGGATACAAACCACGGAGCTTGCTCCCTTAGAAGAGAAACGCTGTATTAAACTCATCTCGCTGCTTGCTCTGTGTTTGGAGAAAAATGATCAGCTTCCCCCTCTCCTGGCTAATGCACTTGGCTGTGTGGGAGGCACTTTGTGTTCCAAGAACTTTGCATAAGTCAATCCATTGCATGTCTACACCACCCTAGTGGTAGGTGTTGTTACCACTCTCCTCACAGCCTACACTGCAAGGAGGATGGGGCTGCAGAAGCACATTGGCTCGTCATCAGCCTCTTAAGCAAAAGAAACAAAGAAACGGGGGGTGAGAGCTTGGGGACAAGCCAGGTTGTTGGAGAGCAGCAAGGACGGCACGGGTGCACTGCATTAAGAAGGGTTGGTGACAGCAGGACAGGAGCAGGACAGAACCTGGTTCCACTGGAACGTTTTGACATATTAGTAGTAGAGCTGACTGTGAACTCAAGACAAACCTGGTTCAAATTCCAAGTGTCCTCTTCACCAGTCACAGGGCTTTGAACAACACCCCAAACCTCAGTTTCCTCATATGAAAACCAGGGACAAAATTGATGAATTCTTAATGTTGCCATGAGGTTGAAGTAGATTGACTTATTAAGTAGATTAATTTACGTCAGGTTCTTGGCATGTTCTGATTATTTTCTCTATACATCCCTCTTCAATTTTCATCTTTTTGATGTTCCATTTTCTTTAGCTTCTTTAACATTGATTCCTAATTTCAGATAACATGTGCTGTTACCAGATCAATATCCCAACACCACTGTTGTTAACCTGAAAATTTCTGGCTCAGTTTTGAATTGAGTGCTTTCAGTTCAATGCCAAAGATGTCACTCTCGCGTTCCACCCTTTCCGTGTTTTCTCAAGACAGAGTGGAACGGACACAGCATAGGTTTTAGACTAACTTGGTTCAAATCCTGCCTGTGACATTTTGTCATCTTTGTGGGGATTGGAAGTCACCTTCTTTGGGCCTCAGCATTTATAACAAAACTAAGAAGAATAGTATCTTCTTTCAAAGGACTAAGTCTTATTGTCAAATTCTTTTTTTCCTTTTTTGATTTTTGGAGGAAGAGTGTCATATCTGAGATCAGGTCGCCCCTGGACTTGGACTTTGTAATACAGCATTTTTGTCCACTCCACCACCCCTAGCCCACGCCAGCAAGCTATCCACGCAGAGCCCCAAACAGAAAGACTGGCACAATAGTGATCCTAATTCTCCTATCCTAATTTTAATGGGTTCCTGATTTGAAAGAAAGCAAATCCTCCAGAGTTAGAATAAAAATGAAAGGGACAGTCTCTGGAGCACAACTATAGAGGATGAAAATACGTTCCAGTAATACAATTCAGACTGGATGACCATGAGGCCCAGAGGGCTGTCATGAGAGGGGATAAAATGGGTTGGCTGCCAGCAGAGGAGCCAGCGCCAAACGCTGGGTGGACAGAAGATGGCAGAGAAATGAGAAGACCCGACGGCCTGGTGTGAGGCAGGAAGGCAGCAGTTCACTGCTCTAAAGCAAAGGATCTGGGATGATGCTGAACCCAAATGGCAGGGTCACAAATGGTGATAATGACAGTGAAATGACAGGCTCACCCAGTAATGGCTTGTGATTGCACATCTTCAGGTGAATGGTGTGGGAAAGTTATTTACTTACTTATTTCATAGCTACCATGTTGCAATGGCTGAAAAACTACTGGAAAATAACTAAATTACCGAACTGGGACCAGACACAGAGCAGGCCCAGCGGCCTGCTGAGGGGCAGAGCTGCCCCCCACCCCCCTCGCCTGCCAGGTAGGGGAAGGGTGACCACCGACAGAAAAGGCCCAGTGGCCCCCGGCGGGACAGAGCTTCCAATCACTCCTGCAAGGTAGGCGGGCCTGCGACCCACCAACAGAAGAGGAGCAGCCGCCTGCTGAGAGGCTGAGCCGCCCCCTCCCCCTGCGCCGGCATAGTAGAGGGAACTGGGACCAGACACAGAGCAGGCCCAGCGGCCTGCTGAGGGGCAGAGCCGCCCCCCACCCCCCTCGCCTGCCAGGTAGGGGAAGGGTGACCACCGACAGAAAAGGCCCAGTGGCCCCCGGCGGGACAGAGCTTCCAATCACTCCTGCAAGGTAGGCGGGCCTGCGACCCACCGGCAGAAGAGGAGCAGCCGCCTGCTGAGAGGCTGAGCCGCCCCCTCCCCCTGCGCCGGCATAGTAGAGGGAACTGGGACCAAACACAGAGCAGGCCCAGCGGCCTGCTGAGGGGCAGAGCTGCCCCCCACCCCCCTCGCCTGCCAGGTAGGGGAAGGGTGACCACCAACAGAAAAGGCCCAGTGGCCCGCGGTGGGACAGAGCTTCCAATCACTCCTGCAAGGTAGGCGGGCCTGCGACCCACCGGCAGAAGAGGAGCAGCCGCCTGCTGAGAGGCTGAGCCGCCCGCTCCCCCTGCGCCGGCATAGTAGAGGGAACTGGGACCAGACACAGAGCAGGCCCAGCGGCCTGCTGAGGGGCAGAGCCGCCCCCCACCCCCCTCGCCTGCCAGGTAGGGGAAGGGTGACCACCGACAGAAAAGGCCCAGTGGCCCCCGGCGGGACAGAGCTTCCAATCACTCCTGCAAGGTAGGCGGGCCTGCGACCCACCGGCAGAAGAGGAGCAGCCGCCTGCTGAGAGGCTGAGCCGCCCCCTCCCCCTGCGCCGGCATAGTAGAGGGAACTGGGACCAAACACAGAGCAGGCCCAGCGGCCTGCTGAGGGGCAGAGCCGCCCCCCACCCCCCTCGCCTGCCAGGTAGGGGAAGGGTGACCACCGACAGAAAAGGCCCAGTGGCCCGTGGCGGGACAGAGCTTCCAATCACTCCTGCAAGGTAGGCGGGCCTGCGACCCACCGGCAGAAGAGGAGCAGCGGCCTGCTGAGAGGCAGAGCCGCCCCCTCCCCCTGCGCCTGCAAGGTAGTCGGAACTGAGACCACCACCAGAACAGGTCAGACCTGCAACCGAGAGACAGAACAGGCCCAGTGGCCTGAGGAAGGGTAGAGCCGCCCCCCCCACGCCTGCAAAGTAGGCGGACCTGCGACCCACTGGCAGTACAGCCCCAGAGGCCTGCAGAGGGGCAGTGCCGCTGCCTGCGCCTGCAAAGTAGGCAGAACTGCGACCACCGACAGAACAAGCCTAGCGGCCCGCAGAGGGACAGAGCCGCCGCCCGCGCCTGCAAGGTCGGCGGACCTGCTACCGACTGGCAGAGCAGGCCCAGCGGCCTGCCGGCGTGGTAGGCACATTGCCCCAATTGGAGGAGGGGCAGAGCCGCCGCCCGCGCCTGCGAGGGAGACTTTGCAACTATACAAGACCAATATAAATATATAGGGGGAAAATTCAATAGCACAACAGTTTCACCAAGAAGAAAGGAACGCAAACAGTATGAAGAGACAAGGAAAGAAAGGACCACAAGCATTGCAGGTCAACTCAACGTTAGAAGAGGTAATAGCTGCAGCTGATGGAATGTCAGATAAAGAATTCAGGATATATATGCTTCAGATGATCTGGAGTCTCAAGGAAGACATCAGACAGCAAAATCAGACAATGAAAGATCACTTCAACAATGAATTACATAAACAAATCCAAGAAGCAAAAGATCAACTATACAGGGAAATAGAGGTTATAAAAAACAAACAAACAGAAATCCTAGAAATGCAGGAAGCAATAAGCCAACTTAAAAACTCAATTGAGAATACTACCACCAGAGTAGAACACTTAGAAGACAGAACATCAGACAATGAAGATAAAGTATTTCAACTTGAAAAGAACATAGACAGCTCAGCAAGACTGTTAAGAAACCATGAGCAGAACATCCAAGAAATATGGGATAACATCAAGAGACCAAATTTAAGAGTCATTGGGATACAGGAAGGAACAGAGTTTCAAACCAAAGGAATGAGCAATCTATTCAATGAAATAATTCGAGAAAACTTCCCAGACTTGAAGAATGAGACAGAACCCCAAATCCTAGAAGCCTATAGGACGCCGAATGTGCAAAATCATAAGAGACCCACACCTAGACACATTATAATGAAGATGCCCAACATACAGAATAAGGAGAGAATTTTAAAAGCTACAAGAGAAAGGAAGCAGATCACATTTAGGGGTAAGCCAATCAGGATAACAGCTGATCTTTCAACACAGACTCTGAAAGCTAGAAGATCCTGGAATAACATATTTCAAACACTGAAAGAAAATGGGTTCCAACCAAGAATTGTGTTTCCAGCGAAATTAAGCTTCAGGATGGAAGATGAAATTAAAACCTTCCACGATAAACAAAAGTTAAAAGAATTTGCAGCTAGAAAACCATCTCTTCAAAACATCCTTGGCAAAACATTACAGGAAGAGGAAATGGAAAATAACAATGAAAACCAACAGTGGGAGGTAGGACACTAAAGGGGGGAAAATAATCAAAGTGGAAAACAAACCATGTTTAGTAACATAAATAAACAAATATGGCTGGAAGAACAACCCATATCTCAATAATAACCCTAAATGTTAATGGCTTAAACTCACCAATCAAGAGACACAGGCTAGTAGAATGGATCACAAAACAAGACCCAACAATATGCTGCCTACAGGAGACGCATTTGATAGGAAAAGACATACATAGGCTGAAGGTGAAAGGTTGGGAAAAATCATATCACTCATATGGACTTCGGAAACAAGCAGGAGTATCCATACTCATATCAAATAAAATAGATTTTAAGCCAAAGTTAATCAAAAGGGATAAAGAGGGACACTACATACTGCTCAAGGGAACCATACACCAACAAGACATAACAATCATAAATATATATGCCCCAAACAATGGTGCAGCTATGTTCATCAAACAAACTCTTCTCAAGTTCAAGAGTCTAATAGACCACCATACAATAATCATGGGAGACTTCAACACACCTCTATCACCACTGGACAGATCTTCCAAACAAAAGTTGAATAAGGAAACTATAGAACTCAATAACACAATTAATAACCTAGACTTAATTGACATATATAGAATATACCACCCAACATCAAGCAGTTACACTTTTTTCTCAGCAGCACATGGATCCTTCTCAAAAATAGATCATATATTATGTCACAGGGAAACTCTTAGACAATACAAAGGAGTAGAGATAATACCATGCATCCTATCTGATCATAATGGAATGGAACTGAAAATCAACGATAAAAGAAGGAAGGAAAAAGAATACATCACTTGGAGAATGAACAATAGGTTACTGAATGATCAGTGGGTTATAGAAGACATCAAGGAGGAAATTAAAAAATTCTTAGAGATTAATGAAAACACAGACACAACATATCGGAATCTATGGGACACATTGAAAGCAGTTCTAAGAGGAAAATTCATTGCTTGGAGTTCATTCCTTAAAAAAAGAAAAAACCAACAAATAAATGATCTCATACTTCATCTCAAAATCCTAGAAAAAGAAGAGCAAAACAACAGCAAAAGAAGTAGAAGGCAAGAAATAATTAAAATCAGAGCTGAAATCAATGAAATCGAAACAAAAGAAACAATTGAAAAAATTGACAAAACTAAAAGTTGGTTCTTTGAAAAAATAAACAAAATCGACAGACCCTTAGCCATGCTAGCGAAGAGAAGAAGAGAGAGAACTCAAATCACTAACATACGGGATGAAAGAGGCAATATCATAACAGACACTTCAGAAATACAGAAGATAATCAAAAATTATTTTGAATCCTTATACTCCAATAAATTAGAAGATAGTGAAGGCATAGATAAATTTCTTAAGTCATATGATCTGCCCAGATTGAGTCAGGAGGATATAGACAACCTAAACAGACCAATATCAATTGAGGAAATAGAAGAAACCATCAAAAGACTACCAACTAAGAAAAGCCCAGGACCGGATGGGTATACAGCAGAGTTTTACAAAACCTTTAAAGAGGAACTAATACCAATACTTTTCAAGCTACTTCGGGAAATAGAAAAAGAGGGAGAAATGGATGGCATTAGAGCAGATTATGCTAAGTGAAGCTAGCCAATCCCTAAAAAACAAATGCCAAATGTCTTCTTTGATATAAGGAGAGTAACTAAGAACAGAGTAGGGTCGAAGAGCATGAGAAGAAGATTAACATTAAACAGGGATGAGAGGTGGGAGGGAAAGGGAGAGAGAAGGGAAAATGCATGGAAACGGAAGGAGACCCTCAGAGTTATACAAAAGTACATACAAGAGGAAGTGAGGGGAAGGGGAAAAATAATACAAGGGGGACAAACGAATGTCAGTAGAGGGGGCAGAGAGAGAAGAGGGGAGGGGAGGGGAGGGGAGGGGAGGGGTGATAGTAGAGGATAGGAAAGGCAGCAGAATACAACAGACACTAGTATGGCAATATGTAAATCAATGGATGTGTAACTGATGTGATTCTGCAATCTGTATATGGGGTAAAAATGGGAGCTCATAACCCACTTGGATCAAATTGTGAAATATGATATATCAAGAACTATGTAATGTTTTGAACAGCCAACAATAAAAAAAAAAAAAAAATAACTAAATTACCAAAGCAAAATTGATGATTAAATATAATTTCATAAATATATTTAAATTTCAAACCTCAAGTTTTGTAATAGGACCCAAGTATTGGATAATAATTTCTTATTTAGGTCGATGGTTTGAAAGTGGCTTAAACAAATTAAGTGCTTCATGAATATTCCATAAGCGTGTGAAAGAAAAATGCTTGCAATAAGGGTCCTTAGTGCTCTTTCTTCAAAATAGATTAAAAAAGAACATAAAAACATGTTTTGTGATTTTTGCATTGTTTGTGAGCCCAAGGGTGCAAGTGTCTGTATCCAACCTCATATCTGTCTTCTAAGATTAAAATGTTTGAGCAACTAAAAATGGGGTTGAGGGGCAATGATCTGTCCTGTGAGAAGGTTCAGGATGGTGCTGAGTAAGATCCAAAGACCTCATCGGGCTGTGGGCTGTGAGATGGGGAATTTGAATGCATTCTCCTCCTCACCTCTGACTGCCTTCTCCTGTGCTGACCATGCTGCCCACCCTGGCCCTTCCCAGTTCCTGGAGCAGGGCATCTTACTTTTGTGATGGCCTTGCTCATTCTCCAGCCTGTGAGAGGAGGTCTTCTGAGCTCGTCACCAGGCAGACCCCTCTGAAGTCTCAGCTTTAACATCTGCCCTGCAGAAGACCCTCTGAACCCCCTCAGAAGCAAATTCCTCCCTTTCTGTCCTCATGTGAAACCCCAGAATCACATTCCATCATTTTAGAACTAAGAGAGCACTGCATACTAGCTACCAAGTCATTTTCTTTAAATCTTTGTTTTAAAATGATTGACATACGTTCTCAAGTCTCCATAACATCAAATCGTACAAAATATGCATGAAATTTCACTTCAGATGTGCTACCATTATTCGCTGTGTTGGTCTGTGTGTGAATGTGAGTTTCTATATCATAGTTGCTTTCATAGGATGTCAATGGACTCTGTTAGATTTACTGCTTTTTTCTTTCCTTTATTAATTAGCCTTGTCAGGATCCTGAATAAAAAAACAATTTTAACATTAAGGGAAATATTGAAGATATTACCTTAGCTTAAAAATCTGAGAATTTTAAGGTGCGGTGATGCATGTCTATAATCCCAGAGACTCAGGAGGTTGAGACAGGAGCATTGTGAGTTCAAAGCCAGTCTCACCAATGGCGAGTCACTAAACAATTCAGTGAGACCCTGTCTCTAAATAAAATACAAAGTAGGGCTGGGGATGTGGCTCAGTGACCGAGTGCCCCTGAGTTGAATCCCCAGTACCAAAAAAAGAAAGAAAGAAAGAAATTCATTTCTTTGCTTGTCTCTGAAGTTGCCTTTCAAAAGTCTCAATTGTCCCAGAAATTGAGACACAGCATGAAAGATAAAATTCTAAGTACTTCCAAAGTATTCAATGTTTGTTGATATGACAATCAGGATGTTTTACTCCTGGCTGCAAGGGACACATCATTCACTATTCTGTGTTGTCTTTGTTAGACAATGTTACCAATAAATATAAAAGTTTTTTTTTTTTTTGCTTTTATACAGGCATTTAACTTATTAAACAAAATATAACATTTGGTTGGGTTGATATTGCCACAAAACAAAACCAAATTCTCTGATTAATATTATCAAAAATGTAGCAGAGTTACTGTTCTAAAATGTATTTTAGAATCCGGTATATAAAGATATATTTAACTCCCTTTGGGACATTAATGAAAGTAACATTATGTGTACCATGACTGCATTAGATTGTATTTTGCAATTATCTCCTGATGATCATGCAGCCTATAAAAATTTTTGCACTATTTGCACGGTTTAGAATATGTGCAGTTCTTTTTAAGTGAAAGTGTTAAAGTGTAACATGAAATTAGGTTGCCAGAGGAAATTTGCAGCAAAACCAGGACACAGATATTTTATTCAGTTTCTGCAGAATAACCAGAAAAATATATTATTGGAAAAGCAAAACTGTCAGAAAAAAATGAATCATTTGGGTTCCTTTTTAACTTCAAAGCTTTGACTGTCTCCTTTCCACATAATATTGCCACAAATGGGTCCTATAACAACTTGTGTGAGGACTAGAGAAATTAAAGTGGAAAGTTAATGGCACTGGAACAGGACGGCAAAGGGAACCTTGAGACAGCTAGACAGATGTCAGAAGTAATTATTCAGTAATTTGAACCAATTTAAACATCAGCTATATTTACCACAAACTCAGCAGAACATGATCAACCTGGGTGAACTCATATGCTCTTTACTGGAGATGACACCAACATCTATGACAAAGTATTAGCCTGAAACCAAATGAACCAACTTCAAAATCAGTAGGATTTGATGTCCAAAGCTGGGAGTTAGTTCGTGGCAATAGCTTTTAAATACCAGGAAATGTAATTTAATCTCATATAATTAGGTAAAGTAAGAAATGCTGAAAATAGTGGAAATTGCCTTAAATACTCTTTAAAGTTTACTAAATCTATTTTTAATTGCTTTTTAAAATGCAGTTGATTGCCAAAGTTTAGGAAATAATTGATTACATTGATTATATTGCATGTGGGGTGCACATTACTATAAATACAGATTTTTTTGGAAATACTTCAGTAATTCTCTGAAAACAGAGTTTGCAAATAAGTACTGATCAGAGAAAGAATCCTGTCACTCAAAATTGCAAGCTTCTTGAAGGCAAGAGTCATTTTTTATTCTCAGAGCTTTCCATAGTGATTGGCCCAGAGTACTAACATGAGCAAATTAAATCAGGGATGTGTTAACAAGACTCACAAGCTAATTTACAAGGCAAAGCTATTTTCTAATTCTATATGCCACAAATACCTCTTCAAAAGTAGCCACTAAATGCAGCAAGGCCAAGAATTGTTCTTTAATATGAATAGAAAGCTGTCTGTGAGTTATAATTGGCTTTGTTGCTTTAAATCTGCTGAGCATGTCTCGGACTCAATCTATTCTTGATCTAAAGCTGCATAAATTAAGAAAATTTCAAATGAAAATATATTTTTTCTGCATTTTAAAACTGCATTTTAAAAATATATTTTTTGCTAGCTTATTATATTAACAGACCCAATCCATCATCTTTTTTGAAATACTATTCAAAACTCTCTTTTAAAATTTAAAAGAAAACATATCAGATAGATAGAGACACAGAGAGATAGATAGATAGATGATAGATAGAGATATTTTCTCCTCATATCAATGGGTCTGCCCACAGCTTTCTGCTTAGATTAGAGAAGACTTTTTAAGATAGAAATGGTTTATTGTTAAATAGTAGTTGATTGTCAATTCAAGTTACTTGATGATTGACAGTTCTGCCAAACATCCCTCTTTTCATTTTCTATTTATCCAAACCCCTTTCCAAATGTATCACCACCGTCCCACAAAGAATTCATCTTAGCATCTGACCTTCAGGGCAGCATTACCCCTGCTTTGGGACACAATATCTTTCTCTTCTCTCCAACTCATAGCTGTAAAATAATTACCAGTTTGGGAAATAGGTTATACAATTTATTGTCTTAATTATACTGTTTTTCTAAAGGGATATTTTCCTATAATATTTTACTTTGTGATTTCAAAGTCAAGTGTCAACATCCCTGTTTGGGGCAGCTCTCTGGCCTGTGACTGGCAGACAGAGCTGGGGAAGACTGTCTGAGCAAGCTGACTGCTCTGGCAAAATGGAATCTTATTTTGATCAACATCTGTACCACATGCAATATGTTTTCAATTTGAGATGGGGAACTCAGTGACATTGCCAAGGAACTTTGTACATCGTTGGTTATTTTATTTGGGCTAGAATGGTACATAGATTATGATCCCATCTTTCTGCCAGAATACCATGGTGACCGACTTTGTTCTTTGAAACCTGATTTGGGAGTTTGGCAAACTAATTCATAAACTAATAAAGTTGTAAGTTTCCAAATGGGTCACCTGAAAATCATCTGCCCTTTGGTGAAGTGTTTTTAAGAATTCTGTGGTCTTCTCGTTTCTTCAGAAATGGACTCTATCACATGCTACATGAATATTTGATGAGTCTGTCCTTCCTCCAATACATTCCTTTCCTAAATGTAAATATTCTTTAGGTTATCTACATTCACTTAAACAATAAGCTCCCAGAATTGTCTATGTGCATTCTAACACAACCCTGGCTCCAACAGAGGCACCTTCTACAGCACAAAAAAAGACTTTCCCAAGAGTTTTCATGGTTAACTCCAAAAATATGTCTTTACATCTTAATCTCATTTCAGCATTCTTCCTTCTGAAATTTCAACACACTTCAAAAAATGTTTGTTGATGATGCAAATTTGGAGTTTGCTATACTTATTCTAAAAAGTAAAGCACATCTTAAAAGCTATTTGGGGGGCTGGAATGGTGGCTCAGTGGTAGAGTGCTTGCCTAGCATGCGTGAGGCACCGTGTTCAATCTTTAGCACCACATAAAAATAAATAAATAAAGGTACTGTGTCCATCTACAACTAAAAAAAAATATTAAGAAAAAAAAGGCTATTTGGTCAGCCCTCAGTTGCTTTGAATTCCAGCATAGATTTGCTGTCATGTCTTAGAGACCTCTTCTCTATCATCACTCCCTCCCTCCAATATGCATCCTTCTCATGCACTTTGAATTTTTTTTTCCTTATGAATGATCCACTTCAAAAGTGAATGTGACTTGTAAAATGACAATTTCTACAACCGCCCCATCGGTAGGTACTTTATACTTAGGATATACAAATGAGTCAGTCACAAGGAAACAGACTACTTTGCTGTTAAGCATCTTAGCAGGCTTCCTGTTACTGTCCCTCCAGCACTGTGTAGTCATAAAGGACAGCATCAATCAACCCTCATTGGCACAGACCTTCAGCCGGATCATGCACGTCCCACTTTGTCTTCTGGTTGCTG
The DNA here is from genome assembly GCF_047511675.1 of Marmota flaviventris. NCBI lineage: Eukaryota > Metazoa > Chordata > Mammalia > Rodentia > Sciuridae > Marmota > Marmota flaviventris. Next base: position 139,959,197 of record NC_092504.1, read on the forward strand.
GCCCTCCGTGCAGAGTGAAGGATGCCCACGTTCTCAGGGTTCACTTCCCATCTGAAGACCTGCTTCAACGAGGATCCTGTTTCTGGGCCTGCTCTAATAGCCACTTTCTCACCATATATATATTTGGGTGCCGTCTTTTCCAATGTCCACAATGGTCTGGCCGGGCTGACTCTCTGGCTGCTTCCCTAAAGTGGAACAGTCTCCTCAGGCTGCTTTCCCAGGCCACAGCCTCTGCCCACAAACGTGACACAGTAGGGGTGTTCACAACTCACCTGCACCATTCAAGTCTCTGAGCAAGCGTCAATCTCCAGAAAGTTCCCCCTGACCCCTGATCTAAGCTAGCACACACACTCTACTGTGAACCTGCTTTAGCCTGGACCTTCTTAACATAACTAGATATTATCCTCCATGGTTACTGCTGTTTTGAGGGTTGAGTGTAAGCCTCCTCTTTTAGAATTTGCGTTTCATCCAGGCTGTTCTTTGTCACTTTTCTTCACAATTTTGTTCCTATAAGATAGAAGAGTACCTGGCATGTAAAGGGCATTAATTATGTTTGTGATTAAATTTAGCCCAGGATGTTGAATTTCTTTGAAGTTCAATTTATTTCTTTATTAAAGAATTTGCACTTCAGGGTTGTTAGTGAAGAATATGTTTGTTTACGATTATTGCCATGGATGCATAGGCTATGTTAGGAGTGAATCATTGATATTCATTTGCACCAGATTTACCATAACGGAGTTAAACTTTACTAGAACATAGTGACTTTCCCCTCACTAACGATAAGTGAAAATATTGAATTTGTATACAATGCCAGCCTATAACACTTGAACTGATTAACCATTAAAACTACTGGTTGTATCAAACATTAGTAATGTGGCATTTCACTCAAAACATCTTTAAAGGACAAATGCCAGATTAATTATAGGGTTTAATATTTTACTTCACACAGGAAGGCTTGACAATGTACTAAAATATATTTCATTTCTAGGCTTATTTTTCCTAAGGGAAGGTAAATTCAGTCATTTTGAAATGTCAGCCCTTTTTAAATCTGTGACATAAAATAGAATGGGGAAAGTAAAATCGCAATGCTGAATTATTAATTCAAAATCTTAAATCATCCTTGCTTTCCAGATGCACTTTACCATACTGTTAAGTTCAGATAAAATAATATAAATTTACATGATAACAGTGATTTGTTCTTACATGGAATGTCTGGAAGTAATAAAGTTGCTCAGTAATGCATCTAATTTTTTCTTATAAATAAAGTATTTATAAATGACACAACTGTCCAGAGTGCCAGCACTGTGTTCCCCATCAACCCCAGCGCTGGGGAGCCCTTGGCAAACAGCAGCCTGTGGGAGCTGCGCCCCAGGCTCTGCTCAGTTTCCATGTGTTAAAATGGTTTTAATTTATCTTAACAAGCTGTCAATGAAGCCAACGTAGAAACTTCTAAACTTCAAGAAACACTCTTAAAAACCAGAGCAACATTCTCTAAGGAACTTAGTGGCTGAGGTCAGTGCTGGGCAGCATCTTCTGGCTGTGGTCACCTGCTTCTGGCCCTTGCTGGCAGTATGTCCATGAGAGTATTTCAATTTGCTTGAAAGTAAGTAACATCAACATCCATGACAAAGAGGAAAGCAAGAAACACCACCTCCATGACAGTGGGTAATGACCCATCCAGGTCAAAGACGCAGAGGAGGACAGAGTGAGTGACTGGGTTCCAGGACATCCAATAAAGCCCTCCAGGGGTTTGATCAGAATCCCATGGTCATGGTGTGAGGTGTGAGCATGCAGGCAGCCATTTACTGGGGGGATTACCACTTGTCAAAATGCCTATGAATCTCTTTCCCCAGTATCTACGCTGTGTCCCTTTAGGACTCCAGTAATTAAACATTATTCTCCATCTTAAGGGAGACTTTCCTTTCATAGATTTTTGATTTGTTACGAAACAAATACTGGTTCTTGCTTCAATGGGAAAGATTCCAACAAGACAAAAATACACTAGAAATTTTCCTATAGGAATGCCACCTTATTCCTAAGCTGGGATTGACTGATCAAGAGAAGAGGAAGAATTCCTGGAGAAAAAGAAGAGGGAGCCCTGGGGTGAGGTACTTTCCATTCAACCCTTAGCTATAACCACATTTCTCTTTTTGCTTTTAGCTCTGTTCTGAAATTCTATCCTTGAAGACACTGAGATGCTTCAGAGTTTCTCAGGGAAAAACCTATTAACCGATTCTGTTTTCGAGTTAACAAAGTCATCAACGTGCTCCCATATTTGGGAAATAAACTCATAATACTAAAACTCATAGGAGTTTTACTACTAAAGCATATTGGCTCCTCAAAGGTACCAGAGGAGGGGGTGAGATTAGGGCCCCACATTCAGTGTCTAAACCACAGTCAATAAAAATAATTTAAAGTGAAATCTACATTTTATATCCTATTCTGAAATATTTTTTAAAAGTCTCAAAATTATTAAATGACAGAATATTTCTGGCATATATCTCAACCTGCTGATATTAATGTAAAATATTTCACTAAACAAAATGTCTACATATTTTAAAACCCTTCATCATTACGACATAGTCAGTATTAAGGGAGAATACCCCCAACAAATGTTAAGATTAAGGAAGATATTTAATTCTAAAAAATTCTGAGGCTGCACAGTAATTTTACAGGTCTTTCTATTTAAGGTAAAACTATTTGACACAAATTGATCCTCTTTTATACCATTGTCCTTTTTTTTTTTCCCCCTGAGTTGTTCCTCTGTTGGGTGACTTCTAGAAAAGAAAGGTTTGTTTTGGCTAAGATAGTACATAAACTTTGTTGAGATTTCGGCAGCAGAGTGATCAATTCAGTAAAGAGAGGTATATGCAGCATAGCCTTCACAGTCATTCCTCCTCCTTACAACTGGACGTAGAAAATTTTAGCTGGATCCTTGGAGAAAATCAGACCCAGACACTTTTCCATAATTCACTTTAAATCATTGCTGCTTCTATAACTATGAGCCTGGTTCAGAACTGGCTTTCAGTGACTATATTCTACTGGGAACTTCCCAACCTTTATTGCTACAATGCTCAAATCAGTTTCATGAAAATGGGAACATCCAATAACTCTAATGAGTAGGGATGCACTAAAGCGACTTTTAAATGCTGTTCTGGGAATTATCCACAGTGGTGTTTTTGAAAAGAAGATGATTCTATCCATATATATATAGTTCTACTTGCTATACTCTATTGACAAATAGAGTGTACCCTCAACTGGGCAGCCAAAGCCTATATAAAAATAAAAGTTTCAATGTTACACTCTGAATACAAAGTATTTTAAATAAATATTTTAATTCTATTGTTGGCATTTACAAGTAGAAAGCATACAGTATGTTACAAATATCAAAATGTGAAAAATATGAACGTTACATAAGTAACAAATGTAAAAAAGGTATTTTCTTACCTTCCCTGAAAGTAAGAAAACTATTCAGCATAGGAAAATATCAGTATCAAAAACACAGCATAGGTGTAAAAAAAGTTTTTACACAGTATTAAAAAATGATCTACAAAATGACAAAAAGTAAGAAATGTTGCAATTTGATTTTATATAAATTATAAAAACTGGGTACTTGGGAAAATGTTGAATGGATAAAACAGAAGTCCAATCACAGGCTTTGCTTAGGTCAATTTGTTAACATGTTAAAAGCATAGAACATTTTGTTTTCAATAAATAGCTTTTAAAAGTCTCTTAGAAGTTCTCTGGATCATCACTCTGCAGTGGGGAGGGGCATGTGGGGGCCAACACGCGGTTGTTTCGTTCCTCAGGGAAAGCCTGAGGAAAGTCAGGAGGCCACAACTGTTTGCAAAAAAGATTCAGAAGTTTTAACATGATTTCGTAAGAAAGAGTTAAAGTGCTGAACAAAATGACTTCATTTTAGTACCCACTGTCATGTAAAACTTAAGCAAATACTCAGCCATTTCTGAGCACCATCGTATATGGAATCTATAATTCTGAAAAGTGTTCATGGTCTTTCCTTCAAGGATGGGAAGGATCTTCACTACACTGTACACAAGGATGGGTTAAACCTCAGGGATCTTGCAATGTAAAACATAATTATAATAATACAATGGAGACAATACACATACGCACTATGAAAGCACAAGTTCTTGCTGCCATGGTAACCGTATTAATTTCAAAATCACAAACCAAACACTGGTAAATAAGCAAAACTTTTCAAATGTTGCATGCCACGTAACTAGCTACAAAATACAATGCATGCGGGAAAACAAATCCAACCAAGCGTATTTAAATTAAACAGTTGTTCTGAGGCTGTTTCAGCAGCATCCTGGTTATTATTTTCAATGTTTCCCTCGACCACCAGTCCATACCGGCCTGTTCTCAACTGTGGCCCGACCTAGCTGGCCGTCTTGTCGTGGTTTGAGTGTTTCTCGCTCTCGCATTTCGTCGTGCCAGCATGTCAACAACGTCACACGTACTGCTCTGCTTCCCCTTCTTTGGGGACTGGCTTAGTCGGCCCACCTTTACCTTCTTCATTTGCTGCTGCCTTTTCTGGGAGAGACGCCAAATCTTTAAAAACATCTACATAATGGCCAAAGCCAGGCCCCCAGTTCAAAAGGTTGTCCCAGTTGAAGTTCCCTGCTGGCTGGCCAAGCTTCAAGGGCAGAGTGCTGTCAGCTGCCCCGGGTGCGGCCACCTGGCCACCGGGCCCGCCCTCAGCCCTGCGGCCGTGGTACCTCCTGGGCTTCAGTCTGGCTCCGTAGTTGTCTTCGTCGTCCGCATCCGACTCGTTGACTTGAGACAACTTGGGCATCCTGGACGTGTACACCATGGGCTTTTCCCTGTCGTATTCCATTTCTGAGCACGTGAAAGACTCGTGCGAGTCGCTGTCGGAGGAAGATTCTGGCGCTGGAATGCCGTCCGCGGGGTTCCTGGTCCTGGACAGGGGCCTCCTGCAGTCGTCCTCGGAAGAAGACCTCCCGTGGTCGGCGCTGCAGATGCTGGGGTTGCGGGGGCGAGGGGTGTTGAGCCTCTCCACCTCCTCAATGGAGAGCCCCACAGGAGGAGAGGACTCGAGGGGAATCTGCCCGGTGGGGTGCTTCAGGCGGCTCCCGGGTCTGGAGCCCTGTGCGGCCATGGCCTGAGGACTCTTGCTCCTGCGCCCCAGCCGCGTGGCGTAGTTGAAGAGGCCCGGGGGACACGCCTCCCCGTGCATCTCCAGGGCATTCCCGTCCCTGATTGGCAGGTGCAGCTCCCTGGCGGGGCTGTTCCGGTAGAAAGTGGAGGATTTGGAGAAGGGGGCGGGGCTGTGTCGCGACAGGGGGTTGGGGGTGGGGCAGGCCGAGTGGCTGAGGGAGCTGGTCCTCAAGCCCGGGCCGTAGGCGGGCTGGTAGGTCAGGCTGCTGGCGCCCAGGGGCATGGGCGACTGCCTGGCGAAGCCCAGCGGGCTGTGCCTCTGGATGGAGAACTTGGGCGTGTGGCTGCGGAACTGCTTGTAGTGCTGGATGATGTCGGCGTCCGAGGGCGCGATGCTGCTGGCGTTGTCGATGTCGTAGTGCTCGATCTCCTGCTCGGGCGAGGCCAGCGGCGCGCTGGGGATGGTCTCGGGGCCGTGCGGGATGTCCGTCTCGTCGTAGATGAGGTAGGGGTTCTCCCGCTCGATGATGTCGGGTTTGGGGTTCCCCTCGGGCTGCTTCCTCACAGCCAGGTCGTCCCCGTAGGGGGGGATGTGGTCCGGGTCGTCGAAAGCCACGTTCTCGCTTCCCTTCTTCTTCTTCTCCTTGGGCTTCTTCTCCTCCGCGGGCGCTTTGCCCTTCCTGCCCCGGCACTGGTGGCACAGGATGAGGCTCAGGACCAGGAGGGCCAGGGCGGTGGCGCAGCTGCCCACGATGGCAGGCACGGCCCACAGCGGCAGGGACAGCTCTTCAGGGCCCGGGCTCAGAACGCACACGTGGCCCCCGGGGCTCCCGGCTTTGCACACTTTCCCCTGAGGACAGAGGATGCCCAGGCAGGCCACCACGGTCTCGCAGGTCCTTCCCGTGTGCGACTCCGGGCAGCTGCAGGTGAAGCCCGAGTGCAGGCCCGGCTCGCAGCTGCCCCCGTTCTGGCAGGGGTGCGAGGCGCAGTCGCCTGGGGGCACACACTTGTAGGCGTACCACTGGTTGATGCACAGCAGATCGCCCCAGCAGGGGTTGCTGGCACAGATGTTGGGGCCTCGACAGCCAATCTTCACGGAGGGGTCCGTTTTGGAGATGGAAGCCAAGCTGTGCTTCCCGCTGAAAGGGAGACTTTCGCCACCATACAGCACGGACGCGATGCAGCCATCGAACCCTGCAGGGTTTAGAAAGCCCAGGAAAGTATGTTAGAGAAGCTCGGGACTCAAACGCTATGGAGTCCCCTCAAGATAGTCTGGGGACCATCTTCTCAGAGCCACCATCAATTCAAAGGCTGGGTATCTGTGCACCTTCTGACATAACTCAGCAAGATGTGAGATTCCCACAAAAATGAACCTTGGCTGCTTGGACCTCACCCGTTGTAAGACTCAGGGAATACTGGACTGGGTTTTCTTTGTCTCCCTCTTTTCTTCGATTTAATTATTTACTTGTCTGTTTCTACAGCCCACATACCAAGAGTTACATAGAAATCAAATTTATTTTTTGAGAGCAGAAAAATAGGCCAAAGGCTTTAACCACAAGACTAGGCAGTATCAGTGGAGGTAACAGTATTCCCATGGAGTCCAACATAGTTTCTTGGGGAGCAAAAGAAAAATCTTAGCTCTCACAGTGCTCAGTGTGTCTCCAGAGGATGGATGGAGAGTTCACTGTGGCTTTAATATTTCATGAGGTTGAGACCACAGGGTTAGAAAAAAATTCTAAAATGGCTCCTTGGGGGTAATAATGATGTGTGTGTGTGTGTGTGTATGTGTGTGTGTGTGTTTTATTAGACTGCAGTGCACTAATGCAGCTTCATTGTTCCTGTGTAAAGCATAGGAATCTGTTCTGATCTAGCATAATCTACGTTCTAAAATACTGTAAGTACATAGGAAGAACTTGTGACCTGGAATTTAACTTTTATGCTTTCACTCCATTACTCTGTCTCACATTTTGTCTTTGCCTCTTTTTTGACTCATCATTCCGCCCAAACATCATTTCCACCCCTAATAAACTTTCTCTAAGAGCTTCTATGACATCTCCTACTTTGGTTCCTACAATACTGGATTTCTTCTTATTACACAGTTTTCTTTTTTGACCCAGTCTCTTCTAAACAACCATTAAGTCTCACAGTTACTCAAGGTAAGAAAAGCCCCAGGCTTTCTTTTCCAGCCACACCCTCATGTTATCTATCACAACCAGGCCCAATACTGCAGTTTTCTAGTGGACACTGAAAACACCTAATTCTATATTTGTAGTCTAAGTCTGCCCCTGAGTTTCAGCCCATCCATCCAAAGTTCTTTCTCAAAAGTGCTTCAAGCCCAAACTGTGTCAAATCAAAATCTTGGTGTTTCCAGAGGTGTGTTTCTTTGCACTACATTGAGGGTCCTCTCTTGGCAATAGCACCCTTCCTTGAGTTGAAAAGTTAGAAACCTCCCTGAACTTTACCAAAATCACCAACAGCTTGGTTGATATTACTTTAGAATATGTCTTGCCAGTCAACTTCTTTCTAACCCTTTGGTTATAACATTAATCAGAGCTCAGATACCTTGCCCAGTTCACTGCCAACACCCTCCCAAATAACTTCCACAAGTCCACTCATGTCTTCCAATTCATTCTCCATGTGGCTTGAAAGATCTTTAATACACCTGTATATCTAATCTTGACACTTTTGTGTTTAATAACTTCCCATTGTTCTTCAAGTAAGACCAAAACTGCATCATGGTCTAGAATTTTCTCCAAAATAAATTGATCTTTTACTCACACCTGAACTCATTATTCAGATATGAGTACCTATGTCCAATTTCCCACAGAAGTTTCACTTTCTTCTCCTTTTCTTTCACAAATCTCTAAAATTCAACATCCTCCCTTCACATCATTTTTCATAGATTAAAGTAATATTTGTGTTAGGATTTCATGGATGTTTTTCTCCCTTGTTTCATGAGTTCCATGGGGAGAGTGGCTATGAACAAATACATGTGTGAACATTTACATACATGCCTGGTAAATTCACAAGCATCCAAGTCCATGAGCTTATTATGAATTGTAAACTTTCTACAGGTAGTTAAGATGGTCTTGGAATACTCATAATTGATAGTATCAGAAATACAACTAGTTTTGTGAAGTAGATTTAATAGTAGTATATCTGAGATTCATAGTAAATAAGTAGATTTTTCCAGCTTCACCACAAAACCACCCACTTTTTGAGAAACAACTCTTCCTTTCCTTTATGACTCTATTCCACAGAAGCATTTACCTGCTTGAGTATCTCGATGAGCTTGGTTAGGTGGAATTCCACCAAGAGATATAGTAAGCACGTCAAGACCACCAAAATCCTGAGTAGGGTGGACGATATCTCGGTTATAGATCCTGTCAATGGATAATACAGTAGCAGTTCCATTTTTTCCAATTAGGAAGGTATGCCAGTGGCCATCTGCAACATACACTTCAGGAATATTTCTCTCCACTTTCCCAGCAATTCCCGCATCTGATGTAAAATGTACTTTGCCATTCTTAATCTGGAAAACACATTAAAAATAATGTGCAATTAAAATGTGATATGCTCAAATAAAAATATTTGAATGGAACCAACCCTTAAAATACTGATCAATCCAAAGTAGCTGGATAGCTGAGAAGTCTGGTAGTATTGGAAGATGTACACACATTGTATCTATAACTTTAGGTAACATATAATTTACATTTAGAAATTTCAGTAGTTCTGCAGAGATTCTTACATTTAAAGCTAATTTTTCAAGATGCATAGTTATTTTCCAAAACACAATTGAGATAATAATGTGGGATAATAGCTATCTTCAGATATGCAAATTACACCATTGTGGGATTCTATTTCCAGGGCAGTGGCAAGTGTATTCCATTGGTAATACAGAATACATTTAATCAAAGGCCCATGGTGATCAAAAATGCTAAAGCCACTTGCAAGATGAAAAATGAATGCTCTTTCATAAAGGAAGCAGAGTTGGAAAACTAAAGACAAGAATAAATTGTTTTACCTCTCATCTATGACACGGGAATTTTAGGAAAAAAAAAATGATGCCTATTATTTATATCATTTCTTGAGAGGAAAAACTGTGATGAATAAAGGGTGGATTCTTACTAACGAGGTGACTGGGCAAGGCTTGCCTTTGGCTGTCTTTTCCATCTATCTAAGGGGATTGGGTTTCCTTCGCTTCACCCGGCAGAGCCCTGGGTAGCAGCAAGCTCCACTCCAGTTTCCAGCTCTGCATGGCCAGCAGCAGTGTAGACACTTTACGAGGCAAGGTGAACACTGGGTTTAGGGAACACTATCCCTTCAGGACAGCTAGGCAGAGGGTGGAAGGGTGCCACGTGGCACAGGAAGGGAACAGAGGATGATCAGCTCGTCGCTCAGATCAAACACTATTTCCACAAGCAACAAACACATCTGGTAGAACTAAAATCAGTTCATTTGTACTCTTTGGAAAATATGTGCACCACATTTACATACATCACTTGTAGAGTGATAGTTTATTAAAGCAATCTTTCCAGATAAAAATACATTTCGGTACCAAACCCAGAATGGAAAATAACAAATTCTATTAAATGACAATAGCATTTCATCAGTGGGCAGCAATCCACGATGTGATGAAAACAGAAAGGCCAGTTTAGGAACAGTCAGAGGCCCTTTGTAAAGGAGACTGGGCGAGGGCCTCCTCCAGCTCTGTGCTTCTCCCCTACTTGATCTCGCCATGCCATCCTCTTATTCAGTGGAATTCTGATGAAGAAGCACTTGGAATACACCACAGAATAGGAGTGGGGTTTGGGAATGCAAGTTCTCATTATAATGTCCTTAATGTATGGATTGGATCTGAAATGTCCCCTCCAAAAGCTCATGCATCAGGGGCTGCAGCCATGTTCGGAGGTTAGGAAGAGCTCTGATCTCATCAGTGGATTCATGCATATGATGGATTAATAATTTTAATGGATACTGGGTAGTAACTGCAGGCAGGCAGGAGTGGCTGGAGGAGGTGGGTCACTGGGAGCATGCCCTAGAAGGGTTAATCTTCCCTCTGGCCCCTTTCACTATGTCTGCCACCTGGCTACCATGCCCTTCCGCCATGATGTTGGGTTCATCTCAAGCCCAGAGCAATGGAGTCTGCCAGGAAGGACTGAGACTCTGAAACCCTGAGCCAAACAAACCTTTCCTCCTCTGAGTTGTTCTCATTAGACATTTTGGTCACAGCCATGCAAACTGACTGACACACACTTGATGTTTTCCTTCTCTCTAATGAGACTCCGCCTAACACCTAGATCCTTCCGAACTTTCAGAACAGCATGCTAAGTTATTTCTCGGTTGTTTATCTACATACATTTTTCTCATTAATTTATTAGTTTTTGAATATATAGAGGTTTGAGTCCCTTATTCTAATTCTCTACGACCCATCTACCTTTACTTAAACCAACAAACCAGGCAAAACAGTAGAACAGATTTGGAGTAGAAATGAAACTGAACACCTGACTAACAACAAAGAACTCCAAATATGGAGCTACCTGATAACGCTGTGAAGGAAGGGAGGTTTGTGATATGCTTCAAATACAGTGTCAACAAAGGTACACCCCGATAAGCTCTCCTTCAGCCTTTCTCTCTTTAATTTGTCAGAACAAACCTTGTCATTTCTGCACTTTTCTCCCTCCTCACATAGCCCCCTCCCGACACCCTCTCACCTCTGAACACATAGAACCCTGTCTACCCAACATTCGCCCTCATTTTCACCTCTGCATGTGTGGGAGGGGGTGGGGGAGACTGATTCAGAATGTGGAAAGCAAGAAAGCAAAAGCACTGGTCAGAAAGTGAGTTAAAATAAAGAAAGAAACAATCCAGGATACCCTGACTCTGATAAGCTAGCTGATAAGTCACACTCGTCCCAACTAGTTTCCCAGCCCTCATAAGCAGTTCATATTCCTGCCATCTGAATAATTTACTTGTTAAATTAGCCACTTTCTAACAGTCCACTTAATTCTCCTTATTTCTGGCCTCCACGCCGCCACCTTGTATATTCACGTTATATGCTGAGCCCCTTAAACTCTGGAAAGTTGATTTTCAGAATTTTCACACCAAAAATGCATATTTGGGCTTGAATTAGTCATCGACTATTCATTAGCCCTTACTTTTGCTTCAAGAAAAGAAAATCTCTAAGTATGTGCTATGGATGTACAACATCTTGAGAAGCTGTGGTCCTCTTGCATATGCAAGAAATTACAATAACAAAAACGGATCCTGACATTCAGCTTAAGGAAGAAAAATTCTGTCTCCGATTCCTCCAAGCACACTGCAATTTGACTGAACTCCTTGGCTGGAAGTGATTTGTCATTTTCATGGCACAAGGACTTGGAAGCTGCCTAAGTATGACACACAGACTTCAATGTCAAAGCCTCTCAAAACAAGATGCTTCTCATAGATGATGGAGGTCTACTTCTTCCTCTACTCCTTTACTTTCTTGGCTTCTAACTCACTTTCCAGAGAAAATTATGAACACCCAATTTTAGCATCTACCAATGACTTGTAGCTGTTCTCTATAATTTTTTTTTTTTATTAATTCCGGAACCGGGATCTTTGTTTCAACAATGAGGGTGACCTTTTAACCTAAGGATGTTCTCCTGCATGGAATTAGGGCAGAGTGTCCCCAACTGGGCGGGGCTGATGCCTTTGACCTCAGGGGTCTTTGTCTCTGGGTGCTGTGTATTCCAGTGTGTTTGGCAGCATTCAGAATCTCTACCCAGTCGATGCCAGGAACACTTCCACCCCCAACTGTGAGAGTCAGCAGTGCTTCAGACAATGCAAAATGTCCCCAGGGAAGCAAAATTACCGTGGTTGGCAAAGATTAAGGGGCTGTAATTTGAGAATTCAATAAAAGATTTGTTTTTGTACTACTTACTGAAGATATGCATGTGCAACCTAATCATCAAGGTTGGCTTAGATGAGAATTTTCAGACTAAAAAGTCCAAAATTTAGAAAAGTACATCTATTTTTAGTATTATATGTAAGTTAAATCAAATAATTTCTAATAATTTCCTATGTGTTTTGCTTTTTTATTTAGGAATTTTTTAGTAGATGTAGGTGAAAAGAACTCAGCAAGTTAGTCTTATTTTTCTTGAGAATTTACTAGAATTTATATAAAAATTATCAGTATAATTGCAATATATAAAATTATATTAATGGAAAGCAGTTATGAAAAAATAAACTGAAAAACTGATGATCCACATGGTGATGACTTATTTGCGGGAAAGAAAGCAAAATAATCATTTCAGGACTTCAGAAGCACAGAGCTGGTGGGAACACCCATGTCATGAAGTTATTCCCCAGGTTAGCATCTTATTTATAGATAAGAAAATAATGTGTAAAAGGATAATGAAAAATAAATCCATTGTTCCCATGAAGTATAATTTTTAAAGATTATTCAAAACTATTTGGAGAGATCAGGTGAAATTTCACTTACAATAAATCCAAAATGTACTTCATCTCACAGCAATTACCTGGACAGCAGTTGAATATAAACCCTCAATGACATATACCTATCAATATTTAAAATAATTCTTGGAGAATATCATTTTTCCATTTCAAAGTCATTATCTTTTTGTTTTGCTTTGCTTAAAAGTAGGAGGAAAGCAATACATTTTTTTTTTTTACCAGACAAAATACATTGCAACAGATTCTGTTGGCGCTGCCCACCTGGCAGTGGTGCCCTCTAGACCAAGACAGAGGGTTTAGAAACCAGCCTATTCGGACCTTTGTTCCCCTGGCCAGTGCCTGAGGGATAGTGAAGATAGATGGCACTGGATGGGTGCCCAGCCTTGGTCAGAACTCTGCTGGCTTATAATAGAGAGGACAGACACAGAGGGAGGGTGATGAAGCCCTGGCACAGGTGGTCTCCTGAGGAAGCCCCCGCGCGGTCTCACCTTCACGGTGGTGTAGTTGCTGCTTTCCTGGACGTGGATTAAAACGCCATTCTCACTTCTTGTCCTGAACTTGACTTCCAGACTGCTCACCCCAAAAGGCTCCAGGGGGGCACCACGAATACTCTCTCTTAACAAGTACTCCCGCTTCTCGTTCTGGCTCACATGGTAGTCCAGGCGACCCTTGCCTTCCAGGGACAAGGCAGTGTCAGGAGTGACAGCTGGAAGCCAGGGGAAGGAGAAGTGAGTGAAGGGCCTGTTACTTAGAGCGTTTTCTATAGTGACCCAAGTCATATTAAAAAGGACAAGGAAGATATTAAGTTTGGGAAAATGATGGCTCTAATCCTACTGTGGAAAAAGGCGATTTCCATTTGTGAATTATTACATAAATGTATTTCAGATGCTGAAATCCATTTCAGAACCATGAAATGTAAAACACTTTATGACAGTCATTAATCACTTGGGAAATATTCACAAAATTCTTGCCTCATGATACAAATCATGAATATTCGGAGACTTAGCCACCTGTTGGAATTTTGCACTTGAAAATTTTGTTTGTAATCAATTTCACTGTAATTCCAAAATTCATAAATGAATATGTTTACTAGTTAAAATGACTTTTGATCTTTGGCTGATCTTTGGAAATTTGGTTAAAGAGGTATACACTCAAATACTAACAATTGAAACTTATTTTATTTTCAGTAATTGTGGATAGTTTAATTTATCATCATGTGTAATCATTATGCATAATTAAAATTTATAATAATGTGCTAAAATGTTCACAGTCCAGAAGCACGAAAGTTTAAACCAATGACAAAACTGAAGAAAAGAAAGGAAATGGAGTCAAAGATATCTCAGTACTGGATGGTGTGCTTTAAAAAGGTGGAATTTACAGGTGTGAATCCTACATCAATTTAAGACAATGAGTCTCAGGCATTTCTCAAGCCAATGGCTCATCTCATACTCCAGATTTATTAGTTTCTACTTCCTAGATGCTCACTTATTTTAAGAAATATCATGTGACAGCATACTTTTCCTATGCTTTTAATAGATCTGAAATAACTGTATACAATTATACTTTCTGCTACTCAGATCTTTTAGATATGATATCCTAAATTTTATCATGTATTTTTATACATTCTCATATTATAATAAAGTCAAGTGAGTCCTGAAAAAGTAATCAGATACCTGTAGTTGAATTAAATAGTAACCACTTATTTGAAAATAAAGTTATTCTTATTAAAGAGGTCCCATTAGATGTAGTTAGTGGAATATACAGCTTGAAATTATATCATTGTCTAATGATGGTTTGCTTATCATTCATGTCTTATTAAAAATAAAACCAGGGAGTAAAAGACAAGTAACTAATGAAGGATTTAGAAAGTAATATTCAGAACCAATTCCAACTGATTGCACACTGAAAATCTCACCTTCATTGTAATATATTATGCTGCTATTGTATTATGTTTTTCGCAATATTTGCAGTGATTTACTATGTATATTTTTCTACTAAGCACAAAAAATTAACCAGAGAAATATTCCCTAATGGTGGATGATATTAAATTACAGCTTGACTGCAGCACCTGACCTTTTGAGTTGCCTAGCATTCTTTTAGATAACAAAAAAAAATAATTCAATAAAATATATTCATAAAATGAAAGCTGAAGATTTAATTAGTAAGTAACTCCTTGAAAGGATGTCACTTTTCTCAGCTAAAAAAACTAAATTAAGAATATCATTATCTTGTAGCCACATCAATGTTTATAGCAGCTCAATTCACAATAAACTGTGGAACCAACCTATATGCCCTTCAATAGATGAATGGATAAAGAAACTGTGATATATATACACAATGGAATATTATTCAGCATTAAAAAATAATAAAATTATGGTATTTGTAGGTAAATGGATGGAGCTGGAGAATATCATACTAAGTGAAGTAAGCCAATCCCCCAAAAAACCAAAGGCCAAATGTTCTCTCTGATAAGTGGATGCTAATCCATTATGTTGTGGGTCATGGGAAAAATGGAGGAACTTGATTGGGCAATGGTGGGGAAGGGATGGGAAGGGGGCATGGGGGCAGGAAAGATGGTGGAATGAGATGGACGTCATTACCCTAGGTACTTGTACAACTGCACATGTGGTGTGACACTAGATCGTGTACAACCAGAGAAATGAAAAGTTGTGTTGCAATTGTGTACAATGAATCAAAATGCATTCTGCTGTCATATATACCTGATTAAAATAAATAAATTAATTATTTTTAAAAAAATAAAATAAAGAAGAATATCATTGTATTTTACCAATTATTACATATTTAATATTTTGACTATTTAGAATGAAAAGATAATTTAAATTTTAAATGTGTATTTTAGGCTCATGTCTTTATACTTGTCGTGACTATTTAACTTCCAGGAGAAGCGGAGCCATTTACGTACATTTTTCGCAGTATTTCCCCGTCAGTCCCTCTTTGCAATGACACTGCTGCCAGGACCAGTAGTCTGTACAGGTGCCTCCATGTTGGCAGGGGTTGCGAGTACAAGCCCCTTCGAGTCGAGGGCATCTAAGATAAAGTCACAACAGAGAGCCATAAAGCACAAACAGGATGGGAGGAAGTTGCTAAACACAGATCTAGACTTTTTATCCACCTGTATAATTTCAAGCAATCATTCGAAGCTCAGGTTACAAGACATTGGAATCAACTAATCAAATGAGAATGTCATGTAACACAACATCCACCTGGGAGTAAAAGAGAAGATTAAATAAAAATAATACCTTATGCAACAACAGAAGGGGGGACATGCGTTCTTTAAGTCAGTGCTTATTCAAGTAAGACATGTTGGACACATGGAACCTCGGGCTAACAGGTTACAGGTGCCACATCTAGACTGGATGCCACATTCCTCAGCAAGCTACTAAGGTTTATGGAATGCCTACTTATATGCCAGCTTTGGGTCTAAGCACAGAGGTAAGTGATGAAAATAAATCCAGGCATCATGAAGTACCATCTTTTCCTTTGGGAGAGACAGACAACAACAAAAACATTCCTTAAACACGTCGCTTGTTGGAGGGAAGTTTTGCGGAATAACTCAGAGGAAGGGTAGGAGAAGTGTGGGTTCCTGGACCTCTGAACTGGACGGGGAGGGAAGGATTCGTCTTTACGGAAAGCTGGGCAAAGGCAGGCAGCATGTGATAAGATCAGTCCAGCAGAGGGGACGGCCAGGGGGACACCCTGACGTGAAGGTGGACCCACACCTCTGAGGAAGGCCAAGGGGAGAGTCCGCTGCAGCAGGCGCACAAGCGGAGGTGGTGTGCTTGGGAAGGAAGGAAGGCCGGGTCAGGAAGGGTGCGTGACCCAGGTGTGGACTCTCCACTGTTACCCAGGAGACGGGAGCTACTGCAGCCTTGACAGCAGAGTGGCAACAGGAACTGATTTGTTCCCAGAATGTCACTGTGGCTAATGGAAGGCTGAGAGTAGGGAGAGAGGAGTCCAAGAAAGGCTTGGAAGCTATGGCCAAGCAGGTTTGACTTAAAAGCATATACTCAAGAGAAAAAAAATTCATATTTACAAATGTGTTTGTGTGAACTTGGAGAATGATTCAGAGGGAAGTACATGGAACTACATCACCAGTGGTAAGAAGTCTCAGCCCTGTCTGTACTCTTCTGTCAATAATCATAATGAGATGATGCCCCTTTGAGCAGAACAATAAAAATGTAGGAAAAAGAAAAATGCCAAATGGCATAGAATCCTTAAGTTGGAAACACTGGAAGTTATTCACAGATTTGTCTTTACCATTTTATTTCTAGAGATCTTGTCCAAGGAAAATAATGTCAGCAAAGATTTTTGTGAAAATATGCTGATCACAGGGCTACTAATATGTTGATAAAACTGAAAACAACTATGGTGTACAACAGTAGTTAAAATAGAGCACATTCATATTATGGGATACTAGGCAGGCATGAACATGATAATAACCTAAGGGTATCTGTTCCTGGGTGGATAGGTCATAGATTATTTTTATTTTCTTCTTTACATTTTTTTTCCCCTGAATTTTTCACATTTTCAAAGGAAGCAAGAACAATTTTTAAAATAAAATGTGATTTTTGTAGTTCCTAAGTCATTGCTGGCAACCTAATATATAATCAAATCTTTAAAAAGTCTTAGAGTTTATAATTAATTAAGGTATTAGCTGTTAAACCAAGCACTCCTGTAATCCCAACAACTAAAGAGGCTGAGGCCGGAGGACCAAAAGTTCGAGGCCAGCTTCAGCAATTTAGCAAGACTCTAAGCAACCTAGAGAAACTTTGTCAGGGGCTGGGGATGTGGCTCAGTGGTAAAGTGCCCCTGGGTTCAACCCCCATTACCAAAATAAATAAATAAAAAGAAAGAAATTAGCTGTTCAAACTGTGTCAAGGTTTTGAGAACACATACATGTCTATTAGTAAAATTAATTTCAAACAAAGTGTTCTGTGAACATGATAGCTAACATGTACATATGGCAACATGCTGAGCTCCTTCATCTCCTAAGTGCATTTGATCTTCCCAGCTCTGTAAGGAAGGGTGAACACATGTGCACATGCATGCACACATAGATATTTTTCTTAGACTCCAGAAAATTAAAATTGCCTAATTAGGTATCACGCTGTATGCCAAATAAAATTTATCAGCTATAAATAGAGATTTATAATTTAAAATGTGGCATTTTTAGGGAATTGGGCACAATAATTTCATCTTTGGATGTCTAATTAGCATATACTTCTGCATTTTTCTCCAAAATTACAAGAAAGAATCCATACTGATCCAGAATGCCCTGGGCTGCCAAGGCTTGGCTGGGTTCCAGAGGCCTTCCGTTGACCGCAAACTCCATGATACAGCCCACGAAGTCATGGCTTTCCACGTGTCCTCTCCTCTGCAGGATGGGCTCCAGCGATCTGATACCTCCAACTGTGACCCGGTTTGGCTGAACATCCAGAGTCCTGAATAAGAAAGGGAAGATAAGGAAATGAGGACTAACACGAGAGATTTCTGAAAAGTGCTTAGTTTGGGGGGAATAAAAGTAAATCCGACTTTTTCTTGCACATGTTATGGTGTGGTAAACATCAATGGAAAACACTGCAGGTTGGCACGGGTGCCCCCAAAAAAGAGACCTGCAGGGTTGTTTGGTTTTCAAGATCTAAAAAATAATAAAAGTTGTGAAAATCGTATTTTAAATTAGTCAAATTTGACCTATGCGACAATGCTGAGTCAGCAAGAAGCAGCTGTGCAGACAGACCGCGAGAAAGCAGGGCCACTCCCCCGCTGGCATCAGCTCCGGTCTCTCTAGAGATGGTCTGCCAGCCAGTGGACTAGTGCAGCTCAAGGTGTGTGCTTTTCTCTGTTCTTAATAAACTGGAGGGTGCTTTTGTTAGGCTACTCTTGAGTTTCTGGGTTAGAGGCTGTCAAAGCACAAGTTAGCCATCATGGCACGTTTAGAGAATGATGACGAGTTAGGCTCCCCATCCTTCTCCTCCCCATCCTTCTCCTCCCCAGGACTCGGGTAACCTGCAACTCCTTCGTAAACTTTTCAAAGAACATTGACTGCACTAAACTCTCTTTTCTTTGGTTTTATCCTCATCTCTTAGAATGCCTTTCAAAAAAAAAAGCTGTAACACAAAATGTCATTAATCATCAACGTTTTATTTCATAGAATGAGAATCTCTATGAGGGGAGTAAATTATCTTAAGCTTTTATGTAATATTTAAATTTCATAATGATTTTTAAATGTGTAAATTTGAAACGTCATGTGAAAATAAAGTTCAGACTAATCACTTTGCTCACCAGTCATCTGACACGGCCACATTACTGACGGTGCAGTAACCAGGTTCTTGATTCTCGGAACAGGAGTCCACGGTTAAGGATGCTGCCTGCAAAGCAAGAGCAGGAATGTCACTGTGGGACTCCTTGTCCTCACACACCCAGGACTCCTCTGTGCAGATGTGATTCTGACACTGTAAGGACACTGTGATCTGATGTGATACAAGACATGACAAATCACAGAATTTACTACAACTATTAAATTATAGCAATATCTCTTTGATATCTTTAAAACAAAAACTGTGATTATTTTTACACACAAGAGGTAGCAGGGTGATTTGAAAATTCCTCTCCTGCTTCCTCATTTTATGAAAAAATAAAATGTTATGAATCGTCAGTCTTCCTTAAAATATCACACAGTAGTTCTGCGCTATTTCCTGGGATTATAATGTTCATAAACCTATTTATTCTACTATTGAGTATTTTAACAAATGAAAAAAAGCATTCAACTTTCAATTTTCAAAAGTCTTATTCTAATATTTTATCCAGATTTATTAAAAAATGTTGAAAGTACAATATAAATACTATACTAGCAATCTGTGAAAATGTTAATATTTGTATTACAAATGAAGTTTGAAATGAAGAAAAACATCAAATAGTGTTCTTATGCGTGTTAAGATTATTATTTTAATAACCTACCACAGCACATCAATGTACAATTGGAATGTATCACTATGTATTGCTAGACTGGAGAAATTCCCCAAAGGTATCCCAATCATAGTGGTCACTGCTTGCAACCTAAGGGATGCAGACCCCTTGAAACCAAAGCTGTCTGTGTAGTGGAACACAGGATATCACAGGAAGAGGTGTAACCCAGAAGCACAGGAGGATGAAGGTGTCTCCCCAAGCAGAAATAGGGTTCTGACAACCTTCCTCAAACGCCACGGAGCAAGGTTAATTCAGCTTTGCTACATTTACGTAAGGGTAATACAAATACTATGCAAGTATCCTATGAGAACAACTGTCACTTGAGGTTAATTTTAGTATGAGCAAAGCAAGGAAGGAAGTGCCACAGGGGCAGGTCCTGCACACTGCCCCTTAGCCAGCTGCAAGGGCCAGGTAGCAAGAGTTCCACCTTCCGGAATCAGCCGGCTTCTGTTATCCACAGAAATCATTCATTGCCTTGAGAGCCCTCTTTTATCAGCATTGCTTATGATTTTTAGGGACTGTCTATAAAATGTATGTTGGGATGGGCAATTTATAAAAGTCTATCTTAAATGTCTTGAATTCCAGGAACTGAATAGTGTCAATTCAAGATTATTGTGCATTAAAAATTTTTAAATATTTCTGTGAGTTAGTTCATAGCCCCATGAACTCTTGTGGGCCACATGAATTTTTTTACTGCTACCTTCTCAAGTAAATTATGACAAACACCAGCATTTTCAGGAAACACGTCCCCTTGCAATCCTATGTCAAGATGCACATGCCCCATTTGGTTTACTACGTTAACAGTTGCGGTTCTTTCACATTATCTCTGAAACGAGGTGACATTCAATCTCAAAAGCAGCATTGAGTTGTCACGGCTGCTCCTGTTGAGTGACCATTGCTTTGCAGACGCTGGCCAAGTGTCCATCCTGGGCTCCCTGAAGTGAGGGCACACTGGAGTGCATCCCACAGACCCCCATGAATGCCTCAGCTAGAAAACCAAACTCAGACCATGGCACCGTGCACTGAGCATCCTTTCGATGTGGTTATGTAAGTTTCCTATTTTCTAAAATCTTGGGGATACAAGAAAGAAAGAGTCAGTGAGGGGATGACTTATTGGAATAGTCTCTGGTGCAATTCAATGAGAGCTCAATGTTCCTCCTCATCCTGCTGAATTTCTGCACCAGCTCCACTGTAAATTGAGACATTTCTATCCTGACTATGCAATGATTAAAAGCTGAGAGACTAATGATTTTGCCAGCTTTCCACAAAAAAAAAAAGAATCATTTTCAACTGTAGAAAATAACAAACTCAAAACCCAGCAGGGGCCTTCCTTGGAAGTTTTTTGATGTAGTGAGACATTTTTCCTATGACTGAATTACGAGTGACAGGGGTGTTTTTTTCTCATTTGCCATTATTCAAAACTTGTTGACTGTAGCCACATACCAATGTGAATTGGAAGAGCCCCTCTCTACCCCATCTGGCATACTGCACAGTGACATCCCTTCCACCCTCCTCTCACTCTCAGGTCCTTGTTTGACAGATGCACACATTCGTGACATTTAAAGCGTCCTTGGAGGTCATCAGGTAAAATCATGTGTGCTATACACTAACATGCGTCAGAACATCTCAGAAATATGGCTAGCTCGCATGGGACTGCAACGTGGGGTGAGGCAATCCCTGCTGTCCCTCCTCAGGGAAGTTTAGGAGATCCTTACAGCTAATGTAAGTCCCAGCTACCTGTGCCCCACCTCTCGTGATAGCTGTCACTCTGTGAGCCTCTATCCTGCTGGCTCCATCAACCACCTAGAGCCATGTCTTCTGCAGACATGTCTAGAGGTCTTCCTCGAGGACACTGGTGTGGAATTATACACTATAAATTCTCAAGCAGAAATGAGTGCAGTAACTAGCCCAAACAAGTATTGTATCTAAGACTTTTTGCTATGTCTGTATTAATATTTATCAAAGTCAGGATGGCCTTTGAGGCACTATTCGTGATTCAAACTTTGTCCAGTTGGACGTGGAGTAAAATATTTACTTTTTCAATTTCCAAAGTCTATATAGGGACGGTGTTGATGGCAACTCAGAAATGATAAGTACCTATGTAACCACCTGTTTTATACAAGAGAACTGGAATTTTATGTGATTCAGACTTATCTATATAATGATGTGGAAATGTAGGTTTACCCTTATTCCAATTTTAGAGAACAAATTTTTCTGGGTGCAGTAGTACATTCTTATAATCCCAGTGGCTCAGAAGGCTGAGGCAGAAGGATTGCAAGTTCAAGCAATTTAGCAAGGCTCTAATTGTCCCAAAATAAAATAGTAAAAGTGCTGGGTTATGGTTCAGTTATTAACCACCACTGAGTTCAATCCCTGTTATCAAAAAAGAAAGAAAGAAAGAGAAAAAACAGAGAGAACAAAATTTTGATTTTTTTCCCCAATCCCCTTCTAATAAACACCTTGAGTTACTACCAATCAGAGCTCTAAATTAGTACTTTTAAATAGATCTTTTCATTTTTTTAGGATATGAATAATCTAAATTACAATTATTTTCTGTTAAATTTTTTGTTAGTTTTGGCCTCATTTTCAGAATGATGGGGCAATTTTACTCAGTAAACATCATATAAATTAAACATCATATAAATCAAATATGTTAGACAAATGTTAGTTAGCGAATATTACTCGCAAATTACTAATGAGATGGAAGACAATGTATAAATATGAAGACATTAAAAAATTTACAATGTTTTTGCTGTTTTCTCACCTCTATTTAAACAGTATACACCCAATAACCTCGTAGGACCCCAGGCAGTGAGCCGGATATGGGTGGAAAGCCCCAGCTGCTAACCTGTGCCCTAGTGAAACTGGTAATTACAGAAAGCACAGAAATTTTGCCTTTAAAATTAATTATGGTTAGAAGAAAAACTAGCAAAAAAACCCACAAATATTTTAAATGTTGTTTCTGGATGTTGTTTTTTTGTATTCCTACATTATAAAATATTCCCCAAACTCAGTGACAAAAACATTACTGCTGTCAGGTGCATGTCACTCATTGGGTCAGACAAAGCTATACTTCGTCATGGAGTGCAGAAATAAAACTATGGTCATTTAGATCCCAGGTTTGTCCATTAAAAAGTGTTTTAAGAGTGATCATTTTGGTTTTTGGCTAATTCTTCATTTCAATAGATAATTTAATATTAATCCAATTCTATTTATGTTCATGGAATGACAACATATTTATTTAGGTGCATTTATACATTGTCTTCCATCTCATGTTCATAGGATGAAATACAAATCTTACAAACAGCAACTAAGTTTTTAAAAACTTGAAATGAAAGTATACAAATACTTCAAGATAGTTTGTTAACATTTACTTATTCAGAACACTTGATAGTTATTGGACAAGGGGGGGAACCACAAAGAGATGCTTGGAAAGATAAAGAAATTCCACTTTATTACACTGTAACAAATATTAAGAAATAATTCATTTGCATTTATAAATAAAATGTTTGTTCAATAAATTATTTGTTCAATAAACATAATTCCTAAATAAATGTCATTGTTATTATCACATGAGTGCTATGTAATAAAAGTGACAATTATATACTATAGAAACCTTCAATATTGTGGAATTGTAATTCTGAAGGTACCTTAGATAGAAAAATAAAACATGAAATCAAGCTCACCCTAATATAGCAACGCACTTCACAAATGACCACATATTTATTTAGGTGCTGATGTGATAAGGATAATAAAGTATTGTACTGAAGTAAGTATGAAGTGTCATCTTTTGTAAGTCATTGATTTCTAGAAAAGGTGTCGCCTTTGTTTTTAAGTTGGTTCTCCACATAGGGGAAGAACACTTAGAAAAGTGGCTATTTTTAACATGGCCTTTCAAAATAAATAGGGAGTATCAATGGAATTCCTTGCAGTGGGCTTTTGTCTTTACTTTCTCCTTTTGATTGTTTGGGAGCCAGCAGCATCATTAGCATGAGCAGAACATTAGTACTTAAAGCCTCTTCAAGTTGGTAGCTAACTAGTCAACCAATGAGTAAACATGATGTCATTCAACCTGCAGCTGGTCCATACTGCCCTAAGAGGTCTAGTTTAATGGCAATCCAGCAGCAAGGGTGCAGGGCTAACATGAAGCAACTTACCATTCCTGCTCTCCGGGCGATCACAGTGTGAAAGTGTCCGTCTGACACCTTCTTCATGGTGGTGAGTTTATATGTACCGCTGCCTAAATTATAGGAAAATCTTAGTCTTTCTTCAGCAATTTCCAGGGCCAGAAACTCAGCCCGGTCCCCTGTCTGGTTGTCATAGTTGTAAAGCAATAAAGCATGACTTTTGATAGTTGCAAACTTGACATAAATGTAGTTGTTATTGGGGTCCAAGCTGGGAAATTCCATATATGACAATTCCTCAAATCCATAACTGTTCAACTCACAGTGTTTTCCAAAGACACCTGGAGGTGGGAAAATTGAAAAATTAATGTAACAAATTCCAGTGAAGTTTAATCAAATTATTTTAATTATTTTATTTTAAGTTATAATGATGAATCATGCTTTTAAAGGTTTGGTTTTTTTTTTTTTAATTACTGCCCTAAGAATACAGTAAACACTAATATTGAAGCAGAACAGGTGATGATCTTTAAAGGCCACAACTGAGATGACAAGCTGAGAATATTGTTTTCTCTTTGACACATTAGGGAACATGTCGAAGTTTGCCTCGTTTGTAGAACTCTGGGACTTAGAGGAAAGGAACACATCCAGAGAGCTTCCTTCTGGGAAATCTTTCAGAAACACTTTGTTGATCTTTGTAAGATTTTGCTTTTTAATTATAATTTTCAATCTAGTTACTTTCTTCACAACATTTAATTCTTAAACCAACTTCAATTAAATTGAGGATGATAATAAACTCATTCGTTTTGACTTGAAAACAAACAAACAAAAACCTAGTTCCTATACTTGGAAGATTTTTAAGGGTCACAAAATGAGGGAAGGGAGCCGCTGCTTCTAGGGAAGGAAATAACTGTCTTTAGTCCTTATCTCGTCCTTGTTTCATACCCTCTTGGGGAAGATTTACAGCATGCTACTTTAAAATAACTTTCGGTTTTTTTCTGAAGTTCAGCATTTCCATTTGTTTGTGCAGTACTTTTTCCAACTTGAAAAAAAAAAAAGAGTTTTATTAAAGTTACAAGGCCACGCCAAAATTCTTTTCCCACAAATATTAGTAGACTGTGGCAAACGATTGGAAAATTAATCTGTGCCAATGCATCATGGCTCTGACTAACGTTCAAAGGTTTCATTCCTTCATTTTGGCTTCATATCTCCATAAATGCATTCAATTTTGAATCAGGGAATTGTTCAGCTTGAGGAACCCATGCCATTATTTTACAGAGCACTTAACATTTGCCCAAGGGGACAGACCATGGGAAACACAGACAAAACCTGAAGCCAGATCTACTCATCTAGTTTAGCTGTTTTGACTATATCACATTTGATATCCAAACATTCTTCAAGCTAAATACCCCAGAGCTGCTACGAAAGCTGCTGTCCCTTATCCTGTCCTTCTCTGTCCAGACTTAGATAATATGCATTATAAACAAGTAGGAAGTATACATAATTTGTTATTTCAAATCTTTAACTGAAGCTGAAGAAAAGGCAAAGGAATTATAGGAATGATACATATCACTTGTAATACATGCTACATATAGTAGACATTTATTTTATACATTATGAATTTATTATATTTATCATAAGTAATTGTTATATATTTATGTTATATATTTATATGCAATGAATGATTATTATTTTTATTAATTGGATATTATTACATCATATGTATATTATTTCTATTCACAGAAAGAGTAACTGACGTGGTCAAAGATCAAAGAAAAAGCATGCAAATTAAATAGAAGATGACTTTGGAAATGTTTGCACTGTGTTCTAGGTATTTTCTGATTAAATTTTAATTAATTCATAAAAGTTTATATATGAATATAAATATATGCAGAAATTATATAGGTACTGGAAAGATGTTTTACATCTTTATTCAAATCAATATTGTATTTTCAAACATGAAAATATTTATAGATTTTCTTTTTGGTGGTTTTATTTTTTTACAGAAAAATAACATTTGGCTTTTAAATGTGGTAATAAAATTTAATGAGGTCTTTAAACTTGTGTTTCTTGTGGAATGCCATGCAATAAGTCTAGATGAAGGTCAAGAGAAATGAAAATTACTCTAATATGAATATACACACACAAAAGCTCTCATTAGAATAACTTATATACATGACATTCAGTAATGATATATAATGCACATTTATACACACAGATATATATATGTGTATATATACAGTATATATGTAAATGATGTAAACACATCATTTCTTAAGAGAGCAAGAATTATGTGAGATATTGTATGTATACCTTATATATGTAGTTATGGTATATGTGCATCTGTATTATATATTACATACACAATAATGAAGCAATTCTAAGAAGTTGTAATTATGCAGTTTAAGCTGTCTTGGTATCTGAAGTACTTTTTCTTTTTCGTAAAACACAATCTAAAATATATACATATATATATTTTTTTTTTTCAAAAATATAAACAGCAAATCTTTTCCTGATGAGAAGGTAGACAGTGAAATGTTTTTTCCAACTTCAAAATCACACCTGATGTTTTACAGGATGCGTGTGGAGCCACCTCCAGTGTTTTGTTGGAGGCATTCCAACTGCCATTTCATCACCCACATTTTCTTGAGAAGGAAAATACTTTTCTCCTTTAAATTCATTTTATTTTTTTGTAATCTCAAATTTACTTTTTGGTGGTTTGTTTCATTTTGTTTTCTTTTATAAGTGCTCATGTTGTCAGCTGACAACATCTAAATTTAAGTGTGCTTATGTTTTGCCGCTGGAAGGAGAAGGGAAATTCATTCGCACTGTCAGTTGCAAGTCCTCCGCATCTGTTTTGGTTGGTTTGGGGCTGTTCCTGCCTCCCTGGGGATAGGGCAGGGCAAGGTGAAGGTCCCTTTGGATTCCATAGCACTTTACCCCACAGGTAGCAAGGGCAAGGACCCACAGCAACAATTTGTTCCTGTTTGGAACTAACTGTCTCAGATCCTCACATTAGAATGTAAAGGACTTCCTACATGTTAAACGTCTCTGTTCAGTCACTGAAAATCACTGTCCCCTTTCCACTCCAATTCCTTTTTCTTTCATTACAATGAAAATGAAATCTGACTGTTGCTATCTAAAGAAAGGAGCACCATGTGGGAAGCTAAGACCACTGCAGGAGGCCAGGTTCAAAGCCCAGCATCAGAGAGAGAGAGAGAGAGAGAGAGAGAGAGAGAGAGAGAGAGAGACTGACTATTGAGAGAAATAAAGGAGTTTTCAGGAGGTCTAAAGTCTTGGTTATTTCAACCTTGATACACCCTTTTACTAATTCGTAAGTATCACTGGGAGCATCAAGAATCTGAGAGGAAGTTTATAAATCAATAGATCTGGCTTCAGGTTTTGTCTGTGTTTCCCATGGTCTGTCCCCTTGGGCCAAAAATATTATTTGTGTTCTAATCACGATGCCATCTTGGGGCAGTTGTACCTCAGTATCATTGTTCTGATTTGAGGCTAGTTACTCAATTTCTGGGCTGCAGAATCATTGGTGAAATGCATGGCTCATAATTAAGTTTTTATATTTTGCTTCTCTTTATCACTCTTTTAATGTTGTGCTTGATTAAAAAGAAAGTAGATAGACGTATGGAACAATACAGCTTACTGGTTACTAGAAACTGTAGTTCCATTCTTTTTTATGAATCAGGCTTCACCTGTTACATCCATTTAGTCTCATAAAATGTACAAGGAAAGATCAGAAAAATATTTTTTGTCTCTTACATAAGAAAAGACAATAATCTGGAGATGGAGTCTATGTTATAAGACAAAGTAGCCTTTAAATAAATGAAATAATCACAAACTTATGAAATTAAATTAACGTAAAGACCTCCTCCAGAGCTGTTCTCACAGTCTGGGGTGACCGAGTGCTGTGAAACATGAAGGTAACCCTGGAAGGAATCCACTCCATCATCCCTTCACTAAGGAGAGTAAATAAGTACATGTGCAAAGACTTCTTCTTACCAACTTTCTTCCAGAAGAGAACACATTGGTTTGAATTTAGTTGTGCAGTATTATCCACAAAACATCTAGCATGAGAACTGCATTTCTAGCTACTAAATCCTTCTAACAGAAGTAACTAAATTAATGCAAAAGAAAAAAATTAAAACAAGAAAAAACACATTTTGACTGTCCTTAGAGTTCTGAAATTAAAAATGATGTCAAATAGCATTAAAGAATTTTTCACTTAATAAAGTCTAGGCTAACAGGAAGGCATCATATATATTTACGAAATGCTCTGGGGAGGCAGCATTGATCAAGGATTTCCACAGTAAATTTTTAAGTGTTAAAACTTTAAGATTTTATTTTACTATAACTTGTTCAAAACAATGTTTTCTTAATCACTCATAACCATAGTAAGACAAAATTGCTAAACTTTGTGCTAAAATAGACCGATACCTGATATAAATTATACTCACCGAATGGACAATGGCAATAATAGGAATCCACTCCACTGTGGCAGGAGCCACCGTTAAAACAGGGACTGCATTCACAGTAGTTGACTGATGATTCACACATTTTCCCTAAAATGGACCAAACTCGGTAAGAGAAATCTTACACATGCATATGTTACCAGCACTATAAGATAACTGTATATAAAAATCTACCCTGAAAAACAAAATCTGACACTTGACTATTTTAATAGCATTATACTATTACTGTAAATAAAAAAATCTATCCTGAGAAACCATATCTGGAAGAAAAAGAGGAGCATTTTACCTGACATGAGGATACTGAGATGAAGACTTAGGGTTCAAAATCTTATTTAGCTGTCTTATTGTAAAGATGTGCGTTATAATATTTAGAAAATAATTCACATAATCAACTTAGAGAAAAATCTGTTTTCAGCAAAACAACATAGTGAACACAGAAATGCTTCTGCCGAATCGATTTTCTTTCTGGATCTCCCTCATCTTTCTCATTTTATAGATGGAGAGTTGAAACATAAACAGTATTCTTTTCACTCTGAAGATCCTTTGACTCACATTTGTCAAAGGTAAGAATCAATTTCATTTAGCTTGTCAAGTTAGGAATTAATCTTATCCACTCTCAAGAAACATGAGAACTTTTGTGAAGGAGAAAACTAAGAAAACACCTCAAACACATTTGGAAATACTTATTAATATTCCTGACTAGAATATGTATACTTTGTATTTTTTTCTGAAACAATAACACCTCAGCAACATACTTTTCAGTGTACAAAGACTTTCTCATACTCTCTTGTTAAATCAGATCAATTAGTATTGACTGAGTGCTTTCATCAACAGCATGATAGTGAACGGAGAAGTCACAGCACAAAGCGAAGGAGCCCGTGGTGTTTCCATCCCAAAGTGGGGTCCAGCCACACAAAAGAAACAGGGACACTTAAATGGGATGGTGATGAAGCCCTGAGAGGCTCACACCTTGCCCAAGAAGTTGTAAATCTCTGCTTCCATACTTAGGTTGTCCAAGCTGTGATTGAATATTTTATCACTTGGCAAATAAAACTGATAGTGGAAGTCCTATTAGATTATTAGTTACAGTTTTTAGTTAATTCCCCTTGGTTAACAGGGATTCAGTTACCACTGTTGGTTTCTGTGAAACTCTTTTCTACTTCCAAACATGATTGCGTCCATTGATGCTTATTTTGTATTCCTCATGAAGTTACATATACTTTCTCTGTACATCTAGACTTAGTGTTGAGCACAGATGATGAATTTCATCATAACAGCTTCAGTGAAAACAGAGTCAAAGCTTTTGTTTAACTTAGTTTTGCATTTGTGGCTTGATTATATAGCCACAGTTGTTCTGGTCTGAAATTACACATGAGTCAGACCTCACGACAATGCTAACTAAGCCCATTTCTGTACATCACAGAATCAGAAACACAACATTTTTTCCTTTATAAATATAATCGGTAGCCTCCTTACAAGGCAAAACACTGAGCTAAAAAAATTTCAAAATACTTTGCTATTCTAAGGAGAGAACATAAGAATAACCAAGTGCTAATTTAGAGGCACACAAATTAGGTCTTAAGTACTGCAGCCGTGCTACAATAAAGTGTCAGGCCAGGCGACTTTACCATAAGTGTATGCACAATTCCACACACGCTAGGGGCTGTTTTATAGCAGATCCCCTCCTCTGGTGTCTCCCAACTGGACGTGGTACGGGCCATTTTAGAGTTACACACTTTTCTTAATACAACACCATTGTTGCCCAATAGAAAATAAATAAGACCCGCTGACTGTACTTTTTACTATGAATTTGCCATCAAGAAAGTCACAACCCACTCCTTCCTTTTTTTTTCTCACTTTAAAAATGTACATAATTTTCACATATGCAACTGGAATAAGTACAGTTTTACCTTCTATTTTCCCCTTGTTTTCCTCAAAACTTCTTCTAGAGTGGTTTTAAAAGCAATGTTATACACAGAGATTCATATATCTTATGGCATATTCAAGATGACCTTCATATCATGGCCATTGGTGAATTTCACAATTTCCAACTTCACTTCCCACAGACTGGCAAAGAGAAGCCAAGGTCAGCCACTTAGGGGTGGACTGCCACGTGTGTGGAGTCCAGTGCTCGGGTGCCTGTGCTGTCTGAGTAAAAGAGGGTGGAAACCCAAGTCACACCTCCTGTGGAGATCCACTCTTTTTTGAGTCCTGTTGGAAATACTATCATTTAAATTTCTAATTTAAATAACAGCAAAATAAATTTAGGTGGTTTTGTATGTAATTTACCTAAATTAATTATCTTATTTACTCCTTACAATGTGATATTTTATAGATAGAAGTTCAATATAAACATATACTATAGGTCACTGAAGTTAGTTCAAAACTTATCTTGAAATAAATAAGACTTACTCGTGTGTTAAAAAAATATCCAGTGACTTCAGAAGTAACGAAAGAAGTTATAAACTAAGAAAATATTAGCTTTGAGAAAAAAATTCTTTTAACACTCAAATTCTCAATGGAATCTGATTCTTCAAATACATGATAGACATAGAAATTGTTGCGAGAAAACAAATTCAACCTTTTATTTATCATTTTAGAAGAGTTTTAAATTTTTTTTTCTTTGAAGGTAATTGTCAAAAACAAAATGTGTTGTTAGGGGCTAAAGAGAGGAAAATGTTGTTGAATTCAGAAAACAGTCTTATTTGTTGGTGTTAGAGTATGCAAATTATTTACCATTCAAAGTCTTATTTTGAGTTCTCCATTTAATGAGTAAAAATTATTTTACGATTTATGATCTCAAAGAGTTTTCCATGCTTGATATTTAGATTCAAAGTCACAATGTGAACATGTAATGTTTTAATTTAAATTGTTATTAAAAGATAATTTTTTCTTTTGAGAAAAGTATATCCTAATTTTACTCAGAATGAAAAGAAAGTCTCTAACTGCATATTTCACTGGTTTGGAATTTTCATTCCCTATTTCCCAAGTAGAAATCAATAGCAAATTCTGTCTTGCTCTGCACAGGCATGTCTACTAAAATTGCAGCACTCACAGCCTAACTACTATGTGGGCAGAATGCAGCAGTTGGAATCCCTCTCCATGCTCCTGGGTGCAATAGTCTGCAGGTTGCAGCACTGGGAAACACATTCTGGGATCATTAACTTAATGAGAGCTACAGGTCAATTAACAGAACTTGTCAGTGCCTTGAGGCCTGAAGTTTACTGATAGCAACCCAGACCTACTGGCCTCACGAAAGCAAGGAGTTTTGTTTTTTTTTTCTGTTACAATATGTTTACTGTCATAGTAACTATTTAGAAGAATGAACTAGTCTCATGGCTTTGGCATTCATCAATTGGCATGGATACTAAACTGCTTGGCATGGATAGCAGAAGAGGGCCTTAGCAGCAACTGTCAAAGTCCATTTTATATCTCATGACTTTATTCACAAACATGATTCTATAGCAGATTTGTGCAAGTCATTCTGAATATTTATGCGTATTAACTTTTAAAGCGATTTTAGCAGAAAGCAGTTATTTTTGCATAATCTGCAAATATTTCTCCTTATTGTAAAAGGCATTATATCAAGATAGTTCATCTAAATGTCCTAACTGATACCGTTATGGTTTTTACATCAAAATAAAAGCCATGGCCTCCCATGTTTGAATAAGGGTTTCCAGTAACAAAAGCAAAAACAAAACGTTTATTTTACCTTTGTACTTAAAAGCATACCCAAGGAGCCTACAGATGACCACATGGTATTCATGAGAAGCTTACGTATAAACACGTGCTTATTTTCTGCCGAAGTATGAGGTGCTTCATCTACTGGAACCTAAGACACTAAGACAGGGATGCCCTAATAAGGCAACATGTCACCCAAGTGAGCTGCCTAATCTCACTCCTGGAGATAAAACCCAAACAAAACCTGAGCTCTTTATCCTGCTACAGGAGCCATTCTTCTGTATTTCAAAGAAAGTTTCGTATCTATTCACTAAGGGGCTTTTACATTCTATGGTTTTCTCCTCATATGCTCATCAGTGATATCCATATGATTGTAGTAATTTCACAGTGACTCTTAGTTACTCCTTCCATCTTCATGAAAGCAAATATTTGTCAAGTTTCTCAAGAAAATTATTGTGCAACAGCCCGTGTATACCATTTTACATCTGCAAATATTACTATTTATACTGTCAAATGGTGTAAAATTGATGAGTGCATAAATCCTACCCTGCCCTGAAACCTCAGGACTTCCTTGAGAGCACAGGAAAGCTTCCTTTGGTATTAAACCCCTGGCGTTGTTCCAAATACCACACCCAAACCGCATCCAGATGTGTGAGTGATGGGAAGGCAGAAGGGCTATGAACTAAGGATGTCACAAGAGGCCGGATTTAGAAGTGCTCTCTACACCACACACCTTGGGAGAGAAGGACCAGGCGTGCACTGGGAGCCAGAAAGCTAGGAGCAGGAATGCACAGCTGTGACGGTGCTTTCTAATCTCAAGAACTGCCCTTTGCAGAGGAAAAGAAATAATGAACTTGAAGTTAGACTAGTGTCTTCCTCCAGGATCTCAGGGAATTCTCAGGTGTGGATACTATGAAGATATTTTCTTTTGATTTACTGAGGTGATTATATGACAATCAATGTAATTTGGGGTATTTTCCAATCTTTGAAAATCTATGATTTACTTTTTTACATGCTTTCTACTATAATAAACTTTATTCATCTTTCTAAGGCCCTATGTTGCCATTAACCAAAAACCCACTTAGTGGTATGAAAGTTAAATTACAAGATAATTTTCTTAATGACAAAACATAAAGGAATCATAAAGTGAATATGTTACAGTCTCACTATTTTTCAGAATATGTGAAACCTCAGACATGTTTAATCCCTCCAAATACTTATTTATTACAATATACTAATTCATATTTATTGCCTGCATAGCCTACTGACTGCACTGGAAAATAAACTTTGATAAAATAAAGACTTGAGGAACACACTGGTGTCAATGTGACTGTGATGACACGAATCTTATTGGTTCCATGATTTTCACTTTAAGCCTTCCACCCTCTCAGGATGCCTCATGCAGCATCCAGCTCACACGGGGCCCCTCCCTTTGGGGGTTCTTGGCACAAAGACTCTCCATCACATCACTTCATGAGCCTCAAGCTCTTCCAGTCTCTGGCACAATTTCTAATACCACCCAGAATATGCAGTGGTGTTTGTGTGCGCACGTGTGTGAATGCCTGTGTGTATGTGTGTGTGAGACAGAGGAGCTCCGATTTGTAATTAATTCTAGGGACTGTAAAAATCATAAACGCAGGTGGAAGCCCACAACAGTAAACAGTATGGGAAGGTAGTGATTTGAAATAATTCCAATAGCCAAAAATCTATGTGAACTCATACAGCCTCCAACAAGCAAGGCTTTATCGAGGCGCTAGCACCTAGTTAGTGTAGACAGAGGTCAGCCTGCCGTGTCTTCCAGGCCGCAAAGCCACTTCCCTGCTCCCTGTGGACACAAGGTGCATCACACCACCTTCATCCTTGGACTAAACGTGCTCTTACTCTAAATATAAGTGTGTTAGTGCCCTAGATTACAGTAGGATGAAGAAGCCTTAAAGACTGCTGCCTAATTCTCAGCCCAGGAACTCATCCTGGGGGCGGGAAAGAGAAAGAAAAGTTTGCTAGACATCCTGAACGCAGTGCATGTGCACGGCACCGTGACCCTTGGTCCTGAAGACAAACTGCAGCCTGTCTTGTGCTCCTGGGACCTCAGGTCTCTGGAATCCCAGGGCACACCCCCATCACCACTACCGCACCAAGCCAACTGGCACTACTGCCCACTGGATGCTGGGCATGGGGCTAGGTCAGCAAGCACCGTGTTTCCTCACTAGAACAACCCAAGCCTAGATGACTACTTCCACTTTACAGATGGGGAAATCCAGGGAGGCTTCTCCAAAGCTGTGCCAAGTCAGATTCTATCACATCTCCTGTCCTTTCCATACACATGCTTGCTGTCTCTTCTTCATTTATATTCCAAGTACAGTGCTTTGCTAAAAGGCAACTAAAAGGCAAATCCTGTACGTTCTACTTCAGTGTTTTTCAACGGGCTTTACATCATCATCAAGAAACTTAGTTTTCCAAATAAAAAACCATAAGTATGCATAAGGTGGGCACTTTGAAAAATATGATATCCACATGTGTTTCTTAAAAATCTCTTAAAAATTTTATTCATCTAAACATCTACAAACTTGTTTTAAGACCTATGTTGGTTTTATCTATTATTTGTGTCTTTATAAGCATTTCAGAGACATTTACATATGTCCTAGAACTGTATGATGTGCAAATTGTAGGTATTTTATTCTCCTGAAACTTATCAGCAGCATAACATTCATTCACTTTTGAAGAAATTCCAACTACTGATCAGCTAATAGATGGATGGAAGAGAGATAATAATGTGCTAGAAATAGATGGCTAGATAGATAGATGGCCACATAGAGAGACAGATGGATAGAGGGTAGATGGATGGATGGATGGATGGACGGACAGACAAATAGATAGATGGCTAGAAAGATGGATGGATAGATACCTTTAAGGAAGATGGAGCCACCTTGAAGTGAGTATTATTCTCAAAGAAGTGAATAAAAGATGGACTCAGAAATCAGGGAGAGTTAAACTTGAGCACAGTGGAATGTCATATGATCACTTATGGTTACCCAGCAGGGCTCTTCCCTTGTGCCTTTCCTTCTACCAGGTGCTTAAAAGGAGTTGAACAAATCTGCTCCTTAATGTCTAATATGACTTCTAAACATGAAGCTCCAGTGCAGTCTCTTTCTCTTTTGGCTCACTAAGAAATCAGCCAATTATGTTTTGTACTGGATTACTGGAAATAATAAGCCATTTTAATTTTAAACTTAATCTTTAAAAAAATACATTTTTTGCTGTATTCTCACAGTGTGGATCACATTCAATAATAAATATTATAATGATTTTAAAAGGTCATAAAATAATAAACCATAATTGTTAACAATTATTTAGGGAAGGAAATGCCCCAGGTCTTATGGTTTATATAGACTTTTTCCTTTAAAATTTATGACACTCTTTTAGGAAGATACTTTCTTTCCATTCTTGTAAGAGACACTGGGCAAGAATTAAGCACCGGAATTCACTGTGTAGACTTGACGCTGCTACAAATTAACTGGATCACCTTCAAAAACTCACTTAAGTTTTCTCTTCTTTGACTTTCCTATCTGAAAAAGTTGGGAAATATCTCTGCATTATAGGTTTTCTTGCAAGAAATAAACAAAATGTATGCAAAGTGCTTAGAACAGAGTCTGACTAATAGCAAAAACTTAAAAAATGCTTGTTGGGATCATGCTCATTTTTATGAAAAGACATTGAAAATGACAAGATCTGTAACGTTCTGTTATACATGACATGGCTAAAGTCTTTGGGAGACACATAGTAAAACGCTGTCTTACCTGTGTATCCAGTTTTGCAAACACAGTTGAAACCCCCTGGGAAGTTCTGGCAGACGGCCCCGTTCTTGCAAGGACTGGGGAGGCACTCATTGATGTCCCTCTCGCAGGCCCTCCCAGTGAAGCCTTCCGGGCAGCTGCATGAGAACCCCCCCACCAGGTTGTGACAGGTGCCACCGTTGTGACAAGGGGCTGGGAGGCACTCATCCACGTCCACCTCACACCAGCTGCCGGTGTATCCGGGCAGACACCTGCAGAGGAAGGGCTGCAGAGGCTCGTTGGCCACCAAGATGACAGGCAGACTCTCCTGGCTCCTGAGCACCGGGCTCACGGCCAGTCTTCTCAGGCAGCTCCCTCCATTCTGGCAGGGACCGTGACTGCAGGGGTCATGGTCCACAGATTCCACCTTCACTCCACTCTGCCGGAACAGGATCTCTTTGATGCTCTCAAAGAAGGTGGCTACGCCACTGGGATTCACATACTGATTAGCACTTCGCTTCACGGCTGCCAAAAGGAACGTTCTGTTGTTGTCCTCGTAGGCCCCGTAGAGCTGCACAGCAGTCCCCAGGCCCGTCAGCTGTGAGCTGGCGATGCGCAGGAAGTGAAGGTAGTGGTTGGTCAAGAAGTCTTTCACCGACGGCACGCCCACGCAAAGCAAGATGCTGTTGTCCACGGTGGCATTGGAGAATCCTGCAAAGAAGACGCGGATGCTGCTCGTGACTGCGCTGTGAACACCGTCACTGCTAAGGACGGTCAGGTCGAACGTGCCATCTGTGGACCTGGGCTGGGAACTCAGGTCGCAAGTGCCCGCAGGAATGCTGAAGAGGCTGGTAACCCCAGCAGTGAGGGAGCAGTGGAAGCTGTCCAGCACATCGGGGTCCTGGGGCTTCACCGAGCCTAAGACACCCCCAGGAAACAGATTGCCATAGTAATTAACAAATATCTCCACCGTGCGAGACTGGGAAGGGTTGTCATTTTGGTCTATGACTGTGATGTGCACAGTGCCTGTGGAAGACATCTGAGGAACCCCGGAGTCCCTGGTAACCACAGACAGATAGAAGTCGGCAATCTGCTCCCTGTCGATCTCTCGGGTTGTGCTCAGAACCCCAGCCGTGTTGAGACTGAAGTAGTTGGTGGCCGGACCTGTGCTGAGCAGGTAGTAGGTAAAAGGGCCCTGATTGGGAGGGAGGTCGGGGTCCGTGGACTGAAGGGTCATCACCAGGGTGCCGGGGCGTTTGTTTTCCATCACCTCTCCCTCACTGAGGGTCAGCACGGGCCCATTATCATTTATGTCTTCCAGCGTGACCAGCAATGAGGCGCTTCCCGTGGCCGAGGGAGTCCCTGAGTCGACAGCCAGAACCGTGAGGTTGTAGACAGGCAGGGACTCCCGGTCCAACTCCGCAGTGACCGTGATCTGTCCTGTCTGTGGATTAATGGAAAAGGCACCATTTTCATTCCCTGAACCGATGAAATAAGAAAACCGGCTCCAGCTGGGGATGGAGTCGGAGTCAAAGGCACTGACAAAGGTCACGTGAGTCCCTATGGGCACCCCTTCGCTGACCTGGACGCGGTAGGTGCTTAAGCTAAACACGGGAGGGTCGTTGGCATCAAGCACGGTCACATTCACGGTGACCTCATCTATGTCTGCACCCCTAATGCTGCCAAAATTCTTGGCCAGTACCTTTAGGGACACCCGCTCTTCCTTTTCTCTATCAAGAAGTCCAGAGACATAAATCTGCCCGGTCCTCTTATTGATCTGAAAACCTTTCTTCCGACTGTTACCAAAAATTAAGTAATGCACCTCCCCATCAGTGCCCATGTCACGGTCACTGGCAAACACTTCTCCCACAACAGTGCCCTTCGGAGCTGCTTCTGAGATTTCAAAGTAGTAAAGCTTGGAAACAAAGCGTGGCACGTACTCATTTGTCCCCTTCAGGTGTACGTTGACGGTGGCGAAGCTGCACCTTTCTTCATCTGGGACGTTGAAGGCTTTTACGGTGAGGTGGTAGCTCTGCTTGGTTTCAAAATCCAAGAAGCCCTGAGTGGTGATGACCCCCGTGTTGGGGTCGATGACAAAGAGGTCACTATCAGAGGACTGCACGGTGTACGCCACCACAGCATTGGCCCCGGAGTCTGCGTCTGTTGCATTGAGGTGGATGACTGTTGTCCCACTCGGGGCGTTTTCGAGAACAGTGGGGAAGTACTCATCAGGAGCGAACACCGGAGAGTTGTCGTTCACGTCAATCACATTGACAGTCACACTGCAGTACCCGGTTCTCGCCACCCAGCCCCCGTCTGTAGCACTGATGGTCATTTCATGTTTCTGGCACAGCTCGTAATCGAGAGCCTTGGCCAATGTTAACACACCTGTGGAGGAATTGATGGCAAAAGTGCCCCCCTCGTTTCCCGAGGAAATGCTGTACCTAAGCATTCCATTCATGGCTGTGTCTCCATCTCTTGCAGAAACCGTTCTGATGACGGCCCCGACCCTGTGGCTCTCGGGGATGGTTGCACTCATGTGGCTTTGAGAAAATTCGGGCGTGTGATAGTTTTCCTCAGTGACGGTTATTTGAACAGTGGCTTGGGAAGAAAGCGGAGGGTTTCCTTTATCCTTCGCGATGACGGTGATCAAAAAGTTTTGATTCAAGTCGGAAATTAGGGAAGATGCTACTGAAATCCAACCAGTGTCATTGTCCAACTTAAACTTGCCCAAATGATTTTCATTAGGAATGAAGTACTCCACTTCAGAATTCAACCCAAAATCTTTGTCATCTACTGCAGTCACTTTGATTAGCTTTGTACCAACTTTAACATTTTTGGTGACGGGAGTAAAGTACTTATTTTTAAGAAATTGAGGTGGGTTGTCATTACTGTCCACCGTGTTGATGGTGACTGTTGTCTCACTTAGTAGGGGAGGATTACCTCGGTCTGAAGATGTCACTATAAAACTGTGCCTGTTGATGTTCACTTTGCTGAAGCCACTGATGTTTTGGTATTTTAAAACCTGCTTATTGAAAATCTCTCCAGTGGTGGCATTAATCCTAAAGTACTCCGACTGAGACTTTATAAAATAAAACACTTGTCCATTTGGTCCCTCATCGGGATCTGTGGCAGATACCTGAGTCACTTTAGAGCCAATCTCAGGAAGTTCAGGGCAGTCCAAATAATAGGAGGGTCTTCTAAATCTTGGAGCATTGTCATTGATATCTGTGACAAATATTGTGACATCTGTACTTACGGTCCACCCAGAATCATGTGCAGAGACGCGGATTCTGTAGCGGTCCGTGTCCTCCCTGTTTAAAGGTCTGCTGACGACGATATCTCCCGTGCTGGGGTTAATGTTGAACGGGAGGCTTGTGTCCATTATGGAATATCTACTAATTGCATTTACCCCAATGTCCTCATCCGAGGTGGTGACACGTGTAACCGTGTATCCTAAGGGGGAATTTTCGGGAATGTGGGCACTGAATATTTGAGAAAAGCGAGGGGCGTTGTCGTTTTCGTCTAGAACGTTGATGATGACGTTCACCGAGGTACTCTGGGAAGGAGACCCTTTGTCTGAAGACTTTATGGTGAGCACATAACGAGAGACTTTTTCTCTGTCTAATGGACGGATACTTCTAATTTCACCAGTAACATGATTGATGCTGAAACTATTTTCTTGGTTGCCATTGACAATTTCATAATCTAACTGTCCATTTGGCCCACTGTCCTTGTCCACAGCTGAAACAGTAAGTATTTTCCGGGGAGAAAGGTTTTCTAATATTTCAGATACAAATGGATCTTCTTTAAAAATTGGGGAATTATCATTGACATCTAATACGGTTATGTCAAGTTTCTCATAAGAAGAGAAAGGAGGGAAACCCCCATCTCTGGCCTCTAACCACACAACATATTTTTGAATTTTCTCAAAATCTAAAGATTGACTAATGGACACTTGTCCTGATAACTGATCAATTTGGAAAGTATTGCCAAGATTCCCACTTGCAATGTAGTAAGACAAAGTCTCTCCTCTCAAAGAGGATCCCGTGACGGTGGTGACTAGAGTGCCCACTGGCTGGTTTTCAGGAAACATGAACGTCTGCTCCTTGGCTCTGACTTTAGGGAAATCCACCTTGTTCACAAATCTGACAGTCACTGTGGTCGAGT
The DNA here is from genome assembly GCF_047511675.1 of Marmota flaviventris. Classification (NCBI taxonomy): domain Eukaryota; kingdom Metazoa; phylum Chordata; class Mammalia; order Rodentia; family Sciuridae; genus Marmota; species Marmota flaviventris. The sequence continues at coordinate 139,999,013 of NC_092504.1, forward strand.
CTGTCTTTGGAAACGGACCGCCGTCCTTCACGTGTACGGAAAATGTCACTTCTGAAGCACCGTTGAGTGGTCCTGCAGCCATGATAGCTCCCCTCAGTGGGTCTATATGGAACTTTTCAGAGTTTCTACCCGAAAGAGAATAATGTAGCTCAGAATTGGGTCCAATATCGGCATCTGTGACTGTCACCGCAAAGACAAAGGAGCCTACAAAAGAGGGAGTTTATAGTTAGAATTATGAGGAACCCAGATAAAACACATTGTAGTAGGTTAATGCATTTAAAACACCAGATTGATATGACTACAGTAGAGAACAGTGTCTCCTCAATTTATCTGAAGTTCCAAAATCAAATCTGCTTAATGTTCTCACTAAAACCCATACAGTCAGGTGGATTAATATTTTTCAGTGTGCCTTTGAGAAAAACTCCGGGTGAGAACTGGATACTCATTTAGAATCATGGTTCCTAAGAGAAAAATCTGTATGTAATAAAACATTCCAACAAACACAGTAATATGTGTGCTCTACAAAGAGCTGAGCTTCTACCCAATGAGGAAGCATCCTTGCTCTGCCTTGTGGTGAAACACCATTGAATTACTAAGTATGCGATCTTGTCAACAATAGGGATATGTTTTAAAAATTACTGTTGATTCATTATACCAAGTGTATCATGGCAAAATTATTTTAATCTGTGAGCTACTATTACATGGAGATAAAAGAGTGCATATATAGGCATAAATAAAATAATTATAATGTATTATGAAATAAAAACTGAGGAAGGATGGGCTCAATTTGGATTCCAAAATTTGGTGTTTGGAGTAAGTGCCAACTGAACAGATTCTAGTGGTAAGATGCAGAAAAATTTCCATAAGGACATTTTTTTCAATATACTCATTCAGAAATCCTTCCCAAACAGCCCTACAGAAGAGTCTGTGACAAAAGTAATAAGTCTTTTATAAGAAAAAAAAACAAGTGACTCCTATTAATTATAGTAAGTCTAACGAAGAAAAGATGCGTAGGCATACCTCATTTTGCATGGGAGATATGGTCCTACCCTGCTGCACATTGGACATAATTAGAATCATGCCTGCCACCATCATTTCAGCTAAAGACCTTCATCAGGGACTTATGATTTGAATTTTCACATGTCTTTTTGATAAAATGTTGGCACATACATTTATGGATTTTATATTTTCAATTGGTATCAATTAGACTTTCTGAAGTTTACAGAAGATCAAAGATCACTAACAGGAGGAATATTGAATCCATTTACTTTTTCTTATAATTAAAAATATTTTTAAGCAAGGAAAATTGAATTATAAGCTGTATTTGTGCCTATTCCTTTTTGAAAGCTCATCTAAAAAAAATCAGAAATGACATAAGATTTGTGCAGTTCTGTAGATAATAGGCCATTCGTTACCAATAGAAATGATGCTAAACCAAGTTTGGAGGATAAGCAGAAGGGTTAGTTCATACTGTCGATATGGATGTGATTCATAAATGGCTCTACAAGCTGAGTGGCTGAGGGACTTCCATCTAGCAAGATGACATCTTAGAAATAAATACTGTTTAGAATCATTTATTCATTAGACATTTTTAAACATTCTTTGAAGAACTGAAGCAAAAATATTTATTTCCAACCAGCAATTATATTTAAATGCTTATTACCTCTCAGATAAAGTTTCAGGTACTGAGAATATGGTGTGAAAAACAGAGACAATGTTCCTCCTCTTAGGCAGCTCATACATTAATCGTACCAAAGGGGAGAGCCATCTTTGACTGTGAAATAATGTCTAACTTGTTTGCAGTGTTCAAGGGATATTAAGAAATAGTAACAGGAAAGATGTGGCAATTATAAAATCCTATCCACAATTGGTATGGAAAAACAAGTTAATTTATAGAGTTCAAATCTTCTTCAATTTCATTAGCCAAACAACCTGAAATTTAAAGAATTTGCAAAATGAGGCTATAGCAGAAATATGTATATGTATAGAGATAACACAAGTGTATTCACGGAAAACATCCGCTGTATAGTTTGCATGTGTCCATGTGACCTCAGAATCGGACTGATTACCTGGAAGCACTGGGGATGGGATATGGGTGACATATGGGTGATGTTGGAATCGTGGTGGATTGTCGTTGACGTCCGTCACAGTGACAAGCACACTGGTGGAGCTGGACAGAGCCTCCGGGGATCCAGCATCACTGGCGACCACTACTAAAGTGTAGTTGTCTTTCGTTTCCCTGTCCAGCAAGGCGCTTGTGATGATCTGTCCTGTGGATGGGTTGATGGTGAACTGTGAGTTGCCACCCATGATGCTGTAACTAAAGCAGAGACAGAGACAACCATATGACTCTTACTGACATACTCTAGCATCTTTCTGTAATTTAAAAACTAAGGCAGAAGCACAGTGAAATGTTTTTCAAGTAAGACTGAAAAACAACAAAGGAATATGGCTAGAAGATAAATTTTTCAAATTTTATGTGAACATCACATCTTTCTTGTACAATAGCCAATGACCTCAAGGAGATCTCTGCAAGGATTTTAGGACTCTCAAACCATGCAAGCCCACAGAATAAACCCAGAGCACTTCTGTGTTAAATAAATGAGCCTGAAAGTGTAAATCAGGGCCCTGCTCTTGTGCTGAGAGGTCAGTATCACAAATGAATATTTTAAAAATCAGCCTAAAATTATTTTTCTGCTATATGCCATGATAAATGACAGAAAATCAGTCTCAGAGCTTATTCTTTAAAGACAAAACCCTGTGCCTAACACCCGCTAGCTATCAACAACTAGAGAGCTGCCTGTTTACACAGGGCCCTTCCTGGTGGCCCATCCCCTCCTCTGTCATTCCTCATATGGTGGTGTTGCTCTTTTGAGACAGGCATGACATCTTCATGGACAGTTTGATGCTAACCAGATTGGGTACGAGGCAGGACGTTCCACTAAGAACAGCCTCCCCCTGGCTTTGGAGAGTGGAGCCATCTGCACACATTACGGGTGCTGTCTGGGTCCCAGTGGTCGGTGAAGAGAAGCGCCCAACCTGAAGGTTCAGAAACCGACTGTGGCCCCCAAATCTGACAGTTGGAGGTAGCAAGAGAATAGGTTTTTAAACATTTTCCTTTTATACCAACAAGGACGGAGCTTGCTGGAGTTGTGTTTCTATGGCTTGTAACCAAATAAACAAATCCTTAGGAAATGTCTGACAGAAATCACAGGAGAGGAAAAACACCTCGAAGCCAGAGGTGTATGCATTTAGCCTATAATGCGCAGTTTAAAACAAACGTTTTCACATTGTATTCTGCTAATATAATAATAATAATCAACCATTTGTGAGTTGATATTTAAAGAATATGAATCCTATAAAGTATAACAAAACAGGAAAAGACTAAAGAAGGCATTTAATTGAGTAATGACATCGGTATCAATAAAGTGTTGGTATTTCTCAGATTTTTAACATACTTTTGACACAACCACATATGAGAATCGAGACTGATTGAAAACAGAATTGACCGTGTCTTTTGGAGCCAAAAAGATACTTGGTAAAGTTTAGTCACTGACATATACGTGATATCTAGTCCCCTCATCAATCAATCAATCAATAAATAAATCAGTGGTTCATAGATGAAGTCTTTAAAATTAGGAATTGAGGACTTGTAAAATACTCAAGTTATTTATTTATTTATTTAATTTTGGAAGTTTGAAGAAACCTGGATTACGAGAAGTGTGCGATTTTACTTTGGAAACCTCCTTGTTTTGGGGAGGATGTAGAACTTACCAATAATTTAATAAGAAAAAGAAGCCATTCATTCTGCTGTGAGCTTTCTTAACAGCTATGACAACATAGATCACGATTCAATCAAAGATTCGTTCCCTCGAACAGTCACAAATTAAAATAAACTTCCAGTGATGAAAACACGTGCAAATTTGGATTTGGGTGTTTTGCATACAGCAACGGGATGTGTCAGGAAGGAGCAATGTGTGGAAAGGCGAAGGTGGCCCTGGCCCAGGTTTAGCTAAACAAGAAAGGAACAGGTACCATGAACATGTATGCACTACTTTACGCTGCTGTGCATGCTGCGGTCCATATGGTTGTCTGTTGAAATGTAGTAACAGGTTCAGGTTTTGAAAATTAAAGCATAAATTGTCATATTAATATGTGTTCTTTTTCTAGACTTTGTTAAGTTCAAAAATGCACGAGAAGCGTATTTTGAATGTGAGATTCTGTAATGCCACAGGCATGCAAATTTGTCCTTCTAGGATAAAAGGAGGAAAGGCAGGCAGCTCTGTGAATAGAGGCTGAGACACATGTGCTCAGGTTTGGCTGCCTCTCTTGTTTGAGACTTGGTTCTGTTCTCATTACCCAAGGAGATCTTTTCTGCTTCTGTAGTCCAGACCAAATCTGTGTGAGGTTTCAACTTTATTAGACTGGGTCTTGTTCTGTCTTCTGAACAGTTAAACGTCTCAGCTGCTCTTTAAATATCCCCGCATGTTCCCGACTTCTCAGTGTGTACTGAACACTCTTGGGCTATTTACACATCCTGCCATTTAAAACTCAAAACACCCCGGACGGTTTGGTTTTCGTTTAGGATTTTTATAGATGAGGAATCTGAATGTAAAAGAGATTCAAATAGTTACACAAAGAAACTTACAACCTGCAAATGGTAGATCTAGAGTTTTAACTTCTGCCTTTGTAACTTCAACATGCTCTTGTTCCATTACTTAGAATATAAAGAAGGTAAAGTTCAACTGAGGGAATGTAGTGAGAGTGAAAAATGCCACATCGGGTGGCAAAAGCCAGAATGAAGTCTTTCAAGGTGATTCAAGGTAGTATTGGTTACACTGATTTAATTCAAGGAGAACCAACTCATGCATTGCTGTATTTTATCCCAATATCATCACAGACTGTATGCCAAGCTTTTGCAAAATGTGGGATGTGACCATTATGTGAAGATCTTTGTTTTAAATTGTGCCATTAGAATGCATGGAATACTTTTTGCACAAAAATTTTCTGGACCAATCTGACACTGATCACTATGGTTCAAAGTATAGGATAGCAGTTTTCAATGGATTTTCACACAACACTAGATGAAAACAGCATATCATCTTAACATTTTTATTCTAATGATAAATGAACAGATAGATGGGTGAAGAGATCAATTTTGTGAATATTCAGCTTTATACCAAGAACTTCAACATCTCAGACAAATCCTACTACTGACTGGCAGAATTCTATACGCTATCTTGAGAGGAAGTTTTCTCTATGTGACAGATAATGAATCATCAGATTTTCAGACTATCATGAATAAGACATCTCTTCAAAGTTAATATCAGACATTCACTGGGCCCTGCAGGTGACAGGTGAGGGTCAAGCATTTTCCATGGACCACAGCAATATGGATGACAGGTACTGAGAAACTATTCTGAATAGTTGACCTAATTAATTCAATTTATCTGCTAGAGAATCAGTTGTAGTATTAGCATAGCTAGTCCACTGATTTAAAAAAGTCGATCTCCAAAAGTGTTAGGTAATTTGCACATACTATGCAATTAATAACAGTGGAGTCAGGATTCAATCCTGTGCAATTTGACTCCAGGATCTGCTCTTACATTAAACTGAAGACTTTGAACTGAATCTCAGGTTATAGATTTGATTATTCTTATTCTTTGGTGTAGGACAAATGAAGGATGGGACACTCACTAGCCTTTTGAGGTTCATAACCAGGGAGAAGTTGTACCTGCCACTCTCAGGGTGGTGCTAAGCACAATGACCCAGGCAGGCACAGAGTCATGACTATGGTCAGAGACTCCCCAGTGCCCCATGACTTCTCTAGTGGACCCCAGCCTGCTGGAACACAGTGTGAATGCAGCTGTTCTTCCTTTGACAACGCATGCACATGTCCTCTATGCCCTGGATTTCTTCCTGTGTCTCTGACCAGACCCTTAACTGCTTGGTGACATTTCCTTTGAAATCCACCTTTTTACCTTGGAGAATTCCCGTGACACTCCCCAGCCTCTCTCTCTTTCCCCTGATACACTCTCTCCTAAAGTGTTCTCAATCTGGTTCCCTGGTTTAAATGTCCCTCAGACACTGATGACTCCCAGATCTGCAAAGCTATTCCTTAGCTCCACACTCATGTCTCCAACTTCCTAGCTGTGAATGATTGCTACCTCAAGTTATATTCACATGGAAACTTCCAGAATCCCCCAAATCTGTTTCTCATCAGTCCCACCCACCTCAGTCAATGATGCCCAATCTTCTCTGGGGTTCAAGGCAAGATCTTAGTAAAGACAGTTCTGATTTCTCTCTTTCATTTTACACTGTCAATATCAAATGTATACCCTTAATCTATTGCCCAATCTTCATTTCTCCATCTGGGTGGTGAAATGTCCATCTTGTGTTTGATTCACTGTATTGATTAGTACTGAAATGATCTTGCTTCTTTATAGAGCCCCTCTCTACAGTTCTGCCTTACCCATCCAATACAAATACAGAAATTTTATGTTTTTTTTTTATTTTTTGGTTTTAAAATATATCCAATAGTTTCCTACCTAAAAATAAGCTTATAATCCTAGTTTTTAACCATGTCCCAGGAGCAATAAAATGGCTGGGATGATCTGGCACCTGCCCATTTCTCCGGCCTGTTTCTCACTCTGATCCAAATACACTGTCCTTCTTAGATAAAACACAAGGCTCAGTTCCGCCACACTGCTGTACTACTACTAACTTAAAGGTCACGTCCTTACCAAAGCCATCTGCTAGGGTTCAAATGTGTCTTCCAAAAGTCAAAACTTAGCGGCCAATGTGATATTATTGGAGGTGAGGTGTTTGGGAAGTGGTTTGTCAGGAGAGTGGAGCTTTCATGTGAGTTAATGTCCCTTATAAAAGGAATGGCGCCACCAGGCACAGTGGTGCATGCCTGTAATCCCAAAGGCTTCGGAGGCTGAAACAGGAGGATCAGGAGTTCGAAGCCAGCTTTAGCAACAGTGAGGTGCTAAGCAATTCAGTGAGGCTCTGTCTCTAAATAAAATACAAAATAGGGCTGGGGGTGTGATTCAGGGTCTGAGTGCCCCTGAGTTCAATCCCTGATACAAAAAAAAAAAAGAGCTGGAGCCGACTGTGGAGGCTGAGGCAAGAGGACTGAAAGTTCAAGGCCAGCCTCAGCAGCTTAATGAGGATTTAAACAACTTAGCAAGACCCTGATTCTAAATAAAAAATTTAAAAAGGCTAGGGATGCATCTCAGTGATTATGAGCCCCTAGGTTTAATCCCTGGTGCCAAATAATAATAATAATAATAAACAATGAAAGGGCTGGACAGAGTAGGCTCACTCTTACTCTTCCTTCAGGGGAGGACCCGGCCTTCATCTCCTCTGGAAGCACAGCGACATGTTAGTGAGGAGGCAGCAGTGAATTCTGCTGCTGTAGATCACCTAGCCTTGCAAGATGGACTAAGGCACCGTCTACAAATCCACGCTCTGTGTCGCTCTCCACTGTGCTGTCCTGCCTCATCTTCAAGCGGTCAACACTGGATGAAATACTCTTCTCTATCTGTGTTTAGCTGCCTACCTCAAAGTATAGAAATCTTTTCTTCTTGGCACTCTTCTTCAAATCAGCAATTCAATAAGTATTTATTATATACTTGTGACCCTCTTACCCACTATACCATCCTTGCCAATAGGGAGAGTCGGTTTCCCAAGATGTTTTTTTTTTGTTGTTGTTGTTACCAGGCATTGAACTGGGGGGCACTTGACCACTGAGCCACACCCCCAGCCCTATTTTGAATTTATTTAGAGTCAGGGCCTCACTGACCTCGCTTTGGCTGAGGCTGGCTTTGAACTCGCCATCTTCCTGCCTCAGTTTCCTGAGCCACTGGGATTACCCAGCTCCCAAGATGACTTTGTTAAAAGAAAATTAGTAACAAACAAAAAATGAATAAATAATTGATGAAATCATCACAGTACCACTATTTGTGCCCTGGACTGACAACTGATCTGACCTCCTTCGTCCCTCTGAGCCACTGCTTTCCTTGTGATTTAACCCACTCTAATTGGAACAGTACCAGCCGACAGAGGGGGCATGTGAAAAATGATCTGTGTCTTTGGGACTTCTAGAAAATGTGGGAATCTTCTTCCACACCTTTGTCCTGGGCCGGGAAGAAGGGGATGAAGCTGTATCAACTGGACCTTACAGATCAGCTGTCTCGCCTTCTCTCTGAACAAGGGTCCACACTGCTGTTCTCTGTTACTGCCTGATTACTAAGAATAAGAACATTTGTTATTGTCTTAATCCTCATTGTAGCGATGAATATTCAGCAATAGAAAGCAGGACTAGCTCTATGCATTGGTATGAAATTTCCAGAAAGATTATATACACTTAATCCAAAGACTAGTGTTTAATGAGAAAATAACCAAAATTTACAAAGTCCCAGGTACTGACCTTATCACCGCATTTGCTGAAGCATCAGCATCTGAGGCATTTACCAACAGGACATCCGTTCCAGTTGCTGCATCTTCAGGAATTGATATGAAATACATCTTACTGGCAAAAGTGGGGACGTTGTCATTGACGTCATCTACGATGACATTGATTGTTCCCGTTCCCGTCAAGGCAGGGGATCCTAGGAAGACAAGAAAATCAAGTTCAGTGCTAAAAAAAAAAAAAAAGACATACAGAATGATTTTGACAACAATTAGACATAACTAGGAGAGGGAATTTAGATAACATCAAAGCAAAATTTCTGAATATGTTAGACAAGCCGTAGAGTGGCTTTACGTTTCATCATAAGAAAAATATTTTCTTTGATGACCTAGAATTTGACGTTGTTCCTACTGATTCTGCACGAAAAGCATGTGCCATGTACTTATTCTATTTGAGAGGTGCTGATTCAACAATGTAGAACTCGATAGTATCATTTTCATGCCACAAAAGAGACACTACCAGCAATTTCTGGTTACATTAAAACAGTGAAAATGAGACCTGGAGTAATCCACTGGCTGTTAAAAACTAATGTGGCTGTTAAATACTGCATTCCTATTTGTGCCTCTCCGTGCTACCATCTAAAAATCCATGGAGCCTCTAAGGTATTTAAATCCCTTTGTTCATACTAATGGGTACTAGTTTATAGAACCATAGAATAAAATAAGCTTTGAATTATATCTCAAAACTGTAATCTTGCACTTATGATTAATGAGCTGATGTAGTGGTTGCAATTAATTAACATGATTCAATTTAATTTCTTGTTTTAGTTCTATTATCAGCAGAGTTAAAACCCAACATTTAACAAGAATTTGGAGGCACTATCTGAACTAGAAGATTTAACAAGCTCATTTTGTGGTGAAGATCAGACACCATCTTTGGTTGGAATTTTGTGGGCTGTCCCCATATCTAAACACAGAATCATCTCCTTTGGTTGTGCTTTCAAAACCATTTTTCAAACTTTAACTCTTCCAATAAAAACAAGGAAGATCCATTTAACTGCATTTATCTAAAATAAGTCAGGCCCAAGAGATTCTCCTTTTTGTCTATAAGACATTGCTTTTCCTCCCATAAAGTCATTTCCCTCTATATGAAGTTAAGTCCCACCCATTTTCCTATTCAGAGTACCTTAAGTAAAGCCATCATTCACTCATTCATTCATTCATCTGTAAAATATTTATGTCCATACTAATCAATAGTAGTTTATAGAATTATAGGATAAAATAAGCTTCAACTTATATCTCAAAGCTGCAACTTGATTATCACAGAATGATGTTGAGATTCATAACCTTTGAGTATTATTTTTTCTAATAATCTTGCAATTTACTAATACTTTCTTCAGCACTATTCAACCTTTTTTTTCCCTGTGATTGTAGATTGTAATTCTTGATAGCATAGTACCAATCGGGTTTTATGATCAGGTGTGTAGAAACAAAAATTAAAACACTAGAAAATCATGTAATGCATTGATTTTACTGTTCTACTTTTGTGCTCTGTACAGGAAGCTCAAATTCTATGTGAAATAAAGAACACTTATGGTGGACACTGTAAGAAGTATGGCATCTCCTGGATATTTCTGCAATTAAATTCAGGTTGCACGCTGGTAATTGTTTGCACTCACACACACACACATACACATATATACATGTGTGTGTATGCATGTGTATCTTTCTCAGTAAGATACTTTACATACAGCATTTCATGTCATTATCATATTTTGAAATTCATAACTATAGAAATCTTATTTATTAATGTTTGATTTTACATCACAGGAAATGAAATTAACCCTCACTGTATTGGTTACATTTATAATTCACTACAAACTTTAAAAAAATAATGTAATTGCCTTTTCAATAGTCACTTATCATAACTGATGGTAAGATTATCCTAAATATTACTTACACACCCCAAAATAGATAAACACTGAAGAAACATTTCCAAATGAGGCTTTAGAAATCTCATGCAGCATATTAATATCGGTAATTGAGTTCTTAGAGATGCGTGCAAGAAGTGAATATAAATGGTTGCAACTTATCTTTACAGATAATACCTCTGTCATCTTTGTTTTGAAGACAGATTTAGACAGGCAGTCAGTGTAGAAAGGTAAGTCAAGCCAGGTCGGATCTAGGAGGCCAATTTTGAGTGAGTCTGGGAGTTGGAGACTGTCCCCTGAAGGATCTACCTGTCCCTGCTCCCACCTGTTGCCAAGGTGACCTTCCCAGGAATTTCCCCCCTACAGGGAGCTATAAGGTTGTTAAAGTGCCCTTGTCTACTCCACCCTGCCCTTCCCCCTTCCGCTCACCTTTGGCCTCCCACCGAGCAGTCCTGGGCCTAGTCCTGTCCAGGAAGGAGAAAGATAAGTTGGGGGAGGGAGGCAGGAGAACAAAGGAGTCCTAGGACATATAAAAAGGGCAGAACACCTCATTTCCTGGGATACCAGGATACAGCTATGGCCCCTTCTCCCTCCTGGGAGAAGTCTATGTTTCCCCTTTTTAAATAAACCCTGCTTCATATGCCTGCCTTGGCGTGCGTCTCCAATGTTCAAACTCCAGCCTGTGGGAAGCAGGACCATCACCCAAAACCAACAGTATCAGTTTTATCTGTGGAACTTGTAACTTGTTCAATGCCACAGACCCACTGAGGAGGGCAGCCCAGATCTGACACCTGGGAGGCACCCTGGAGAGTCCTCCAGCCCACAGCCCCCTGGCATTGCTGACAGCAAAACCAGGCAGGAGGCGGAGAAAGGGCCACCTGAGAGGACTCTGGCTATTCACCAGTTCAAGTCTGTGGGCTTTTGGATCCAAGAGTCTTGGCATAAATTTACAATTTCTCATGAACCCCATATTACCGCTAAAATAATTATTCAAGAGCGCACTGCTGAAGACCAATGTTTAGCCTAAATTCTTTGAGCATGTATTTGATTACATACAATTTACAAAATTAAAGTTAATGATCTGAATAGCGTGAGTAGTCCTCCTTCTGGTTGCATATAAAAAAGTAAATGTAGAGAATATCTAAACATTTGGGCAAAAGAAGCGCTAGAGGAAGGACAGATGCACGTGAGGAACTGAGAGACGGGGTAACTAAATCAAGGTCCTGAGGCAAAGAACAGGGAAGAGGCAGGGCTCTGTGGTCTCTCATGGATACCTTCCCCACCCTCTAAATCTGTCTCCATATGTGAAGCTGAAATAGTGAATAGAATGTACCCCTGAGAGGTAGTGAGGGGAATGGAATCATCAACCAGCTCATGACCCAGGCCTTGGATGCTACCTAGCACATAGTTAAAATGCCTTCTCTGTTACTCATTATTGCTCTCATACTTGTTTCAGAAACAACACTAGGAGATTGGCTGACATATAAAAGCCCTATTTTTAATTTTATGGATTTCTATATTTATAGCTCTCGGGATGGTTTTTCCCTTCTCAAACCTTTCATCCAAGTCCTATGATAACATTATTGGGGAGAACATTTTGAATCACAATTCATCTTCAGTTTCTTGGTAGCATAGATATGAGACATTCAGTTCTCAAAAATTTCACAGCTTTATGGAAGACTCATTGTATTATTTTCAAATGCAAAACTTTAAACTTACTGTGAGATTTTAAGGAAGATCTGTGTATCTCTGATATGAACACATTGCGTTTTAATCCACACTCTTCAACTTGTTAAGAAACGACCCAGCAACTGCCAAGCAAGGGATTTATCTTTGGTATTTTTAAGTGCCTGGTGACACACAATATGGAAAACCACATAAAATGACTAACTCACTGGTCAGGAGCATGTGATCCCTTTCTTTGTCTGTCAAGCTACATATTGTTGCTGATGCATGTTCTGAGTTAGGAGCAGTCAGGAAAAGAGGATGGTGACACAGAGGACTTTCAGTGAGTCCAGTCTTTTTCCACACCCTCCGGCCACCCCAGCCTCTCACTGGTCGACAAAAGGCATGATGTGAGGACATCATTGCTTGTCAGCTGTATGCAGAAAAGCGCAAGCAGGGGAGAAAAGTGGGAATGTCACCCGATTTCACAGAAGTATCATTCCTACTCTTCTTGCCAGATGAGGGATGCAATTCCCCAGTCCTGGGCCACCAAAGACTGTGGGATCTCTTTGTTTGCGCTGGTGAATGATGAAGCCATGTCACTGCCCTTGATTTTCAGTTTGTTTGCTTTTCTTCTTTTTTAATTCTTCCTTTTAACTTTGTGAAGAAATCATCCAGGGTGCTCATGTTTCTGTTTCCCAGAATTTTCCCGGGTGCATCCCATGGGAACTGCCCCATGATGTTTTCTATTCCTTCATCTTCATTCCCTTCAGAGTTTCTGCTGGCTCCACTGATTCACCTGCCTGCCTAGGGATGTCTCTTCTTGTTAGGATGCTCACCTTCAATATGTCAAATGTTGAAAGCAATTACTGTTTCTAAACCAATTTATATATAAATTGAAATATGTGTGTGTGTGTGTATATATAATCACATTCTCATTTGATACCAGATCAGTGAATAAGTATTTCATGAATGTAATACAACATTTAATATACAGATTCTATGAAACAGGTGTCACTGTTTAATTTTTTAAAAAGAATTAACCATTTTTAAAAACATTCAGCTATAATGTTAAAAAAGAACCAATTTTGAATTCTTAAAGCATTATTTTCTAAGCTTTTAAGCTCAGATAAAACTATGCCACTCTATTGCAGATCTTGGAATCTACATTATTAACATTATTATCAATATATTTCTGTCATATCTTCTATTAATCTGTAAACTAGGCAAGAACAGGAATAATTCTGTTTAAAGGATCTTTATAAAATCCTATAATAAATACCATTAGGCCTTGTAGTTGGTCTGTATTAACTTCTTTAGTTTTATACACACGGATCTAGTCTAGCGACCACATCACTGCAAGTTCAAAGAATTGAACACCTCTAGAAATACTCAATTTGAGAATGCAGGCCTTAGCCTATGACTGGGGTCATAGAACAAGACTGGTGATAAAGGTCAGAATTTTGGAGCTAGGATACTCATAAACAGAAGGTACTGATTAATCCTGAATCCCCTGAGATTCAGAGCAGGAGGAGCCGTGTGCACATGAGTGGATCTGATAATGATGAATTATGTAGGCAGCTGTGTAAGAGGCAAGATGTTCAGTTCTATCATTTATGGAAACCAGATGCAACCAGAAAGGAGAGAGAGGATGTACCACCAAACCCCTGAAGGAGGATAGTGCACCAATAAGAGGAATGGAAGGCACAAATAAACACAAGGTCAAGGTCTCAGAAATTTGTAATTACAGAGATTTGAAGGGTGTCACGGACATTCACATTAGAAGTCAGAAATGCAATTATGATTCAAAAGTCCAGTTACAATTCATAGAAGACAGAAGGAATTTCAATTTTCAATTAGTAAAAATATATGTATTATATAAAGATACATGTGCATACAAGTGTATATATGTATAGATGTATAGATATAAAATAAACATGGGTAAATGTATAAGGATCTTTTTTACATTATAGACATCAAATGCATCTACGTATTTTATATACACTATGGGTATGTAAAGTACATAGATGTGAAAATACTGGTTTAAAATGCCACATGAATGGAACTTTATAAATGGTCCAAAAAACAATCACTTGTGCTTATGCACACATTCTCTCTCTCTCTCTCTCTCTCACACACACACACACACACACACACACACACACACACACACACAGACTAGCTACAGGGTACTCTTCCCATTGTTCATTATGCCACAGGTAACCCTAGGCATTGTGTGGGTCACATTTTATGCACTTGAATTTGGGAGGTGATTAAACTAGTCCTGCCTTTACCATTGGTGGCTCAATAGGCTTAAATACATCAAAATTAACTTCAAGGAAATTTAAAATAACATCACAAAAAGAAGAAGTTGTAGGTGAATGCTCCATCACCAAACACACACCCACTAAGTGTAAGAGACGAGTCCAAACAACTGATCAAAGGTTAAACTTCATGCAGGTCTCATTTTTGTATTATCCTCTATAAATAAAACATGCTTTCCTGAAACATGAAAAGCTATTGAGCAGAAACAGAATTTTTGCTTAACTGAAATCCATTTCCTTGAATAAAGCTGATTTCATTCGTGACATTAACCACTGGTACATGGATGCCTCAATCACGTATGTTGATTACAGTCAGGTGTGAGCTTCTATTTTCCCATGAAATAAACACATTTTTTTTCTCACAGTAAGTTAAGTATCCACTGAAAATGTACTGAAGTGAAGCCCTTCTGTGTTAACCTTGAAGATTGCATGGTTAGAGTTAAATATGAACCAGAAAATACATAAAATAAATATGTATAGCATTGTCAATGTTACCAATAGCTCCCTATTTTAAAATTTATTTTATCAAATAATATATTACTTTCTTATTAGTGCTATAATTGTGTCTAAGTAAGTTATGTATAATCTATAATTACAATTTTATACACACCCCCTTAAGTATCACTTAATGTTTTTCATTAAATCTCCAGGATCTTGTTAAAAGCAGCATATTTCCTCCATGTAATTTGCACACTGTATAGAGACAAGAAAACTAAAAGAAACAATTTAATAGTGATATGAAAATTACAGTGAAATATTGCACAATGCACTTTACATCATGGAATCTCTGCATAAAAATGGCTAAATACTAAATTTTCTGGCATGGCTATTTTACAAGAATACTTTTAAATTATAAAATACCTAAAAAGAGCATGCTACAGGGACACTGCTACATCGATGTTCATAGCAGCACAATTCACAATAGCAAGACTGTGGAACCAACCTAGATGCCCTTCAATAGATGAATGGGTAAAAAAAATGTGGCATTTATACACAATGGAGTATTACTCTGCATTAAAAAATGACAAAATCATAGAATTTACAGGGAAATGGATGGCATTAGAGCAGATTATGCTAAGTGAAGCTAGCCAATCCCTAAAAAACAAATGCCAAATGTCTTCTTTGATATAAGGAGAGTAACTAAGAACAGAGTAGGGTCGAAGAGCATGAGAAGAAGATTAACATTAAACAGGGATGAGAGGTGGGAGGGAAAGGGAGAGAGAAGGGAAATTGCATGGAAATGGAAGGAGACACTCGGAGTTATACAAAAGTACATACAAGAGGAAGTGAGGGGAAAGGGAAAAATAATACAAGGGGGACAAATGAATGTCAGTAGAGGGGGCAGAGAGAGAAGAGGGGAGGGGAGGGGAGGGGAGGGGGGATAGTAGAGGATAGGAAAGGCAGCAGAACACAACAGACACTAGTATGGCAATATGTAAATCAATGGATGTGTAACTGATGTGATTCTGCAATCTGTATATGGGGTAAAAATGGGAGCTCATAACCCACTTGAATCAAAGTGTGAAATATGATATATCAAGAACTATGTAATGTTTTGAACAGCCAACAATAAAAAATAAAAAAACAAATATTAATTATTTTATCCTTATAACATGCACATTGATAAATCACTATTCAGAGGACATTAAAATATATAAATCAACATGGATACAAAAACTCTGAAATCAACTTCGCTCCTGACTCCTTAGGGCAAATAGAAAATTATAGATTTTATGAAATAACTATAAAAATAGGCTTCAAAATGTTTAAATTTTGACCAGATAAAACTAGAGAACTTTCAGAAAGAAAGAAATTTCTTTATAATGAAATCAGGTCATTTTCTATTATACTTGATGTTTATCTTTTCAGTAGTATGAATTTTTTCTTTGATATTAGAAATAGTATATTGGCATATTGGTTTATTTTCTTTGTGTACTCAGATTTACAGCTTATATGAAGTGAATGAATGCTAGACTGACATTTTATCGGCTTAATTCTATGGCAATTCTAGCTCTTATTCAACAAAAGTTTGGAACTTATCATTTTTATTTTCCATCTTATGAAAATGAAGTTATATATAGGAAGATTTTTCACTACTAAAAGACTAATTGATTTAAAGAAACTTATCTAGTGACATAATATTTATGTCACTAAGAGACATGAGACAAAGCCTTGATAGAAATCAGAGGAAGTAAAACAACCACCAATTCTCAACCATGAAAACAAAACTCTTGAGATAAAAACTTGCCTTAGACTCAGGTATACAGTAAGTGGAATGCAATTAGTTTCTGTGGTTGAGAAGAACTCCAGCACCATTTAACTTATGGAATCACTGTGGCTTCCATAATCATTTTCAGGCAATTTTCATTATTAAAAATGCTTGTCCTAACACACAAGGCAAACTTCTCATGAAAACAGTTCTAACAAAATATATTCTTTCTGGAACATTTAGAAAATAACTCTTCAGATGTAAAATGTCATAACACAATTCTAACCTCTCCTCTGATTGCAGAGCCATCTGTACTGCAATGACTCCCATCAGCTAAACAATGTGACAGACAGTATTGATTGAAAATATCGCCATGTCCTCACTAGGAAAGTACAGCAGGGTGGCTTGTCCTCTTAGCTGTTGACATGCACTTTTGCAAAAAACATCTTGGTTCTTCTCCATCAAAAACTAATTTCTAATCAATCAGCACAGGAATGCGGCTTATTCCCTTTTTCATGGGGTGATAAATACCCTTAATTAGAAATGCTAATAACTCAACTTTTCCCCACAGACAGATTAATTATGTTAACACAGAGACACTTCATAATGGAACTTTTTGGCTAAATCTATAGACAGAATATCTCTATGTCTCTTTAGCATATTAGACTCTGAATAGTCTAATATATGATGGATATAATTTATGCACAGATTAATCTCCCACCTCATATGAAATGCAAACACCCTCCCCCCCGATGACTGCATTGTCTATGATGCATGTTCCATAATCCAGCATCTTATCTAACATTTGCTTTGCACACTGCACTTTATAAAACCCCGTGGGTGCACATTTCTTGGTTTGATAAAGAAAGAGAGTGATCCTGTGGTTTCTGATTTATGAAAAATCCTACTTTATGAAGTTTATAAACTATTTTAATGATAGATAACCACAAGTTTGATTTTGTTTTTGTTGTTGTTGTTGTACTCTGCACTCCTTTTAATAGGAAAGAAATCCAGCCAACAAAGAGAAACTATGACAGACATGGTCTATATAAAAAAGAATATGGCGGACCAGGACGCATGAAACATAAGTCATGTAGCTTAATTTTTATTAATGGGGTTTTGTTTCTTTTTTAAATTTTTAGTCCATAAAATTGGAAGAAGTGTCTAACTGGGCTGTTTAGATTAAATGAGATGATACAGCACAGCCCCTGGTGTGCAGGGGAATTCAGTGTGACAGAACAGCACCTTCTTAATGTCTCTGCCTTCCCAAGATGTATCTGTACTTGACTGTCTTCCTTCAGAACTGCACCTTTTTATCTAACTTTCCACTTGACATTTCCAATGACGAGGACACTGTATCTTAAAGATAACATGTCAAAAACCAATTCTTGACAATCACCCTAAAATCTCGACTGTCTTCATCTACAAATTGGCCAGGCCAACTGTTTGGGATTCCTGTGTGGCTTCTCTGGCTTCCTTAATTCCTACACCTCCAGTTCCACCCTTGAGTCCAGTTGGCTCAACTTGTTAACTGGATAAAGTGAGTAAGTTCTTGACACCTGATGGAATTCAGAACACACCACCCTAAAGGGCGACATCTGGGCCTCTTAAAGTCTGAATGGGAAGGGGTTGGGAATGGTGGGTGCAGAAAGGACCCACCCGTCCTCTCCTCCCCTGAAGCAGGTCCTAGAAGTGGGTGTCCTCCCCCTTCTCCCTGAAGACACAGCGGCTGGCTGCTCCCCCAGTTCCCTCAGTTTGTCCCCTCTCCACTCCTCTCCAGACCCAGTACAGACACCTGCGGGTGACTTTCCCCTGGTCTCCCTCCCCTTTTGCATCTCCAGTGTCACTCAGAACTCCTGTTAAACACTCTCCGGTTTTCACTTGCTGATCTCTCTTTGGTCTTGCTAATTTACAGGGTCCCACCGAGGAGCACAGGGAAAGGGAGACTCTTCCACACCACACTCTCAGCTGATTTCAAACACCACCCTCAGGGACTAGCGTAGTGGGCTCTTAGCCACCATCTCTCCTTTCTTCTCCGCCACTGCTCCTGACTCTCTCTTCTCCACAAAACCAGTTATGCTCACACCCCAGAACCCCCCTGTCCAGAGCGCTGGTGAGGCTTCACCTGGGCCTCAGAGGTCACACAGGCGATGCGCCCTGCTCGCCTGGGCTGCCAGCGCTCCTCTCCTCCTTGTTCCAGTCCACCCAGAGTCCAGCTGGGTCTTAGATAAAACAAACTCATCCCCACTGCAGGGACTCAGGTCCACACCACACCACTTAGGAATCCCCACACCTCACCCTCCTGACTCTGCACCTCCAGATCCCTCTCTCCAGACTCCTCACGGGCTTCATTTAACTCATTGCCTTTCACGACGTATGCTTTATGTTTTGTTTGTTGTCTGTCTTTCTGACTATAATCCGAGCTCTAGCACAAAAGAACTTCTCTTCTCACCAGTGACCAGGATGCCTGAAGATGCTGCTCCCTAAACACTTCCTGACCAATCCGCATCGGCACGCTTGTTATATACTAATAAACCCCACAAAACAGAATGGTCTTATTGGCTATAATTAGAACATACTTACGAGGTATATCAAGTTAGCATCACAATCTGATTGCAATAAACACAAAATGATAACTGGCAGTGATGATTAGCAATCTCATCATCCTCTACCTGAAAAGACTAATAAATTCTCTGTATCTTCTCCTACTTAATCATTTAATTTGAACCATGCCCAAAAGCTACCTTCAAAAGATGGTTATTAAAATTACTGATTCCTGATTTGGCTTCACTTAAGAATGTTTTGAAAATCTTATTTCTTTAGGGAAAGGAAAATAAGCATGGAATATTTTACTCATTAAAGTGTAATGAATAGGTTATGAAAAGAAATAGGTTTTTAAATCACATTTTTTGAACTTGATGTTGAGCCAAGAGTCAGTAGGATATTTTAAGGAGTATCTTGATTTCCCTAAAGTGTGTAATAAACAATGTCCACGTGAGCAAGAACTGGGCTGAAATGCAGAAGTCTTGGCACGTTCCTCCTTGGCCTCCACCTGGGACTGTAAACTGTGGCAAACTCTCCTTACCCAGGCTGCCATTCCCTTATCCGGAAAATGAAGCCAGTGGCCTGGCTCATCTCCGGGAAGGCTTCTGGCCAAAAAAAAAATTATCATTTTAAATGAGACTTCTCTAACTTAGAATTTTTTTTTTTTGTACATAGTTCTCTTCATAAATACCTCCACGCTACACCATGAATTAGGACTATAACATCCCAACTGCTGTACCATCCTGTTCTGCTGCCGTCTCACACATGAACTCCATTCCACAAAACAGTAGGTGCAGCTCTTCATGGTTCACAGGCTTTGGTTTGCCAGGGAGAACAAAAGATTGTCTTAAGTTAAAAAAAAATTCCAGAGACCTAGACAATTTTACTTGCAGAGATGTATGTGTATATATTAGAATAGCTTATCTAAGCCCCCAAATTTTCACCACAAAATCCAACACAAGCAAACTTCTCGTGCTGTTGATGTGAAGAAGGACAGGCCCTTATATTTAAGCAGCACGAACCCAACCATCCCGTGGAGGATAACAGCAGAAATACTGAAAAGGTGCCGGGGTACCTGAGAGACGGGGAAGGTTTGAATTGTGCTTTGCTTTGGGAAACCCAGATGGAAAAGAATTGCCAAGTAGTAAAACTTTTCAAAACCATGAAACCACGTTTTGCTTATGCAGATTTTGAATTAGCGTATCTAAGAAAAAGTAAGCAGCTCCTAAACACAGAGTAGCAACAAGACCTGTCTAGATAACAGAGTTGAGCAGGAGCCAGAAGGTTTGGGGGAGAGTCATGAGAATAGGGCTCAGGCAGTGTCCTAAGCACTTGGAACTGAATTAAAGCCATAAAATGCTTCAGTGGGTCCTTGCATGTGACCACAATTTATCACATTGCAGGAAACACCACGGAGCCTCAAATGTTTGCACTGCTTTAGGCAGAGGTCAGTGTGAATGACCACAACCAATTTAGCAGAAACTTCTGGAATTCCAGCCATGAGTTTAAAAAGATTTTTGTATTTTTCCTTTGTCCTTTACAAAACCTGCAAGTGGAAAATATGGAACAATAAGAGAAATACAAGTGTGTTATGTAAATAAAAACAACCGTTGCACATTAAAACGACAGGTGGGTGATTAATGGATAACAGATTATGATCTTTCTCATTCATTTAAATTACCCATTCATTCAGCAGCATGTATTAAGTTCCCATTTAGCCACAGACCCTGTTGTGGGAATGGTTCTCAATAATGCTGAGGAAGCATAAGTTCTGGAAGGATGATCAGGGTGGGTGAGGTCAACACAGGATGCCACTCATGTGCTGAACCACATGTATGCAGAAGATTTTAGACAGCAGCCAGTGTTAAGAGCTCAGAGGACAAGGTGATAGAGAGAAGGAAAGGGGCAGAGTGGAGACCCAGGAAGTCCTCTCAAAGAAACCAACACATTAGATAAAAGCAAGACTTGAGCTCTCCCCCAGTTCCACCATAATAGAACACAACTGCTGACAGCCGAGCAGAACACTCCAGGGGCCACAGGCAAGAGAAAGGGGGCCATTGGCCATGCGTGGTCACTTTTCAGCAACCGCTCTCAAGATGCCAGCGCGCAGGTCTGAAATACAGAGGTGTAAATATTTCCATGGTGACCAAGTTCAAACTAGCAGCATGATGGCACCAAACGCAGAGTCAGGAAGAGTCCAGGGCGAGCAGGTACCAGTGCCCCCAGCTCTGAACCAAAGCAGCAACAGGAGATGGAAGAGGTCAGGTGGGTGAGGAGTGACCCCTCATGCTGCATATGGTCAGGGGTCAGCAGTTTATCATTCTTGGAAGCCAGTGGAGGGGCTTTAAGCCAGCCATGGAGTATGATGATCAAATTTACAGTTTTAAAAGTTCATGAGATGCCTGCTGTTGGATGCGGCATGCAGGAGAACACACAGAGGGTTGGAAAGCTGTGGAACTAGCCCTGGCTGGACCGAGGTGGAAATCATGGAGATGAAGGAAAGCAGATAAATTCCAGGCACTGCAGATATTCTGAGGCAAAGTCCACTCATAAGTGGATTTGTTGAAGGAGGTACAGCAGAAAAGGAATGAAGAATAGTAGGGCTTACAGTAGGGTGTACCTTCCCTGTTGTGAAATGGTGAACAGAGAGCAGTCTGTGGAGGAAGGAAATCACCCAGTTTCACTTTAGTCCTGTTTAGCTTGAGAGTTATCTAGCAAACAGGGGCCTAATTAATAGCTAAAATAAGCCATTTTCTTACCTACTTTGAATAATACATTTTTGTAGGAATTAGTATTTTTATTTATAGTTATAAATCTGAATTAATTCACAGGTAACCTGTCCCTAGAACACAGCAGTCGTAGTGTTGGATACTCAGTTGAACTAGGAAGCCTGTGTAATTGCCTCTAGGATATACTTCCAATTTGCCAATTAACATTCTGCATTATTTTTTTGAAGTATACCATTTTGGTTTCCTGATCATTCCCTGCTAATAACTACACTGGAGATATTCTGTTTATCGCACATTTGATAAAACAGTAGGGCCAACTCTTGTGAGGAGAGCGTGGAAGGACATTAACTGCTTTAAGGAAGCTCCTCTTTTGGAAGGTCCTGTGCGTCCTGCCTGCATCCTGTGCCAGGCAGAGCCTGTGGCCCCGGGATTTCTATTCGGTCCAGTACCTGTTTCCAGAAGTAACAATAAATAATGCATAGTGAAGGCAGCTTATCTGTGCTTTTAATTAAAGTTAAAATACCATCTTTAATTGGGTTGCAGTCTGTTTAGCAATTTAATCCTATGGGGGGGTGGGGAGGGAATGAGCTAAAGCCTTTTTGCTCTGTTCTGTTTTTAGTAACGTAACCATCCAGTCTCATACACGTGATGGGTGACTGTAGCTTATTTTGAGCAGTAGACAGGAGTGGAGAGATTCCAGATGTGCTGCTCTATGGACATGTAGTCAGTAAATAAAAACACGATGATAGCTGGAATGCTAATGTTTTCTTCCAAAAAACTCAAAGATTTAGAAGTTTGCAAGATTAAAAAGCTGCCGCTCAATTCCTACCCCATTGGCGGCGATGACCTATCTCTCTGCTGCCACCAGATAAGAGCAAAGGGAAAGTGATTTGTGAGATAAAGAATAAAACTGTCCAACTCTTTTTCTTCAGAGCACTTTGACATTTTCCTGATCCTAGGAACACTACAAAATTGAGCATAACATGGTATCCGGGTCTAAAGACTGCCAGGGTTTTCTCATGTCACCCTCCAGTTGGACTGCTAAGTCACAGCGGTAAATATGTATTTTAAGTCCTGTGTCAGAGAGTGCATTCCTGGAAATAGGACTGAACTGCAGATTCTGAAATCTGATGTCTAAAACTTTCACATTTTCCTGAAACTGTGGCTAATCATGATATCGAAAGGACAACAGAGCTAACAGAACATAGAGATGAGGTCACATAAGAGTCTCAGTGACGTTAAGTTCATCTGGCCTGAGGTTCCTCAGAGGGTCTGGTTTCTGTCTGCATTTACCCACGAGGGATCCTCAGGCTCCGGAATGAACACATCCCCCATTGGTCCCAGGAACACCAGGGCATTTCAGAGCAACTCAAAAGAAAGCTCTCTTGGACAGCTGGGCTTTGGGACAAGGTTCTACTTATTCTTCCATTTCCAGCACTGACAAAAGATTGTGCCCTAAGGCCACAGTGCCCCTGCTGACATTCCTCAGGCTCCCAGCCGCTCTTTACACCCTTCAAGTCCCCAAGGAACACTTCCTCGTACTTGGATTTTTGGGAGCTTTCTCTCCTGCACTCAACACTCCCCCTAATCAGCCCCCCTTTCTCCATGATGGCAGGCTTTGCACACAGTAGGTCTCACATTTAACAGCCTGAGTCCTTCACAGACATGAGTTAGACTTCTACTATTCGTTCTTTCACTAAGCAGTCTGCATCCCTGAGTTTCCTCAGGGTCAGGTGATGGCATGAGGAATTTTCAGTCTGGATCCAGGGAACCAGGACCGGTTCTTGCGCAGTCTGCACATGTGGACCAACGCTGTACGCAACCATCTTCTGTGAAAGTTCCCTACAGGCTGACTCATGCGAGTCAGGAGAAAATATTTTTAGCTCTCTCATCTCAAGTTTTCTTTCTTTCTCTTTCCCCCTAGCCAAACGTCCCTTTTGTGTTATTATTCTGATGAAGAAATACTACGAGTGTTTGTTAAACTTTCTGGCCAAGCCCACTAAGCCTGCGCAACCATAATTTGGCTGGACTACACTTTTTAAAATTTGTGGTCTTTTGGAGTGGTTAAACACTTACTATGCATGTATTCTTTAGAAGTTTAATAAGAAATGCCTGATACGCAAAAGAATGTTTCAATCTATATATTGATCAAGTGAGATTTTATATGAATGGTAATTATTTTTTAAATAAGAGTTTTAGAAATTTGATCCATAGATTTTGAAAGACAATATTTATGTAGTAAGGAGTATTGGCAAATACTTCTAAGATTATGAACATCAAAAGTTGATGGAAAACCACTATTGTTAAAATCATTTTACATACTTATGGGAAAGAAATGAGGTTTAGCAGTTTAACATGTTATACCAATTAAATTTATAATAAATACTTCATAGTTGCTACTACTCCATTTTACAGAGGAAAGTATGAAGTTGAGAGAAATGTTGTAATTCACCGGAATCACAAAGAAATGAATGACAGAACCAGAATTTAAATAAGATCAGTTCAAATTCAGATTTCTATCTTTGCATTATTATGGGGATTGCTTTGCAAATAAGAGAACTGCTGAAGTGAATTTTTTCCAAATTCTCCTTGACCTATGCTGTGATTTAAATCTGAGATTTTCCTCAAAAGCTCATAAGTTAGATAATGCAAGAATGATCTAAGATAAAATGATTAGAATATGAAAGTTATAATCTAAGAGTGGATTAATCCACTGATATTGATTAACTGGGTGGTAGCTGTAGCAGGCTGGGTATGGCTGGAGGAGTTGGGTTGCTGGTGGTAGGCCTTTGGGATTTCTGTTTTGTCCCTGGTGACCAAAGCCCTCTCTGCTTCCTGACTGCCACGTCTCCAGTACCTTACTTCTGTTAACCTTTCCACCTCGATGTTCTGCCTCACCTGGGGCCCAGAGCTATGGAGTGGCCATCTTTCAGCTGAACATCTGAAACCCTAAGTCAAAATAAACTCTTCCACCTCAAAAAAAGTTCTTGTCAGGTCTTTTGGTCACAGTGACGAAAAAGCTAACTAAAACAGAAACTGATACGGAGAAGTGGAGTCACTGCTGTGACTAATCTGACCGTGTGGTTCAGAAGACTTTGGAGCTGGTTTTCAGGGGCAGAACTTTTTAAAAATTTAGAGATGCAAACTGGGAATGCTTTAAAATGTTGTAAGTGAGCTTCACGGATGATTCTGGTGGAGGCTAAAAGATTAGAATGCCAATAGAACCGTGGACAGTAAAGACTGGGCTAGTGAGGTTTCCGAGGAGGAGGGCCCTATGGGCTATTGGACCCTAGGTCGTTCATGTTACATTCGGCCAAAGAAGTTGTTCTAAATTTTGTCCTTGTCTTCAGACTTTCTGAGTTGGAATTTACAAGTGTTGGACAAATTTATCTGAAAATTTCAAGGCAGCACAGCCTTCAGGATATGGCA
This sequence comes from Marmota flaviventris, assembly GCF_047511675.1. NCBI lineage: Eukaryota > Metazoa > Chordata > Mammalia > Rodentia > Sciuridae > Marmota > Marmota flaviventris. The sequence continues at coordinate 140,024,259 of NC_092504.1, forward strand.
CGAATATTGCTGGATGTTTTTAGCCAAGTTTACTATGAAAATCAGGAGCAAAGTGCAGCATATAAAGATTCGAAAAACTTGCAGTTTGGCCAGAAAAGTACAAGTAAAACTGTGGCTAAGGAAGTTCTGGTTGTTAAAGAGGTTGCAACTAGTAAAGAAATACTGAATACTTTACCCTGAAATAATAGGAAAGATGACTTGAGTGCATCTCAGAAATTGGAAAGACCACACCCATATCCAGCTGAAGGGTGTAAAAGTAGAAACCTCTTGGAGCAGAGAGTATGGGGGCACCCACCATGCTTGGACAGGGGGCCTAGGAAGTTGTTTCACCAAGCCTAGCTGGCCAGGCACTGAGAGGTTGCTACAGCCATGGCCTCAGAAGGTATGGCGACTGGTTAATGTGGTGGCAGACCCTGGTGGCAACAGCATAGTTCTGGTTCAGCAGGGATGCAGGATGCTGGAAGTCATGAAGGCTTCCACCAAGATTTCACAGGAAGTCCTGGAAGACCAGATTAAATGTAGAGAAAACAGAGTCTCTGCAGGCTTTCCCTGAAAGGCTGATGCAAGAAAATTGGAGAAGAAACTGAAGCTGGAGTGGAGACTCCCAATATTAAGAGATGCCAGGAATCAAGCAGAAACAAGGTAGGAGAGAGGCCATATGGGCTGCACCAGCAAGACCATAGGGGTGGACCTACACAAGCCCTGTGGGGAGAATATCACAAAGCCACGTGCCACACATCCTAGATATGAAGCTACAGGACTCATGTGCCCACCAGGTTTGGGTGTTGCTTTGGTCCTCATCCCTCTTTCTGTGCCCTATTTCTCCCTTTTGGAATGAAAATGCTTACTCTGTGCCATCATATGTTGGATGCGACCTTGTTTGATCTTTCCTCTCAGTCTTATATAAGATTTGGGCCTTGGACTTTTAGGCAACGTTGGAACTGCTATGATTACAAGAACTCTTAGAAATGGACTAAACGTATTTTTTTCATTGTGAAATGGGCATGAGCTTTTGTGGAGGAGTAAAATATTATGGTTTAAATATGAGGTGTCCCCCCCCCCCCAAAACCCATGAGTGAGGCAGTGAAGAATGTTCAAAGATATAATGATTAGGTTATGAGAGGTAATTTAATCAGTGAATCAACCCACTGATAGGGATTAACTGGGTGGTGACAGTTGACAGGTAGTGTGTGGCTGGAGCAGGTCACTGTAGATGTGCCTTTGGGGTTCACATTTTGCTCCTGGTGAGTATAGATCTCTCTGCTTCCTGATACCTTGAGTAGCTTTCCTCCTTTATGCTCTTCTGCCGTGATGTTCTGCCTTATCTTGGACCCAGAGCTATAGAGTTGACTGTCCATGAACTGAGATCTCTAAAACCATGAGCCCAAATAAAATCCTCCTCTACATTATTCTTGTCAGTTCCTTTGGTCACAGTGTCAAAAACAAACAAAGACCTGGCTAAAACAACCTGCAGGATGAAACCCCCATCACAATTTGAACTACAAAGTCGGATGTGCTGGGATCTGAATCTACTCTGTTATTTATCAGCTATGTAATTCTGAACAAATTATTTAACTACTCTGAGTTTGGGTTACATATTTGAAGAAGAAATAGAAACACTTAAGTCTTTGGGTAATTGAGATGATAACAAAAATATCCTCTGTAGAAATGGATAAATGTCTGCAAAACCTGGCACACTGATCACCACAGATGGCTCTACATATAAATCATCATTCCCTTCCCTCCACAGTATCCCTCCTTTGCTTTTCGGTCACACAGTAAGATTTTTAATGCTTAGGAGTATTTGGTTTAAAAAGGCACTCTTGTCTACGTGTCTATGTTCTTTCTCTGCCACAGCTTTTGACTTAGAATAGTTTGAAGTGCAAATTCTCAGACAGGAACCTTCTATATGCTATTCCCTGGAAATCTCAGGCTACCATGCACACACCCTGACACTCACAGTCATTTCTCCTCCCTACCTGGGAGACTAACATTGTGACCCATCTCTGCGCAGCGAGCTTTACAGCCACCGGCACCTTCAGGAGCTGGATTCCTGGATCTGTTTCTCCCTGCCACTCCCATCCACAAAGTCTATTTGTATTGGTATCTCCTAGAGATGTCCATATGATTTCAGTTGGAATTAGTGACGAGAGCTGCAGTACTTTAACCTTAGTTCTAAACATCAGACTCTGCAATCTCTACTCACTACACCCTCTCTTTTTTCCAGGTGACTTTTGGTATGCTTGACTGATGTGGGCAACACAGAAGTGACCACACTTTTACAGAAGCATGCTTGCCCTTAATGCCTAATGACCACAAAGCACAATACTGACAACACACACGAAGAACCACGTTCAGATCAACATGGTTAAATTTCACATGGCTCTCACACCACATTATGCTCATCATTCCTCAGAGTTTCATAGTTTGCATTAATGCAATGTGGTAATTCCTGCCTTCAAATATACTGAAAATATTGTTCTTCCACGAGGCATTTACATGTATATACATATCTAGATCAAGAGGGAAAATGAGACCACAGTTAAAAATCAGGAGCACTGTCGTGGAATATTTAGTGTGCTAAATCTGTTACCTGTAATCTCAAAATCTCCTGCTATTTTAGGAATAGCTCCATGACACAACACATTATAAGCTGTAAAATTTTTAACTCATTACCAAAATTTTAAATCATTACATTAATAAAAGACATTTCAACAATAGTGAAATAACTATTTGAAATCTCAGAATGTTGTTATATCTGCGTGTCCACATATCTACACTATTCTTACATATGTATCTCTATTATATAAAATATGTATTATATATATAACAGGCATATATGCATATACCCATGTAGGTATACATACATATATAAAATATGTATTATACATATAACAGGCATATATGCATATACACATGTAAAGTATACATACATGTGTATATGCATATATGCCTGTTATATATATATATGTATAAAATTTCAGTCATTTGAAAGTCCAACAAATATCCTTTGGCTCAAGACTATTTCAACATTTTTTTCTTAAATACATCAACATAATTAACAATTTAATACTAAATACTGAATTGTGACATTATTTCCATAAAACATGTTAAAGAACAACATTCCATAATTCACCAATCCCCTGGAATTAGTGTTTTTAAATTTGCTTATTCAACAAATATTTAAGCAATTCCTACATTGTTGAAGGCATATTGATTCTTGGGTACACTTTGGTTGCTTCAATTTTAAATTAGTAGCTTTCTGTATTTATAAATACAATCAAAACTAAAAACGGTAAAGAGTAATTTGTACTCCACAATCTACTTGTGTAACAATATGCACAAAACAAACAGTGTGAACAGCACTGTTGCTTTTTAAACATATGAACTGCACTTCATTGCCTCCTGCAGACGCCAAGGTCTGATGTGCCTTGCTTTCCCTGACCCCTAGGGCACCTCGCTGCTGTGCTAAGCTAATGAGAGCCCAACCATTGTGACACTTTCCCAGGCTCCAGGAAGCTCATCAAATGCTACAGCTCTGTTACAGCACAGCTGGTCCTCGAGGGTAATGAAGTGGAGGTCCCCCAGACCTGCTCCCCTGTCCCCAAGACCATCAAACCATCTGCAGGTTTTCAAAGGTGAAGCTCTGTGAGTGCTTCCTCACTCAGGTGGTGGAGTAGGTCACACCCAGAGGTACTCAGGTGGGTTCCAGAACAAGGATTCGCTCTGCTTTACAGAAACAGAGCTTTAATTCTCACGTGTTTCGGTCCTGACCACAGACGTGAGCATTTTCTGAAGTCACTTGTGTGGTGTTGATCATGTAGGTAGAGCGAGTGTTTCGAGCATTAGTAGATTTCAACAAATGTCTAATTTGTAAGGATGAACGAGAATATTTTCATTTACTCATAAACACATTATTCACAACTGAATCAAGTTATATTGGACTCACCTGAATCTGTAGCTGTGACCGTCAAGACAAAGTGCTCCTTTGTTTCGCGGTCCAGACTCTGTGTGACTTTAAGTTCTCCACTGGACGAGAGAGTAAAAGCATTGTCTTCATTACCACCAAGTAGAACATATGAGAGTTTGCTATTGGATCCTTGATCGTCATCCCTTGCCACCACCTACAGGGGAGAACAGGATGCGTCATTACTGTGAGCAAACCTATCCTAATGACACCATGAAATAAAATGTATCAGTGAAAAGACAATGAGGTTAAGTCATACAAAAATATTCCTAAGAGGGTTTCAAGCTCTCAAGTAAAAAAATAAAAATGGTGAAGAATAGTATATATCATGTGTGTCTATTTGTGCTGAAATATGCATAAAATTAATGTCTAACATTTGGAAGGCTCCACAAACATTGCTAATGTTCGGTAAGAGACAGGACATGGGGAAGGGGTGGAGAAGGCCACCACATCTTAGGCCCTCAGCCCCTCCCCACAGCGGCCAGAAGTGAGGGGAGACTGGGCCAAGCTACAGCTTAAGGGAGGAAGCTAGAGGACCCCAGGGGAATTCAAGTCTCTAAAGGGAAAGTCCTCAATCTTGGGCAGGCACAATAGCCCAAGGGACTGACCCAAGGTCAACTTGTTGCTAGTTAACATACATCAGCATCACATTCCCTCCCCCATGTGAATTTTCTGGGGGTAAAAGAAACTTAGCTTGGGTAATAGAGAACTAATTATGTCAAATCCAGCTGTCAATCAAGGTGCCAATAACCCCAGCCACCCAGAGAAGAAGGAGAACTAGAAGCCCTAATGAAAATGAAATCCACTGTGAAGATGGGCCTTGAGCTGTTTGGCAGTTCTGCCCACTCTGCGCTCCCAGAGTGTGTTTTGCTTTCAGTAACCTTCTGCCTTGCTGCTAACCGCCTGCCTCTCACTCAGTTATTCTCTCAGGACCCCAAGAACCTGGCTTCAGGAACCCCTGGGGATGCCTGTCCATGTGTCAGCAGCACTAGCATCAGTCTCGCTGGGTAGTTGAAGTTTTGAGGAGGGAAGGGAGAACACTGCTTGTAAGAAACTTTTCCAACTTCGATATCATTTTACTTTACCATGGTGTGCAGCTGTTACTGACATGTGAAACGAAATTCAAAGCAACACAAATATATAAATATGCGCAAGAGGAATATACACAAAAGAACATGGCTGAGATGCAACATTTCAATCTATATGGGAATGAATAGGTTTCGTAAGCTTTCCTCTTCCAAATCTGGTCTATCTGCAACTAAGCATTTACAGACGAGAATGAGAGAATGGGGGGTGCGTGAACACTGTCCAGGACGGGCTTTCCAACTAGGTGTCGTAGAGTGAATGCAATCTTTCTCATGCTTAAATATACTGACCTGAAGGACTGTTCTAGGCAGTGTCCCCAAATTCTCAGGGACATTTACAGAATACGGAGATAGCTCAAACACAGGAACAAAGTCATTAATGTCCAGCAAAACGATGCTGACCGTGGAGGAATCAGTCCTGGGGGTGCTTCCCCGATCTGTAGCCTGAACAGTTAAAAGGTACGTAGGGGTCTTCTCTCTATCCAAAGGCTTCGCCACGGTGATGGCACCTGTGACGGAATCGATCCGAAATTCCTGATTGGCATTGCCATCCACAATGCCATAGCGCACCTGTCCGTTCGTGCCTTCATCTCCGTCGGCTGCAAAGACTTGCACTATGTCTGTTCCTGTGAGTGTGTCCTCGTGGATCTCCACTTTATACAAAGACTGTGCAAAAACAGGGTTGTTATCGTTGATGTCAAGGACCATAACTACTACCTCTGCAGAGGAAGAGAGAGGAGGTTGGCCTTTGTCCGTAGCCACCACTGTTAGAGTGTAGTTAGCAACCTCTTCTCTGTCCAGTTCCCCGGTGAGCCTCACTTCACCATCAATGGTCCCGATGCTGAACTTGTTCCCCAGGGGGTTCAACAGGGTGTACTCTATATAGCTGTTCGGGCCACTGTCTGGATCCGTGGCTTGAGCTTTGAAAACAATGGTATCAATAGGGGTGTTTTCTGGAATGTAGGTCAACTTAGGGGAAAGGAACGCTGGTGGGTTATCATTTACGTCCAACAAAATGAGGGAGACTTGGGCAGTGCTTGTGAACCTGGAGGCCGGGAGTGGCGGCAGGTCGTGCACCTGCACAACCAGGTTGTAGAAGGACTGACTTTCTCGGTCCAGAGTCTTCAGGACTTTCAGCACACCTTTCTCGTCCACTGTGAACTGCCCGAGGCTATCACCCGAAGCAATGCTGTAAGCCAATTGGGAGTTGACACCTGAAATTAAAGGGAAAAAGCACTTAATGTGTGCTGATTGCAGATTATTACTGCATGTTTGCTATATGGTAGAAAAATTGGACACACTTGGTGAAATTATTTTTAGTAAATAATACATACACATCACTCCCTTCCTGTTAACTTTTGATCTGAAAAGATGTTTACAATCTGGTGAACCAATGATCCATATACCGCATGCTCTTTACTACAATGTTGAAACATTAAATTACAAAAGAGGAGAAAAACATTCCAGAGAGCAGATATTTTTCTATACATTTCCTTGTTTTTATCACATAATTCCCCAGAGTCCAACACTAACAGTGCCACAATCTGTATTATTACTCAAACATTTATAACTTCAGTAATTTATTGAAGCTGACATCAATTTCAGAGAGGAGTAATAAAATGTTCTGATGTATGGCATTAGTCATGGATGCTTTAAGTCTACTTTTACATTTCTTGTCAGAACCAATAAATACTTTTTAATTCCTATTAAGCATCTGGCCAAGTAATGGCCTTTGAGAAAATAACTGTCTCTCAAATTTTATTATACATATTTAAAAGTATTCTTTAAAGGAATTGTTAGCAGTAAAATTATGCATTGAATTCTTGAAGCATAAATGTTCATGCTATTATGGGGCCATATTTAGATAACATCTCTTTTTTTCCCCCAAGGAATATGTGTCACTTTTTTACTTTAAAAATATCTAAATTCTTATTTCAGAACATGATTGCAGCGCTTCTGATAGTAAAGATGATGTGGAGAATACACCAACCTATTTTATTTTTCATTAAATAGCAGAAAGGTGAATAGAAAATAAGCAGCGGAGACAGAAAGAAAGTCAGATTTTCTGCCTCAAAATAGTGGCACTCAAGGCCATGCACCTTTTTATATTTTGCCCTTAAAATGTGAGGAATATTCCTCATGATATTGCAGGATATTGTGATGGTTAGGGATTGATGCACAAGATAGTCCACCCCTAATAAAGATTTTAAACTCCGGGGCTAGGGACAATCTATTGATAAACATGAATTGCTTACAAACAGCATCCATACTCCACGAGTTAGTCAAATATTTAGGTTTCTGAATTCCACCTGCAGAAAGGACATCTGCTCTTGCCAAGTGTCCCAGAAAAATGAAATCATTCTTTTGTTCTTTTTCCAAACATACTTTTTCTCAGGATTCTGTGAGTATCTGGTTAGCTTTTGCCCTCTCTTGAATCTCATGGATCTCCTCACAGAGGCGGCTACCTGAGTGATGACATTCTCCCTCCTACTGTGTAGCGCCTGTTCTTTTCAGTAACACCATATTACTCCTTTCCTGTGAGTTGATGGTCTCTAATGTCCTTTGCCTATGTGCTGATGCAGAGGGAAAAAAAAAAATATTTGTGAACATAACTTTCCAGAACTGATTTATTGACCCCAAACTTCAGGGTGAACAATCTGGTGCAAATCTTTGGAAAGGTAGTTCCTCTTCTCATTATGAGTTGCAATATTTAATCTTTACAGTTTAAGCCTAGTCAGAAATGCACAAAGCTGAGGTTATAGAGTTCAGAATACTTAGGAGCTTGAAGATCAGGGAGATATGAATAAATAATGCTAATGGGGTCCACAGGTCAATTCACCAGCAGGGGACAAAAAGAATTTAAGATCAGGATAGAGAAAGGTCAACAGCCTACTTCACCTCCTCCTCTTAAAACTCCACAGGTTTGGAGATAAAAATGTACATCAATGTTGGTGGAACATTTTACCCTTGACGATCTTATATGGAGGAGAAGCTGTGTGTACAGAATAACTAATTTTTATTCTTTCTGAGGACATCTCTCTGTCTTTCCTGTGACATAGTCCAGCAGTGAATGTTGAACGCTTCTTCCTTTAAAAACCCAAACACAGATACTAAGATAGGTAGTTATGAAAACAAAAACTGAATAAAAATAAAATGATACAAATGAGCAAAGGGATTGAATTGTTACATGAAGATCTATGAAATCTTCCAAACCAAGGTTCAGAGAAATGAGGAATACCAAGACATTCCACATGGCTGTGAGGCCTGAGCTGTCCCTCCCTAAATGCCCTGAAATGTGAGCTAATGAAGGGATGCTCGGAGCCCCAGGGCCACCAGGCCTGCTCCTTCCTTAGGTGAACAACAGAATTACAGAGGCAAAAGCAGAACACAGTACCAGGACTTTATAGCCTCCTCGTAAACAGGAACAGGACCTTTCACAGGGGAAAAGCTGGTGGGTGTTTGCTTGGAGGAAGAAAGGGGTCGGAGACTGCCTAGAGTTAGGAAGAAGAAAACTGTGATCTTCCACTCAACAAATGATGATGAATATGTTAGCTAACGACAACAGAAATGAACAGAAGGTAGCAGCTCTTATCACTGAGAAAAAAAAACTATTTTTGTAAAAAATACTGCGAACTAAGAAACAGCTCTTATCTCAAGAACTGAGCACTAACTGCTGAACTACAGGCCACAGAAACTGTCCACCTTTACTTTCCTGTGAAGAGGGAAACTTTTCATTCCTGACAAGTCTAATAAGTGCTTTTGGAAACATGCCCCACATCTAGAAAACACACAGGGACACACCAACACCGACAAGCTCCCTCAACAGTCGCAGCACACTGAAAAACAGAAAGCTGAATTATTTCTCCCTCTGCTCTTTGCATCAAACATCTGAATCATGAAAAAGTAGATCTATTATTTTTAGATTTTAAATTCTCTCCATAAGTGTTGAAACTTGAATTTAGTGGGCTTTTGTAGCCCAGCAGATCTTTAAACTAAAAACAGCCCACATTTCAAACCATTTGTGTTCAATTTTCTGAAAGTCATTTAGTTCTATGATTCTTCTTGGCAGATTTATTGGTGTGTGTGTGTGTGTGTGTGTGTGTGTGTGTGTGTGTGTTTATATATGGAAACAAAGAGATCTGCATTTCAGTGAAGAATTTAGTTCTAAGGATCATGGCACATAAAATACAGGAATAGGCAGGCGAACACTTCAGAATTAAATGATTAAATACATGCAAGAACAAGATACATGTCGCTCTGTGATAAAACGCATGCCTTTATTCACAAAGAACTCATGTTGGCCAGGCTGTCCACAGTGGCAGCACGTGGAAGTGCACCATCTTCATGCAGCAGTTCCTAACAGTGCCTGCAGGGCACAGGGCAGGGAACCCATCAACCCATCTGCGATGCCGAAGGTCTGCACTGTGCATCCAACATAGGTAGGGAAAGTTGTTCAGCCAAAATCACGTCACCACCCTCATGTTCTCATATGACTTCCTGATATTCTAAAATACGTCTGGTTTATAGAATAATAAAATAATAATCAAAACTGGGGTCTTTTCATGATGTCCCCATTTTACAGTGGTTTTCCTCAGTATGATTCCTTATCATTGCATGGAGACATTGAGATTAATACAGCTATTACCTATTTTATGAAAATAGTGAAACGTGGGCCTGATTCTCATGAAATGGTCTCATCACCTAAAGTGTTACAGGTTAAACTCTGGGAGAGTGAGGTTACAGGTAACAGCAAATGTTAAATCCATTTTCATGTCTTCCCCTTCACCTAATATGACAATATGACCTCCTCAGGAACCTGTTGATCAGAGATTAAGATTAATTTACTAATTTAAAAATGCCTAAATCAGCTGCTGGTGCCTATAATCCCAGCAGCTTGGGAGGCTGAGGCAGGAGGATCACAAGTTCAAAGCCAGCCTCAGAGATGGCAAGGTGCTAAGCAACTCAGTGAGACCCTGTCTCTAAATAAAATACAATAGAGGGCTGGGGATGTGGCTCAGGGGTCAAGTGCCCTTGAGTTCAATTCTTGGTATCATCCCTCCAAAAAAATATGCCTAAATCATATTTCTTGTGAAATATTTAAGAAGTATTTGTTGAAACTCAGTAATTTTTATCAACAAGGTTATCCTTATCATTATTCTTGTAATTCAGAAAGAATAGGAACTTTGTCCCATATTTTAGGTCAAGGTACAGGAAACTGCACTGATAAAAGTATTCAAAACTAAAACAATGGGTAAATGTAGCTTGTAACTTTTATGCAACACAATCAAAGGGGAAAATAGTCTGTGAACAGGGATTTGGAGTCCATGGTTAATGTTGTGCTTCAGCATACTTGGAATATTCCAGCAGGTTGTTGACAAATAAATTTTCTTTTTTGCTCTTTTCCCAGTAACCCAACATTTTAAGTTAAGGGGGTAAATATAATTTATTCCAGAGGAACCCACAATTTTATGAAACAATGAGCTCTCTCCAGCAAATAATAAATAAATCACAGAGATGTACCATGGAAAATTCTTAACTACAGGAAGATCAAGCACAGCTACAAGGACAAGTAACTGAAGGATGTATAAATGGCATTTCAAATGTTCATATTCTGGGAACAGGTAAACTGAAAGTTACCATAGCACAAAAATCAACCTCGGAAAGAGAGGTAAGGCACGGTTGTACTTGCACATCTCGTTGGAGCAAATCTACAGACCTGGCAGTTGGTACCCAAAGAGTGTGCAATGTTCTTTGACCAGGACTGAGTGCATACTAACATCTGGTAATATAGTTTTTATTGTATTATATTAGCAAGAATGGTAGCAATAGTAGTAGTATTGCTATTACAGGTACTCCTATTTTTACCTATAGCCATGTGTCCAATGTCAACTATGTTTGAGTAAGAGGAAGAAACCTCAAAATGCACCCAATGGATGCTAAAGAGAACATTTCTAACTTTGTTTATTGAAGCACATATTAAAAAGCTGTGCCTTTTACTTCTCTTATCTAAGTGGCATTTCTAGATACCCCCAAAAGGGGACTAAATATAGATCACAATGAATGCTGAGACAACATGGCATTCTGAGATGATATGAATCATGCACATCACAACCAGGAAACTCTAAATTAAGGTTGATATGCCTGTGTCATAAGGCTGGAGATGTACTTCCGTTTCAAAGAAGTGTGTTTTGTTTTATTCACTCCAAAGACCTTTGGCTGCATCCAAAAGAAAGAAAAACAAGGTACACTAACAACTTTCCAAATCATTGAGCTCAAAACTGATAATCTGTACAATGTTATCTTTAATGCTGTATTATCTGAAGCCTGTATTTGCAAAATAGGTCTCAGAACAAAGACCGAAGGGGTCAGCTTTTAAATGAAAGTTTGCAGATGCTTTTTAAAAAATACAAGTCAAACACACACACACACACACACACACACACTTAATGCAAAGTCTCAATTTGATTATATGGCAGGAGTTAAATAAATATAAGGCTGTCCTCTGAATCATATCATGAGAACTTACTAAAATATCTTTACTGATTTTCATTTTGAAATACATCATTTAGTGATTTATTCTTAAGTATTTTTCTTTAAGGCTTTTGTTTTCTTTTGTTTCCAGATTTTATCCTTTTTAAAGTTAAAATAATACATATAAAACTAAATGCTTCTTTTACCTAACAAAAACCTACTAAAATGCTGGCTTATGACTAAACTTCAAAACTGACACAAATTTAGGGCAAAAATAAATAAATAAATGCATAAATAAAATAAAGGTACAATTTCCTGTACCTTGACCTAAAATATGGGACAAAGATCCTATTCTTTCTGAATTACAAGTTCAAAATGATACAATCTCTGTTGTGTAACTTTTATAAGTAAAAACTGATGAAATATTGAATTTCAAAACCCTCGGTAGTTGAGTTACAATTTTGCAAAAGCTGAACACAGGAAATGAAGAAAATATTTAATATCAGTGATATTTAATGAGATTTTGGGAGTTATTATAAGGGACATACCATCATCTGCATCGGTGACGTTGAACACGAGAACAGTAGATCCTAGAGGTAGATTTTCCATGAGTGACGTGCTATAGGAATTCAAGCTGAAAACAGGTGGGTTATCATTGACATCCAGTATGTTGAAGTAAACTCTGATGGTGGTAAACTGTCCCCCACCGTCTTCAGCACGAACGGTGAGGATGTAATACTGCTGTGCTTCATAATCTAATACTCGAGTCAAATTAAAGACTCCAGTAACTGGATTCAGGAAAAATATGCCGTCTTCATCATCTTCACTCACAATGTATGTGATTTCTCCATTCACACCAGAGTCATCATCCGTAGCCAAAATGGCTGCGACCAAAGAACCTACCAAAAGGAAGAGGGAGTCTGAGTTCAAGGAGCAGGAGGAAGTAGGGACACACACAGAGATACCAGGCCCGTGTTTATATCGTCAACTGCTTTAACAAGAGAACCACTATGAAATTCTCGTGCACATAATATTCTTCAGATTTCTACAGTGTCCCTGAAACCAACACACCATATACTAATAAAACAGGTATGTCATGCATTTACATGTTACATGTTTGCATGTGACATGTATGATACACGTAACATGTGTGTTCCATGTTTTATTATCAGTGGGTCTCAGGTAATAGTGTAAAAGTTCTGAGGGATTATCCAACTTCTGGTATTACTTTTCTACCTGATGCAATCAAAGTAAAAGTAATACAATGAATTCCATGTACACATGTGGACTCTACATTGTGCATTGTTCAGCTCATGTACTCACAGCTGTATTTACGGCAAGAAATAAATGTGATCAGAATTTCATGGACATGAGCGACTTGTTGGAGGGAGAGAAGAAAAGACTGCAGGGGAAGGGAGACGTCTATAAATGTGTATTTCCTTTGTAGAGTATCATAAACCTTATGACACAACTTCTTCCAAATGCAATTCATAATAAAATTTTAACTTTAGATAAGAATTTCTAACAATGGCAATGAAGCCTCACACACAACAGAAGCATGGCCCTGAGTGCTCAGATTCAATCACAGCATAAGATGTGCAGAGGCCAGATTCCGGTTAAAGTAGCATTATAGTTCAAGATTCAGGTTTAATATTTATTGAGCACCAACTTAGCCCTAAGCCCCAACCTAGTACACTCACACAGACTTTCTAAACTAATCATTACACTATTTCCGAATGGAATTATGGTTTCCAGTTTATAGAAGAAACTGAAGCTAAGAGAAGTGAATTAATTTGTTTGTCCTGGGTCACTGAGCTACTAATTGTTCAAACTGTTAAGAACAGTTTTTCATGTGTTTCTCTTTGCTCTTTCTGAATTAAAAAAGAAAAAAAAAAGCACAATCACATACATTTTTAAAGTGGTAAAAGAGCATCAAAACTGTGGTTGCCAAAAAATTAACACCCACGTCATAAATATTTTCTGAAACAGAAATATCTATAATTAGTAATCAGACAAACGGCTAACCTCATTCACTTTCAAAAAATCTAGCAATTTTCTTGGAAATTGTACCAGAGAAAGCTAATTACAAGATTCCCATCCCAGTGCGGATGTTTGTATAACTGGTAGCACGCGGTGAAGAAGAGGCACTCATGGAGCACAATGCTAATTGTAGTCAAAGGTGATTCCTGCGACAAGCACCAGGGACCTGCCACCTACCAGGAGCTGTGTCTTCAGGGATGTCAAAGGAGTACACTGGCCTGGAGAATCGGGGCGTGTGGTCATTCACGTCGCTGACCGTTATGTTAATTCTCATGTCCGAGGACTGAAGGCCATCGTCAGCCCGAACCAACAAGGAGTATTTTGAGCGACGTTCCCGGTCCAACCGCCTGGTCGCAATCAGGTCCCCAGATTCAGGGTCGATGCGGAAGCTGTCATCAGCCCCACTGATGATAGCATAGGTGACAAGAGCATTTGCACCCTGTGGAGAGAGAGAGAGGGCATTGAGCTCCTGGGTGCAGAGCAGGAAGAGCAGGGTCCTCAAGACCTCTGAGAGTGTGCAGGTGACACAGCGTGTCTCTGGCTTTCATTTCCTCTGATGCTGTACAATGTCAAATTGTACCTGGAGAGAAACTTCACTGTGGAGGCGAAGTATTTGCACATTGAAAATTACAAACACTGATGTAAGAAGTTAAATAGGACAGACAACTGGAAAGACATCCGTACTCACGCTACGGAAGATTGTAGACAGTTACAATATCCTCCTCTTGCCCAGGCAGCCCACAGATTCAGTGCAATTCCTAGTAAAATTCTAATGGTATTTTTTTGCACAGAAATAGAAAAATGAATTTAAATTCCTATGGAACCTCAAAGGTCTCCAAATAGCCAAAACAATGTTGAGAAAGAACAAAGGTAAGGCCCCATGCTTCCTGACTCTGAATCACTCTAGAGAGTCACTGATTAAGACTGCATGACAGACAACAGGCCAAGGTCAAGAGTAAGAAGCTCAGAAATACCTCAGCTCATCTCTGACGACGGTGATGAGAATATACAAAAGGGAAAGACTAGTGTCTTCAACAAATGGTGCTGGGAAAACTGGCTTAAAAAGAATGAGCTGGAACCTGATCTCACCCTGCACATAGTCCAAGGGTCCAAATGGACACTTCTCTAAAGAAGACATAAAAATGGCCAACAGCTACGTTTACAGATGCTCAATGTCACCAATCGTCGGGGAAATGCAAATCAGAACCACAGTAATATGTCACCTCAAGCCTGTGAAAGTGGCTTTTACCAAGAAAACAGAAGGCAGCAAACACGGACAGGGACAGGAGAAGCCAGGAGCCTCCTGCTCCGCGGGAACGCAGCACCACCCAGTTCTGCGGAAAGTGTGACGTGTCCTCCAAAAATTGCAAACGCAACCACCAGGAGATGGCAATCCCACTCCGGGTATTTATGCAGAAGAACTGAAATTACTATTTCAAAGAGATATTAGGACCCCATGTTCAGGGAACATGATTCACAGTCAGCAAGATTTACCAACAACCTAAATAGCCCTCAGTGGATGAACAGATGAAGAGAATGAGTAGCACCCACACGGCTGAGGGGCACTTTTACAAACGAAGACCCAGGGTTCTGAGACGCTGGTTAACTTGTGCTCCAACTCTCAGCCTCGGGTGGATTTCAAACCTCCATGTGCCAGACTCAGCTCCTCTTCCTTCTCATCCAGCCGACCTGGGCAAGCACAGGCAAATGCCAAATGCCCAGGACTTACAATGAGCACAAGAGAACAGAGAACAGAGAGGGAGGGCTCTGAGTTGCTCTTCTAAGGGAGATATATGCAGAGTGGAGCTAACTGGGCTGCTAGAAGGGAAGCTTTGTCTAACAGACTGAGAACAATATCCAGGTGCAAGCAGAAGCCCAGAGAGAAGGAGAGTGAGGGGCTTGGCCAGCTCACTGAGGGGAGAGTTCTGATCTACAACAAAAGAAGAAAGTCAAAGTAAAATGTTAAGTTATGTATACTATTTGGAGAATCTCAAACATAACACAAACTGATTTGAATTCTAGGGCCAGGAAACCTGATCTTGTTTTAATTAGAGTCAACCTTTCAAAGACTGTTGACACACAGAATGTGCTAGAGTGAGGGGAAGACAAATAAAGGAGGCAGGGTACAGAACTTAGCTCAAGAGCTGACAATGCTTGCAATCCCAGGAGGCTGAGGGAAGAGGGTGGCAAGTTGAGGCCAGCTTCAGCAACTTAGTGTGACCCTGTCTCAAAATAAGAAAATAAAAAGGGCTGAGGGTATAACTCAGTGGCAATCCATCTCCAGACTCCGAGTTCAGTCCCCAGTACCAAAGGAGAAAGAATCTGGGCCCCAGAGGTGGGGCCTCCACTTTCCCGAAGTTGGTGAAAACAGCGAATGGAACAGGTTTCAAGGCCCCGCTCTGTAGAGGGAACACAGGGGCAACGTCTCAGGCCTGTGATGTGAGTTATGACCCTCAAAACTATAAACCACCAACCAGGGAGCGGGAGGGTTAGTCATTAAGGTTTTACTAGGTGTTAAGCACTGCCCTGAGCACTTCACTTCAAGGAGACTAATTAAGGTAGCCCTACAGGCCAGCTGGTTATGAAAGCACCCTTCCTGTGCCCATTTTGAATACAAGGAGACTGAGATGAAGGGATTTGAACCCAAGAAGTCTTGCTCTAGAATTTAGACGCAGCATAACACACAGGAGAAACTAGCAAGGTTACGTGATTACAAGATAAAGAAATAACAGTAACAGTTCTCCTTAATTCAAATTTCCACATATATTCCACTTATTTCTTTTAACAATCCTATGCAATGGCAAAGTGAAAGAGAAGAAAATGTTAAAAGAATCTTCAAATTACTTTGCTGGGAAGACTTAAGTCTTAAGAAGACTCTGAAGACATTTCAGGAATGGCATCTGCTCTGGTGCAGAGGAAGAAAGGAAGGCGAATTTTATTTGCGGTGCATTCAGTGATGGATGGAGAGATCTGTAGAAACTGCGATCTGGCAATTACAGATTGGGGAATGACGTCTGAGAAAAGTATCTGAAGGTCACTGAATGGCAGTGTCCCCTGAAGTCACAGGGGCTAATGAGAGTTTGAGTTAGAATAAATGAGATAGGGACAGTGCATAGGCCTGAGCACAGACAGGTGTGTGGAGTGTGAGCAGGGAGAGGAGGGGTGGGAGGAGGAGGGGTGGGAGGGGCAGGGAGAGGAGGAGGGGAGGGGTGGGAGGGGCAGGGAAGGAGGAGGGGTGGGAGGGGCAGGGAGAGGAGGAGGGGTGGGAGGGGCAGGGAGAGGAGGAGGGGTGGGAGGGGCAGGGAGAGGAGGAGGGGAGGGGTGGGAGGGGCAGGGCAGGAGAGGCAGGGGTGGGAGGGGCAGGGAGAGGAGGAGGGGTGGGAGGGGCAGGGAGAGGAGGAGGGGTGGGAGGGGCAGGGAGAGGAGGAGGGGTGGGAGGGGCAGGGAGAGGAGGAGGGGTGGGAGGGGCAGGGAGAGGAGGAGGGGTGGGAGGGGCAGGGGAGGAGGGGCAGGGCAAGATGGCAGAGGCAGGGTGGGGCACATAGGCAAGGGCACAGATCCCCCACCACCGAGGTGAGGAGAAGCTCTCTAGGAGGGGTGGATTTTAGCAGAGTCTGAAATCAAGGAAATCTGGAGAATTAGGGAACTGGGCAGATTTGGAAATGGAGGATGCTAATGCCATAGAATTTTCACATCTATTTCTAAACACATTTCTATATTTTTGAAATATTGTTCTTCTTAGATATGTGAAACTATGCATATTATAATAAAAATATTGAGTTCAGTACATGCTGTTTAGGTTAAGAGGGATGCTCTGGGGCCTCACTTTTGGCCCTGTTACTTACCAGGTGCCTCCCGCCGGGCACATACTTGACCCCTACAGGCCTGTGTTTCCTCCCTGTACAATTGGGAGGGTACTATTACCTGCCTAATAGGGTCGCTGTGAAGATTAAATTAGCATCTATAAAAAATCTCTAGAACAATCCTTGAGAAACACTAAGTACAGGAAAGTGCTGGTTGTTATTTTTATTTTTTAAGTTTTTTATAAGAGAAATATTTGATGACTTAGAGTACTCTAAATGAACAAGTTAGATCAAAACACAATTGGAGTGTCTGCATATTCTGGGGAAAATATGGTTTCTGACATCCCCTTATGTGTAATTGTTGATCTTGACACCAAGTAACTAAGGTTGGTGTTGTTGACTTCGAAGCTACTTTCACTTAAATAGTTACCTAAAAATGTACCTTTTGCTATTAATAACATCCAGAAGTTTCCTTATTAAAATATTCAGATTAAGAACTTTCAAGAAGATTTTTAGGAAGAACTTGAACTGTGTTGCTCAGGATCATGAAGGTGAGCTGGAAGACTTCAGTCTCCATGACCTTCAAACGCAGGTCTCTCCTGGACTTCAAGGTCAAGCACATAAAGGGAAGACTTCTAATGGCCTTAGGCAAAAATATTCCTTCTTTCAAAATTTATGTTTAGTGGCATTTGTGATCTTTTTGTACCGCACTCCCAAAACCGGTCTTAAAATTTAATAAAGTGAATGTCTCAAAGCCCATTTTAATTTAATCATGGAATAACTGAGTTTAACACATTACCCACATTTATCTTGTATATTCAGGTGTATGTGAGTACATAACATATTTATTGTAATTTTATGGTTTAACAAAAACACTCGGTAAGAATTTGACACTGGTAATCTGACCACATTCTGTACCCTTGTTCCATTTGTCAAGGAATTCCACCATTGCAGTAGGCGGTGCAGGCATGGAAGCAGCCACTCACGTCTGACCTGCTGAATTCATACACACTTGGAATTTAGGGGAAAGCAAAGAAAAAAAACACATAAAGCTATGACACAAATGGCTTGATATTTAGAAATGCCCCATGTACAAAATGACTAAATAATAAATTATATTCTTGTGACAATTCTTTTGAAATAAAAGAAAGATCAGACATGCTGATTAAAACAATCTTTTCATATTCAAAATCAGCTGACATGGTGAAGTAAACGTACTAGCGCATGCCTGGAAACGTCTAGCCAAGAGTAATGATTTCATTAGGTCTTTTGAAAGTCTTATTTTTTAAAATATCCAAAATATGCCATATCAGCAACACAAGAAACAAATATCATGTTTCAGCTGCAGTGCAGTGGAAATAAAGATGTTTAAAAATACCCTACTCTCCGGAGAAACCACAGAGACAAAAGCACATGGAAGGAATTCTGAAGGTAAATAGCTCTAAATTCCACATGCACTTTACAACCTTAACCAGCATTTGAAAAACAAGTAGGGTACCATGAGACCATGTTTGATCATCCTGCCTCATTATGGGCATAATAATTCTGTTTATAAAAGGAAAACAGCGACTGACAGAGTCAGATGCTTGCAAACATGTGTATCTTGATCCAACACTTTTCAAATGATATTTAAATGAGAGTCAACATGTACAGGTTGCTTTCTAAAACTGGGATTCCTTTACACAGGCGTGTCCTTCAGCCTTTCTCAACTGCCCTGCAAGAGCTTGGATAGTCTATTAACACTCACATGGTAGGTTAAGCAATTAAGGAAATGACTACAGAGAACAAAAAACATATTGACACATAATGTGCAGATGACCTATATGATCTTAGTGTTGTAAAGAATTCCACTAAAGGGCTGGGATGTAGTTCAGTTGGTAGAGTGCTTGCCTCGTATGCACAAGGTTCTTGGTTTGATCCCTAGCACCACCAAAAAAAAAAAAAAAAAAGAGAGAGAGAGAGAATTCCACTAAACATCCCAAGTCAATACACCGGATAGTGTCACATTTTAATACTAGCCACCAATTAAATGAAGCACCTTTCATTTCCTGTTCAGTCCTGTTCCAACTAGATGATAAAAACAAACAAACAAAAAACAAACAAACAAACAAAAAAACAAACAAACAAAAAAACACACAGGGATGATTGGGGAAGAGAGAAATCCTTTCAAAAACTTTTTTTGTTTGTTTTCTAGATTCAACTGAGAAATAAGAAGCTGAGAAGAGTGTAGAAATTAAGGTTTGTCTAAAAGCATTAATATTAGTTTATTCTAAATAATTCAAACAAAGAAAAAGGGCAACATTTCCAAATGCCATGGTAAGTCTAGGTACCCATGCTATTGTTAGAGTCTGTAAACAAGTCTGGATGGCGCCTGGCAAAATGCCAGAGGGAGTGGTTTGTGAAGTAACACCAGCAAGCCATTAAGTGTGGAGATTCCTTATTGGTTGACTGATGTATCTAGTTTATGCTAATTAGATAAGCTGTGTGGAATGTATATATACCCCTCCTGTCCTGCAATAAATGGCTTCCACTCCTGCTGTATCAATCTACACAAGTTGTTCGTCACCCCCCGGTTATTTTGCTGCAGCTGGACTGCGGCATGCTATTTTTCAAAGGGCCAAAGAACTGTCAGTGCCTCATGTCAGAAGTCAAAATACTCAGTACTTATTAAACCTAAACCACCACTAAAAATTTAAGGGAGCACGTATTCAAGAAGGATAGCAGCCTAATGAGCTTCATCTCTAAAAACAGAATGGCCAAATATCACAAAAATGTCCCTCATGCCTTACAGTTGTAGGTTCATCACCTTGTTCCCTTCCATCCTCTCCTTGCCTTCTACACACACACTCCCACACTCACACACATGCATGCACCCATGCACACTCACACTCATTCGTACACAGGTACAGAAACATGCACACACCCCACACGTGCATGATCCGTACACACAGTCATGCACACACACATACTCATGCATACACATGTACAGACACATGCACACACTCACACATGTGCAGATCCAGTTAGAAGGCTTTGCTGATCTGCAGGCCTTTGGACAGCCCCACTGCACACCCTTGCCCTTCCTTCTTTATAGCCTTACACTTTTCTGTCCCTTACCTCACTCTGTCTCACTCCAAATGTGCGATTTCTGTGTCCTGGATTCATCACTCTGCATTCAGTAGTCTTTCAAACTGGGGTGTCTAAGTGAAAACACCTGCCTAGATGCCGAGGCATTTTTAAACGTAAAAAGCAACTCTCAATAGAAATAAAATAAAATGAACTCAAACCCGTGTGGGATCATGACTGGGTAGAGGCCTAAAACTTTCCCACTGCCTCAAATCTTATGCTAACTATCAACATATCTTAAGAGACAAATTAGACAGCAGCGTGAGCACGCACACCTGATCGCACACACTGAAGTCACTTAACAGGCAAGAAAATTAACACACACAGCACTGAGTTTCTATTAACACTTATTTGTACTCTTGAAAGGAAAAAAAGAGGGAGAAAAATAAAAATATAACAGCTAAGATACTGGTATTGGAAAGGCTGAATGTTCCATCTCCTAAGTTGAGAAAGCAGTGTAATGATTAAAAACAACAAAAGTTCTGAATTACAATTTCATTTGTCATTCAGTATAAATTGTGTTGAATGACCCCATTCTATTTAAAGTATTTTATGGAATAAACAGCATTCCTTTAAAATACATATTAAAATTAACAGGGTTACTGCTTTATTCTTCTGAAGTGATAAGAATAAATTACTTCAATTAAATGAGTTTCATTTGCTAATTCTACAGCAAATATAACCAATGAAATAACCATTATAATTACAATTATGAACTTTTTTATTGTTATTGTTATTGCTATTTTCAAATTAAAGTTGATGAAATTTTATGAATTTATATATCCAAATATATTTTATCAATGATAAGTTTTAAGAAAACGTATTTGCTAAATCACAGCAATGATATTACATATATATCAGTAATAGAAATGTTCAGTAATATGACTCTTTCCATGATAGGATTTGGAGGAAGTGTGGGCTTTTCTCCATATATAATTGAATAATAGGTAGTAAACACAAATCCTTTCTAATGGAGAACTATAATTATCTAAATGTCTGTGCTTTATTCTTTTCCCTTTTACTATTTAGATTTTGGAGAAATTTATAAATGACTAAGACATTATGTATATGTATTGGCTGCTAACATTAGTCTGTAATGTATTCACTCGTTTAAAGTGAAAGAAATAAATTTATGAAGAGCAGACTCAAGCTAAATATCAAGCTGTCAGCTCCCCTTGGAGCACGGGGAGGGCCGGAGGCCCAGCCCTGTGGCGGGCGTGGCTGTGGGGGAAATGAAGGTTCTGCTGTGTTGGAAAGGGATCCCACTTTACTCAGCTGGGAGATTAGGGAAACCCTTTTCCCAGCAACAGAAGCAGCCACACAATGCATTTACTTTATGGGGAAAAAATATATATATACAAATTATATAAGTTCCCAGACCATTTGGAGCATGCTAACTTACATGGCTAACTGCAAAATGTACAGAAGATAATAACCTAAATTGTGCCCCTAAACTTCACACTCAGCACTGGACATAAAATTTCTGCTTATTGAAGAAATTGAAATTCATTAACTTGTTTGTATAATATCCTTAAAACGCACATTATGTAATTTGTTTTAAATGTATATGTAGTACATACACATATGTGAAAGCTAAGCAGGACTGTAGGGTATCTTTAAAACTTTGTGAGTTAAAAGTTTTCACTTTTTTGCAATTACAAATAAAGTAAAAATCAGATAGTATCTGCCACCAGATAGTAAATTTGAATGACAGAGGCATAAAAATGAAGACTATTTTTAGATCCTTTCTTTTTTTGAGAAGCAAAATAATCTGGCTAAGAAATCTCAAATGCAACCAGCAATTAACTAAGTTATGAACTGCTGATCAATGGAAAATCACCTCCTGATAGATTCTGTCTTGACAGTCTTATATCACATTTCAAATATGATCTAACCAATGTTCATTGGGAAGGAGCACCCGATGCAAAACCTTAATTACAATGTAGTCAAGCTGTCGATATGTATTTGGAATTTGATAAATTGCTACCATCCTGTGTTGCAAAAATTCAGAGACTTGCTCCAAGCTACCTCATCAGCATCCATGGCTGTTAGCTGCATAATCTTGGAGCCATCCCCGATGTTCTCCTCCACGGTGAGATCCAGCGTGTCTGTTGGAAATATTGGTGGATTGTCATTGATATCTTGAAGGGTTATTTCTACCTGCAGAGAGAGAGGAGAGAGAGGAACAATGCATGAGGGTCCCGTGTGCCTACAAGATACCAGTTAAAGCACACACCCAGAATCCATACCATAGGCCCCGAGCATGAATCAGAACCTGTGTGTTCAGCATCCCAAGTAAAACAGGCCCCTAGGGAAAGTTGTGAAATATTTATAGAAAACACAGTCAAGCGAAGATCATTTGACCTGTTGGTAGCAATTAATTTTACATCATCACCATGAAGCTTACACTAGAGAAGGCCCACTGATCAAATGTCATTTTAATCCCCAGTGAAGAACTATTAAGTCTTGGGACCATCTGTCATTCAACCATTAATCTTGCCTGACACAGTTGAGGTGGTGGAAATTTTCTTCCTGAAATGTTTACATATTACCAACTGATGTCTAGGGAAAAATAAGACGTGCACATGTTGTTTTAAAAAACACTGAAAATGTTCCCCCTTTAAAGTCAACCCTCAGCTTTGGGGCGATGAAAAATACATATATCTCTCTATCTCTACTCCTATCAGCACTTCTTCTTGGTGATAAAAATCAAGCAATCATTCCTTTCAGACCCCTGTTTGCATAGGTTGCAAATATTGACAGCCCTGTATGAAAGATCCTGGCCAGCGATATGTGTTCTCTACATAAGAAAACTGTTTAAGGAAAGGATTCATGAAGTCTAAATTATAACTTCAAACCATGTGTTTCGTTTTTTGAGCTAGGTGCTAAAAACTGAAGTTCTGATAAGAAAGGGGAAAGCCAACTGGTAATAAAGGGAAACCTTCCCCAGTTGGACCACAGAACCGAGCCAGGAATAGAACCGTCCACCCAGGCAGCAAGTTCAAAACGAGGATGGAACGCTGTCCTTACAGCTAGGCCGGGCTGCCTTGGGTACAGGCGTGATAAGGGTGACCTGGGACAGGGAGATGAGAGGAATTCTGGATTCTCCCTTCCTAGGGGGATGGAGCACGGCAGAAGGGAGAAGGATGACAGGTAGAAGTGTCACTGCAATCTGACTAGACAGGAGAGGGAGATCAAGACAAGCTAGACAAGGATGAGCAGAGCCCAGAGAGAAAACTCAGCCACACAGGAACCTAAGTGTAATGATCACTCTGCAGCCAGCCCCGCCTCCTAGCAGGGTTTGAACCTGGCCTGGGATCAGAGCAGGGGCTCCTGTGAGTTCAGTGACGGGCAGCCTCAGCAATTAGGATGCTGCCACGCCTCCTTCCATACCTCCAGGAAGGACCCATGGTGACCACAACCGCAGCTGGCTTCCTGGCAGGCTTAGGATGAATAACCTGGTGTTCAAATTCTGGTTTCCCACTTATAGATGTGTGAACTTGGACATCTAATTTCTCATAGCTCAGTCCTCTGTCCTAAGTCAGGGCAATGGTACATGTCTCCAAACATTTTGTGAAGACAACGTGGGTGATGGAAGTACTGCTCCGCACAGTCTTTGGCATAGAGGGAAGTGCTCCATGAAAAGTCAAGATCCTGGTTTTCAGCCTGTCAGGACAGACCCAGGAGCTCTGTGGGGCCAGGGAGAGGCTCCGAGAAAAGGAATTCACACTACCCAGATCCCATCGAAACGATCACTTCTGGGATATGAGGAAGGTTTACCAAGTACTCGTGAAGAAAGAGCTTTGAAATACACACACACACACACACACACACACATATTCATGTATTTCAAAAGGTCCAATGTGATGGTCATCCAAGAATGAAACTGTTAGTATGCTTCAGAAATCAGTAAATATATTTACATTACACATGTGCAAATTTTCATATATGTAGGCATAATCCTTAAATGAATGAAGAGAGAAATGAAGAATAACATAAACTGATCTGAACAGCTCATAAGTCAATTCTGAATTTTAAGTTCAATATAATATTTTTAAAGTCTAAATTGTCTTTCATCTATAATTTAAAACTTATCCTATTTGGAAAACAACACACCCACCTCGTGTAGGCTTGTGTGTGTGTGTGTGTGTGTATGTGTGTGATTGTGTGAATGTTATGTGAGAGGCTGAGCATATGTTAGTATGTATTTACGTGAGTGGTATTGTGAAAGTGTATGTATATGTCAGTATGAATGTTCAGAGAAGAATAGTTCATTGAAATGAATAAGAATCAAGTTTGAGATTAATTAAATATATCAGGCATTTCAGGACTATAAACAAGATAAAATTGGGTATAACTCATTTCTCATGTAAATGGTGTGCGTACGAATTGCACTACACCTGCCAATATTTAACAAAACAGCTGACCCACGTATTAGACCTTGCTTTAGGTTACTCGTCTGTGTACTTACACGCACGTGAGCACACACAAGAGCCCTCTGAGGTAAGCACTATCATCTTCCCACTTGAGAGCTGAATCCATGGAGGTGAAGAGCTTGTAACCCTCTAAGTTACAGAGCTAGGTAGTCACAAGGCGAGACAGCTGTAGGGGAATGCAAACCTATCTCATGTTTGTATGTGTCCAGTAAATACAACAACCAATATTTGAAAAATATATGTCACACCTATATGTATGTATTTCCACAAATGCACATAGTATTCCCTTCTGGGATCTGAATTGCTTTGATGTGCACACTGGTGCCAGTGTTTATTCATTCACTATCTTATAAATGGGTCATATGATAAGCATGTTAGTCACTAAAAATACAGAACAAATTAGGACATGTCACCATTCCTTGCAGGCAACAGGTGAAATATGTTAATAGAAATATGAACAAGTAGAGGCATTTATGTTACCCCTGGAAAACGCTCTGCTGACCCCTTGATTCCAGGACCTTTGCTCCCCACACTACGCCCTCTCTGAGCTTCCTGCCCCTGGACCAGGGCGGTTACCTTCTCTCCTGACATCTACAGATCCTAGCCTGTGTGGCTTGTTCTCTTGATCTGAGGCAAACCAGTACTGGGCCCTGTTTGTACAAGGACATGGTGGGGTTTATTTTGAAATGCTATCATATAAAAGAGAGGAATCAAATATTAAAAGTTTAGAGAAGATATCCAGAAACGATACTTAAGCATTATAATTTTTAAAGACTTCTTTCCTTTAAACCAATTAGATCCCTTTAAAGAATGCAGAAAATGGTGATTAGTGGTTTGCTTTAAAATTCTGGAAAGCTGGGCTGGGGATGTGGCTCAAGCGGTAATGCGCTCGCCTGGAATGCGCAGGGCGTTGGGTTCGATCCTCAGCACCACATAAAAATAAAATAAAGATGTTGTGTCCACCAAAAACTGAAAAAATAATATTAAAAAAATTCTCTCTCTCTCTCCTCTCTCTCTCTCTTTAAAAAAATATTCTGAAAAGCTTAAGCAGCATATTATATTATTCCTGAACCAAAAAAGTGAATGTTGTAAAATGCATTCCATTCTTTAAAAGACAAGCCAAGCACTACCACCTGGCTGAGCCCTCGGTGCTAGCGGTGTCCGCTTAGTTTTGGACACATATGTTGACATCTGTTTAGATCTGAAGTAAGTAACATAATTGCATTTGATGAGTTGGCAGAAACAAAGATCCCAGTTTGAACTCAGAAGCTCCTCTTCAGTGGCTGTTAAGCTGAGAGCTTCAGCACTTACATTTTCAAGGTACCAATTCCGAACATTTGTGAAAACTGGCCTTCCCAGATGGAGGAAACACCCTGTTAAGAGGAGACACTGCATGTTTCATGCACAACCATCAGAAATTGACCTATGTGCTGGAAGATTTGGGCCTCAAGGAACATACGGCGTTTGCCTATTATAACAAAGGCAGTTGGTAGGTTTGTGGTTGACTTATTCCTCATAAATATGTCAGCTGGTGACAGGATGAACCGTGGTAGTGTGCGTGGCCATCACTCCTGTTACCATGTAGGGACTTGTAGAATAATGACTTTCTGGGTGGAGACACCTGAACCTTAGGAACTGAAACCTTGGTGAACAAAATTGTTACATACGGGGACAAAAATATGACAGATTAAAGGAGCTAATGACCAATTAGTTTAAAATGAGTTGCCTTTCAGTAGTTTTATAGACAAAAATTGAATTGAAAATATGACATTTAATATTGTTACCAAACTTCTTCAAACTAAAAGAATACAGTCCCCATTATTTAACTTGCAAAATAATCAAATGCACATTTAAAAACCACAAATATTATGGGGCAAATAGCTGCTATGAAATGAGTACAGTATGTTATCTTCTTTTGGTTGTTTCTGGTTTTTGTGTCCAACTCTTTATTTTGCACTGCATCAACCACGATATTATCTCTTGGAGAATTATTTTAAAAATTTTAAGTGAAATGATCACCATGAAATTACATGATAAATGACCAAACTTAGTTAAAACCAGTAATCATTAAACCATTACATATGTGTGGATCTAGCTATAAAACATGGTATTTCCCTGACTTAAATAGACATTGTGAAAGAAATATATTATATTCATGTTTTAAGGAATCGACTAAAACAGCAAGATCCATTATGAGCTCATTTCCCAGTTAATAAACCTGTAATTAAATGGTGGTCACTGGCACAACCACAATTAAAAACATATTCTTAAATGTATAACCTCTCTGTAAGCTAAGTAAAATCGTTCTTAATGAATCAGGATAAACCAAAAAAATCTGAAACACAGTTTTAATTTATGACTTTCCACCAACCTATATAAAATAGTTCTCAGTACATATAAAAATTGATCTTCGGGGTGGGGGAGGGGTCATAGGAATCAGGACCCCAAAAGCTCAGAAGTCCATTCACTTGCAAGGAGAAGTATTAATGTTTTTAAAGAAATCTTAAATGTCATCATGTTTATGTCCTTTATTTTGCAGAGAATCAGAACCAAGGTATTGAAATCCACATGATTTATCTAAGAAAAATGTCGTGGGCCTCCTAACTCAAACCCACCTGATTTCTCAGAGACCCACAAGCTCAAGGCCCACGTGGAGCAAGAAGCCTAAGATCATGGTCCTCTGAGCGCTGCATGAAGAGCCTGGTCATTCACACAGATTCAATGTCAAGAGGAAATTATTTTTGAAGAAATTAATATTTGATGGGCTACTTGGCAAATATTATTTTATACACATTGTGGCCCATTTTTAAGATCTTTTCAATATGTACATTAAAGGAAGAGAATCCATGAGGATTTGTCCTGCCAACATCACTAGAAGACTTAATCACTCAGCTGAAAGAAAGGTCACAGGCATATATGACAGATAGGAAACTTCTGTAGATATAAGTAAAAGTGGTTGCTTTAAAAATGTCGACAAGATATTTTTTTTAATTTTAAATGGCTCAATATTCATAAATATTTATTTCACAAATGACTAAAATACAAATAACTAGTGGGATACACAGAAAGTACACAAGTTATGAAATGTAATATTTTCTACATCAAAGACTCAAGTGCTAGATTGATTATATGCCTGGCACATACCTTACCTCTTAGAGATATTTTGATGTTTAAAGCAAATCCCGGTTGTTTTTATATTTGTACTACAGTCACCTGTTCTGCAAATGTGATATTAAGACAGAAATGCTCCTGGCATGGAAAAAGCATACTAATCAAAGTAGTCCTCTGCTACAATTTTTAGAAGCAATTTGACCCTATTGATTTCCCGGGCTGTGTATGTCCCTCACGCCATCATATAGAATCTTTTTGCTATTAAACACTACTTTATGATAATCCAATAACGTCATACTCAGAGGGATGACTTGAGTTTCAGAAAAATATCTGTGTTTGGTTTAGAAACTGTCCAAGTTGAGAGATTAGGATGTCAGGTCGTGAGCAGTTCCCATCCCACGTCAACAGCCCTTGCTAAGCACCCAACCACAGGCAAAGAAGAATGAGCTCATCCACATGTTCATTACCCTCACAGGCCTTCATCACATCTGTGATGTCACGCCAATGACACTGTGTTAATGAGGCCCTCATTTATGTCAGGCAGGCACTACTGAAATTCAGGAAGGAAAATCGTCTCATCTGACACTCAAAACGATTTTTACTTCACCAGCATGAAGTAAGGTGTTGTAAATGTACTTAATTTTCTGTTTGAAGGCTCAAGTGAGGGGTGGAAAGCAAATTAACCCAAGTGCAGTGCACGTCAGGGTCGGTACACTGGAGCGGTCGCTTCCTTTGGCCCTGGAAAGGAAAACCCCACCTTTCCTGCCTGAGATGCCACTGGTGTGTGGCTTGAGTTTGGCCACAGAGCACAGGCTCAGCCCTGGGGACAGCCCAGAAGCTCTGAATCAAGTGATGTGTGCAAAGACGCACTCTGCCTTGACCTTGGACTTTGGGATCAAGAGAGTGACACTTATTAAACAAAGACATCAGGATGGAAATATTGGAACAACAGCTTCAAATCAACGGTCAAATTTGGATTTAAAAGGTTTGACAATGATCTTCACACACTGTCTTTTCCAATGAAGCCAAACACTACATGATTTATTTAATTCAGTGGGATCCACACATTTTGTATGCTGTATGGGCTCCCACTAACAAAACTTTATTTACTCAATTCATGTCAAAACCTATGAGTGCTGGGATTACAGACAAAAGATCTCGTCAGCGGAAACTTTGACATTCTACATTAGTTCTGTTTTGTAAAAGAACAAGCCACATAATTTCATTTGTTAGAACATATGTCTGATTCCAATTTAAATTTTTAAGTTTAGAGTTAAGTCCAGTCTAGGGAAAAGAAAATTCAGCACCTCTTTGCACTACCATGTGTGAATACTCGCATTTCTTAGCAATGCAGAGCTGGGTGTCTGGGCAGGGTCGGTGCCAGTGCTGCATACCTCCCTCCGTTGGGTTCTTCATTTCTTTCCCTATTATGGGTGACCACTGGGAATCCTGCTGCCATGAGTCTGGGTGAAATATTTCACTGCATCCAGAACACTTCATCCTGCAGCAGAGCCAAAATCTATTATGGTTTCCAAGTGACTCATATTTTAGTTATGAGAAGGCCCTAACAAAGAACAGTTTACATTTAAATGCCCTAAATGTCAAGAATGTAATGTTTGGACTTTGGAGGTATGCAAGGTCTGATCTTACCCTGTGAAGAATGGTTTTAGGTATGTATTTCTTCATGATGTATAACTGACCTAATTTAAGAGCCTGCAGTGGCTGTAGTAACTGCACTATCTCATCTTCATGGTATCACTGAAATATTGAAGCAAATGGGAGAAATCAAACGTTGGAGGGAAAAAAAAAACCTATGACTTCATTCTATGAAAGAATGATAGAGGTTAGATGTGACCTATCAGGGAAGGCCAATAGGGCCGCTACTGCTATTTGAATGAACCACAAATTGTTGTGAACACTATCTCTTGGAGGCCCAAACTCTACTGAAGTTCAGGGATCTTCATAAACTTAGGTATATTTGTCCTTAGAATGAAAAGAAAAAATGAATAAGCAAAGCATTTCACTAGAAAATGAACATTTAAATGCTATCTCACGTATATTAATACTATTTTACTATGTTGTTTTATTGGAAACACTTTAGTAAAAGAAACTTTATAATAAAAATATCTGATGAAACAATATTTAATTTGAAAATTAAAATACTTCTCTTTGGGGGATTTTAGTCTAATAAGAGCATTTTTTTGTTTCAAAGTTTATATGCTAAATTGAAATTAAGTTACATGTAATTTAGATATCTGTCCATTATACTTAATACAAAGATGTACTTTTACACTCTAAGTATTTTTTCATTATTAGCAATGAAAGAAGCATGCACATTTTAGATTCCTTTTAGTTTCACTTTTAAAGGCAAAGGGGGAAACGCATGATGAGTTTTAAAACAGAACATATTTCTCATATAAGCTGCATGGATGTAACTGTGCCCAATTATATTTTTCAAACAAAAGCAATTACGCTAATCTCTCACCACAAAAACTCCTCTAGCAGTCAGCAGCATATGTTCTTGGGATTTCAACGCATTTCTTACTAGGAAAGAAATGTATGAGTAACAGGAAGGCTTGGAGAGTAGCCAGAAATGACAGGGATGGATACAAGAGCGGATAGGACATGGTTAACTCCACTAGTGAAGCGAAATGCTTTCCATAACTCACTAAATGTGTGGTGACATAATAAAAAGCTAGTGTTGTTGTGCTTTCAATATTGTTCAAATTAGAACCAAATAAGGATTTCTTTTAAGGCCAAGGCAATCATGTGTAAGCACTTCAACTTTTCCTGAAATCAATACCACATAATTTCTGCATTTGAACAGATTCTTAAGGACGCCCCAAAGTAAATGCAGAATAAAAGATCAAGTTAAAATATGTGTGGTTTTGCATGTAAACCTTATGGAAATTTTTATACTATTCTTCAAAACAAACACACAGTCAAAGCATCCTGGGTGCACTTTCAATAGATGTTCATCTGAATGTGGTAGACACTTATCAAGGGGAATGTTTAACGAAAAGTAAACAAAAATATTTCATCCATCAATGTTTTCTTCATTTTTTTCCTCGCTTAATAGATACTGGAGATGATGAAATAGAGAAAGCTCTATTAAGACTGCTGAAAACAGACGAGTTGCTTGACTTGTACTAAAGCTACAGGCTGAGCTAGATTGGATTATTGGCCGTAGTCTGCCCCTCCCTTGGAGCACCTGCAGGGTGCCTCCCACTCAAGGTGGAGGGTCCTCCCTGTCTCTTGACTTGGAACTCACCCAAGACACATGCTTTGGATATAGAAATATGACAAAGTAGAGGCCTGAAATGTGTTTGCTGTGTACCTCTGTCACGATCATTAAAACAATATGGCCCTGCTAGCCCACTAGTTCCAGAAAGAGGACCATGGGTTTTTAGTTCAGGAATCCCAGCTGAAAGATTGGCAGCCCAAATCAGAGCTCCCCAGTGACACCTGAGCCTAGAGCTTCCTGATGGTGATACCTCAGTGCACCTGTTCCCTTGAGGGACTTTGAGACATTGTGGCTCTTTATTACGTAATATTATCGAGGAAATAGCGAACACGTACACAGGCCACAGTGATGCATTCATTAACCAAATATCTCATGTAATTTTTATGTTTTAGATAATGAATTACTGCTCTAAAGTAAGAGTCACAACAAGGGGGGACAGTTTATCTACACCCTCGGTGGTGTGCCTGTGGGTTAAGTTCCCTCGCCCTGACCCTCCCCTTCCCACTTCCCACTTCCCATGTCACCTCTCCTATCTGTCCAATTCAAAACAGGGCACGTGGAGCCTGACCCACACAGTGCCAAGATTAGCAGCCAGTGGGAATAACT
Organism: Marmota flaviventris; assembly: GCF_047511675.1. Classification (NCBI taxonomy): domain Eukaryota; kingdom Metazoa; phylum Chordata; class Mammalia; order Rodentia; family Sciuridae; genus Marmota; species Marmota flaviventris. The sequence goes on from NC_092504.1 coordinate 140,056,148, forward strand.
GACCCAAGAAGAACCAATCAGAGGCTGTGTTAAGTGTCTTTCTAAAGAGCAGAAAATGATGAAGAGGTGGGGAAGTCCCGTCCCCGGAACTGAGAGCTCTAAACCATGAGCCAGAATAGAAACCTTCCTCCCTTAAGTTGTTTATGTCAGGTATTTTGGTCACAGCAACCAAAACATGACTAATAGAATTGCTTCTATTCTCTTATACTTTTAAACTACCATGTCAAACTTTAAAATCTCATTGTAGAGTTTTTGGTCTTTTTTAAGTCTCAAACTATGCCGTAGTGGCGGGCATCTTAACTTGGTTGTGGCCCTCATCATCACTATAACAGATTTCATTTACGTGAAAATGCATATACATGTTCATCCATAAAAATTAATGAATACCACTTTTATTGGATCTAAAAGGTAAAATCTGTCTTCTGAGAAAGTCTTAAACTCATGTGACAGAATAAAAACTTTTTAAAGTGCTCTGTGCATTAATTACCTTCAGAAATTCTATTTCAGCAAACTCAGAAGGCTTCTCTTAGAAGTTTCAAACAAGGAAAATTTAGATTTGCTTCTAGTGTAATGCCTAGCATAGAGTCAGCACTTGCTGTATGCCTCCTGGAGGATTTAAAAGCCGATTGGCCACTGCACTAGTACATTTTATTGTTATACACACACAAATAAAGAGCAGTGGAGAAGAGCTGGAGTAAACCGCCAAGTGGTAAAACCATCTCAAGTAATGAAAATCCTAAGAATAAACCCTGGGTGAAGAGAAAACTAGCAGGAGGAAAAAAATCTAAATGTCAAAAGTAAAGAAACAAACAATAAAGAAATTTATTATTTTTTTAAAAGGTGTTTCCACATGGGATGCTATTTTTTTAACCTAATTCTCATTGCTGAAGCCTCTGAACTAAAGTTTTTAGTGGAAAAACTGTATGGCAAAAATCATATACATTTTTAAAAATATTTCACTTTGAAGAAATCTTTCAATGGCTAAAAAAGTTTACTCTCCTGATAGAAATAAAAAATGGTGCAGAATCAGATACAACACCTTTGGGCTTATGCAAAACATGAAGTTAGACTCAGAGTCATGGAAAAGACCAGGTTAGTTTAAAATGTTTATTGACTACTTTGAAGTAACATGGTTGACTTGTGGTCCAATACGTTCTTACTCTTTCTTGATATGTTCTTGTGCCTACCTCACCACCAGTAGGATGACATCAATGGATGATTCTTTTTTTTTTGCATTGGGGATTGAATGCAAGGGAACTTAAACACCAAGCGATATCCCCAGCAACCCCCCATCCTTTTATTAGAGACAGGGTCTCACTAAGTTGGTTAGGGCCTCACTGACTTTGAACTCACAATCCCTATGAGCCATGGGATTATTGTCATGTGCCACTGCACCTGGCAGCAAACACATTTTTTTAAAAAGAAATAAAACAAGGGTGCTGGGGTTGTGGATCAGTGGTGGAGCACTCTTCTCACAGGTACGAGGCCCTGGGTTTGATTCTCAGCACCATATAAAAATAAATAAATAACATAAAGTTGTTGTGTCCAACTACAACTATAAAAAAATAAATATTTAATTAAAAATGAAGCATCTCTTATCACTTATCCTGGTGTTTCCAAGGCAAAATCAGGAACTCACTTTTCCTGATGTTATGGTTGAAATGTACTTTTATGCATGCTTGCAGAATTATAATTTCAATTTAAGGAGTGTATATCAGCATTTTTGATAAACAAGAAGTTTCCAGAATTAATTATTCGAAGAGAAAAAACTGTTATTTCTTATTTAAATGTTCTTATTGAAGAAGAGTATTAAGGAATGAATTAATCTATTCAACAAGAATTCATTGATCTTTCACTGTATCTCAGGCCTTTGCTTGCTGCTTAGAATATAAAAACTCAATCAGAGCCAATTCTAAGTGTTCAGATTTACTATCTTGTAATACCCATCACTTAAACCAAAATTCTAGTACAGGTTGCAGTGGTAGGAATCTATCTAGATTCATTAGGAAAACACACACACACACACACACACAGAGGCAATAAAAGACTGACCCTTTGGACTTAATCAAAATATAAAACTTTTTTGCATCAAAGAAAAACATTAAGTAAGTGAAAAAAAAACCCTACAGAATGGGAAAATAAATTTGTAAATCAAGTGTTGAACAGGGACTTATATCCAGGCTCCATAAAGAATTTTCACAATTCAAGAATAAAAAGTAAATAACCCAATTTAGAAAGATGGAAAGAATGTGAACAGACTTTTCTCCAAAGAGGACATATGAATGGATAAAGAACACATGAAAGATGTTCAAACCATTAGTTAATAAGGATCTGAACATCAAAATCAATGAATGAATAGTTATAATCCAAAAGACAGATGATAGCAATGTTGGAGAGGATTTGAGAAACCTGAAAGCCTCACCAGGGTCTGCTGTTCTGGGAAGCAGTTGGCTGCTCTTCCACAAGGTCCATGTAGCTATCATGTGACCAACAGTTCCTCCCTACACATTCCTATGAAAACCAGCAAACCCAGGGCATAGCTTAATGACGTGGTGGTTTCTAACTAGGCTTACCCACAGACGCACTGGGCAGAGTTTGCAACATACACATTCCCAGACCAAAGCCCCAGAGAACCTCATTCACCAGGGCCCCCTGTAGGTGGCCAGGGCCTGGGCAAGTGTGTAGGGATGGCCATGGGTGTCAGGAAGACCCCAGCACTGCGAGCTGAGCTCCTCAGGGCCCAGGTGAAACAGGATAGGAGAGGCTCCCTGGTGGCCTTGCCTTTGGGTACCAGTAGGAGCCTCAGCAAGCGACATGTCAGAAGTACTAGAGCTGCCTCACCAAAGGCCACTGAATTTTAAGACAAAGAAGGCTGCCTGTGAAAATGTCTTGTTATACTTACAATTGAGAATCACCAAGAGGGACTCTAACCTAACAATCAAACCTTCCTTCCTTTGGCTGTAAGAGTTGCTAAATCACTAACGCCTCAGGGAAAATTTTGCACTTTATCATTAAATAGTATGATGTTGCCATTTCTTAAGTGATGATATATTTTTTAAAAAAAAAATCCCTAAATGTTAATTCACTTTCCTCTAAAGATGCTAAGAGGTACCTGTGAATGTAAGCCACACCGAAAGTCATTCAACGCATATAAGGGATAAATGCCGTCACTGACAGTTCACCTGATGCTAACAAGCCCACGCTGTTTTTGTAGGTATTTATATGTCAGCTCTCCTTACCAACAACTATTTTCTTTTATCTTTGACTTGCCGCCTTCTGGAACCTATATCTGAATACTTAATTATCCCCTCATTTCTACAAACTATTCCATCTTAGTTCAGCTAGGATTATCTGGCCGCTCCTGCTACATATTTACATTCATTAACTGGATTGTTAAGCAAATATTGATAGATTACCACCAATGCACAATTCACTGAGATAGGTGCTCCTGGACACACAGAGAGAAAATAAGGATCAACATGAGCAGCTCAGTGAATGTATTAAAAACCACTGCAAGCTATGGACCCTCTGACAGGGTAGAAGACCTTATGGTATTAAAAAAAAAAAATCTTAAAAAAATAGGTCAGAGGGCTTTTTCAATTCATGTTTATAGATTAAGAAGCTAAATCTTATTTCATTTAATTTACTTGGATTGAAGTCCATGGCTCCTTGTAATAGCATCTCCCTTTTGGAGTTTTTGCAAAGACTATTTTCAGTAATCTGGTGTGGAATACTGTCAGGCTCATGGCTCTACGTAATCCACTGGTGCTTCATTACTTGTAAACATGAGCATTTGCTTTTCACCAAACATCTGGAATTCTGCAACTTGCTATGTCATGCATGGCTATATCACAATGAATTCCACTTTTATATACTATTATAATGCACCAATTAAAAATAATAAATAAATAGAAGAAAAACCAATAAAGTCGAGGAAGAGGAAGAGGGAAGGTGTGGGTAAGAAAAGGGAAGTACTGGGTGGTTGAAATTATTCAAATTATATGCACTTATGAATACATCAAAATGAACCCCACTGGTAGGTATAACTATAATGCACAAACACACACATTTTTCACACATATCCAAATATGACTATATGTGACTATATGTATACATTCTTTCCACTAAGAAACCCTTTACAACTAAGATGAAACACACGAAACAATAAAACATTGTTTATATATACAAACAAAACATTGGGAGAACACTGTAGCCATCACTTCCTCTATAAGACTCACAGACCACGAGGTGATAACACAGGCTGTCACAATAAATTTTAGTGTTGGTCAGGTTGCTACAATTATCTCATCTAATACTTCTAAATAAAAAAGTTTCAGTCCAGAATTAAGTTGCAAGTTGGAATCGCTGATGGTCTGGGTTAGTAGGGGGCTGCGAGTAAAACAGATTTTCCTAACATTCCCCTCTATTACAGATGCACCACTTATTCTAATTTGTTGAAAGAAGAAAAAATAGTCTAAAATCCAAGGTGTATCGTGCTCATTATTTTCTATTCCATTTTTCACCTTCACCTGGCTGCTGTTGGAAAGGACTTTCTAAACAGGGTTGCTTCTCGCTCACTATCGATTTCTAAAAGAAGGCATGAGTGCTGCATGATACTGGTGGGTTGAAATCTTGGCTTTGTCCCTTTTACTTGTTTGATCATGGAAAATTAGCTAGCTTCCCTGGGCCCCTGTTTCTACATCAGTAAACGTGAGATGATTAAAGTACCTACCAAGGTGTCTTGGTATATTTAAATGAGATAAGGAATATCAGCACCTAGGAGAGCCTGGACCCCTGGTGCTGTTTAAGGAGCTGCTGTTGCTCCAGTGTTACTGAGTAGCACACTGCTCAGGGGCACAGCACACACAGGTAGGCCGAGAACGCAGTTAAGGAAATATAGCACACAGGAATACCTGACAATCTTTTCTAGAAATCCAGTCCATATTCTAATCTCTACATCTCTTTTTGGATAAAATATGCAGCAGTTGGTGACATTAAGATTAATCAACATAAAAAGTAAAGAATAGGGAAAACATTTCTCATGCTATCTTGCTTGAAACGACATCATGGACGTTCTGATTTGAACTATGTATTGAATTATTATTACTTCACTAAAAATAGATTTAAACCGAATCGTCCTTTACATTTTATTGAAAATGAAAACATATCATCTTGGTAAATTTATAGAAAAAATTAAATTGTTCATACATTGTGCTCCTTCCTGTTTTGTTCTTTTGTGTATTTTCTAAATCTTATAAAATAAAAAGCTCATATTTTGGAAAAAAAGGAAACCAATTGAATTATTTTAAAAAGTAAAGCAACCAGGTATGAATCTTTGAAAAAATATTTGGCTAAATGAAAATCCATGAGAGTAAAGACTGCAAGCGTTTGACTCTAGATTAAAAGCACCAGTTTTCTACTTGCTGTAGCTGATGATGTTCATCAAGATAGAATTTCTCAAAGTCTCTTTCCCTGTCTGTAAACGTGAATGTGATCTGCGTTTTCTTTCCCCCTGGACCACTGCAAGGATACAAAAGCACTCACTTGGGAGCCAGTCCAGGCTGCGGTGTCAGTGACGTGAGCACCAGCACCTCACAGAGGTACCACACTCGATACTGACAACACAACTCTTGTGGGTCACCTGCTGCTCGTTAGGAAGAGACCATTTACTACCTGGGTGACCCCAGGATCCTAATTCATCAAGAGTCGTTCCTGATTCCTGGCATAGGTCTCAGAGAGTCCTGAAGGTAAAGTGACATCCTGCAGCGGTTTTTATGAAGGGATCTCCTTGGGCAAAGCAGCCTGCTTGGCCTTTTGCTGTCTGTGTCATTGCTGTTGATTTCTCTTCCAGTGACCTGTCATTTTTAAAGCAGGCCTTTTATTGTCACGCACTCCATGTCACGACCTCTAGCACGTGCTCAGTGAGCCTCTCTGGTGTCAGGCTCAGCCCTGGGTGCTCCATATTCACCAGACTTCAATGAAGGACAAGGTGACCCACCGTGACAAAGGGGTGCAGCAGGGTGGGTGGTGTGGGTGCCGCCCCTTTCTCAGGAAGGCTTTCCTTCAGGGACTCCAACAAATCAACTCCCCAGGTATCCCATCCTTCTCCATTACATCACTGTGCTTGGTTTTATTCATAAAAATGTTCACTGTCTGTAACGATCCAATTTACATATGTGTTTGATCATCTCCATCTCTCCCCACGACGACACTCCCATAATGGACACATGATGCATCTAATCACTCCTAGATTCACAGCCCTGGGACAAGGTCTAGAAAGCCGAGTTTCTTTTTCACTCTTTACCTAAGAAATGAACTGCGAGAACAGCTATTTCAGTGTGGCTCTGCTCCCAGGTACGGGAGGCAGCGTGGAGGCAGCGTGACATCACATCAGTTCCCCAGCGGCATGCACTCTTGAAAGTGGCCCGCCACCAGGCGGAGCCCCCAGAGGCCCCTGCCACCCTCCACAGCAACTCTCCTGGAGTTTCACCTCATTTACTGTTGGCGCTGGAAGAAAATCTCTGAAAAGCCATGGAGAGTTCACCTTTTAAGGAATCATGAGTCTGCGCCCATGTGATTAGAATTAGAACATAACTATATGCATCCAAGTGATCCAATATTGACATGGTGTATAAATATGTAGAATAAAATGGAAGCTAACACAGAAGCACACCAATAGTCATTTAAACTAAAGAATAATCATGGGACCTGTGATGATTTCTCTAAAATTTTGATAGCAGAAAGATATCAGCTCCTGAGCCCCAAAACCCACAACAAAACTTTCACTTCACTGGGAAATGAGATGCCCACTCTGAATACTGCAATATTCAGAACCCTATCAACACATGGGCTTTGGGGTTTTGTTGTATTGGCTTTTTAGTAATTGCTCGTATTAATACAACTGCAGTAGTCTCTCATGAAGGGGCACCTGGCCCAGTGACCGACTAGGCTTTCCGCCCACACAGCAGAGCCTGTCTACTCCCTCAGCTTGCTAGAGTCCTCGAGGATGTTGGAGAGAAAGGAAAAACCCCACGGTGTTGTTCAGCAGTCTCCCACATGTGGCACAATCTCGCCTTCCTTCTGGGAATTTGAACTGTTCCTACTCTATAGGGACCCCGTCAGAATCCAATGAGAAAATATATAAAAATCTCCAGCACCACATGGGTTGTATAAGTGTCCAATAGTTCTATGACAATAATAAGTTTCATTGCTTATACAGGGTAGAAAGCTAAATCAGAAAGAAGTTAACTGAAAGAACTGAATCCTAGTTTTTCTGTCTCCAAATCTAGTAGGGATTCCATTGCCTTGTTTTAGGGATCAACTAATTCTAAGGTTGAAGGCATCAACAGCAGATGGTAGAAGCAGTCCACATGTCTACTGGACAAATGAATGTGGTAGATGAGTACAGTGGAGCATTATTCAGCCTTAAAGAGGAAATAAATCTGAACACTTGTTACAACTTGGATAAATTGAAGACAACTATGCTAAGTGAAATAAGCCAGCTATAAAAGACAGACAGAGCATGATTCTACTTTCACAAAAAGTAATTAGGTTCATGGAAACATAAAGCAGAATGGTGCTTGCCAGTGCCCGGAGGTAGGAGGAAGTGGGAAGCTAGTGTGCTATGGACAGAGTTTCAGTTTGGGGAGATAGAACATTCTGGAAGTGGAGGCAGTGATAGTTGCTGAGCAACATGAATGTACTCTGTGCCACTGGACGAGACATTTGAAATTGGTTGAACTAGAAAACTTTGAGTATGTATACTTGACAAGATCTTTGTTAAGTCCACGCCATGGCCACATTTTTACCATTTACGTTGAACAGGGGATGAACGAATGAAAATGGGAACATTAACTCCCCAAATCACTGCAGGAAAGCCAGTCATATCTTTCCTTGACCATTTCTGATTGACAAAGTTGTTCTTTCTCCCTTAGAAAAATGTGGAAAAAAATTGGAAGTCCTTGTGAGCTAACTCAGAAGCACATCAGTGGTCACTTGAACTAAAGAATCGTCATGGGGACTGTGAGGATTTCTCTAAAATTTTGATACCAGAAAGATATAAGGTTTCTCCCTTGGAAAACCAGGCTGATAAGATTTTAAACATTGATTTTAGATCGCAGCTCCGCTGATTTCGTTATTTACCTGAAACCACATCCCGTGCCCTCCAACCGCAGCACATGTGTATCAAGTATCTGATAGGAATTTAATTTTAGTGGAAAAGCAAAACACTGATGTAGACTTGTCTAACATAAAGAGACACACGCCTCATACATGGAAAGTATAATTCAAGCTGCATAATGTGACTCTCCCTGGGCATATTCATGGCTAAAGTATTCTAAGTCTGTGGAGTGCCAAACACAATATTTTTCTTTTGTCACCTTGCCAAAGTGAAACTTGACCACTGAAGTCTAAGGACGTACAACAACAAGACACAAATAGATGAGACTTTAAGTTCACTCCAGGAACGTTTGGGGCCACAAAAGCATGGAGAACATGATTACCTTAAAAAGTACAGTTTCCAGAAATTCTCTTAAGAAATCCTCAGCAGGCATTTGGCTAGAAGCCAACTTTCTCTTTTTCTCAAAAAAAAAAAAAAAAAACACAAGATTTTGGATATTTTCCTATCGACATTTTAGAGAGGCTAAGGCCTTGCCAAATGCCATGTTTGCATGTGGTATTTTTAATCATACCTTTTAAAATCTTCATTTGCATTCCGTTTGGAGTCTCAGAATCAGGAAAAATCTCAAATCTAATGGAAAGAGTTCATGTTTTTTTACCCAATACCATGTATATATAAAATACATATATTAATTTTTTTTCATTCTAACTAGAGAAACATCACAGACTTCGTGGCTTCCCTCCAAAGGCTCTACCAGTCGGGCTTACTGGCTCAATTCCCATTCTACTCAAACGTCTCTCCAGTTTGCTTTTCTTTGTCTTTTTCACATTTTAACTACACTGATTGTTTACTACTGATGCATTGGCACTTCCCTCTGAGTGAGTCAGATTAAAAAGCAGCCGTAATAATCACTAAGTGATACTGGAAAAAATGACTTGCTCCATCATACACTTCACTTCCACAAACCACAGCCCCCCTCTACCAATCTGGATTTGCACTTGAGTCTGTTCAAGTTCTTCTGTACAGTGAAAGGCCAATTCAAGACCCTCTATGCTCTTGGCCCAAGCTTCTGTCTATAAATGCTTAGCACCTCATACTGGCTCCAGAAAACTCATTTCCAAAGTAGTAACAAATACTAAATGGCCTATTTAGAAAGTCCCATAAAATCTGAAACAGAAGGGGGAGAGTCCGGACTGGCAGATTCAGGGTTGCAGGCCATCAGGTAGGAAGCTGCCGTTTCCGCCAAGGCCCCCGCTACCTACCTGAGACAGGCGGGCTGCCACTCACCCGCTGTTTCCCCTGATTGGAAACGATGGCCACCTTGTTGGTGAAGACCACCCAACCTAACTTGTGGACGCTGCCTTTGCAGCCGCTCCTCACGTGCAGCTTAGGGACCGTGGAGGTACACAGGGCTCACAATGGCAGAGGTCACCCTGGTGTTTCCATGTCAGCCATCTCTCCTGGAACTCAACCCACTCTGAAAAACGGAATGACTTCTTACCTATGTAGGGGCCTGGTTTTAAAACAAGTTGCTGAGTATGCTCTTGTCCCTTGCCGGACATTGGCACTCTGCATGTTTAAATATTTGCTTAGATGCGTTTCTCCTGGAGCCCTGTTCTTAGCACAACTAGGAGGGGCTTAGAACGTGCCCAGGGCCTCACTTTCCTGGAGGACGGTCCAGACTCTGGAGCCAGAGCAGTTATAAACTGTGTGACGTTGGGAAAGACACTCCATACCTCATTTCCTCATCTGTAAAATGGGATAATACAGGGGCCTCAAGAATATTTATAGGTATCGAATGGTTTTATACATGTGTCAAATACACATCCATCGTTCTATCTAAGTTGTTTCAATTTCATTTGAAAGAATTATTATGGCCAGCTGAAGGTATGGAGAGCAGAGTGGTAGAATAAAATGTCATTTGGTGCATAACAGCAGCTAAGAGGAAAAGGAAAAAGTCCTAGTCTGCCTGTATGCAAGGGCAATCCTGATGTCTCCCTGACCAGTTTAATCAAATATTAATTGTCCACCTCCCTGTTCTGTATCCTAAATCCCGGGGGTGTCTCCCTTCCCTCTTTCCCCACAGCCAAGACTCTCGGACAAATGACAGTGCTAACGGGCATAGCCCTCCTGGCTCCCTGCACTAGTCGGTGAATCTTCTGGACACCAGTCCCACCACCCTCGAGCAGGCAATAGTTCTGGTGAAAAGTAACAAGAACCCAGTAAAACTACTGGAACTAGAAACGGTGGCGTGAATAAGAAAGAACACAGATCCAGGAGCAGAGGCCCATGCCTATGATCCTAATCCTAGCACCTCGGGAGGCTGAGACTGGAGGATCCCGAGTTCAAAGCCAACCTCAGCAATGGCGAGGCACTAAGGAACTCAGTGAGACCCTGTCTCTAAGTAAAATACAAAATAGTTCAGGGTGTGGCTCACTGGTGGAGTGCCTCTGAGTTCAACCCCAGTACCCCCAAAAAATAAATAAAAGAAAGAAAGAACACAGAGAGAAAACTGACAAGACTAGACAATTGATTGACATGTAAACAGGAAGAAAGAGGGAGGGGTCCAAGGACAGAATCGAGGTCCTGAGCTTGCGGTGACCCTGTTTAATCTGTGGATGACATGTCTACACTCAAGGCTACTTGATGAATACCACACTCAGAGCCACAAAGCAAGACTGCTCTCTTGGGCTCCAGAGCCCGTAACCATCTGCCTGCTGGGCGTTTCCACTGAGAGCCTCACAGCAATATGCACTCAACAGGCCCAAGCCACCCTTGTCTCCTGGCATGGCCACTCTTCTAATGCCCTGACTCGCCACCCACTTGACTGCTTAAGGCACAAACCTGGACACCATCTTTGTCCCCTCCGTCCTCCTCCCCACCTCTGTCCAACTGAGAAGCACCACTGTTACCAGCCCAAGGCCACGCCTGCACCTCCAACCTCGCTGCCAACCGTCTGCCCAGAGCCTTAGCTCAGTGCTGAACTGCCAAGGCCACGATGCCCCGGCCTCTACCTGGCCTTGGCTCTGTTTAGCTAAAGGCTGCCGATGACACAGACACGGTAAAGTGAATAGCTTGCTGAAAATGGCTTCTCAGCATAAGAAGCGACACTTGTGACCGACTTCAGAAGCTCCCTGTTCACACCCAGGTGGATTCTCCAGGGTCTTGTCTCACTTCTCTCCTCCCAGAGCCCCCACACTGCTCTTTCTTCCGAGTCTCAGAGTGCACATTCCCCACCCCAGGGCATTTGCACGTACTTTTCTTTCTTCTTGGAACATGGCCTTCCTTCGGACCACTGAACTGTGTCTAATTAATGTTAAGTGAACCTTCAGGTCACAACTTCACATCACTTCCACAGTGATTCCTTTACACAGTCCAGTTTAGGTTCCAGCCCAGTGTTTTCTTAAAGTATTCTGTTTCTTCTTATCATACACTCATCATAACTTATTGAAATGCCTTTTACTAATTGGATATCTCGGTAGACAGTGTGTTTGTTTTGAGGGCTAAATTTCCAAGTAGAATTTCCAGCGCATGGCCAGACCACAAGGCCTAGGAGAGAGAGGAGTGAAGAGGGACTGATGTAAACGTGCAACGTTGCAGGGCCATGAGGTGGTGGAGGGGGGAAGGCGAGGCAGAGGGAGTCCAGGGAGAGGGCTTTGACAAATCCTGCATCACATTTAGCCCAGGAGGGAAGACAGGGAAGGTGGGGCGGGGGAGAATGAACAAGAAGATTCAGAAAAGTAACCAAAGAAGAAGCAAGTTTTAAGAGAGGCCGGAAATAACAATGGTTTGTGCTCACTATTATATCCCTGATCTCCCGAAAGAAGCCTAACACAGAGCAGATGCTAAATGAATATTCATCAAATTAATAGCAAGGGTTAAAGTCTTCCGGAAACTACCAACAGGAAATGTATAAATCAAATGTGACACCTTTCTGCTAACTAAATAGTCATGATGAAATAGCTAGTGAATATAAGTGAAAATAGCCCAGCTCTCCACATTGTAAAAACAAACAGTGCTTATTCTTTCTTTTTTTTTTTTTTTCTATTGGTCCTGGGAATTGAACTGGGGGGCCCAGGGTTGGGGAGTGGCAAGAGGGCCCCACCCCTGAGCAACATCTCCCTGACATTTATTTATTTATTTACTTACTTTTTTGTTTATTTTTGTTTTGAGACAGAATCTTACTAAGTGCTGAGGCTGGCTTTGAACTTGTGATCCTCCTGCCTCAGCCTCCTGAGCCACTGGGATTACAGGCGTGTGCCAGCATGTCGGGTAAACATTTTGCTTTTTAATAAGCTATGTTGCTATAGAGGTGGAAAAATGAAAAGGAAAACAATTGAACTAGGTAAAGTGATGTGTTTATTCTATAACTGAAGTTTTTGTATCCCACTCCTAGTGTTTCACTGCAAAACAAGATTTACAGCTGAATATGAATACACTTCTACTTTCTCTCAAATTAAGAAATAACATAAATATACAGAGGGACTCAATTTTGTTAATGTAGTGCTCCATTGCAGCTGAGAATATGGCTGAAAAAGCATGTCACCGACACCTCTGAAGTCACTTGTTCCTGTCTACCCAAGGGCACACATAGATATGTACATGGTTTTTTCTTTGCATAACAAACGATTATTTTCCTTTTCACCTGATCCCAACAGCTGGACCCTCCCCTGGAGCCTAGAACTCTGCTAAAGGAAGTTCCTTCAGTTGACAAAGCTCTTCATTCAAAGAAGAATTTATGCAGGTTGATGGATTCTCGGCAAGTCATATTCCATCAGGCAATAAAGGTCGGACAGTAAGCTTGTGTGTCTCCAGCGTAGCTCCTAAGCAAAGGCTTCTCCACTTGCTTATTTTGGAAAACTTTACCTTTTTTATCCCTCTTAGTAAAAAAGGGTTCTTTTCTCCTCTCAAAGTCAAACCACCCAAATCCCCCAAACACTTGGCACAATCATGTGCCCATTTATTCTTTCATCCAATATCTTTCTCTTTTTTAACTTTCACTTTGAGACAGGGTCTCACTGAGTTGCCCAGGCTGGAGTCCAGCTTCAATCCTCCTGCCTCAGGCTCCCAGGAACCGGGGATGACAGGTGTGTGTGCCCATGTGCCTGTGAATGCTGATCAGTGGCCACGGTGACAGCTGATGGATGGGATGGAATCACAGTTAGGAGAAACCTCCGTGGTCCTGCCAGGGTCATGAGTCTAGAGAGCAGCACAGTGACCAGAAGGGGCCTGTGAGAGAGGACAGCCCAGCGCTGTGGGGTGAACGGAAAGCTGCCAAGGTCCCTCAGTGCGAAGATCCAGATCTGCCCGTGGTCAGTCAGGGCAGGGACAGAAAGTCACACTCAGGATGCGCAGGGCGACCGTCTACCTCCACAGTGGAGTCCTGACCTGAGCCCAAGTCCTGCCCAGCCCCTGCTGTCTGTGGAGTCTCCGCGCCTCATCCCCGTGGGCCTGGGATTGCACGTCAGAGAACAGAACCCAGAGGAAAGGAGGATCAGAGCATCCACGGCAGGTGAGAAAACGGGCGCTTCCCCGAGGCCCATCTTCCTCCCCAGAGCAGGCCTGACTCTCCTGCTGAAGCCAACTCATGCCTAGGTGCCTCGCAAGGGGCCAGACAGGGCCATGCGAGTCAGAATCCGTGCCACCAACACAGGGGAGGACCTTTTCTCTTGTGGCTTTGAGGCTTCTAATAACCCACAGTTTGCAAATATCATGATTTTAAGTTTCCCTGTGTCCTCGCCAGTCCTGTTGGCCAAGACAGTGTTCCTATCACTGTACGGTATTGGTCACTGTCCCCCCCGTGAGCCTGCAGGTTTGGAGTATTTCTCCAGTGACTCCTCAGCATTACTGCCTGCTCTCCATCCCTGAAAACAAGACCCACGTTCCAGAGCCTCTCGTGGGCGCGCAGGCCTGTGACTGACCACCTCGTTGACTGACCAGGCCCTTTCTCTGATGACCCTGCCCAGATTGACATGTTTTGATGGCTCTCCTCCCTTTACTTCCCCTGTCACACTGCTTCATGCGTGTGACCACTCCGTGTGCTCAAATCCCAAAGAACAGAGACACCTCTGGACTCCCTGCAGCGCCTGTCACAGCGCTGAGAGTGGAGATCTGAGCCATATTCATTGTGGCTGATGGACTTGACCTTCACCCCAGGTGGGGAAAAGCAGCACTCAGCCAGTCACCAGCTGGATGCTGAATTCAGTGAACAGGGCTTGAACAACACACAGGAGTGAACTCACATCCCTAAATATTTATCCCAGGATTTGCGAAATTAAGCAAAAACAGGTTGTTATTTGTTTACAGTCTTGACTGTAGTAAATTAAAATCTGTATGCAGTGAGTATGGGTATATTTACCCCTTCAACTGCAGCCCACCCTCACCCTGTAAGGCACTTAGAGCTTTGTGACTTCAGTGGGAGGGACTGGAGTTAAATGCGCCTGGACTCTCCCTTGGCAGACTGACCTGTCCTCCCAGGCCGTGGGCTCCAGGAGGACAGTACCTGTTCACTGGGGTCCTTGGATGCAACAGGTTGATGAAGCAGTTCATGCATCTTCTAAATATGTGAGAAACAATGACTTCACCCCGGGGTCGCACGGAGGTGGTCATAATAAAGAATAGCTAATATGCAGCCTGGGTGCCACGTTCCCTGCTCAGAGTTTTATAGTCACCACCTAATTCTGCCCCCTCAGGAGCCTGTGAGGGAGACATCGTCATCCCTATTTGGGAGATGAAGTGAATTGGCCAGGTGAGGTCACAGAGTCAGTAACTGTGAAGGTGCCACGTGAATCCGGCTGAGACTGGGACATCTGAAGCACTGAGGGAAGAGGGAGGGAGGTGGAGATTCCTGGGCCCTGGGTAATTCCTGAGGCTGGAGCTGAGGCTACAAAGGGAGGACCACGGAGGAACGAGAGGTTTCAGGAGGTCAGACCTGATTAACAGAACAGTTTCATTGTTAGGACTGATAAATCGTACACTGCCCATCAGTCCATCTAGGGAGTAGCAGAATGTCCCAGGGAAGTAGATCATTTGCATTTGAATATATAAGCAGCAGATCCTGTAAAAAAAGATTCCATTTAGCAGGGAGGCATGACCTTGGTATTTTGCAGGGCCAAATTGGTCTTTAACCGGCATTGCTAGCTTAGGCTTCTGTTCTAGGTAACTCACTTGCTGGGAAAATAACATTGTCTATCAGAGTCAAGGCTATTTAATAAATAACAGTAGAGGAGGATTTTTCACACTCGGGCTTAATGTCTTTGGGCAAATTATCTTCACCTGTGACTCACTTTCCTCATTCAGCAATGGGGAGAGTAAAGTGTTTGCTTCACAGGACTGTGGGGGGCAGTAAGTATGCTCCTCTGCTTCCAAGAATAGAACCGAGGAGGTGCCAAGTGGATCTTGTGCTGCTGCTTCTATTATCCGTGGAATATTTGGCTACTAACCCTGGTCACAAATTTCCTATGGACAAATCAGCACTCATGATAAGACTGATGCACAGCTGCTTCTGCCACACCAAACAGGACGGAGTGCTTCAGGAATTTTTATTACCAAAGACGTTTGTTTGGTTTGCGGTGTGGGAATGCAAGTTCCGGAGAAAGTGACTGCACAGGACCTTCCCTCCTACCTCTCTTTGCCCTCTTTCTTCTTGTGAATCGTGACTCCTCAAGCCCATGACCCACACCCAATCCTCACCAAGGACAGGAAATGTGGACATAGATGGTAATACAAACTCACCAATCTCACTGTTCAACAGGCAATTTGTCTATAATAACAAGTCTCAACTGTTTAAAAATAGAGTTAAAATTAAGCATAATTTTCTTTAAAAATTGGCTAGTATTAGTCAATTGAAATTCATTTCTTTTTTTTTTTTTTCCCTAAATACACACTCGTAATAATAGGCTTTTTCCCTCCTGCTAACTGACTTAAAAGAATTTCAGTTGCATTTAGTATTTAGAGGTTAAGTGAGTACAAAGACACTCATACTAAAGGGACAGAGGAAGCCACCTGCAGCTCCCTGCAGCAGCCAGCGAGCCCTTCCACAGGGAGGGGAAGGCACGGGCACCTCAGGAGACCAAGGGGCACTGCGCAGATGTGTCGCACAAGAGCGTCCCAGGCAAGCAAGAAGCCCCTAAGAGGCAGCCTGAGCCCTGTGTGAAAACCCCTGATTCAACCCAGCTGCGGGGCGCCTGGCTTACGCTTCACTTGTTACACTTAAATCTTTGCCCCAATAATGAGATGAAATATTTTGTTTCTCTTTGGTGAAAGGAATAAAATCTGTAAAATGAGCAGTTAAAATAACATCTCGCGTGTCTGTATGAAAGCCTCATGTTTGCAAAAAACAGCTGAAATGGTACATGTGTCTCATTTAGATAGATGCTAGTGGACATACTAGTAAAATAATTATTATTAAAATTTCATCTATCCCTTCATTTTGTCATTATTATTTAAAGGGTCAAAGCTGTCCATGTAATGTCTGGATTAAGATACCAATCTGTACCAGCTCTTATTTCATAAGACTCTTTGCTCTGTAGAAATCTATGTCAACTTAAGTGAACAAATGACAATTTTCTTATGGATCAAGAAAATGTACATCTGCTTAAATTCGCCATCTATAATAGCTTTTTCAGACACATTTATTCTCTAGAAACAAATTTGGCATTTGACTCTGATCTCTTGTGACCCGTGAGATGGTCTTAATGCTTCCTTTTGTTTAAGGTTCTCAGAAACACGGACTTAATTAGAGCCGAGCACACGGTGATTGATTTCATTCATGCAAAACTTGCTCTATATTGTACTGTGCATAATGTTATATGGCACATTCACTTTTATTTTGTGCATTTATAATTGCTATATGTTTTGTATGAAAAGAGGTAATTTGAGCTGTTGAAGGAGCTATGGTGATATTATAAAATAGAACAGACAGTCACACCGTCAAGGAATGTCATTTTCACATTTTTAAACTCATGAGTGTTCAACATTGAACTACTAGAGTTTTAGTGCCACGTCCCATGATATATTTTATAGTATATATATCTATTGATATATTGACATCTATATCTATTATTATAATACTATGTTATATATTTATTATATATGATATACATTGATATGGATATGATATCTACTGACATGCTTACCTGTCTACATAACATTCATCAGATATTCATTGTATTAGACTCAATTATATCTTGTAACTCAATACATCTTGCTAATATATTTGGTCACGTCACATGTATTACAAAGTCACTTTGTAAGATAACTTTTTCATAGGACACTCAGAAATACACAAACATGGCTCTTGACCCACAAATCACAAAACAGGAACAACAATACTTAGACCTACTTGTGGAGCAGAGTATTCTTACTACAATGGTCTTCTGCATGTGTACAAGACTTCTTTGTATATTCCTGCAGCTAGGCGGGAAATAAAAACCCTTTGGATTGTTTGAGTAAATACCAAGCTGTTACATATTAGTTCAAGTAACTCTATGAGATAAATATTGATTCAGACATGTAATAAATCTATGAAGATGACTTCTCCGCGCTTACTTTGAAGAGAAATTCCCCAGCGGGGCAAGGATGTCATTTCCTTGATCGCAGATGCGGTTTTAAGACCTGTCAAGGAGGAAGCATGTCTAGCTTAGGCAACTCTGCTCTTCCCCAGCTGAGGAATGCAAGCCAGGGTGTACTATTATTGTTAGACTACAAAGATGAGACCACCCCAGTGGCTCGTGTGAACACTGTCACAGCTGCTTCTCTTCCCTTTGAAATCGTTCAGGGTGATGCATGAAGAAGGGGCTGCTTTTATCAGCCTCCCACTCAGGGTCTGTTCAGCCCACTGAGGAAAATACTTGTGATACACTGCCGACAGAAAACAAAACACAGCCCACACAGCGGGCTGCTGCTCCAGGACGTTATTATGCCAATCAAGGCCTGCAGCTGTGATGGAGAGCATCCGCTGACTCCACAGGCTTGCCACAAGGACCTGTGCTTCATTTATCAGTGTTCATAGACCTCCATTGTCCCTGGGCAAGGGGAGCCCCTAAAAACCCCTGGATCACCAATGCTGACATGCATACATGGATGGATGGATGGATAGATAGGCAGACAGACAGACAGGATGAATGAATATATGTATGTATTCCTTTCCACAAAGCACCCCTTTGCTCCCATTAGATTGAATCTAATGATTAGCAGAGGGAAAAAGTTTGAGCTGCCAACTCTACATCACTAGTAACACATTAAAATGAATTTTACTTGTAGCATTAACAGCATATTGCAATACATAAATTATACTTTTCATCTTTACAAAACCTTAAATGCAATTTTTTTTCCATCCACAGATAAGAAAATGAAATTCATGAAAATTAAGTAGCTTGATCAAGAGTATAAAGCAGGAAAAATATCTGAGATTTAAACCAAGTTTGTAATTTTTTTCCCATCATATTACCACAACTCTAGGATCACACTTTCTGTTATTTATTATTGTGACTGCATTTGGAATCATATTTGGAATGCATTCCGTAAGAAGGATCAGAAGAACTCTCCCTTTTGTTAAAATATATAGTATTTCTATTTCCTGAGGGACCCTCCAAATTTTCTGTTATGACTATTCAACTCTAAAAGACATCTTAGAAATAATTCAATTTTTTGTAAAGAAGTAAATATTTTAGTATTATAGAAAGTTAATAAGTGCATTTATAAATTATTTGCTTGGAAATGAATATTTCTTTAAAAAATGCCCTTAATATTCTTATGCATTATCAATACATGAGGTTCTATAAAAACTAAATGGACTAAAAATACATGTAGTTGGTGACATGCAGCAAATCATCAGGGAAAAGTGAAGTGCGTCAAATATTAATAAGCAGAGGCTACAGTAAATTAATTATATGCATATCTAAATGAAAAGAAAATGTGGATCATAAGCAAAGCTACCATAATGTAAATGTACAAAGCTAAACTATTATGATTTCCTCCCACACTCCCAAACTTTAGAGAGTCTCAGGCACATCCTGGGTGCACCTGGTGCACACCTCTCCTGGGATGCAATCCTGGCTCTGGGCTCTGCTCAAGAGAAGCACTCAGCTTCTAATTCACTTTCCTTCTTAGCCAACAGCTCCAACCAGCTCCTTCGTTAAACTCATTTTGGCTTCTTCACTATGCTCCTCTTTGCCAACCTTTTCTTCTTTCTAAAATTTCCATGCAGATTTTCCTATTGGATTTGAGGTTCAACATCATTTCCCAAGCTTCAGTTCGTGACCTTTCAAACCACCTTGAATTTCTTTTACTGGAGAGGTTTGCTGGGCCTGAGAAGGATGACCTCCATCACTGTCAAGTTGGCCTGGGACTCTCCTTTGTTAGCTCCTCCTCACTGTAACTACACTTTAAATAAGAAAAGGGAGTAGTAATTGGCCTGCATTCTATCACCAAAGAAATAATTGCAATTCACTTCTAGGCAAACCATGAAGAGAGTCTGCCTGTGGAGTTGTCCAGGTTGACTCTATCGCCCTTTGCTCTGAAGCATCTTAGATATTCCTTTCTGCATTTGAATCAAATGCATATCCATGTGCAAATCAATCCTGTGTTTAACATTGCAAATAAAAATGCTCACTATTAACAAATCCCTCATAATAAAAATTTTCCATCTAATTAGAGAAAAACTGACAATTAATTTTTCCATTTGTTATCTATGAAAATCTGTGGCAAAATCTTATATAACCACCTTGGTAATATGGATTATTCTTAGCTGAAACATAATTTCCCACCTTTATCACTGAAACATAGACAAGGACTTTGATTTCCTAAAATAGCATGCTTTCAGTGTTTACATTTAATCTTATAAGTTATACTCATTTGCAAAAGATTTTTTAATAAGAACACAGATCTGTATCTGCCTCTGAGGATTAAAATTGAATTTAGTCTGAAGAACAGATGATTGATTATAAAAGTTTCTGAAATCTTCAGGTCAATTCTATAATTATGGCCGTGCAAATTCCGTACTAGAGTTTAAGTAAAGCATATTTTACATAGTCTTTATTTGGAATTTTTCAGTAACTAAGTATTTTATTCTAAATAGCAAAACATTACCAATGTTCATTTTTAATATGGTAAAGATGTGTGTCGGTCATATTTTAGAATGAACAGACCTTCTTTATTATTCAACAGGAGAGCACTGAGACTTTCCACAATCATGACATCTGTTACAGGACTCCTTTATTCTGAAGAAAAATATTAATTTCCATTTTTAAATATACTATCAAGGCTTAAATCCATCTAACAGATTGACAAAGGATAGTAAATATCTTATGAAGAGGACTTGCTTTAGGCCATAATTATCTTTCTTCTGGGTCAATTTCAATTTGGATCACAATTTTTAACTAGGGAGAAAATAGAGAATATTTAATTTGCATCATGTTCCTGAACAATACAAAGATGAAAAGTCAGGAGTGGACTCACAGGCAATGAATAGTTTCTTTGTTTGTGGTGCAGTAATATTTTGGTGAAACTTCTATAGACTACCATCAGTAAAGGCTGGATGGTTTTCATTTTCAAATTATTCTAAAACTGCTTGAATAAAAATGCTGTTCTGACAGAATGCCAAACTTCTATAGAACTGAATGACTTCCAGTTTGGTTCATGTAGACTCTTTACTGGTAGTTAAGAATGTACCCTTTGAGTTCTTCCAAAATGTGCATCCTTCTGAAATTTCAGAAGGATTTGAAAATATCTTCAAATTAGAGTGAAGTCATATTTTAACATTACCATACAGAAAATGACTGACTCTGAATTAAAAACATACTCATTGAGGGCATGTTATGTGTAAGACACTCTGCTGGGGACAGGGCAATATGGAAATTAATCATTTTTATAATCCCCACCACTGCATCCAAGAGAATTTAATATAGTCTTACGGCCAAGAAAATTGATGTTGGCTTTTTCCCTTCAATGCCCAGGTTGCAATGTGTTGGAGCAGCACAGAAAAGTCCCAGTGCTATTTCAGAGAGCAACTGATGTGCTGACCCTACAAAGGAGAGGTCAGGTTGTACTCAAAGGAAAGTGCCCCTGCTATTGGTTGTCTATATGTGGAAGTGAGATGAAGATCTACTCTCTGATGTTAGGAATGCTCGAATCCCATTTTTGAAACATATTTACTATAATGTACATATTTACTATAATGTACTTGAAAATGCTGATAGGCTTAAAAAGTAACAGTTGACAAAGAACTCTCAGTCAAGCACTGGAGATGTATTCCCCAAATCCGTCGGCACCCACATGCTGTGGGTTTCAGACAAAATGCTTTGTGGTCACCTATTCTGTCCAGGCATGTTTAGTCATAAACAATGAGCTATGGCTTTAAAAATAAGGTTAGATGGAAGAAATCATTTAAAACAGTTAAACTTGGAGCTGCGCTGGTTGCAGTGGTGAGGAGAGCAAAGGTATGAGTGGCAATGTTTCCCCTGACCCTGGAGTCCTCTTTCGCTCTAGTGTGAAATCACTGCATACGAGGATCCAAAATGCTTCCAGAATGTTTTAGTTGCCCTTCAGATAATCACTTAGGTACAGTCACTTCAAGAACAGAAACTCAATGCGTGACAGTCTTTATAATTACCACCCTGAATGTTATACAATTCACAAAAAGTAAAGCAACCTCTTGTGTGCAATAATCTAAATACCTCTATTAAAAAAAGCATTCACTGGAATAAGAGGAATGTTATAATAAAGCTAAAAGCTTAGCATGTATGTTTGCATGTCAAAATGCCACTGCGTTTCCCTTTCTGAAATGACATGAATTGCTGCATTAACTTGTGCCTAAAGGAGAGTACCCTTCAAAACCAAGCTTTTCCTGAGCTGCAAATGTCCAGAATTTTATAACAAATGGGAAAATTCTGAATAACTCAGAAGAATCATTCTTAGGATAAAGAATATTTCAAGGTAGGAAGAATTCTTTAGATATTGGTCATAGGCAGATGGGCATACATATAACTAGTTCTGACTTTCTTGGACAAAGTTTGAAAGGATGTAGCAAAATTGTGTCTGTCGTTCATTAGGTATTTATTTCTTAACTTCTGTAAACATGACCAAGTTATCATTTGAAGTAGCTGAAAATCTTGGGTTAAGAATAAAACTCTTGCACATAAAATGAAATTGAGTTTATTCTGATGAAAGAGAGAAGTGTAAAGATTCACAGTATTGCAGACAGGCAAAAGTCAGCTCTTAAGGAAACTACAGAGAAAACAAAAGAAAATGTGTAGCACTTTTCGTGGTTTCTCAAAAACGGGAAACAGTTTGCCAATATATTTATGCCTAATACTTCTAGAACTGTAAACCTGAACATAGAAGTTCACAGTGACAAAAATCTACATGAAAATGAAATTCAAGACACTTTTAAAGTAGCCATAATGTCCGTGATGGTTCTAGCGTTTCTTCTGCACATTTTAATTCCAGATTAGTGGCATCAAATTTATGTTTGTATATATTTCAATCCAAAAAATAGACACTCATATGATACATTGTTTTTGAGTGCAAGTTCATTAAACAAAGAGGAAGAAAAACAGAATTTTTAAAACCAAAACTAAGGTTTACTGCAACTGAAACAATGAATCATGTGATAGGACCATTAAGTGTGGGACCCGGTTGGCTGTAGTCTGGAATCTTCTACTGAGCAACCCGAGTGAACACCCTCATGTCTCTGTTCCAATAATAATAATAATAAATGAAGGTTCCTTCACTCCAGATTACCAGAATGGGAAAGATGATCAACCACCCTGCCTCAGGGACCAGGAATTCTCCTCCAAAGTTAATGGACCATCTAACTGGCAAAGATGAATAGACACCTCGAAAGCCTCTCTGCTTCCTGCCTGTCCCTGGTAACATTAGTGGCTTACTGCAGGGCCCCAGGAGGCAGGACTTTCAAGGAAACCAGCAGGAGCTCTGCAAACTTGCTCTGTTTTCCTGTGGATGACAGCCAGTACCCATTTCTCCCAACATGCAGGGGTCCAAGCTTTCTGGAGGCCAGCTCTGGGGACAAAGGTGCTTCTCCAAAGCTTGTTATAGATAGGAACATTCGGACTGAATGAGAAACACAGTCAACAAAAGCAAAAACTACCAACTCAGAACAGGCAATACAACACACACTTCCTTCCTGGCCTTTCACGCTTTACAAAGACCAAACTGGATTCTTTCTGTTGTACACAAGAAGCTAAGTCATTGAAACTGCTTTTTTTTTTTTTTTTTTTTTTTTTTGTGTGTGTGTGTGTGTGTGTGTGTGTGAATCAGTATTATAGAACAGGACTTCTAAAGGTCATCTAAATGAAGTTTTGATTTTTGTACTTGGAAAATGAAGATAAAATAACACCAACCCAAGATCTATGGTTTTTTCGTGTTCTTTAATTGACATGACCCAAGCACAAAAAAAGCTTCAAATCTCTCATCTTGTTGGGAAAAAGAAAGAAACCCTGACTGTGACCAAAGATAAACACAACCCAGCTACTTCTGCATTCAGTTGGCTCTAAAGTGAGTGAACTGTTGGAATCAAAATGTCCCGTTCCCTTTGTGTTCCTGCAAAAAGCTGCCCTTCTCAAGAAAAATCGCTATAAATTATTCACTTGTTATATCAAATGTACATTTTTATTGAGCATCAAGTAATCAGGCTCCATTGGATAGAAGTTTATGAAACTCAACTGTGAAAACTGAAATAATGTACCCTCATATGAAAATCCGACAACAGTTGTAAAATAAATTTAACATAGTCAAGTACTTGTAAATTCGGTATTTGTGTTTAAAACTTCACGTTGAATTTGGGACCCACATTGAATTTGGAACCCAATAGAAGCACTTTGAATTGTGTTAAATTAGTTTTTAATTGGTTTTTATTGTCTTTAATCTTTGTAAAACTTAATGTTATTATTTTCTTTTAATTTCTGAAATAAGACTTTGTTCATCTTGATGGAATTTGAATCTAGTTTATATAATGACATGAATGTCAAGCAAAATGACAATATTCTAAATGATTCATTATTAAATTCCAAATTGTACTGCTAGAATATGTTAAATACACACACACACTCACATGCAAGGCATATACTACATGAATTATTCTTGTGCTAAGTGCCTGCTTAAGTTACCATATGGGAATGAACTCTAACTTTAAAATGCAAGAACTTAAGATCCAGAGATTCATTAGATTCAATATCCCCTCTCTGGATGCACAGAGCCATTTTGGAAGGTAATGAAAGCCATTCACAAACTAATGTAAAACCCTTAAACTTGAACTTGCAACTCATTTCATTTTGTGATACTGGTATAAATTTTACTCATAACATGTTAATATAGAATAAGGCATATTATATTACTTTTCCTAAATGTATCCTTTTCTACTCATTATTTTTAACATACTTGGAAATTCACAAGCCATGCCATTTCAGTTTAACTTACGTTATTTTATGAAGTTTAGTGAAGGTGGCTTTTATAATTTCATCCCTAGAAATAAGAGTCCAAATTTTTATATTTGTTTTATAATCTTTTACCCCCCAAATAATTTACATTCCCTTTTTAGAATCCTTATTAATTGTAGCAACCAAACCATATACAACATTTTCAATGCTTAGACTATTTATATCCTATATGACCATTTATTTAATTTCTAACTTTTTTTTGTTTTGATTTTTGGAAAATAACTGCTATGTTCAAGAGATTTTTATATATAATTCCTAGATTACTCTGTATTCTTTAGCATCATAAAATATTCCTTTAATTTTCTCTTAGATGTAATAACATTCATATAAATTCTGCTATACTTAATTTCATAATAAACTCAGCACACTCTTATAGGATAAAAATGCCTGCTTTATTCACAAGTGAAATTCAGCATTATCAACATGGCTGAGATCATCCATACCAATCACAGCACATGGCTCCACAGCTGAATATGAGATGGTTGGTACTATTCACCAGGATCATTACTTTATATATTGAAGAAATAAAAAGTGGTCCTCCCAGTGTGCAATCTTGGTTAAGAATAAGGCTTTTACATTAATTTTCTCCCACCCCAATCACGTGGCGTGCATTTTCTGTCAGTCATCATGGATTGTTCTCTGAGTGGGGCGATGGGCTTGGTCCTAGGGACGCAGTAGGAGGCAGGACCAGGGGATCCATGCAGAACCTTTCTGAAGGGCACACTCGAGGTAAAGTGCTCCACAGACCCTGCAGATGTGGACACTTTCTACTTTCTTGCCATGTTTCCTAGACTTTGAAGTTGTGTATTAATTGGGCCATTTAATATATCAAAGGATAAAGTCCAATTTA
Organism: Marmota flaviventris; assembly: GCF_047511675.1. Classification (NCBI taxonomy): domain Eukaryota; kingdom Metazoa; phylum Chordata; class Mammalia; order Rodentia; family Sciuridae; genus Marmota; species Marmota flaviventris. Next base: position 140,081,574 of record NC_092504.1, read on the forward strand.
TGTGATCAGCACCTCTTTTCTTATGTATGTTATTTGCTTGCAATATAAAAATTGTTAATTAGGTCTTTGTATATTAACTAATCAGAACGGAAAGTAACAAAATAGAGTAGATATTATCATCATTATTTTGTGGATAAAGAAACTGAGATTCATCAACATTTAGGAAATTCCTCATCATCATGGAGCTATGTCAGGGAATGAGCCATGTTTGAAACTTGGCCTCTCTGATTCCAAAACCCAGGATCTGATCTTTCTAGTCCTTGTGGTCATAATTCTTAAACCTTGTGGTGTCATAATTCTTCACAACTCTCAACAAACCACATAGTTGATTCGAGGGTTATTCAGCCTCAGTATGATTATCATGATAAAATTGCTAACTCTTAAGAACGAAAAAATCCAATTAAAATGACTAAGTAAATTGATTATATATCTAAACCCGAACGTCAATTAATTTTCAGTCATATAACCCACAGGTACAATTATGAAGTCTTGAACCTTTTCAAAAACATACTAAAAACATCTCAGAATTTTAAGAATCACATTAATTTTTGTATGATAAATCATTGACTCTCAATGGAAATACAACAAAGCAAATATTCTTATGAATTATAATTTAATAAATTATTATTCATAATACTTTTACAAGATTTCTGTTTGTACTTTAGATACATAATATTAACTCATATATCACATATATATTCAAATATATAAATTAATATTTTTTTTCTGAATAGATGATTTTGGTTTAGTGTCAGCAGATATGTATTCAAATGTCCAGTAGAAGGGTTCTACAAATGATTTTCCCATTGGAAGTACTATTGATACTCATTTCTAAAAAGAGCTACAAATGTTACTATAAGGATTTTTCTTTCTTCTTTTATCTTTCATTGTATCATTTTTAATTAATACCATTACTGGTTGGCCTTTCTACCTAGATGTCTATATCTTTCTCCATATAATATGTATCAAAGTATAGTACTGAAGTATACATATATGATATATCATGTATATTATAATATATATAGTCTACATCATCTCATGAGTGGTAATATGTACCTGTGGTTGATATTCATTAATTAAAGGTATAGGAACCCAAATTAAAGAATGTCTTCTTATCAGCTATCGTCATTAGATATCACACAAGGAAAACTTAATAATACGGACTTTGGTACTCTTCATAAGGAAACGATAAAAGCTGTCCTAGATCAATTAGGTTTGATGTTAACAAATAACATCAATCCTAATGCGCCCACTACTAGGGCTAGACAAGGCTTTAGGAAAGAAAAAAGATTAGGAAAACAAGGGCAAGGTATAGCAGCACCAATACAAATAGATCAAGGAACAGACAGACATGGGTTGGATTTTCAGAAAGGGCCACTGAGACAATCAAAATTACTTGGAAATCAGAAAGACCAGTGTGGGTTCCTCAGTGGCCCCTGACTAAAGAAAAGATACAAGTAGCCCATGATCTGGTCAAACAACAATTAGCGGAAGGACATATACAACCTTCCATATCTCCCCATAATACTCCCATTTTTGTCATCAAAAAGAAATCTGGTAAATGGAGATTATTGCAAGATACTGCCCGAACTCACACCAGCCGTCTACAATCACCGTTCTGGGGAAATCCACGTTCTCTGCCCAAATCCACCTCCACTGGGCTTCTATCTCCAAAATATACTGTCTGAATCCCGTGAGAACTCAAGGGGAACTCAGGCAGAAGGATACGCCCTATTCCCAGCAGGAATAATCTTAAACCTTAAACCTGGAACCTAAACCGGGAACGCCCTAATCCGCCTTGGTCCTTGAACAAGGTCACCTACATTCAATGTCACTGCAACATGGGGTACGCTGGCAAGGAAATTGTCATACCTACTTGGCTAATGGCTCCCAGCAAAAAGCTTAAGGTGATGGGCATGCTAATTACCTGATTTGATCATTACCCAATGGATACATGAATCAAACTTTGCATCATACCTCATAAATATGTACAAATATCGTGTTGATCAAAAAGTGAAGTTAATTTTTTAAAAATTCAAAGAAGGCTTTTGTTCTTTTATCAGTTTTCAGAAGCCTGCTAAATTAAAAATAAATATTCATTTTCATCTTTACCCCAAATGCTCTATTACTCATTAAAAATGCAACAAAGCTTTACATTCATTGTCTCTGGGTTCTCCTTTACCTTGACATGATTTATTGATGTTCTCACTCATTAAATACAAGTATCTATTAATTCCCTAGTGAACATATTGATATAGTTGGCTTTAGATTCTGCCTGTACCATGACTGTCAAGTTTCCCTAAAACTAATCCATAGAAAATATCCGTGGATTAACTAAATTGACATAAAAGCAACAAATGCCTTCTAAATTCAAAAGGGCAGTAACTGAATGCTGAACCATGCTTTCTCATGTGATTGAGTGCATCATACAGATACCCAAGCTTATTAGGATTTAGAAACGCAAAAAATGAGCAAGGCTACTCATTCAATTGGTTTGGGAAAGTGACCCCACATATTAATATTCTTATATAAATAAGCCTTGACGAGCACAGAGCCTGCCTCTGGGGCTCAAGGTTTTTTAAAGCATTTGCAGTTCATTCCTCCCAACTGATTCCTTTCAAGTAGCATAAATGCCAGTCACTGAATTATATCTTAAATGTTTGCCTTGCTGCCCTCACTTAGAGAAAGGGGGACACTTTCTTGAAGCACCAGAGAGGCGCAGCCAGTCAGCCTCAAGACACAGGACCACTGTTCCTATTCACAGCTTTGTTTTAAGTCCCCTTGTGTTTCCTCAACAAACCATGGACAATGGTGCTTCACGTCCCCTCCCAAGCCTGGCTGTCAATACCAGGTTGCTGAGCCCGGAATCTGCGAGCAGGCTGGAGCCAGGCTTCCCATGAAAATTAAGTCAAAGACTTGCTTCTTGGCTTCTTGTGAACCAAAAGACACAACCATAATTTTTCATCCTTTCCATTCTCACGTGTTGCAAATGTTCACTCGAGTCTCAACGCAACCAAAAAATGCATTAATTTTTCCAGAGTGGGTGCACCGTGCATGATTCACACGGTGCGTACCCTTCCTTTAATTTATCCAAAAGCAACAACAAAAATAAAATAAAATAAAAGATCTATCTCTAATTTTCCATTCAGTAGTTTGAATTACCTTATTATCTAATCACGTGGAAGAAAATGAGGTTTTTATCGTCATTAGCTTGTTGAGAAAAAATCAAAGTTTTTATCGGCCAAATTTTTATTCTTAAAACCCAAGTTTAGTCGAGTGACAACTTGTCTTTTTCCTACCCCTGACTGCACCACAACTTGAAAAACACAAAAGGAGAAAAACATTGCTGCCACTTTTATTTTAATCCCTCACATTTTGCAGTTGGTGTTGAAGTCAGATACACAAAATTACCCAGGGCTTTCCAAGATTTGCATTTAAAAGATTGCATACAAGCTTCAATACAGGTTGCTCTGCTGTGACCATAGAAACATCAGAAAAGTTAGAAAATTCAGTCCACTGAACTTCAAATGACTTTATTAAAGTGTCACTAATCAGAGTTAAAAGACACAGAGTTTTAGTGTTTGAGCTTACAAAGTGAATAACTCTCAAAGTCTAATGACCTACTAAACGAATTACTTATTTTTTTTTTTTAAGCTGGGGGTGGGGGGGACTTGTTGAAAGCAAATTAAATAAGAAAACCTTCATTGCCTTCTCCAAAAGATTGATCTCATACAGATAAGAACAGCTCGACTGAACTGTGACACTGAATACGGTGCTCTCTGGCTGGGCAGCTGGGGAAAAAAAAAATCTACCTGATTAAGATTTAAAGCCCTAATATGCATAGATTTGCTTAAATTGTACACAATGGGTCATTTTAAAGATAAATCTGTAACTCCACTTACAGAAAATATGTTGTTATATAAACTATAACCCTTCAAAACTCTAAGTGCACTCCAATTGAAATAGAAGCCAGAAATAAATTCCAACATGCAAATGTGAATCATAGTGCGCGAGAGAACAGTGTTGAGGAGGAGGAAAAATCTTTGAGTGCTACTAAAACTAATGATAAATATTAGCTGGGTTTGAACAGTAATAACAGCAACAGAAACCCAGGAAAAATTAAAGAAAATAATGTGCACGATCATCACTCCCCCTGTCTCTTCTAGGGTTCTTAAGAAGCCCTTAGACATTTCTTGGACCTTAAGCAGAAGTCAAGGAGGGAAGAGGCCTGGGGAGCACACGTGGGTGTCATTTCAAATAGAGAGTCCCCAGATGAAAACCCGAGACTGGCACCTTAGCCCTTCAATACTTTTCTTTATCAGAAAATATTTTCTCTTTTTTGCTCCAATGCAAAAAAAAAAAAAAAATGACATTGCAGTAATGAAGCAGGAAAATAATCTGATTTGTTCACTGTTTCCTCCGAGAGGCGCCTGGACACTGACTCAGTTCACCAGTTTCAGAAACCTGCTGGCCCCCCATACAGAGCAAAGTGTCAGCTACAGGAATTCCCATAGAGAAAGGCCTTTATTTTATTAGCCATTCACAGTATGACCTAAGTACACAGGTATCTTTTAAAGGTAAAAGAAACAAATGATTTGGAAGTAACAACTAAAACAGAAACAAAAAAAAATTTTTTTTTTCACTTACACATTGTGCTTCCTGGTAGTTATTCTTTTAGCCTTTACAGATCATTGCCATGTGCCAGGCACAGAGGTCACCCAGGTGGGGCTTACGTTTGGAAACCTAAGTAACTATAATTCAATGTGGAATTGCATTTGTGGTGTGAAAACAATTTTATGGGAGTAAGGGAATAAAACCAATCAATGCTACCTGGGGGGCAACTGAGGAATGGTTTTCATGAGCGCTCTGCCCTCAACAGTGCAGGAGGAGAAGGAAGGTAATAATGTCCACCAGTGTGGACGCCCAAAGCTGCAGGAGCAGCAGGCATTCCAGAGCTGGAGACCAGTGCTTGGGGAATGCTCTAGAATCTTCTGGTCAAGGAAAGTTTTGACACTAATGGATGATCTCCACCTCATTAAGTTCACAAGGAGAAACGAATCAAAATGGCAGCAGGCTCCTTGCCTTCCTGTGCTCAAGCTGTTCCTGTGATTACTTTAGCAAAGTGCACAATTTATTTAATAAAATTGCCTCTGAGTTTTCTTCAAGCAAGTTGGGAGATCCATTTACCCCAGGAAAAGGGAAGAAAGAATATTATATATAACCTTTATGATGCAGATAATCCGACTCAAAATCCACACACAATTCCTTTTGGATGTACTCTGTCAACTGTCAACTTTTACAGCACTTTTCAATATTGATCAGGAATGTTTTTACTGGAATACCTGGACGAGCACAGACTCCCACAATTAAAAAACAGTAATTTACCTTGCAAGAAAATCTCCCCTAATATGTTATTCCTGCTCACTTCGTCCTACTTATATAATAAACCATATCTTTATCAACCTATTTCTTACAATGGGATATGACACTAAGATCAGATGGATCCCTGTTTGGTCCTCATTTTACACTGTCCTGGTTTGAATTTACCTTTGAAAATGTCTCATGCTCTCTCTCTTTCCATGCAATTCGTATCCTTCCAAGGTTCAGCCTCTCCTGGGAAGCCTTTCAGATTAGCATACCTAATAATATGCCGCTTGTGTATACTTACGCAAGTTTTGCTCTATTTGTCTCCAACTATGCCTTCTCACATTCTCCCTCAGAGCAGGGTTGATGTCAGTGTTTAACTATATACTTGAGCAGTGGATTCTTATAGGAGATAGTCAATACTCAGATTTTAAAATATGTCCAAAAGTCTAAGATATGATGACCAAGACCACTACTTATAGAATATTAATTAATGAAATTAAAGTTTCTCCAAACTGAGCTGTTTTTGCTTTTTTTTTTTTTTTTTCTTTTTGTCAAATGGGATTGTCAATTACATAAAAATTCCTGTCCATTTTTAGGCTCAAACTTGACCATTCAGTGGATGCTAAAACTCACAGAAGGTGAGGTGGGCGGTGCCCGGGGTCCTGGTGCTGTGGGCTTCAGCCCCAAGAACCAGAGCTGCTTAATTCATCATCGTTTGTAAGCCGGTGCAGATGTGGCTCAGAATGACTGGGACAAAACACTAATTGCTTCCGAAAATCTTGTTTGCTCTGACCGGACGAGAGCAGATTGTCACTGTGCCCAAGAGCAGATGCAGAGAATGGAAAGCCCTATCTCGGTTTGCATGGGGGAAGCAGGGGCCTCCTTAGGAAAGCCACGGAGACTTATCAAACACCCAGAGTATGATTTAAAAGTGCAGAATGAGGGATTACTTAAAGTCAGCATTGCTTCTACATAAAATTACATGAGGTTTGGTCAGAACAGTAACTAACACACCTATAAAGAGATATTGGCCAGTAGAGTTCATTATTCCCCAATCTGAGTTCAAAATTATACAGCATTGATTTATTTATTTCAAAAGATTTATTCTAAAAAGCTGAACACGGGTGGAATATTTCTCTGTTTAAAAATTCTAACTTAATAGAACAACTACAAAAGGAAAATGGCAGCAAAAAGGAATGAACCAAAGCTCTATCAGGGGCACTGAATGTCTCATTTAATGTTCTTAGTTATGGAGTCATATTAAAAATTTTTATCTTTCAACCAGTTAATATTATAAAGATTAAAACCCAAATGTATATGTTGACATCTACAACAGTGTTCTATGTACCAACCATGATCATATTATATTTTACCAAATATTTATATTTAAATATTATGAATTTAATATTTAAATATATTTTCATGGTAAGAAAAAACCTAAAGAAAAATAATATTTCTAATTCTGAAGCAAAACTAAAGTAATTTACAATACAAAACATATAATTCATGTTCAGTTTAATTACGAGTTATCAATAAAGAACTGACCTCAGTTTTGTAAATAATGAGTGTGTGTGTGTGTGTGTGTAAAACTAAACTACACCATATATAGTCATCATGGAACAATTCAAATAACGGATCTTGGACATTTCTCTTGCTACATCTAGTAGCAGCCTAAATAACACTTCTTAGGGAATGAAATATTTTGAAAACAAGGTGAGGTGAAAATACAGATTAAAATGTATTATGCACTGTAAGAAGCAAAATATCAAAACAGATAACATGGTTATCATGCAGAGATAAGAAGCTCATTTAAAAAATCTAATGGAATGTGATGAAACAGAAATCGAAACACATACCCATCTTAAAATGTTAGAACTAAGAAATCTGATCTCTGTAATATGAAAAAAAAATAAGAGAAACATTTTTCAAATTAAATAAGAAACGGTGTGTTAAACTTAAAAATATCTTTCTAAATATATAAAAGATATCTCATGTTCTCTATTATAAAAATACAATTTAAATTTAGAGATATTTACATTATGAAAGTAAATATATTATAAAATTATCTAGAATTATATCAAGCAAAGATTTAATAAATTGCCTAAATATATCATTGATTACAAGCTTATTCTGAGAATGCATGTGTTCTAGGTAAGAACTCATGAAATACAAGGGTATATTCTAATTATTTTCATAAATAATCTCATTTATTTATTTTACTAACAAATCAAAATGTTTTTATGCAAACAGATTCAAAGAAGAAACTCAGTAATTCTCATATAATTTTTAGAGCTAAATAACCAAATAAGTATAAAATCTAGCTATATGGTTATTGAAAATTTTAATGGATATCTATTAATAATAAGTTAATTAATTAATGTTTTGACACCATAAGACAAGCTTTATGCACACAAAACATGGCATTTTTAATATATGGTTTTAATTTTTATTCAGAATATATAAATGCCAGTCACAGAAGTGGGTTCCAATCAGTCAACAAAGGGCTCATTGATTAAATTCAGCCACACCCAGTGGGGCTCTCAGGGTCTCCTGGATGGCCTTTAAATTATTTTTCCTCTTTTTGTTGGTACAGGTCTTGCCTAGCCCTGTAAATATAGTTAGATAAAAGCATCTCATTTATTTGAATGTGGAAATTCATATGTTTCCTGGACAAGAAATGACAAAAACCTATTTCTCCAGTGACTACTCCATGTGAAAATTTTAGATTAAATTAGGTCACTGAGGAGGTAGCTCAGATTTTAATTTATACTGTAAATAATAAATGGAAACAATATGTTTATAATTTCAGTTATGATATATTGGTAACTACTTAAATAATACTCAAAAATTTAGATACCATTATCCTAGAATAATAAGACCAATACAAATTTATGTTTTATATCATAAAAATTATCTTCTAATCACTGAGCTATAAGGTTTAGATTATTTGAGCCTAATAAAAATTTTCCTCTTAAAAATACCTTTATTTAAATTACTTCATTTTGTTAAGATTATATCCACCTGATGTTCTGAGCTTATCAAAGCCAATTGCCAAGCCAAAGCTTTAGAAGTTTACTGACTCAAAGAATAATTTTACATCACTCTTTGCTTTTTTCATAAAAAATCAGTTTCATGTAATAGTGAGATAATCATAAATTCATTCATCTATCATTCAATCAATGTTTAATAATGCCAAGTTCATTTTTACTTGGAAAAAGTTTATATTTTATATTATTTGAAGAATTGTTAGAACAAAATACTTTGAACTATTTTCTGTCAGTCACCTTTGTTTATATACCCTCAAATTGTTCATTTTGCTTAACTGTATATAGACTTTTTATAAAACAAAAGAATGAAAAGATATTTAGGAAATCATTTATCTTTGTATATGATGGAAAACCACAGATAGTCTCAATAAATCAATGTCTTTGGAAGACACAAAAGAATTCTGATTTAATTCAAAATCCTTTATTTAAGGTGCCAAATGTCTTCATGTTATGCAGAAGTGCTCCAGATGGCTCAGCCCACATTTCAATTAAGCTAAATTACATTTTTTCTTGTGCTCTTTTACTCTGCCACATATAGAATGTTACATTTGTAGCTACTGATGGTATCTTGATTGATGCAGGTAAAAATACTCCTATTTGTGCATGTAAATGCATTTTTTTTTTTTTTGCATTTTTTGATGAAGAAGATGAAGTAAAAGGCATGCAAGTCACCCTAGTTGGAACTTTAAAAAGATTCTGGGCATATGACGGGGCCTCAAAAGGCTAATGGTTCAATGTACAGTAGGTCAGTCGTCTCACAAGGGGGCCTGTTACACCTGCCAGGATTTCACTTCTCAAAGACTAGGAAATAAGAAGCACTTGGGACTCTATGCTGAGATCATTGTGTAGCGTTTCTGAGTAGCTACCACCTTAGCAAGGTAGCCATCCACAGTGCTAGCGCTTAGTACTCCACCCCCACGGCCATGGTCACTGCTTCTGCCCTTCTGCTACTACTGTGCTGCTGACCCCTGCCTCTGCTGCTGCTGCTGCTCTCAGGATTATGCTGCCCCCGCAGTGCCACATTGCAGCTGGTGTCCTCTTCAGAGCCACTCCTTTGGAAAAAGAGTGGCTCTCAGCTTGCTTCAGAGAAGACTCTCCCAACGTGCAATCTCTGAAATAAGATCTAACATTAAAAAGTTGCATTTCCTGCTGGGCAGAATCACAGACTCTGGAAGAGGAGTCCCCTATTCCACTTTTGCTAGCAAAACAATAAAACTTCTACTTTTTTCTCAAAAAAAAAAAAAATTCACATTTCCTAAAATGTGCTCTCTGAGCCAGATATGTCCCAAACTTCAGTGTTCTTGCTAAGATTGTATGTTCCAAGGACTTTCCATAAATTTTTGAAAATGATCTGCTTTTTAAATTAGCATCTATATAAAAGATTCTCAAGTATATTAACTTCTGAGAACTAATCAGTCTATGCTATACACCTATAAAATGATACCTGTGTGTGTGGTGTATGTGTGATTATAGTGGAAATATTAATTACTTTAAAATTTCCAAACCAAGCTAGGCATTGTGGCTCAAACCTGTAATTCCCAGTGAATGGGGAGCCTGAGGCAGGAGGATGTCACTTTTGAAGCCAGCCTCAAAACTTAGAAAGACCCTGTCCCAAAATAAAAAGGAAAAAGAGCTGGAGGATCATTCAGTGGGTATACCAATCCTGGGTTCAATCCACAGTACCACAAAAAATAAAAATTCCAAAGTGATATCTTTATCAGAAACTACAGTCAGAATGTTCTGTGGCTAAGGATGGGTTTTGCCTTGGCTGTAATCCCAGCCCTTGGCTCTTCTGACCGTCTGACCCATAAGGAACTAATTTGTCCTACTGTTATGGTTTAGATACTGGGTGCCCCCAAAGCTCTTGTGTGGAACAGTTGAAGAGGGTCTAGAGGTGGAATGACTGATTGGGTTATAAGTTCTTCACCATCAGTGCATTGATCCTCTGATAGGAATTAACTGGGTGGTAACTCTAGGCAGGCAAGGTGCAGCTGGAGGAGATGGGTCCTGAGAGTGTGGCTTTGGGGTATGTATTTTGTCCCTGGAGAGTACAGTGCCCCCCCCTTCTCTCTCTCTGCTTCCAGGTGGTCACGCCCTGATCTGCTTTTCCGCATGCTGCTCTTCCACCATGATGTCTTGCCTCATCTTCGCCCCTGAAGAATGGAACCAGCTATCTATGGACTGAGACCTCTGAAACCGTGAGCTGCAAATAAATTTTCCCTCCTCTGATTGTTCTGTCAGGTCTTTTACCCACAGTTGTTAAAGAAAAAAAAAAAAACCCTGACTAAAACAACACCTCCCTAGGGTTCCACTTTACCCTCTGTAAAAATGGTAATAATAGCAGCAATATCTACTTCATGGCATAATTTTGAGGTTTGACTTAAATAGTATAAATAACCCTCTGTTCTTCATGAATCCTAGTTTTTATTGTTTTAGGGGTGGTTGCTATTAGTGTACAATGATGATCATCTAATAACTTATTATCATTTAAGAACTTTTACCCTAGATGAAAATAGCGCTAGAGACAGAGGAAAAGTCCACTTCCTGACCAGGACATACCAGGCGGCCATCTAAGCACACACATGCTGGGGGCGTCTCAGGGCAGAGGAAGCTCTTGAGGGCAGCCGGCAGCAGCACAGGACGGACCCGTGTTCAACAGGAAGGAAAGGAAGCAGAGCAGATTCCCAGGCGCCCTGGGCAGGAGGGCCAGGGAGGCCAGGTCGTATCAAAGGCTCCCAACCAGGCAGTGAGCTTCCCTCCCGTCGGACACTGAGGGACGGGAAGGCATTCAGGCAGGGCACCAGGGTGTTCTCAGTACGGAGACCCCGGTGCCTTCCTAAACATTCTACATAAGCGGACAGACTGTCATGAAGTACAAAACCTAAACGCTTAGGTAGACTAAAGATCTCAACTGTGTGAAGCCAGTTACTCTAATCAGTCGGTGACGATTCTTCACCATCTTCTAGATTTTCCTGTAATGGTTTGTGTGTGCTTGTCTCTTGAGGATGCACACCTGGACGAGGGAGAACTATCCCCTGTGACTGGCATATTGGATACGGGGATGAAAGCTGAGGAGGGGAAGGTGATACAAAGGCAGGTCAATTATTTACAATTTAAAAATAAGGACACGTTCCAAGTACTTACCCCTTCCAACACTGAAGGTCTTGGTTGTTGCCTTAAAGGCACATACACATACACCCAGGGAAATAGCTAGGGACACGGTACTGTTTCAATCTTTCAGCTGGGATCGTAACAAGAATCCTAAGCAAGTTGAATTCACTACCAAAATGCTCTAACAAGACTCTCCAACTTGTCCTTATCTAGGTAAGAGCAGGGATGAGCAGACAAGCACCACTTACAGACTTGTCCGTGCTCTGTCCCAGTTACCTAGTCTAATCAAAGACAAAATTGGCATTTACTTAAGTAAGAATGGTGAGAGGGAAATAGTCGCTTATTTAGGATGAATATCGTGGGTGCATTTCTTTATTTTATATCTCAAAACAGTTATGTGAAATAGATTTCATCAAAGAATTGACAGATACTGTCTGCCCTTAGTTTCCACAAGGTCATGGTTTGCCCCCAAGTGTGTCTGACTCTGATCTTGCTGCATTACACAGCATCTCCAAAAGAGTTCTATTTCTCTTCCTAGGTTTCCTAGATTAAAATAAAACCATCTTTTTTTCAATTCACCTGCTCTGCTCTTTTAAGGGAAATTCTACTTGCACTACCCCTTATGACCACAAACATATTTGGTTGTGTGCGAGTAAGTGTTTTGACATATAAATGAGGTATAGGCTCCATGTTATCCCTTCTTCCATTAGAGCACCTATATCAATTATCAGTTTTTAAGTTGAATACCCTGTAATGTTTCCCTTAGAGCCATTATCCAAAAGCAAAATCTGATTCATTCATTTTTAAGTAATTAGGAGACATGTTTAGGTATTATCAGTGACAGAGATGTCTCTTTCAAAGTTAGTTTAACATTTAATTTCATGCAGCTCATTATAAATACAAATCTACAGAAAATAAAAACTTGCTTTCTGTGCTTAATTAATGGTTTATTTAATGTGATTCATCAATGTTCTTTGAAGTCAAGTTCTTTCAAACTTTCAAAGAGTGAAAGCACTCTTTCAAAAGATACTATTTGATAAGAGTGACTAGTTTAAAAATGTAAATATTCACTACACTTCAAACAAAAAGTAAGATGCAGTTATAATATAGGTCAACAGTCAAACAAATGCTGTCTTTTACATCTGTTTTCCCTTTAATCTTCATCTTTCTACTACATTGATGAATAAAGAATCATAATAACTCAAGAGCAGTGGCGTGTGGGAGAAATGTCAGGCGCTTGGTTTCCAAGGACCTCGGAATCAGATCTGCCACTAAACAGCATGCCCAGTGTGTCAGGGCCCTGATTCCACATCTGTGAAACAAGTCACGTCACCTGTCTTGAAGAGCGGGTGAGAGATGACGTCAGATGGCATTTGTGAGCGTATAGCACAGGGCATGACATTGGAGTTGGAAATCACAAGGGTCATTTCCTTCCTGTCCCCCTGGCTCTACCTTGGTAAGCACAGCAGTGGACATCTGCCCTGATGTGGGACAAGCCCATCCAACAGCTGTACCTTGTGCATCTCTTCCGTTGGGACAGAGAGAAGGTGCCTGACCCAGAAAATTGCAAACGGAACACACGGAATGCAAAATGATTGTTCTTAGAGCCAGAACTGGTAAAATTGTAATGGTGATAATGATCAGACTCTAGAATATTTAAAAACCCATCTTTAATTAATTTGTCAAAGATGCTCCTAAATTAAAAGAAAGGTCTTTTAAAGCATCCACTTGTTCTGAGGTCTCCTTTCTGACAGATTTGCTGACAAATCCCTCGTCTTTCAATAAAAGTTTCATTTATACTGTTTTCCCCGGGCAGACTGCCTATATTTTAGAAATGACTTCAGTATTTGACATTTTCATCAAAACACAGTCTATAAATGGAAATGCTCATCTAGCTTTGCATTATGGTAAAATTTTTTAAAAGAAATCTGCAATTTTCCTTAAATAAATATTTGCAAAATTGATGTTTTAAAAACTACTTTCTTGGCCAATAATCTTCCTGTTCTTAGTTATGTCTTTCATTTCAGTATTCACAGTCACTTTAAAAATTATTTTTCCTCTGATATCATACAATGAAGACTGCCATCAGAATAAATTAATGCACTTCCTTAATTTCTTTACAATAAGGAAGCAGAATTCATGTTTGGTTTTAATTCCCATCTACATGGTATCATTAGAAATGTCACCACAATCCCTGCGTGAACAGTAGCTACTTACACAGCCAGTAGTTGTTTACATTGTTTTTAATCATTGCCTTCTGGACCACACAAGGAGAGGTAACTGCATGTAGGATCAACAGGAGTAAAGCAAACACTCTTCTAGTGCTATGTGCACTGTATATTTCCCTTGCAACACTTATTAAGGAGCTGCACTTCTCTCCCTTTAACAGATGAAGGCACTGTAGCCCAGAGAAGTTTAACTTCTGCCTCAAGGCCACATAGCACCAAAGGGTTTGAACAAGTGATTCTGACTTTCAAATTTATGTTTATTTTAGTATTTCACCATGCAGTGTACAACTGCAGTCACAATTAAGAATAACATAAAAACTGAAGTACCCAGCACATTTTTTAATGGAGGAGAAATAATTAGATTTAGAAAATATTAAAGTTAAAAAAATAAAATTTAAACTATAATTTTATTCCTTCAAATGTTTACCCTGTGCATTTTAAGTTATATCTCTTAAATAGAATGCATTTCCTTAGATTATCTTTGTCCCAATAGTATTTGAGCTACATAGCAGAGATAAACTCATAAGTAAATGTGTAAGGGGATAATCATTTAACACAAGGTGCTCTGCATGTCTAACAGCACCTCCCCTTGGAAAACCCTTCTGCTCACATGTTAATGTTGCTCACGCACATCCCACCCCACCACCCAACAACTACTACCGCCATTTTGTTTTTTAAAAAAGTGAATTGTCTTCAAGCATTTTCTCTTGGTTGCTGAGCAACAAAAATTCTCCACCTAAGTGTAGACATACTGCTACTCCGAGAGCGCTGAGAAGTGAACAGGGGAACAGGCACTTCTCTCAGCTGCAGCCATCTGCATGCATCTCCACTCGCGTGCTTGGCAAGCTGCTGTTGTCCCTCCTGACCCCAAGCCCCTGAGTCCCATGGAGAGCATGTCACTCCCACTAGGATCACTTTGCTGCAAGGCAGGGTTCGGTGGTGCTCTAGGTCTCCTGCACCAGGCTCTGCACACTCGGGATCCAGTACCTACTGCAACCAATCACAACCTCCATAGGCAGATGACCCCCCTCTATAATGCAAGCTAATGAAATATTAAGCTGTCTTTGGAACTCCAGCGGCTCTGCCCTGCACAGCCTCACACATGTATTATGACTTTTGTATATTTTTTTTAGTGCAGAATGCAATTCATATCTTAAAAAGCAGATTATAGGTCAACTTTTTGCAGCAATTAAAGGACTGTTATATAGTTAATAGTGAGGAAAAATGCTACAATAAAGCAATAAAATCAATTCAAGTGACATTTAATAACTGAATTGTTTTAAATTCACCTTTAGGCAGTTTGATTTAGTCACAATTTAAATTAGCATCAGTAGTAAATAACATATAAGTATTGTTTTAAGTAAAACTTCTGAGAAAAACATCTGAAAATTATTGCAAATTCAAAACATCATGACAGTAATATTTAATATTTTTTTAAAAAGACAAAAAGACAGAGAGAATTATATATATATATATATATATATATATATATATATATATATATATATATATTAGTTTTCGGTGGACACAACATCTTTATTTTTATGTGGTGCTAAGGATGGAACCCAGTGCCCCGCACATGCCAAGTGAGCGCGCCACCTCTTGAGCCTCATCCCCAGCCCTATTTTTTTCTTTTTTAATTTGAAGACACACGATGGCCAGAGTTTGAATGCCATCGCCGCCTCATAAGAAGTGAATTTCTCAGGATTTTACAAAGGGATAGAAGTGATGTCATGCAAGAGAAAGATAATAGCTGCTGTGGCTCCCAGATTTATGTAAAGGGGGATTTGGGGATCGCCATCTGGTTGGGCTGGTGACAGCTGTGTGGGGTGGGTGTGGTGGAAGGAGCAAGGGGCAGCAACCAAAGGCGGCCTTTCTGAGCCACACTCACCCAGTCCAAAATCCCTGCCTTAATTTTAAAATTTCATGAAGGTTGGGGTGCTTTGGGGAGGTTGACGGAGACCTGGAGATGGAGAGCAGCCTCGTTTCAAGACTGCAGTCAACACGGATGACAGGTCTGAGATTGGGGGATTCTGAGTTGTGACTCTGCCAACTAAGAGTGTCAGAGGAGGGGACCACTCAGAGGCCATTGTTCCACTTTGAGGACGAGGTGGCAGCTGAGCAGCCTAGACACAGAAGCCCTCCCCTCCCCTTCCACACCAGCTCTCTGTCCTCGATTCACATGGCTGCGTCACCCTGTCACCCTTCTCAGCTCAGGACAGCAGTGACAGGGCCAGGGGAAATGCAGAAGTGCATGGGATAATTATTCTACTTCTAATACACAAAAAACCACATCTCTACAATAACGTTCAAGAGTAAAGTTTGTTACCTGCCAGCATAAGTCTTTCCATTTCCTGAGAAGTGGAAACAACCCAGGCCACAGGTCGCTGGAGACTTGGGCAAGTGCTTTAACCAACTGCAGTGTAGCTTGGAGAAAAGAAAAGAAAAAGAAAGGCACCGTCTCCTTAGGGGAGCCTCTCTCCTTGGTTCCCTGTGACGAGGAAACCCAGGGGGAGCACGCAGCCTGTGTGGACCGTCAACCCACTCCACAGAAAAACCTACTCAAAATCTCTTCACCAAGGGGAAGCTTGTACAGGCTGTAAACCAATTATTTCCCAGAAGTATGCTTTTATAATTTGCCACAAATCAGCATTAAAAGACATTGTGATGGGCTGGGGATGTGGCTCAAGTGGTAACGCGCTCGCCTGGCATGCACAGGGCACTGGGATCTATCCTTAGCACCACATACAAACAAAATAAAGATGTTATGTCCACCGAAAAACTAAGAATAAATATTTAAAAATTCTCACTCTTCTCTCTCTCTCTCTCTTTAAAAAAAAAATCTTTAAAAAAAAGACATTGTGATAAAGAAAGGCATTAAAAGATATTGTGATAAATATCTGAACTATGCAGATGTCATTGGGACAATCATCACTATCTGTTTGGGAGCATCTATGGGGCAAATTCGTCTTTGGTCCCTAGGTTTAGAAAATCCGTGCATCTCCTGTTTAACTCTCTGATTGTGTGTTTGCTTAGTCCCATGGTGACTTACATGTTTAATCTTGTCCTCTGTCTCCTCGGCCTATAGAAAGCTGAGCCTAAACTCAGCTAGTTCTCCGAGCTGCCTATTTCTGAACTGTGATCTATATATTCTGGGATTAATTTTTAAAGACACTTGTTGTTTTTTTCCTATAGATTGACTTATTATACATATAGTTTTATAATCTACTTCAAATCCATCACAGAATCAAGCGGATATACAAATACATAAAAGTAGGCTAGCTTTGATTGACAACCACGGGATCCTGTTCCATAGGCCAAGCAGGAGGGTGCACGTCTACTTTGTGAGGAAAGCTGAATGTGACACTTATTCTATTTGCTTATCTCAAACATTTCATAAAATAATAAATCATTTTTCTTTTCAGGAAATGAATAAGAAAACCCTCATTTGGGATCGGCCAAGATTTACACATTTTGCGAAAAGCAAAACCATTTGGGAGAAGCATAGATTTTTACTGATCTGACAGAGCACCCCACTGTCACTTCAGTCAAGAGGGCTGCATTAAGTCATTGTCCAAGGACGTTTCCACGTGGGTTCCCAGATGGACACATGTGATCTGAGGGTGGTTGTCATTACACGACCATCTTGGACCCTGAGAGGAGCGTCCTCTAGCCGAATCATGGATGGGGCTTCCAGAGATGCAAACACTCAATTCACTCATATTGTCATTTCCTTGTTTCCTGAGACCCTAAGCCTGTCATCCAAGATCCCCAGTTTTTCAATAACTTCTCTCAAGGGACAGTAACTATTATTGATCTATGTCAAAGGCAATAAAATAATAGATGGACAAACAGCCCCAAGGTAACCACAGGCTGGAATGTGGGGTCGGCGCGAAGCTTGTTCACTCAAGTGAGGAGAGGCTGGATGCGGGTCCAACCTTGTGACCCTGGAGGACCGTGCAGTCTTGGGCTTCGTCCTTAAGATGGATACAAAATGTCTGACCCACCTCCTTATAGACTGATTAAGGAAGGGGCGGTGCAGGCACTCTAAAACACTTTAGAAATAGAAAGTGTTTTTAATGTTACTTGGTTTCTGCATATCTGTATTTGAGGGGAAAGGGAAGAATAGTTTAAAAATATCATCTAAAAAAAATCACAAGAAACGATGAAACAGGTATTATCATCCCACTTCACAAGTGACGAAAAGGAGGTGCTGAGAGCCGCCGTGAAAATAGTCGACTCCAGCTTCTTCCTCATCAGAAGCACGTACTCTCCAAACCTCAGTCAGGATGGACTACTCAGCAGCATTTCCTACTTTCTCTTTATAAAGTTTCCTGGTGTTAATGATGTTAAATGTTGACAAGTGTTATAGTTAGCTTTTTGTCCCTGTGACCCAAATTCCAGACGAGAACGACTGAGAAGGGGGAAGTTCACTTGGGGCTCATGATTACAGAGGTTCCAGTCCACGGACGGCCAACTCCATCATTCTGGGACCAAGCTGAGGCCGCACAGCATGGCGGAAGGGGCCAGCGGAGGACAGCTGCTCTGTTCATGGCAGGGTCAGGAGGAAAGAAAGAGGGGGAGAGAGGGGGAGAGGAAAGGAGAGAAGAGAAGGAGGAAGGGGCCATTGGGAAGATGCACCCTTCCAGGATACGGCCGGGTGACCCACCCCTCCAGCCATGCTCCACCTGCTGCAGTCACCACCAGCCAGCTCCAACCAGGGTGGACTGAGCAGATCGTGGCTCCCACACTCCAATCATCTCACCCCCAAACACGCCCCGCACTGTCAGCAGGGAGTCCTCAGTTTCTCAGAGATTTACTGAGCATCTGCCTGAGCCAGTCCTAGGGCAGGCCCTGTCCACGCAGCGGAAACACCCCCTTTCCTCTCATACCACATATATTTTAGAGGAAAGACAAGACATAAAACAAGGTAAAGAGGTACCACATGTGCTGTGATAAGGAGGACAAAGCAGAAGTAAGAAGAAGTCAACAGAGAAAGGGACACTGGAGGGAGGGAGGACTCTGAGCAAGCGAGAGGGACATGAAGAAGCCAGTCCCCCCACGCCCCATCCTAGCCAGCAGAGAGACCCGAGGCAGCCTCTCCCTGCTGTCACTAAAACAGCGGGGGGGACAGGAGGTCAGGAGAGTCATCAGCCAAGGCGGCCACTAGGGCTGGAGGATGGCTGTGCCGCTCTGACTGCTGAGACAGGCAGGTTTGGAGCCGGTGAACTCTTCTCGAGACCCATCCCTCTCACCTTGCCTGCTAGACTCACCATAATGGCCGAGCACAAATGCAGACCTGGCCGCTACGCCTCACTCCGTCATTCAGGCAGTGTCCTCGGCTCCCGAGCAACAGTGTGAACATCGCACAGAAATGTGACCACGTTTGGCCTCAGAGACTTTCGTTCAGTGAGGGAAGGAAAGAAAGACCACGACCCACAGGGTAGATCAGGAACTCTGATCGTTCACAGTCACACGGTGCTCAAAGCCAGGAACTGGGTGGTTTCTCAATGGACCAGTGTAGACTAAAAAGACAGGTCTCTTAAGAACTGGTTCCAGAGACATTCCAGCAGTCGGGGCGTGGGAGAGGATGAGAAGATGGTGGGGGTTGGGGGCTGCGAGTTTCACGCAGGAGGAACACGGAACTGAGGCAGAGAGAGGAGACCCAGCAGCCGGGCGAGGTGCTCAGGGTAGTAAGCTGTAACGAGGCCCACGGGGAATGGACACAGGAGCAAATGCAGGAGTGCGCAAGGCGCTATCCAGACTGGTGTCCGAATCAAAGAATGTTCTTACCAAGGGAGGTGACAAGAGCGGGAGCCCTAAGGCAGAGGTGACTTTGGGCAGCTGGGGCAGCCAGAAGCTGGGCTGGGCTAGCCGAGGACTGGGGGTGGGGGGGTGGAAAAGATGTCAGAGACCAATAAGAAGATGTCTTCAAAGACCCAAGACAGGACGATGGTGTCTTACACAGGGAAGCAATGGCCGACCCCAGGAGAGACGGCCAGCCTCTAGATGTATTTTGAAGAGGGAGCCAATGAGATTGATGGACAGATTATACACAGGGTAAGAAAGAAGGTGGGAAGGTTTTGACCTGAACAATCCAAAGGCTGGAATTCCATCAACTAAGAAGGAATCGACAGGAGAGAGGTTGTCATTCGGAGGATATCAAGAACTCGGGGTTGACAGTGCTGATGTAAACACCTATTGAGAAGCCAATCAAACCATGAGTCAGGGTCTGGCATCTGAATGCAGAATCAGGACGATCTCTGAAATGAAGAGAAAATGCTGGAGGCACCTCTTTTGTTTAACAGCAGAGACTGATTGGGATCCTCGGGGGAACAGGTGGAGATGGAAGAGAAAATGATTTTAAGAACTGATTCTAAAGATGTTCCAACAATGAGAGTTTGAGAAGATAGAAAGATGCTGACGAGGGAAGCTGAGATAAAACTGGTTCAAGAAATAAATGACAAAATGACAAAAATCACAGATGAGCACGACCTGGAGGCAAACTGGAGAAAGTCTTTAGCACAAGTGAGAGAACAGCTGGGTCAAGGCTCCTGTGGATCAGTACAGTGAGCACTGAGAACCGCCCGGGGGGACCCAGCAGGGTGCCCAGAGCAGCCTTGGGTTGTCACACAAGGCTGCAGTGTGGCAGGAGCCAGGCGGCGGGGCGGGAGAAGAGCATTAGGAGATGAGGAGAAGACAAGAGCCAGGTCCAGGCACGGCCTTCAAAAGGGGGTTAATGGAAAGGGGAAAGAATAATGAGTCAGTAACTAGAAGAATGGAAATCTATTTCTGCCTCGGTTTTAATAAATCAATGTGAAAAGCTGACAGATTATAGGTCTGTCATTCAAATCAAAATAAAGATCGATAGGATCCTAAAATACTCCTATTACTCTGTCATCATGAAATTGCATTTCATCCAATATTTCCTCAGACAACAGTATGAAAATATCTACAAATATGGAGACTTTTCATCTAGTAAAATATTAAGTGTCCAAGAGTACAGAAAGCCACCAGTCTTCATAACGGGTGCATGCGCGTTGATATATGATCGCGTGTGTGTATTTTGAAAGGCACTTTTGTGCAATAGCATTTTTTAAATGTTCCACTGCTCTGTCTTCCCTGTGTTCTCTCCTCCTTATTTAATACTCTGAGCACTGGTGACTTGTCACAGAGTATTCAAGCATTAGAGAATATTCACCACATTCTCTATTTGGGATGATTTAAGGCAACTTACATCAATCTCAGCTAATGTCACCTGCCAGCTGCTCTTTTCCTGTGTCCACTCCAAGCTCCTAATTGAGGAGACCACCTATTGCATGGGTATTGTAAAGAGCTAAGCCTTAGACTTATTAAGGCTTGGAACAGAGGCCACCCCAGGGCCCAAGAGTCCACGACACAACAGTCCTTCACCACTAATGAGGATCCTGGGCAGCTTCTCATTCTAAGAATGACAAACTGCAAGGGCAGAGGATGTAATGAAAAATTGATGCCACCCAAGTCTAAGCAGATAAGTGCTTTTCAAAACCATTCCCAGCACAGTTGCCTCAAAAATCAAATGAAACAATAAAGGACTAAATTGATTAAGGTTTCAATACAGGGAAAAGGAAGAAGCAGCACCGTCCTCAGAAAACGAATTCTGCCCGTGAAACTCTATTACCAGAAGAGCAAGATCAAATCAAGCCTCCGGAGAACCCCCCCTACGCAGCCTGAGCAGTAACCATCAATACCCTGGCTGGGACACACAGCTGCACGTTTCTTGAAAACTTATAAAACCCGCCAATTCACAGTATTTTCTTCAATAAATTTTAAAATGTACTAAGGAGGAAAAAAAACAAAATCAGAAAATGACCTCAGGTTGTTTTTTTAGAGAAACGCTCTGGAGTTCCAAAGCCGAGGAAGTCCGAAAATGTTTCCTCCCCTTAATAAAATCTTCACGCCTCATCTACTGGAAACCGTCACTGCTCCTCACAGAGGAGCCTCTGCCACCTGGGAATCCAGATCCAACTCTCCACCTTCGGCAGCGGCAGCGGCAGGGCCATGGCGGGAGAGGCGCCTCCCTCCTGGCCTGAGCTCCACCTGTCCTTCGCTCTGCTCTTACCCCCACCTCCTCCCTCTCCAGGAACAAGGCCGCTGGGCCCCTCGGGGGTCCTGGCTCTCTTCAGCAGCTGACCCCAGCAGCCCCGCACCTGCTGGAGGTATTGATGGAGGCAGGAAAACTCTTCTTTTCCCTCTGCTCCCAAGTACACTGTGATACCTCTTAAAGACTTCAGAACACATAGGGGAGTGAAGGCAGGATTGTTAAAAGGCTCACATATATTCTCATATCCACAGAGTGAAGAACTTTCTCATAAGTGAAGACAAATTGCCTTGGCTTAGGATGGAATGGAACAGAACAGTTATGGATAAAAATTCTGGAGCCACCCAAGTTCTGGACACAATCTTCCTTTCTATGTGAATTTACGTTACTGAACTTTACCGGGGGTCAATTTCCACAACTGTGAAATGGGAATGATGTTCTTAGTGTTGTTTCACATTTTGCACTTCAAATGATACAATCCCCAATAAGCAAACATGGCGATTCTGAATGATGACTACAGTTACTACTATATACCCAGCTCAGAGTTCTGCCTGGGAGGAGTAACACCAAGACACACAGACATACAATGGAAGGTAAACAACTCTCGTCTAAACCCTCCAGAGTTCAGTCATTTCTTAGCTTTGTATCCAGCACTGACCTTACAACTGGCTCCACTGCTTCTCTTGGAAATCTTCACAGTTTCATTGTGAAAATAAATTAATTCATCATCCAGTTTCTAAAACTCATTCTAGCTCTTAATGAATAATAGTTCATACACCCAACACTTTAAACATACTTTTAATCTAGTGGATTTTTTTTTTATTAAAGAAGCCTGGGAAGTCCAATGGGTTTCATAATAATGGAAAACAATGTTTGTCTTGTTTGCTGTGCTAACATTTACAGTAGAGGTACACAAGCAAAAACTGCAGGGATCCTAGCACAGATCAGAGCAGCAGCTAAGAATATTTTAGCAAGTAATTGCATTCTTTTCTGCCAGGTACTCACAGTAAAAATTTTTTTTTTAAATTAAAGACTTATATTTACACTTTTTCATTGAAAAAGTGAAAAAAAACTTGCTTGAATAAATGATGAAATTATGAATCATATTAAACCAAGATTCCACATGCAATGTCTTTTCAGTATTCTGCATGGCAAAGACCAAAACAGGCAGGAAGAATTCTGGACATTGGTGCTGAGATGGTCTCAAAGCAGAGGGCGTGTGTGTGAGATGGAGCTCCGGGGGCTGAGCTTGACTCCTGGAACAGCATTTCTACTTGAAAGAACAACAGCAGCTATGTTTTTTGTTTTGTTTTGTTTTGTTTTTTTAATGAACAAAGGGAGCCTGACACTTCAAGGAAAATGGCTGACAATATGTGTTTCTAATGGTAAAAATTGAGCTTTCAAGGAAAAATTCAAACTTTGAATAACTTCCAACAATCACAATGAAATTGAGAGTCAATATACTTAAAGGCTTTTCTGTGATCCAAATTGCATGGTGCTGGCTTACAGAAAGATACCTAGACAAAGAGACAAGAGCAGGAGAGCTCAGAAATAAGCCACCCATTTGCAACCAACTGATTCTCAACAAGAGTGCCAGGAACACACATGGACAGGGACAATGGTGCTGGGAAGACTTGATATCCATAGGCAGCAAAGTGAAATCAGACCTCGGCAAAGATGCACAGAGAGTAACTCACACTGGTCTCAAGACCTGTAAGACCTATGAGACTGTTGGGAGAGAAGCAGGGGAAATGCTTCAGCTCATGCTGTTGGCAATGATTTTTTTAATGAGATCTCAAAAGCCAACACCAGCAAAAGTCGACAAACAGGAGTACATCAGACTAAAAAGACTTCCACACAGAAAAGGAACAATCCGCACAGTGAACTGCAGACCTGCAGTTGGAAGAACATACTTATAAAACACACCTCTGACAAGAGGCTAACCCTAAAATATACAAGGAACCCATTCAGCTCACCAGCAGAAAAGGAATACTGGATTTTAAAACTGGACAAAGGATCTGAAGAGATATTTCTCAAAAAAGACATAAGTGGCCAACAGATACACTTAAAAAATGTTCACATCAATGGTAAGCAAATAAATGCAAATTAAAACTGCAGCAAATATCACCTCACTCCAGTACAATCAACACCAGCGAGAAGACAAGGCAAGTGCTGGTTAGGATGTGGAGGAAAGTGACCCTAACACAGTCAGTGGTGTGAGCTTTCCATGACTAGAACAGCTCACCTGAGACAATCAACTTAGAAAGACAGAGGGCTGGTTTCGGCTTATAATTTTGGAAGTTCCAGTTCATGATCAGTTGGCGTCCTTTCTTCAGGTCTGTGATGAGGCAGCACATTATGGCAGGAACATTGGCAGACCAAAGCTGCTTGCATGATAAGCCAGGGAGGGACGAGGAAGAGGAAGGGGTTCAGGTCCCACCATCTCCTGCAAAGGCAAGTCCTCAATTTCCTAAACCCCTCCCACTAAGCCCCACCTCCTATAGGTTCCACCACCTCCCAATTCTGCCACTCTAGGGACCAAACCTCTAACAGGTAGATCTTTGGGGACACTTAAGAGCCGAACTATAGCAGTGACAACGTAACTTAGTAGAGCCACTATGAAAACATTATGGAGAAACAGAACAATTACATGATCCTGCAATCCCATGGTCAGGTAGATATGCAAACCCCATAACATCAGTATGTTGAGGAAACGTCTGTACTGCTGTGTTCATTGCAGCATTATGAAATCCACCTAAGTGTCCATCAGGGGATGAATGACACAGAAAGTGTGGCGTATCTACACACAGTGGAATACTATTTACCCATAAAAAACCGAATCCTGCCATTTGTGACACCATGAATGACCTGAGGACGCTGTGTCAGGTGAAATAAACCAGATGCAGAAACACTAACACATGTGGGTATCTCACTCATTTATGGAATCTAAAAATGTTCATCTCATAGAAGTAAAAGAACAACGGTGGTTCCTGGAGTTTGGGGGTGGTGGATGGGAAGATGTCCACTTGTTGGCCAAAAGGTGCCTCATTACAGTCAGGAGAAATCAACGTCAAGAAACCTGTTGTACAGCAGGGGACCATAATCAAAGATTTTAATACTGCATTCTTCTCCATGTGAACCAAGTGGTTATTACAAGCTCTTGCCATAATAACTAATTAGCTACGGTTAACCGTTTTACAATGTAGAGGTACTTTAAAACAGTACGTTGTGCCTGATTAAACATGCAGTTTTATCTGTCAACTCAAAACAAATTTAAATAGCTTTTTTCTGATACATTCTTTATTATTCTACTAAGCCAGATGCTGAAGAGATTTTTAATGTGAATAATGAAACACTTTTCAATTTTGTAAATTGGAAAATATTACATTTTTAGACAAAATTAAAATGGTATATTCTTAGTGTAATTTTTAAATAAATTAATAAGTATATAAGTATTTTTAAATTGTCCTCCTTTGTAATGTTAAAAATAGTGTCACACGGGTTAGAGGTGCACCCCTGTGATCCCAGTGACTCTGGAGGCTGAGGCAGAAGGATCATGAGCTCAAAGCCAGCCTCAGGGACTTGGCAAGGCCCTAAGCAACTTAGCAAGATGCTGTCTCTAAAAAAAATAGTAAAAGGGTTGGTGTGAGGCACAGGGGTTAGGCACCATGGGTTTAATTCCTGGTAACAAAAAAGAGAAGAATAGTGTCCACAGGTAAGAGGCACTGCTCCTTAGGACGCGTTTTAGGACTCAAAGGGACACTGAGAAGAAAGCTGAGGAACAGCAGCCTTTGAGCACCTGGAGGCTCAGACCCCGCCGCCTTCCACCTACACAATGGCCCCGCGTCAGACCACCCACTGGAACTCTCTTTCCTCTGGGGGTTTTTTGAGAGTCTTCAGTTCATCTGTGCAGCAGGGATGATCACTATGATCTGTCAGTTCAGTGAGCAGGGCCAAGTTTCCCAGCGCCCCATCGCCCCAGCTTCCCGCTGTGGATTTATTTCTGAGGCACGAGAACTGCGTTCTGCTCTTAGTTCTTCCAGCGGGTGTTCGCTGAGCACCTCCTACACACCAGGCAGTATATGAGCCTCCCAATGACCAGGATCCACAGGACCAAGCCCTCACCATGCTGAGGTCCAACCAAGACCCCGACTTTCATGTGGCTCTATATAAAACACCCATTTAAAAATCAGTGTTTATTGGATCACTACTTCTCTATACTCTGTTGAACATAGAAAAAAATGGCTCAAAGTTTATATGATCTTTTTTAACAGAGTCAAGATGATGTGCACTCTTCTGAGGATATAAAGAGACAGAATTAAAAGGTAATACATCCTGTGTCTGTGACCCAAAAGCCACCCTTTGTAGGCATTCTTATTTACACAAAACCTCTAGATGTGACAGGTGGCATAAGAGAACGTGCACAAGTGCCCAACAGCCTGGAGGGCACTGTCTCAGAGTCACAGTCCTCAGCCCCCCACCCCAAGTGCAGAGCCAGGAGAAGAGGCAAGATAAACTGCTCCTCTGTCTACCTGCTGAGCCTCGGCTTGCCAGAGGAATGGGATCGGCCAGGACTCTGGCCAGAAAACCTGAGTAAGCAACCCAGATCCCTATCAGTGTAGATGAACACATTTTAAAAAATGCATTGAACCACAACGTTTCACTTGGCAACAAACAATTAAAATATCACCTCTGACACCAAAAGGTAATTTATGACCTCTTTTTGCAGAATCACAGTAATTTCATTGAGCAGAAGGAAAGAAAGAGCTTTATTGCATACACTTGAAAGAAACAACCAATAATAACATGAAATTTTAGCTTACAACTACAACTTTCAATATTCTTTGAAGAAAAACATTTGCTTTCAATTTTAGGAGTGGCCAGAGCTGGGGAACTCAAACTTGGTTTGCAATTTCAGCACTTTGGTGCAAAGAGGATAGATATCTTGAAACACTATTTTTTATTAAAAAATTATCATTCTGAATTCTCCTTAGATTTTTAAATATATAGAGAGAACAGTAAATATTAATGATAGCATTATTGATGTTACTTAAAGTTAAAAATGTTACAGGCATATCATTCCCTTTTACTAACAAAATTACTGATAATTATTTTTAGACTTTGTGCCTATTTAATATACTACTTTATGTCTATTAATGTATTAATATTGGCAGCATTATTTAATATATTTGTGCTAGCTGATTTTTGCCTATCTAATGAGCAAATAACAAGGCACAATAAACCTGTAACAATGAAAATTTATTCTCATTCTCCACATTGTTCAAGTGAAATGTAGTGCACTGAATCACACACCCACACCTAATAATATAATTTGCTTTATAAATTAACTAATTCATCCAATGTCTGGAATTCCTTAATTGTCTGCCTTTAATAAATATTTGGAATTAAACTCATCAAACCTCTCTATCTAAGACATAATTACAGAGAAGAAAGGTAGAGGCAGGGGGTGGGTTTGGAAGAGAGAGAACTACAAATCAAAATAAAATTATATGTGAATCACGATGTCATGACCTGAGCTAAACCATGTAGCTCCTAAATTAAGATATTTTAAAATAAATAGATAAAAGAAGATAATTTATCTGGAAAGCCTCTTAAGGCAATGTATGTAAGATAAAATTGAACCCCATCAGAATTACATCTGTAAAAATTGTATCTCTATTAAGAATCATATCTCTAGGTCTGCTGTCCTCCAAGCTATAAATACGCTGAGATACAGCTATCTATGATTTAAAAAAAAAAAAAAAAAATAGTCCCAGGGAATTCAAACAGATAATGATAACAGATGAGCATTTAAAATGAGGAAAATCCCCCACCTCCCCCAAAAGGAGAGGAATGCAAGAAAACAATCACAGGGGCCTCCAGTCGCTGGCAGGTTGTGCTTGGGCCCCAGCCAAGTATCACAAACCACATTTGATATTCTGTGTTTTTGGCCGAGTGACAGACACCGGGATGTCTTGGAGGGGAGTGAGAAGGGAGAGAAAGAACTTAGAAAGTGGTCAAGGAGAGCTTGCAGAGTGCAGCTGTATGGATTCTAGCTATCATCAGAACAACAGAGCGAGAAGCTGAACAGAGAACCACGTCGGAGCAGCAGAGGCAGCAACGCAAGGTGTCCCCAGGAAGGCCGCACTCAGAACCCTCTAGGTTTCTGCTCTAAAACGTCGATGTCTTACCACACAGCAGGCAGAACAGCACACGCCATGGCACTAACCACACAGTTTCGTCTCAAGAGACACAGCCTCCAAGTTCTGATCATGCACAACATGTTACTTGCTTTAGTTTTAGACAAAAGGGGGAACACGACTGCCCTCAGTCAGAAGACAGTGCCTGCAGTGCGAAGGCAGACCAGGCAGGAATGTCCCCAAACTTGACTCAGCACATTCAAATGACTCACTGTCTACCAACGGCCAGCCCTTGCTGAGGACGCGAAAGTTAATACCATCCCTAATATGAACTGCCACTCTGTGGTCCAAGACCACTCGTCTCAAAAAGCCAGGGTGTCCTTCCGGGTGCTACCAAAGCTCTTCATTTTGGAAGGGGGAGTTCTTAATGCTGAAACTACCCGTCCTTTAGCAGACTTCCTACTGAAAGGCATTGAGGCCATTCACTGATTAAGCTTACATAAATAGGTTTTATTTACTTCTGAAATGACTCTAAAGATTCTCCTTAGCCTTCACTATGAGATTGCTCTGGAGAGAACCATGAAGTGAAAACACGTTTGTCATTTGTAACCAGAATTCACACTACCTTGTATGACATTCTTTGTTAGTCTTTATGACAGAACATTTTTGTGTGCTCCTCTTTATAAAATTAGCAACAAAAACATTAAGGTGAATGATTATAGAAAGTAATTATAAAGAGGACAACCTTCATAAAAGCACATCAACAAATAATAAATGGTTGCAAAAACATTACCTCTGCTCTCTGTGTTCTGGGGAAAGCTGAGGATTTCTCTATGGCATAGACATCCACCAGGTAAAGACAGGCTCCTTGCTCCCGGTCCAGTATGGCGGCCGTCTGAATCATGCCCGTGTGCCGTCCAATGGTGAAGAGACGTCCAACAGTTTTTTCTTCACAACGAACTGAGACAATGTAGTACTCCACGGGGGCTTCGGATCCCCTGGGACTAGCTGCTTCTATGGAGATGACGTTGGTGCCGATGGGTTCTCCTTCCTTCAAAATAGTGATGTACTTGGGTTGAGTAAACACAGGGCCCTCAAGGCCCTGAAGAATGACGGTCAACTCAGTGGTCGATTTCCTCCGCTCAGGGCCCAGGTCTGTTGCTGAAACTATGAGATTGTAGATCAGCTGCGAGGGCACCAGCGCTGAAGCCACTCTCAAGTCCCCGCTGTACCGATCCACAATGAAGGTGTCTGTGTCCCCGTTGATGATCTCATATTCCACCTCTCCATTGGCACCTTCGTCTGGGTCAGCAGCCAGGATTGTCGTCAGGACAGAACCAATCACAGCTGAGGGGTCTGCAGCAAGGGCGTTTTGTGAGATGAACATTGGGACATTGTCATTGAGGTCTGTCACCAAGATGGTCACGTTTTTCAAAGCATACCTTCTGGTTTCTATTGGTACAGCTTGGTCATTGGCTTTTACTGTCAACTCAAAGAGGTTAGCAAATTCCCGGTCTATTTCAGCGCTGGTGTAGATAGTCCCTTTGACCCCATCTATGCTGAAGTGACTGCCTCTTGGCATCTGCTGAATGATTGCATAGGACAGCTGCCCATTGATGTCTGCATCTGGGTCCTGTGCCGTCACTGAAAGGACAGACGTACCGATGGGAATGTTCTCGACTATAGACTTGAAGATATCTCCAGGAGGGAAGCTGGGAGGATTGTCGTTAAAGTCCCTCACATGTATAACCACTGACATTGTGGATGAACGAGGGGGCCTTCCTTGGTCTTTTGCAGTGATATTTAATTTATACAAAGACTGTGTCTCAAAGTCCAATTTTTTGGCCAAAAATATACTCCCGGTGTTCGGGCTGATGCTAAAAGTCCCGTGGTTGTTAGTCCCAGTGATGCTGTAATGTAAGTCAGCATTGTCACCTGAATCAGAATCAGTTGCAGTAACAGAAGACACAAGTTCACCAATTCTCATGTTTTCCAAAACATCAACAAACAGTGTCGATTTAGGGAAAGAAGGAGTATTGTCATTTTCATCTAAAACATCAATGTGTAGGGTGCAGGTTGAATTGAGGGAGACTGTCCCTGAATCCACAGCTTGAATTACGAGGGAATAGGCAGGTGTTGCTTCATAGTCCAGTTTGCCAATCAGTGTTACCTGACCAGAGGCACTGTCTACGGCAAACTGTCTTTCTTCATTTCCTTTGATTACAGAATAATGAATAAGTCCATTACTACCTTCGTCAACATCAGAGGCAGATACTCTTAAAACCTGTGTCAGGTTGGCTGCTGTCTCTGATATTGTAGCTTGATAAAAGTCTTTCAAAAATTTGGGAGCATTATCATTTATATCCTTCATGTAAACATGTACCGTGGCCTGATCCTTGAGAGACTGAGGGAGGCCTTGATCTGTTGCTATGACTGTAAAACTAAACACCGCAGTCCCTCTCCGCCTCATGAGAGACTCCCTGTCAAACTGACGGGTATTTGTAATTTCCCCAGTGATGGCATGCAAATCAAAATCTGGTTGCACCATCTCAAAAGAATACCTTACTTCTCCATTTGGCCCAAAGTCTTTATCCATAGCACTTACTTTGCCCACAAATGACCCAGCTTTCTGCTCCTCTTCAAAGTAAAATGTGTAATTGGTACTGTTAAAAAGAGGTCTGTTATCATTTACATCTTCTAAAATCACAGTGACATTCACAGTAGCACTAAGGGGTTCCACTGCTCTGTCAGAAGCTACAACCAGTAAAACGTATCTGTCCTGAAGTTCACGGTCCAGTTCACTTTTTATATACAACTGACCATCTGGGAATATGCCAAAAGCACCCCCTGTGTTCCCTTCAGCGATGGTGTATGCAATCTCACCATTTGCTCCTGAATCTTTGTCAGAAGCCTGCACTTGAAAAAACCGAGAATTCACAGGTTCTGACTCAGAAAGGGTGACCTCATAAGAGAGCTGGTCAAACACTGGTGGGTTGTCATTTACATCATGGACATAAACCGTTAAGATGACACTGGAGGAAAGCTGTGGGACCCCCATGTCAGATGCCAAGATCTCTATCTGGTAGGAGCCAGTGTGAACATCCAGGGGCCCTAGGAGACTGATGTTACCAGTCTTTTCGTTGATAGCAAACAGATTCTTGGCATTCTGCTTAAGGCTGTAGGTCACCATGCCATTGACACCTTCGTCGGGGTCCACAGCTTTGGCCTGGAAAATGCTATGACCTGCCTGCCAATTCTCCACCACGTTCACACTCTCTACTGCCTGAAGGAAATGAGGAGAGTTGTCATTCAAATCCTTAACTGTGATATTCACCACAGTGTCTCCAGTCACTGTGCCCCCACTGGCTACTACCTTCAGCTGATAAAAAGACTGCTCTTCTCTGTCAATCACACTTGCTGTGGTCAGCTGCCCCGTGACCTGGTTGATGGAAAACATACCTTTCTGATCCCCAGTAGTAATGAGATAGCTGATATTGGAATTGAGATCCATGGTGGATGCAGACACACTGCCCACATGGTACCCCACAGCCACGTTCTCAAACACAACGAAGCTGTAGGCAGCCTGGCTGAATACAGGTGGGTTGTCCTGAGTGTCCAACACTGTGATGGTTACTATTGCCTGGCTGGGAGATTGCAAATTGCCACCATCAGTAGCCACTATTTGTAACTGGTAAGCTGTCTTTTCTTCTCTATCTAGGGCCATTCTTGTAGAAATGACCCCACTCTGAGCATTGATCTGAAATCGAGATCTGTCCCCAGCAGATATGCTGTATTTGACAGTTCCATTGGGACCCAAGTCTGGGTCAGTGGCAGACACTGTGGTGATATAGCTGCCCCCAGGCTCATTCTCCTGAATATGGGAGAAGTACTGGACAGGATAGAACACTGGGCTGTTGTCGTTCATGTCCAGGAGGCTCACGTTTATGCGAGCCATTGATGACTGGGGAGGGGAACCTAGATCTGTGGCCAAGACCACCAGGGAGTAGAAGGCTTGCTCCTCTCTGTCCAAGGAAGAGATAGTACTCAATCTCCCAGATACAGGATCCAGACGGAAGGACCTCTGGTCACTCTCAGCCTCTTGTAGTGAAAAGCGCACTGTCCCATTGTCACCTAGGTCCCCATCAGTCGCCCCAAGCACCAGTAGTTCTGTCCCTGCGGGGGCATTCTCAACCACAGACACACCATACCCTTCAGGCTGGCTAAATACTGGCTTCTCGTCATTCACATCCAGGAGATTCACTACTAGCTGAGCATAGGACACCTTGGGGTGAACTCCCTGGTCCCGGGCACTGATATTCAGTACAATCTGTGAAGCAAGTTCACGGTCCAGTCCCCCTGCAGCCCCAGTGGTCACCAGGCCACTGTGTTCACTAATACGGAACCATCCTAGTCCATTGCCAGAGACGATGCTGTAACGCAGATTAGCATTGAGACCAGAGTCGCCATCAGTGGCAGACACCCCACACACATAGCTCCCTGGCGGCGCCTCCTCGCTGAGGTTTACTCTGTACACTTGCTGTGCGAAAACAGGGGGATGATCATTGATGTCATTGACAAAAATCACCAGGCTTGCCACGGAAGAGCGCGCCTGCACCTCTGCGCTAGGGGGCGCCCCATAGTTATCAGAGACCGAAACGGTGAGATTATAGGAAGGAATGCGCTCGCGGTCCAGGGCGCTGGCCACTTTGATTAGGCTCAGGTTTGGTACTTTGCTTCTCTGCACTTCAAAGTGGCGCTGCTCATTGCCCCCAAGGATCTGCACGGAGATGTTCCCGTTGGCTGCCGGGGAGTCTGCATCAGTCACCGTGAGCAGAGCCACCACCGTGCCTACCTGAGCGTTCTCATCTACCGAGGCGTAGCGCGAGGTGGCAGGGAAGTAGCGGAACTTCACCACCGGGTCATTGTCATTCACATCCAACAGCTGAATCAGCGCTTCAGCGCGCCCAGTGAGGGAGGGCACGCCTCGGTCCATTGCCTGCACCGTAAGCGAGTACTGGCGCCGGGCCTCGAAGTCCAGGGGCTCTCGCACGGTGATAAGCCCTGTCTCTGGGTCCATCTGGAAGGGGGTCCCCTCGTCCTGTAGTCGATAACGGATGTCAGCGTTGGTACCCTCGTCTGCGTCCGCCGCCGCCACCTGGAGGACGGTGGAGCCCACAACCGCATCCTCAGGCACCCCCGCCTGGTAGTGGGAACTGCCAAAAACCGGGGGATTGTCATTTATGTCTTGCACTGTCACATTTACCTGAAGGTAGCCCCGCCGCTTCGGCTCGCCCTTGTCTTCCACCTCGACCAGGAGCTGGTACTGTGGCGTGACCTCGCGGTCCAGTCCGCCCTTGGACACTAGATGCAGGAACGCGCCCTCGCCGCTCGGGTTCAAGGTGATGTCCAGGCGAAAGCGGCCGGCCTCGTTGCCCTTGATGATGCGGTAGGAGCGGTGGTCCACACCGTTGGAGCCGATGTCCGAGTCAGTGGCGGTGTCCAAGATGACCTGACGTCCGCTGCTACTGTCCTCCTTGAAAGTGACGACGATGGAGGGGTCCGGGAAGACCGGGGCGTTGTCGTTGAGGTCCCGCACCAGCACTCGCACTTCAGTAGGGTAGGTGGGCGCGCTGGAAAGGACCACCAGGTTGATCACGTCGCTGGGCAGGCTCTCGCGGTCGATGGTGGCGGTGGTGTACAGGGCTCCGGTGCTACCGTTTATGGCAAACAAGGCGTGCCTTTCGCTGAGCCGGTAGGTGAAGCCGGGGCGCGTCTGGATGGTGCCCACCAGAGTGCCTGGAGGTTGCTCTTCCAGCACTTGGAACACCTGGCGCTGCTCGGCCGCGCGGACCCAGGCGGGCCCCGGGAGCAGGGACAGCAGCCAAAACACTCGAAGGAGCCGAAAAACTGAAACAGTGTGCAGAGGGAGCCACCGGCGGCCAGGAGTCTTGTCTGCTGCCAAGTCCATGGTCCTGGATCCCTGGGACGGTGTGCCGAAGAGAAGGAAGGGTGAAGGAACGGAACAATATTTACAGAGATGAAGAAGCGCCAGCCAAGATTCAGCGCGGTCTGCGACCTCTGCTATTTCAGAACAACCCCAGTCCAGCAAAAGTTAGCCCCATCAGCCAAAGGCTCCAGGTAGCCAGTGGGACGCCAAGTGCAGGAGAGATGCTGTGGCCAGAAGCGGCAGGGCATCCCGCGGGACCCTCCGGGGAGTAGAGGTCCCAGAAAAGTTTCTCAGACCTCTTGCATTCGCCCCTTTACTTCGTTTATTAATCCGGAGTCTGAGCCCTTTCGCCCGGGCGGATGTGAGTTGGAAGAGGCCGCCTGTGTTCAAGGTTTCTGAGGAATCATTGCAAACAATTCTCTTCTGAAACTTTAGCACTTACCCAAAGCGCAGGAACTCGAGGGAGAGGGAAGAACAAACACCTTGGTGGCCTCGGAAAGCGCAGCTGCGCACCGGGGAGGGAGCGGTGGGGAACCGGAGAATCGAATTCCTTTCCCCAGTGCTGAGGAGGAGCAATTTCCTCGGTCCCCACTGTGGAGAGCCCGGCTGCAACGCCCCTCCGACAGCGCGGCGGCAGTGGCCGCCGAGGCCCGGGCGGCGGCGTCCGCGCGCCGGCAGCGGGGGAACTGCGTCCCAGTCTCGGCTCTGGCTGGGGGCTCCGGCACCGGGAGCGCTCAGCTCCGTCCCTGGCCCTCCGGCAGCCACCGCCGCCGCGGCCCCTGCTGCGGCTCCGAGCCCGTGGTCCGGCACAGGCTCCAAGGCATCTTTCACCACTGCCGCGGCGCCTGCCGCCCCATTATTTGTACATCCAAACCGAGCGCAGGTCCCCCTTTCTTCTCGGCCTCGCGGGGGTCGGGCAGGAGCGGCGCGCGGTCCCGGAGTCCCCTCCCCTCAGCATGCCAGGGGCATCGCTCTCCGGCGCCTCGCCCTGCCCCGGTTATCTCTGCTTTTATTGTCCCGTGTCAGTTTCACTTTGTAATCCACAAGGCGTTTGTGCGGGGCGGGGTGGCCGGTCCCTCTCTCGGCCCCTTCGCCGTCGGCGGCGGAGACCGGGAAGTGGGCGGCTCGGCGGCTCGGCCCGCGCCTGTCAGCGCTGCGCTCCTCCCGGCTGAAGGCTGCCTGCCGCGGAGCGGGAGCGCCGCGAGTCCCTCTCTGCGTCCGCCTGGTCCCCCACTCTCCCCGCCCCTTCCCCGCTGCACGCTCACACACACACGCGCGCACACGCGCACACACACACGCGCGCACACACACACGCACACAGCGCGTCGCCGGAGCACAAACAGAGGGGGAGGGCAGACCGCGACCTGGAGCAGGACTCAGAAACTTTGCTCGCCACTCATTGATGCCCGCACTTTAGTTGGCCCGGACTCCCCCTGGCTCCCGGGGCTGTCACCTACCGCCCCTCCCTCCCGCAGCCCCATTGGGCCCGAGCGGGTCGGCCCCGCCTGGCACTCCTACCGCGGGCGCCCTCCTCCGCCCGCGCCCTCCGACTGGCTCCTCGGGATGCTAATCACTCCGGCCTCCCGGGGGGCTGGGGGCGGTCCGGGGTGGGAGCCCGGCAGGCGGAGGCGCTAAGAAGGGGGTTGAATTTTTTCCCCCTTTCTCTTTTTTTTTCCCTTTTGGTCAAATCTTGGCCGGCGTCAGCGCACTAACAGCAAAAGGCTGCCGCAGAATAGATGGGGGTGGGGTCAGGTCTGCAGATAAATAACTTTAGTGGCAGGGTCTGGGGGGAGACCGCTGGGTTGTTATGCTAGTAATAACTCAGGGGTAAGGGGGTCGAGAGAAATAAAAGAAAGGCGGGGGGCGAGGGTCTGCTAAAGCGGGGAGGAAGGATTAAGCAAAGCCTGTCTGGGAATGCACAGCGCCGATTTGCGTTAACCGTTTCCTGCCCCTTCTCTGTGAATGCAAGGATCCGACGGAATCCAAACCCAGCCCAGCCCGTTCCCTCGAGCACGCAGCGAGCGTCTGCCGTGCGGGGCGAGCTGAACCTAAACCCGCACCCACCCGGCCTGGCCCCCACCTTCCAGCTGGCGAAGGGCCCTAGTACCAACCGCCCTTTAATTTCCCGTAGGACAAGTCAGGGGAACTCAGAATTTAATACCGTTTGTTATGTATTGTTCTGCTTCCCAGCTGATTCCAGGTGTCGGTAGCCCAAATCTTGACAATAACAAAGCAGCCCTTTGGAATGAGGAAGATCCCTTCCTGTTGAGAAGTTAGTTTGGAATTTTGATCCCTGATGGAATATTTCCCTGTTACATTTGGTAGACAAAGGAAATCCAATAGAGTTCCGTTTTGGTTTTGGTCTGGAGGAAGAATCGACAGGAGAAAATAGGAATAAAAACAATAAAATTGAAGCCTAATTTTTAAAAATGCCCATATGCCACGGACTACATTTAGATTAGCTCCCTTCTATTTACCTCAGCTAATTTTTGTGAAGGCGTGCCTTGATTTGTTAAAAGGAAAAAGAATAAGTAGAAATCAGGTCAGTATTTTTCCCCTTTAAGGGAACCAACTTAAAAATATGAATTTAAGCCAAACAATGCAAATATAGGGCATATGTCATACATTTTTTTCTGCCACAGGAACCCTTCCAAACTTGAAACTTTCTGGGCCCAAAGACAGGTCAAGCATGAGTAAATACTGCCCTCTGCTGTTCTCTGGCCGTCTTACATCTTTAGTCTCCAGTTTCTTGCTTGAAATTAAATGCAGAGCCTAGAAGGATCTGGTTACATGGCTAATTCCTCCTTCTTGCCTAGGGATGGTGGCAAAGAAAAGGATCTTTAAGAATCTCCTGGTGCCTTTCTTTACTTAAGGTTAAAAAATAATCAAGAGCAATAAGGCAGATGACAAATTCAAGTCCTTCAGACCCACGGAAATCTGAATTATAAAAACCATCCCCAATTCCTTTGTTTATGTTAGAACATTCACTTCTGCATATTTCTCTACTGTAATATAAGGAATGAATTTCACACAAAGTTAAGCTTAACCATCTCTGTGTTGTTAAACTTGAAAAATACTGAAAGCCAGGGCTCTGGTCTTCTTTGAAAGATAGTCTTGTGCTTTTCCTAAAAAATCTTTTGTCTGCCAACAAGTTACCATATTAATATTATTATGTCTGGTGTAACTCAGTAAAGAAAGAATTGTAGATTAACTAAAGTGTAGTCAAAAATTTTTACAAATCATGACTATTCTGTGTGCTTTTAGGAGAATACTTATCTCTCTTTTTTCTTTGATAAACATAGTTCAACCATTCAAATAGGAAAGAATAGAAGGAAATAATTTGGATACTGATGTTGAACTTTTGTTGATTTGCTTGTTTGTTTTGAGAGCCTGTGGGTCAATCTTAACATTTGAATAGTATGAAATTTACATTATTTATGAATGAATTTAATTTGGGGAAACAGGAGAATATCACTCATTCTGTGAAATGGGGAGTATAACATGTATACATTTTTATTTTTAAAAAGAAGATGTGATGAGATTAACTAACATGGGAAATGTGTATTTATCTATTACATAAAATAACTTTTTGTACAATTCCAAAAGATAATTTTCAAAAATGATTTGGGTAATGGTATGGTATTTGGGCAATGGTATTTAATTAGTAGACATTTTCCGTAATGACCACTTTGAAAAAATACATTAATTTATAGATAAAATCTCCATATGAAATTGCAACCTGTGTGTATATATGTTATATAACTTGAAGTAAGATATATAGAATGTTCTTAATGAGAGAATAAATGGTGCCTTTATTATATTTTATCTTCATTTTTTCTGAGATTTCAAGAATCTTGATAACATAATACATGATAAAAATAAGTATGTTCCTCCCAGTAGAATGAGAGAAAGATCTATAGAGATCATTGTGTACAGGAGATATGCAAAAATGGACCAGAGTGACAGGTAGCCATGGTGACAAAACACATTAGGGATGTGCGATATGAAGGTTCCTTCTTTTTGTATGTTTCCTTTAATTAATTGTTTTTCCAAAAACCAGATAAGGAGAGTTTATTTTTGCTTTGCCAACAAAAGCTTGATTATTTTATGGAAAAGGTCGCTTGGAAGCTTCATCTCCAACAATTACTTTATGGAAAAGGTTGCTTCATCTTTAAATAAAGATGAAGTTAGATGTCACCAATTTTTATAGGCAATGGGCCCATGTTTTCATGCCCACGCATGAAAGAATCAGAGAATACATATCATTTGAGCTTTAGAACATATGTTAAACATACATTTTATGAACATTTGCTCTGCCCTGTACCCATTTCCGTCATATTTCCTTAGATGTCTGATCTACTTGTCTATTTGTTTCAAAGCCCAGGTGGAGATGGTTGGGGAATCTCTCCACATCCCACAGTGAAGTGCCACAGCTTCTCCTCCTTTTCTTCCCCTTTCTCCTCTGCTTTGTCTTCTCCCTTTTCCTCTCGTCCTTCCCTCATTTCTTCTCATTTCTCCCCACCCCCATTTTCTCTGCCCTTTAGATCCTTTCCCCTCCCTCCCCCTGTCCTCAGGTCTCCTCAGGTCCCCTGCTGGGCTCCCCGCCGCCCATCCTCCTTCCTCGGCTTTAGACCTGGACCTTGCTCCTTTCGCTTTCTTTCTTCCTACTCTGCTCTGCCTCCCCGTCATTCTCCACTCCCACTGTACCACCCCGGGCACAAGCATTCTGATAAGTGTAATAGTGCATTTTTGTCTCAATGTGTCCTTGCAGAATATGTGATTTCCTTCTCCTGCATTTTAATTGAGACAAATGGTCTTGTTATACTGTGTATGAAGCTCATCCTGTTTCCTTGGCCTTTGGGCTGCAGCGTGTTGTCTGTCTTCGCTGCTCTTTCTGACATTGCCTTCCCCACAGTGCATGGAGACATTGCTTTCACCACGAGACCACCGACATCAACTCCCAAAGTCACAGATAGTCTGCATGTATTTAGTCTGCTCTGTTCTTAACAAATTTGTGTGCTAAATGTGTAATTCAGTATTTTAAATTTTCTTATTTCCTGATAAACATATTTAAAGCTATGAAATGCCCTCAAAGTATTACACAAGTCAGTGTCACAATTAGAAAAAAAAAAAAACTTTATGCATTTGAGAATAAGGAAAATAACAGAAATTCTTATCCACCTGCACTGATGTTATCGAGAACCAGTTGTTAAGCCAGTTTTTGAATCATTCCAAATCAGCCTTGAAATCAAGTTGGTGAATTCTAGGAACTTCAAATCTCATAACTTTAATTCCCCAGTTAAAAATTAATGAATCTGCAACCCCTCTTGCCTCTGAAAATGCCATCTCTGAACTTCATGCTTCCCAAACCTAAATAAGATCAGTTTCCTCCATTGCTTAGAAAGATCCATCCCACAGAGACAGCTCTCTGGTACTGCAAGTACCTTTGCACTGATTGTTTCACATACTGAGAAAGCACCTCTTCTGGTCACACTGTGGAACTCAAAGACAGACTCACTCATTTCCATATGGACTCCATTACAAGGATGCACAAAAGCTTTATCTAACTGTGATGTGATTTCCTTTATCCCCAATAGTGCATTTTCCTGAAGATCGACTTTATTCTGACACATGTGCAGCCTTCTTTGGTAGTATCATGACAGGCATCCCTCCATCTTCCTTTCATACCATTGTCTGTACCCTAATGTTTTAAGAGCGGGGACAGCATCATAGTTTGGTTCTTCATCAACACTCTACATGAAATTGTGTCTTATCTGCAGCCTCTCTTCAATTTACCTTAATTTTAATTAGTGTCATTTCTATTTTTATTTCCTATGTAATTTTGTCTTTTACTATTATTTCTCTAGTTTTATGATTCTGCTTATTTTCATGAGTTTTTCCCCATTTTTAAACTAATTAGATATTCTTTCCATTTTTTCCCTTTCTTCTATTTTGAACACTAGTTTCATTTTAGTTCTAGAAATTACAAAATATGTTCCTCTCCAAGTCTGAAATAATTCAATGTCTTAGGGAAAATGAAAACTTCATCCTAAATAAAACATTTTAATACATTCATTTATTCCCAACTTACAACTTAATTTGGTATTGCTTTTTAATTGTTCTTTTATCTTAACCCCAGATAAAAAAAATTATCTAAAAAAACAATTTTAACAATTAAAAATAAATTTTAAAATATTTTTATAATTTTAAAACAATTTCTGCTTTTCAGTCTTTCTTTTATTACAAGTATTCACTCCTATCACTTCTATTCTTCCTGAAATACATATTTGTGAATTTCCTTCAATGGAAGCTAACAGTAAATACATTTTATCAGGTCCTTGTTCTTACAATATTATTTTCTTTAAAAGTAAAATTGCAAATTAAAAAATATTTTAGGCCCATTTACACATTTTTTTGGTCCCATGCCATTTGTTGTGCAAATATACATAAAGGAAATATAAATAAAATAAATTAGAATATTTTAATACTGCTCAATTTATATGAATACATTTTTTGACTAAAACCTTCAGTATTCATATTTATTAGCATATTTTCTTTACAGGGAATTTGGGCCTTAATTTTGCCGTCAATCTAATTTGTCTTTTTAGATGTCTGATATTTATCATGACTTTTCATATTCCCTATGTCTCTTAATTCCACGTTAGTATTTTTTATTTCATTTTTCCTGTGCTTCATTCTGAAATGTTTTCTGGCTTGTCTTCCAGTTTAAAGATTCTCCCTTCAGCTGTTTCTAAACTGATCCAAATTCTTCACTTAAACATTCTGTTATGTTACTTTATATATAACTGCTCCTTAAAACATTTTTAAGTTTATTTATTTTTCTTTAAGTGTGCTAAACATACTTAAATTTGTGTTTGACAATATTTAATAGTCGTTTTGTTCTGCTTTGCATTGTTATTGCATGTGTTATCTCATAGCAAACTGTTGGTTGTGTGATTAGTTTTATTTGGATACAAGCTATTTTAATTGGAAAATTATCTGTGCCTGTTCTTTAATATTTGGTATAGGTATGTTTCTGTAAAGAAGAGGTGATTTTGCTTGCATTTGATGCTTGTGGGTTACCATTTATCTGCAACCACCATCATTATCATGAAAACAAAGATGCTAACAATAAAAAGCACAATATTTTATGAATCACTAAGTAATACAAACAAATATAAAAATAGTTCTCTTAAATTTTGATTTAAAAACATATTTAGTCATTTAAATTATGTCTCATTTTGTATTTATAGAAAGAAAACTACAAACAAAATAACTTTACCTGGGCTAGGAACTCTTTCTTGTATTTTCTTCACTTTGAAAAATCCATTTGAAAGTAATGCAGTGTTTATTGAAAGAATGCTCTGCTCTTGCCTCTGTCTGTTTTTCTAGAATACTGACACTGCATGTTTGATGATCATTGGGGAGGACAATTATGTCACCATGGACATGGAATTTTTAGCAAATACAATACACATCCTGACTGTGCCATGGTATTATGCAAAATGTTAAGATGTGATCAAAGGTGAGACATAAAACAGTGAAATACGGTAAACTTGCAACATGAAGGTTCTTGTTCTGTTTGTCTTTTGTTTTCCCCACCCCACCCCACCAATGTGATCTTGAGCGCTGCCTATGGATCCATCTTTCTGGGGTGGGTCCTCACGGTCCCCATCTGATTTGTACCAAGACACTATATTTTTAATGCTCTGAGAAGGCAGGATGACCAAGCACATACGACTAGTCACCTCTTAAATAAGGACTTGGGGTTTAAAGTCTCTGGTTTAAAGGAAGTTTCCTGTTAGACTTCAATCCTTCAGAGAGGTTGCTTTTCCTCTTAGCTCTCACTCCCAAGTACACCTTGAACCTGAAAGCTCAGGTTGGCAAAGTTTGGCAGATGGCTTCAGGGAAAATACCACTTCTGCTTTAGATTTGCCTCTGTGATGTTTCATTGGTTCCTGGACTACCTCCTATCATGTCAGCCTTTGATCTTTTATGAAAACATTGTAAAACTCCTAATTTTAGGTGTTTTTTCGTGGTGAAATAAGAGCCTGACATATTACCGGAATATAAAGACTATCTCCATTATTTCTCCAAATACTTTTCTTTTTCAATTTTCTTTTTTCCTTCAAAAAAATTTGTTATTATATTTATTTGTTGTCCATGCCTGTTTAATTTTTCTTGATGTCTTTTGGAGAAGTCCTTAAATGAATATTCAAATGAACCAGTTTATTTTTCAGGAATATCTAATCTTCTAATCCACCACTGACTAATATTTTTTTCTTTATTTTAACTCACATTTTTTCATGCCTAATATCTATACTTTATTCATTTTAAATGAATCTTGATTTTAATTTTAATACCTATCATCAATCAATAATCTTTTAACTTTTTCTGAGGTACTATTTTAATTACACATGGACTTGTTTGGGTTATTAACCCTCATTCAGGACATATCAGCTATGCTTATAATGTGTATTGAGCAGGGATCAAAGACCAGGACTTAGTCTGAGCTCAGGGAAAGAAATGGCAAACTTCTTCTTTAAAAGACAAGATAATAAATAGTTTTGGTTGTGAGGACCAATCACCCTCACACGGATTGACCTTGCTCTTGTGGTGCAGCCACAGCTCCAGATCTCTGAGTTGAGAATGACTGTGTTGCAGTAAAACTTGATTTGTAAAAAACAGGAAGCAGGAACCAATTTGGGCTACAGGTTGTCGTTTTCTGATCCCTGTCCTAGAGCACAGGAGAACTCCACTGATCACCGCTGTTGAGAATTTCCATGTTTTAGCTTAAGTTTTTAGCTGTGAGAGATAAAGCATGATTAAGAAAACTCAGTCTCCTGGAATTTCCATGCTCAGCCCTGGGGATTCTCAGAGAGTAAGACTGAGGCACTTAGTGCCCAAAGCCAGCCGGTCACTTTGCGCCTATTTGAGGAGGTCATCAACATCATCCCCATTACTGCTGATTGCTGTAAAGGAGCAGCACTCGGTGCCTCAGATAACAACGGGTGGTAGCAAAAGCAATTTATTTTTTCCTAAATATTCATCCTTTCTGATCTTTTACACAAACTTTCTGGCTTTCATTATTTGATACTTAACTTTTTCTTTCCATTATCCACGTCTCTTTGAATATGTGAATGTGAACATATGTATATATATTCATATGCATATTCATATACCCATCCCTTTTCTCTGGTTAGTGTTTAATTTCCAAGATTCTGCAGAACCATCAGTGTATGTAAATAAATCCAGAACTACAGGATGGAAACTAGAATCATATTTTTTAACATCACACTTAGGGGAGAAACAAAATGAAGGGTTTGCCTTAAAATCCTTCATAATATAGTACATGTGAGTATGTGAGCAAACCCACTGGAATGGAAATTGCTTATGCTAAATGTGAGAGTAGGTTCCTGAATATTGTGGCATTTGCCACAGACTAGTAATTACCTACCATAATTTGGAGAAGCTTCTCAATTCAACAGCTGTTTGTGACAATCTGCCATTTTGTTGAAATGTACAATATGTCAAGAACTGGTCATATTTGAGTCTTGATTAAATGTAAGTATTCTACATTCTCAAATTGAAAATAAATAACATGTATGATGGCTAAAGACTATATGTTTCCTATCAACATTAAAATGAACTTAACCTTGAATTTCATGCTAGAATATAGAGAGAACAATAAATAACAGATGAATTTATATGCAGTATGAATATTTGTCATGCCAGGGAAACATTCAGGACAATGATAGTCTAGGTTCACTAGACTTTAATAAACATATGAAAAGTCGTGAAAATCCATGAAAATTTGTATCACACCTTTCATGAACAGAAGAGTGAGGAATTGGGGAATCCTCCCACAGGAGTCTAGGACCATAGGTGACCTTTACCCAAAGCTGATATTTTATCACTTTTTCTGAGTTTCTATTTT
Source organism: Marmota flaviventris (assembly GCF_047511675.1). NCBI lineage: Eukaryota > Metazoa > Chordata > Mammalia > Rodentia > Sciuridae > Marmota > Marmota flaviventris. Next base: position 140,125,431 of record NC_092504.1, read on the forward strand.
AAACTTATTTGAGATAAGTATATACTACTATAAGGCTACTTTGTGTTATCACTTAATAAGCTTTTCATTGCTGTTAAAGTCATTTGGTATAAATATTTTATTGGACAATAACATTTTGGCATATGCATAGGCCAAAATGATTAATTTTTCCTTTAATGTTGTCTTTCAAGATTCTCCTCGGTTATTTTGCTATTAAAAGCAATGTTTTTAATAGCAAAATAAAATGTGGTATGTATAAACGTGGCTGTATAACCAATGTGATCTTGCAATCTGTACACGTGGAAAAGTAAGATCATGTACCTCATTTGAATCAAATGTATGATATGTCAAGATCATTGTAATGTTTTGAGCAACTAATAAAAAATTTTTAAAAAAGCAATGTTTTAATGATTATCTTCCATTCATGAAACAAAGATTGGAAGTACCAATGGATCAGGTGGGTTAAAAGCTACAGCAGACACAGTGACAAGTAAAACAGACGCAACTTTGGGTCTCAAGTTGAATTTCAGAAATTCGAAAAAGAAAGCAAATATTCAAGGGCCTTGATTACCTATTGCTAAGTTCCTTTCCAGAAGTCATGTACCAATTTATAATTGAAACTGAAGTATATCAGAGTTCTCCATTCGGCAAAACGAATACATAGACATATTGGAATGTAGCATGTCTTAATTCCTTAGCCGTCTGAGGGAGGGCAAAGAGGCATGTTCTCTTAACATGAATTTGCATTCTATCCTATTTATTTATAAATATATGTATGTAAACTTATATTTATGTATGTATATTTGTCATATATTTTATATGTATGGTTATGTTATATATATGCACATGTTTATACACATATATTTGTTTATGTATATATGTCCCCATATACATATATATTTATGTACTGGTATTTATTTTTATTAATTATGCATGTTTGTAGCCTGTTTAATCAATTGAGTTGTTAGAGTTGTTGTTATTATTATTATTATTAGTGGTGTTAAATCTGTGTGGCTTCCTGTGTGGACATCTATGGGTCTTTTAAACTTGCCATTCTTTCCCCTGCCCAAAGACTGAATAAGTAGCCACAAGACTTTAATCCTAATTTGCACTTTCTGCCTGTCCTTCTCCATCTTTTTCTTCATTATGTTGTGTTAATTGGCATAACACCACATAGGACAGAAGAATGAATACTCAACTGTGTCTCCTCTGGGTGTCAAGATGAGTGGGATCAGAGAGTAGTCAACAGATGTCCAGGCAATTCCATCCCTCATCGCCTGCTTGCTCTTAAAAAACAAAGGAAAGAAAACCAGCAGTACCAGATGGTTTAAACTCCACAGTTCAAACCAGTGCTTTCTAAAATGTTTTAGTCACCTTTTTTGTCACAGTGATAGGACAAGAAACATTGCAGGAGGAACAGTTTGCTTTTGCCACGGTGTGTGGGCTCCACTGCTCTGGGCCTGAGAGTGGGGAGCACATCATAGTGGAAGGGCGTGGTGAGGAATGCTGTTCAGGACACAGCAACCAGGAGCAGAGAGAGCTTCCTTTACAGGGACACGGTATGAACCCCAATGGCAGGCCCCAGTGACCAGAGTTCTCCAGCCACAGCCTGCCTGCCACCCAGTCCATCCATAGCAGTGGATTAATCCACTGACTAGGCCACACCCCATAATCCAACCATTTCCCTTCTGAAGGCTCTTGCTCTGTCTCACACATGAGTTCTGGGGGACACCTCCTATCTAAACCATAACAAATGCACTGGTGGTGGCACTCAAGGACGGAGGAGACCGGTGGACTCAGAAGAGGATTTCTGAATGGCACAGGAACATGAGAAATGGTGGCCCTTGTGGCTTGACAGTCCCCTTCTGTTGGAACCCTGCACCCCACTTCTATTGCACATTTCTAGGGGATTTGTTCTGGATTCTCACATCCATGAGTCACATGTGCTGTCTTCCTTGGCCACCCAGGGTCAGTGTGGATGTGTGGAGGGCAGCTGTCCTGCCATTTGCAGGTACAGTAATTCCTCATCCCTGGAACGGTCACTTTTTAGTTCTGTGCTGGTCTCATGTCTTCCAGGCTGCTGGTGGTGGCCGAAGTCACTCTACCTGTGGTGTGGCATTTCTGTTTCTATAGCTTTCCAAATAATCTTTAAATACACAATCCCCTATAGTAACTGTCCTTTTTGAAAGATTTAGAGTACTTTTTAGTTCTACAACAGGATGTTGATAAATGCAATCACAGGCCAAAAAAAAAAAAAAAAAAAATTCTCATTTCTCTTTCAAGTAAAGGAGGGAAGTCTGTTGTTGGTATTAAAATGTTTTATTCCCTGTACAATATAGTATTTTTTCCTCTTGCATAGAGTGATCTAAGGGATTGGTTGGTCCTATACAACCAGCATAATTCTTCAAGATTTGATTTACAAGGCACCATGAGTAGAATACAGCTTCTTTTTAATAAAGATTAGAGTCTAAGATGAGTCAGAAGTAGCAAACACATGGAAAGAAAGAAAGAACTCAGAACTCAGTGTATGTTAGGAGACAAAGGAAAAACAGCAGAGAATCCCAGTAGTTCTTAAACATTTTTGATATTTTATGGTGCTCAAAGTCCTTATTAAAAGAAAGAGTGCATTATCTGTACTACTCAGCCGGAATAGTCCAGATGCTTCTAGCCTTTATAAACATATCACAACATCTTAATTCTCTGTTTATTTGAATTGCTCCTCAGTCATGTCTCTTTTTCATTCCATTCTTAATCACCAAGTCTGTGATTAAAAATGGCAAACATGTGTTTTGAGAAGAAACTAAGCTATGATTTTGATTGTGGGTAGTAATTTCTGAATGGCAGAACATATTAATCCCTTCCTCTCTGCCCTGCTCATGAACTTATAACAGACACAAAGACACAGAAAACACCAAATAAACCAAGCACAGAAAAACAAACTATTTCCAGTTCAAATACTTACGTGCAATTATACTACAGAGAAACAAAAGTGACAGATATATATGTATATATGATATACAACACTATATATAATATACAACACTATATATAATATACAATGCTGAGCTAAAATAGCACAGAGGGAGGACAAGATGGCAAAGTAGAGGTGCCCAGCACTCACCTTCTCCCCCAGAGAGGAACCAAAGTCCCTGGCATGTTGCTGCATGTGAGGGGAGTGGTCCTGGGAGTTCACTGGAAACCAACCGGGAGAGCCAGGAACTTGATGTTTGCAGACCTGGGATGGCTGTACAGTGAGAGAGAATGTTCCCATGCCAGCAGCTGCCACTCCGGCTCCACTGCGGCAGGTGGGGTGTCTCCCCTGTGCACAGGTAAGGGTGAGAGTCCCAGTGCATTCTGTCTGCGTGGATCCTGGCAGACCGGCCACAGGACAGGTTCACAGTCCTCATGGGCTTGCAGCCCACTTAGATAAGTGGCCCAGAGTCTGCACCGCAGCCTTGGTTTGAAACAGGATCTTACATCATCGCCTGAGGGTCCTGTAGCCACACGCCATATTGAGGAGGGGGTTATTATCTGAATTTGGACTGCTCTGGGAGACAGAAACCCCAGAACATTCCCATCTCCAGAACCCCACAGGTATTCCACTGCACTGCACTATCTAGGGATGCTGGGTTCAATGTCTCTGTTCAGCAAAGAACTGAAGAATGGGACTCAGAGAGATTATTGCAGAAGCAACAGAGATAGACTTCTCCAGAGCTGGGAGTCCAGTGGGAAGCTTTGGCCTGTTCTTTTAATGGTCCCTGGAATTTCCTCCTTCTTTATCCCCCCTATCCACACTCCCCTCACTATGTTCACTGGTGCCCCCTGTGTCCACGCATCTGTTTTAGTATTTTTACCGGGTACCTCACTTAGAACATGAGTGTGAAAGTGTCGATCTGATTAGGGTCCCCGCTTGTGTCCACGAGCACTTCAATCGGGAAGTTGACCCCCTTTGGAGCCCTCTCCATGTCCTTTGTCTAGCCCTGCTCCTGACTTCCTTACTCGCCATCTTGCCCTGGCCACCTGCATCCTTCTGCATCTCCCTCAAGAACCCAACTTGGCCTAGCAGAGTGGCTCTGGGTCAGTCCCTGGGCACCCTGCACTGTAGGGGATGAGTATTGTGACACAGAGAGGGATAGAGGGAATCACCTTTGAGAGGACATAGGGAGTTTGATCTCAGAGACCAAGGCATGGCCAGCCCGAATAGACTTGCCTCAATGCCAGGTCTGATGGCAGGTATCATGTGGTCACCACTGTCCCTCTGCCCTGTGATGTGTCCCCGACACCTGACACTGACAGGGCAGGAAGGGAACTCTATGGTAGAGTTCCCTCTGCATGCAGTGGTATGAGAGAGGACCTTGAGAAACTCGGGGCTCTGGATTTTGCCTAATCCTTGAGCCCACATTATTAAGGCACCAAATCCTGATACCCATGTTGAGAATCATATTGGCACATTAGAAGTTATACTTCTGTAAGGCACAGCAGATGACAGGTAAAAGTTTATAAGAAAACTATAAAATGAATTTAACAAGAGTTAAAAACATATTTAGGGGGCTGGGGATGTGGCTCAAGCGGAAACGCACTTGCCTGGCACGCAGGGCGCTGGGTTCGATCCTCAGCACCACATAAAATAAAATAAAGATGTTGTGTCCACCTAAAACTAAAAAACAAATATTAAAAAATTATCTCTCTCTCTCTCTCTCTCTCTCTCTCTCTCTCTCTCTCTCTCTCTCTCTATCTCTTTAAAAAACATATTTAGTTCATATAATAGCTATGAACCATGAAGCATAATTTTTATCACCCCAAACCTTAACTTTTAGTTGGAAGAACATCACCTTGGTAAAATGTTCTTCTATACCTTATACTGTAAAGACTTGTATACTTGAAAGATATGAATATGTTTTATGTACAAAGAGGCCAGTAACAGCCCCATAATTACACTGATGTTCATATATTAATAAAGTTTAGACTTTAAAAAAAATTCAGAATCTGTAGTGTAGTGTAATACTCTAACAGCTGTTGTTTAACCAGAGTTGTACAAACCCTAATTCCTTTAAGACTAATTTCTCTAAATAATAAAGCTTAACAGACACAACAGATTATCTTGATAGATAAGAACAGATTCGTGTTTTAAGAAATCTTTGTTACTTCAATACAAAGATTAAACTTTGGTTTACGTCAGTACATTAATATTTGACCTTAAGAAAAGCCTTGAATAGCTTTAACTGATTGTGTTACTTAAATATTAGCAAATTAGTTACACACAAACATTTTAAAATTTTCCCTCCACAAACCTTCTGCAACTTGCTTAGATATTCCAAAACTTTTTACTTTGCCACACAAAAGACTTTGTCACCCAGAAACATTTCTTTTTCCTTCTTCTTTTATTTTAAACATATTTCCATGTCTAGAACCTTCTTATATCTCTTTGCTAGCTGTTGACTCCCTTTTTAAAATTTACATTCTGAAACAACCCTTATAAATTTTTTGAATTCAGAAAAATTACTCCATTTTAATAAGATGAAATATTTTTTATGTTTTTATTATACTTTAATAGAAACCCAACTGAAACCTCTTATACACTTTGTATATAGATGAAACCTGATAGATTTAAGTCTTAGTAACCTTGTTTTTAGTGAAGACACAGAAACAAAGCAATCTCAAACAGTTTTTCATTTACCAATTAATGAAAACACAGTTAATGTTTAAATATATTATATTATGGAATTTAAGAAGTTCATAGTAATTGCTTTGACAGTTAGCAGTTGATGTTTTAGCACTATAATTTTGTAAATTAATTAGATGTCTCTAACAAACACATTTATTATTAATCCCATTTATGTTAGATCTAGTTTACTCATTTCTAACTGTAAAAACCAAGATATCAGACAAGTGTAGTTAACAGTGTTAGCCATCTCTTTCCAGTTGAAGAAAAATCCTAGAAACAATGGATATTATATTTCAGACATTTTAAAAAAACAACACTCTGCAACTTCTGATCACATGGAAAAACTTGTGAGTAATTTTAAAGACATATTTAATCTATTTTATTATTTATATTATATTTATTTTATTTATTGTATTCCATTCACCTAATTTAAACTGAACTTTTTAAAGCCACATAAACTAAAAGGTGTCTGGATTCATTTTTTATTTAAATTTTGATTTATGAGTGCTCATCTCATAAATCAAAATTTAAATATATGCCAATTTTGATGCCATGTCCAATATATATGGACACATGCACATATGTAGACACAACAACACACTTCACAGGTGTGCACACATACAAAAAACAGACAGGAAACAGAGATCTTGTAGCTTTTTGTAGATAAATCTCCACAGGTAGGAGGCAACACTACAGATGTTGACTAAAACCTGTATTAGATTTGACCTGTTGGAAATTAAAATAGAGCCTATCAGACTTTTATTTTATGACTTAAATGTAAGGCAGGTCCGTACAGTTGGAAATACTAGGTGTCTGGAAACCAGGGTGGACAGTAAAATCAAAGGTTCAGGTGGACGCTTGTCCTCAATGACTATCAGATCTATTCCCAACACCACCAAGTTTACGTACTTCTTAGAATTTTTTTTTTTAAAGGAGATTTTTCAACATATGTGAGAGTCAATCTTTGAAAACTGGCCTATGAACAAAAACAGTGCAAAAAAACGTCTGCAGTTAGATAAAATAAGACTGATGGGAACATATATTAATTTAGGCATGCAGGATGGAATGTAAAGTTACCATAAAACTATGAGCTCAAAAGTAGAATTTAAAAAAACAGGAGTTCAAAAAAAAACCCCAAAATGATACATCCCTAATTACTCTAGTAAAGGAGCATGCTGAATGTCTTTGTCAGATCAGAGTGCACTTTGGGCTCAGATAAGAGTCAGTTCACTTGTTGAAAGAATGAGATAGCCCTGAAATCCTCAGGTAAAGATTCTCAAGAAGACTTGTATATTTCTAAATGAATTTCATGATTGCTTTTTCTAGCTCTATAAAGAATGTCACTGGGATTTTAATAGAAATTGCATTAAATCTGTATAATGTTTTTGGTAGTATAGCCATTTTGAAAATATTAATCCTCCGGAGCATGGGAGGTCTTTCCATCTTCTAAGGTCTTCTTCAATTTCTTTCTTTAGTGTTCTATAGTTTTCATTGTAGAAGTCTCTCACCTCTTTTGTTAGATTTATCCCTAAGTAACACAATAAGTGTGTGTGTGTGGGGGGGGGGGGGGGGTAGGGAATAATAGAGTTACTTTGGATTAGGTAGAGAGGAGTGAAGAAGGGGAAGGGGCGGGGGTAGGAAGTACAGCAGAATGAATCTGACATTGTTCCCCTCTGTGCACATATGACTATACAATGAGTGTGATTCTACAACATGTAAAGCCAGAAGAATGAGAAATTACACTCATTTATGTACAATGTGTCAAAGTACATTCTACTGTCATGTATAACAAATGAGAACAAATAAAACCTCTTAAAAAAAAAGAAGACTTGCATATATGAGATCATTCCATCTTCCCTCGATGTGATGTAGTATTTAGGGGAAGAACTTGTTAAGAAAGCAGTGATCGATTCCAAAAGGAGATAATATATCCAGCCATTTAGTTTCCATAAGCGACTTAAGTTAAAAGTGACACTTTTTTTTTTTCCTTTGGTGTCAACCAGATATCTGCCAAGTCTTGTAAGTCTTGTAAGCTCTGCAGACCTCCACAATTCACATTTCAAATGCAAGCCTTGGAGAGACAGAGAGAAATCTGGCAGAAGCTAACAAAGGGAAGATGATATTTTGAGCAAAACTTCATGCATAGGGCATTTTAACCATTTTTCATTTCCCCAGTTGGTGATCAGGCCAGGTTTAGATGCAGAAAATTATTAGGCATCTCCTTTATCTCAACTGTGATTAGGTCATTCGCTACTACTACTTTTGAGGATGAGGCTGTCCTCTGAATGAAAAACAAATGAAAGGGAACAGAACAGAGTGCCCACGCTGAGAAACCGCATGGTTAGGAGACATCTCCCTGATGCTAGAGCCTCTAGTGGTCAGCAGTTCCCGCCCCTCCTTCCATGCATGACCTCTGTATTTAACTGCTGCCTCCCCGTCTGGGCATCATGGGTGCCATGAAAAAGATGAGCACCCTGGATTATCCACCTTACCTGTGTCTCGATGGGCAAAGTTGCGACTTATGCAGTCAAGGGGGAGAAAGAAAGAATGTCCACACGCTTCTGCTCTTTTCGATGCGTTAGTCACTCAAGTCACTCAATACAATTTTATTCTATAGGTTCTTAATCAAGAAAATGACAATGTTTAAATCAATTGTTTGCTGTGGAGTGAGCAATTCTAGATTAATTCTAAGCTGCAAACACACTTACTCATGACAGGCTCCTGACAGACATTTCCTCTGCAGGCTAAGCTCAAGTGCCAGATCTAAAGTCTCAGCCGTGGGCTCTGAGTCCAGCAGATACCCACTCACTTGGACCACAGTGATCAGGTCAGGAACTGAGGCGGGCTTCTCCTGGGGTGGAGCTGACGGCTGGCTGAGGAGAGGGTCGTAGCGAGAAGTCGTGGCTCTCACCAGGGTCAAGATGTGGCTGTCGTGTTTGAGACAGTGAGGAAGACGCAGAGGACCAGGCAGACGGGAAGAGTTGGGGTGTCAGTCCAGGTCCTAACCAGGCTCTCAGGCTTGTGTGCATCCGTGTGGGCTGGCTGAATGTCTGTTCATCTGCTCCATCATTTATACTAAATTTTGGGGCTTCTGACCACCCTTTCAGTCCCTATCAACTTCTACTGGATTTCTCAATGACCTCATTCACCCTGGTTTTCTTGCCTCTCACCCTTATGGGGTAAGGGAACACGACAGAGACTTCACTCTGAGTTTGTCAGGGAGGTGCAAAGTGACTTACTTATGTCAGGCTATGCCTGATGACCATATAGGAGGGCTCCGTAGGGGTGCCTGGTGAGACTGCAGGTTTCAAAGTGGAGTTTTGAGATGGAGTTGCTTAGGCTCAGGCCTGAGGCCATCCCGACACCATATTCATGTGACCTGTAATTCTGTGGGAGAACATGGGACCCCATTTTGAAATGAATCTTGATCCATCTCTGTTGAGCCTCCCATTAGTTAATAAACTTTTGGGAGGGGAAGTTTGGCCTCACTTAAATGGAGGATTATAGCTGAGTCAGATTCACATTTTTGGCACAATTGGGGGTTTTTACACAAGGTCTGAGCAGTCCTTAGGCCTGAACATAGGAATCTCAGCCTGTTTTCTTCCATTATAGAGAATGAGCTGAGCTGTAGAATGGTGTTAACATTTATATTTCCCTCGGATGGCCTGGATTATTCATCAGATAGAGAACGGGTGTCGAGACCATGTTTGGCAGCAGAAGGACACTAGGGATAAAGTCGGTGATAAAGAGCTCATGTTCGCTGTGGGCTAAAGGGATCTTCAGAGGGCTGCGGGTGTAAATTTCACTTACTGCAGTCAAAGAAGCTCAGGGAGCACGCAGAGCACAAAAACAACCACAGGAATCCCTCAGGCTTATAAAGTCTAATATGCAAACACAGGGGACCCAGACATTATTACAGGATCCACTTCATGTAAAATGCCCCTCTCCCAAAGGCTAGCGTTTGATCTTCGAGAGGAGGGGAGAGCTCTGGAGGAGCGAGCACCAGGGAATGAAGTATGGCTCACTTGGAGGTGCATGTGTTTTGGGGCTTCCGATCAGTGCCACTTGATCAACCAGTCACCACAGGACACCTCATGGGGGTGGTTAGGAGAGGGGTTCAGGGGAGAAACCTTTGAGGTTCGCCAGGGACTGGCCCAGGCCAGAAACTCGCAGTTGTTCCAACCCTTTGTCCATCTCCAGGCATCCAAAGGCAGTTGGGATTAGAGTCACTGCATACTCCCTCCAACAGCACTCTCAGCCTGGATAGGACGGTGAGAAACAGCTTTGGCAGAACCCAACATGAGTGACCTGAGATTGGGAGTCACCTAGGCCATGAATCCTGTCACCAGAGTCTTATAGAATGGAGGCTTTCACTAATTGCATTTAATTAGCTGATGGGTGTCCATTATTGTCCTCCAAAAAGAGACAGAAAGATGCACCTCAAAAACATGTGGGGTGCCTGGGAAGGAGCTTACCTTGGGAAGCAGTCTCGTGGGATCTCTAGAGATGACACTGGTGTTGAGAATCAGGGCCAAGTCTCATCCCCCCAGTGTTGAAGACTGAGCACCTTAGAAACACCAAGGCAAGAGCAGAACGTTTTCTTTAAAGGACAGAACACACAGAGGGAGGGACAGAATCTCCTCTGCAGAGGGGGTGGTCCAAGGTGGTGCCCGAGGAAGTGGGGGTGTCCTGCCCCTTTTATAGATTTTGGGTTTCCTTTGTTCTCATGCTCCTCTTCTCCCCTTATCTATCTATATGACCAAATGGTGGAGTAACCACGGGCAGGAAAGGAGCTGACCAGGGTACAGGCAGGAGGAGTGGCCCAGGGCCATTCACTAACAACACTGTGGGGAGGAACAGTTCCCTGGAGGCAGGGGACCTTGGCAACAGGTTGGAGTAGGGGAAGTGTCCTGAAGGTTATTAGCATTTTATCTCCCCTGGAAACAGCCCCCTTCCTCTGGACCCAGTCATTCATCACCTACACTGACTGTGCTTTTGCACCCCCCTCCCCATCTGGGTACAATTTTGTACAACTTCAACTGAGGTCCCATCTTAGGTGGTAACTTCCACTGAAGCACTAAAGTGGAAAACCAGGATTCCTCCTCTAGGCCACCGTCATGGTCCCCGTAGCTTCTCTTCCCTGTGCCCCGCTGAGGTGTCTGTTCCCGACAAGGTAGAGAGGAGACCACTGGGACGCCTGCTGCGGCCCACCAGCAGGGGATGCTCAGGAGGTCTTGAGCAATTCTCTTGCTCTACCCTCCACCCCGCACCCTGGCACACATGGCTCCGTGGGGGCAACTTGTTTCTGCTGACTTGCCACCCCATGGTCACTCTTGCCCCAGGGGCAGGGAGAAACACCACACTGCCTGATTCCACTCCACCCAGGTGGTCTCCATCACCCGCCACCCTACACCTTGACTGACAAGCACTGCTTTCAGGGTTGGGTATGAGAACACAAAAAAATTTCACCACTGTTCCTCCACAGCCTCTCCCGAGGCAGCATCTTGGTTGACACTGCTGACCGGCCAGGGGACACATGCTTCTCACTTCTCACCGCTGTCGGGGCAACCAGTGCCAGATGTTCTTGCTGGTAGCAGAGTCAACCTGAGGAGACCTCCACGGACAGGGGCCACCCCTCCAGGGTAGGAGCAGTCGTGCAGTGAGCACCCCACACCCACTGCAGCCCGGAACACCTCAGCCTGAACTGCTCGTGTCCCCACTCCCGTGTAGCCCACAGACACAGTGGACCTCTCTGACGCTGACCGGTAAGCACTGTGCCCAAGCCCACGAATCGTAACTGATTCAGTTCCTGAGATAACTTCAAGACATCTGTCCTATGGCTTCTGGCTGAAGTACTCAGCAGCTCTTTAGTGGCCATATTCTCTTTAACTACCACCCTTCCTTGGCCACAGTGTTGCTAAAGATTTTATGGTCAAACTGCAAGATTTTCAGTCTTTCTGCTTTGCTTTTCTGATTATCACCATAAATTGGCTCAAAGCTTCCAGCAATACCATGTCATCTCCAAAGGCCTTAAAAATCCCTCTGCCAGGTTAATTAGTCCATCACCTTTAAATCCAGCCTCACAGAAAGTCTCAGGACAAGTTCAGACAACTTCTTAGGTAGACCATAACATGAACGGCCTCTAGTTCAATTCCCAATAGTGGCCTCCTCCTCTGAATCTCAGGAGCCCAGTTTTTGCTGTCCACCATCTTATTGGCATTCTGTCTTCTGAACTCCCACTGGAATTGCTTATTAAGGTCCATTTAAAACATTCTAAAGCTTTTCCAGCTTGCTTGACTTAACTTTCTAAAATTCCTCCCACAAATTCCCCAAAGCTCCAAAAGCGTCTGAAGCACATCATCAGGTTAGGCCTAGCAACAGCGGGACTCCTGGTACCAAAAGATCCAGATGTTTAGTCAGGTGTCCTCCCCCTGCCCCCGCCCTGCCCACCCGCTATGACCAAAATACCTGATAAGAGCCATTTTGGAAGAGGAAAAGTTTATTTAGGTCTCATGATTTTAGAGGTCTCAGTCTACAGATGGCCACTTCTGCTTTGGGCCCTAGGTAATGCCGGATGTGACCACAGGAGAGCATATGGGGGAAAGGACAGGACACCAGGAAGCCAGGGAGGGGTTGGGAAGCCCAAGAGGGAGCATACTCTTCTCACAGGGAAAATACAAATGCCAAGGGTATGCCCATCGACATCCCCCAGCCACACCTGCTTGCCTTCAGGTACCATCCAATTAGTTCCCATCAGGGGTTAACATACTGATTAGGTCAAGGCTCTCATAGGCCAATCATTTAGCCTGTAAACTTCCTTGCATTTTTCCACATGTGAGCTTTTTGGGGGATGCATAGTCTAAAGGTAATAGACTACTATGTCTAATTAAAGTAAATGCAAAAATTCTCAGCAATATACTAGTAAATAGAATTCAAGATCCCATTAAAAAAAAGATCAGTCATCATTTTCAAGTCCATCTCAGAGATACAAGCCTGGTCCAACGTATGCAAATGTACATAATGTCTACATCCCAGCAATCCAAGGAATGATAAGGATCATATGATCACTTCAATAGATGGAGAAAAAGCACTTAATAAAATTCAATATCCCTTTATGAAAAAAGCCCTGAAAATTTAGGTATCAGTATACCTCAGCATAATAAAAGCTACTTTATGACAAAATATAAGCCGCATCACTCTTTCAGTTTCCCCATTCAAAGATGATGGACAGCCATAAGTGTCCACTCTCAAAATAGTACTAGAAATTTTACTCGAAACAATTAGGCAAGAGAAAGAAATAAAAGGCATAAAATCTACAAGGGAGGAAGTCAAATTATCCCTGTTTGTTGACTAGAAGTTTCTATAGCTAGAACAAACCTAAAGACTCTACGGAAAGACTATTAGAACTGACGAACGAAATCAGTAACATAGAAGGATACAAAATCAACATCCAGAAATTAGAATCTTTTCTACATGCTATTAACAAATTTGATAAGAAAAATATTATGAGAGTAGTCCCACACCCAACAACTCCAAAAAAACCAACCAACCAACCAACCAACCAACCAACCAAACAAACAAAAAGAGTAAACTTAACTAAGAAAAGGAAAGGCCTCTAGAGTTGAAATTACAAAACACTTATGAAAACTTTAAAAGAGAAAGCAAAAAGTGTAAAGATCTCTCATTTTCATGGATTGGAAGAATAAATATTGATAAAATGTCCATAGTACCCAAAGCATCTATAGATCCAACACAATCCCCATGAAAATACCAGTAACATTATTCAGAGAAATTGTAACGGCCGTCCTAAAATTTATATGGAAATGAAAAAGACCCTGAACGGCTAAAGCAATCTTGGGAAAAAAGAAGAAACTGAAGGCATTGTACTACTTGATTTTAGAATGTACTACAGAGTCATAGTAACCAAAACAACATGGTATTGGCATAGCAACAGACGAGTAGAACAGAATAGAGATCCCAGAAACAAACCCACATCCACCGCCAACTGGGTCATTAACTAAGGTGTCAAAACACACCCTGCAGAAAGGAGAGCCTCTTCAATAAATGATGCTATGATGCAAAAAAAAAAAAAAAAAAAAAGTGAAACTTGACTCCTACCTCTCACCCTGGGCAAAGATGAACTCAGAGTAGACCAAAGTCTTAAACATAAGGTCTGAAACTACGAGAATAAAACATAAGTGAAGTACTTCAAGACCTTGGAACAGTGAGGATTTCTGAAGAGGCCCCCCCAAAGCATTCAAAACAAAAGCAAAAACTGACAAATGGGATTACATCCAACTAAGAAGCTTCTGCTCAGCCAAGGAAACAGCAGAATGAAGAGACAACCTACAGAATGGGAGAACATATTTGCCAAGTATTTGTGTGACAGAAGGTCACTGTCCAGAGTACATAAAGAAGTAAACAAAAACAAAGAAAGAAAACTAGTGATCCAAATAAAAGTGGGCAAATGATCTGAATAGACACTTCTCAAAAGAAGAACTGCAAAGAGATCACAAGCATATGAAAGATGCTCTAAATCATTAGCCATCAGGGAAATACAAATCAAAACTCCAATGAGATACTGTCTCATCCCAGTTAGAGAAACTATTACCAGAAAATAATAATAGCAATAAAAAATCCTGGCCAGGAGGTGGAGAAAAAGGAACTCTCAGTGGAAAGGTAAGTCAGTACAGCCATTATAGACAACAGTATGGAAGTTCCTGAAAAAGCTAAAAATACAACTTCCATATGATCTAGTCTGGAACTACTAGAATAAAATGTAAGTGAAGTACTTCAAGACCTCAGTACTTCACTCCTGGGTATGTATCCCAAGGAGATAAAATCAGCATACCAAAGAGATTCCTGCAGGTCCACGTTTCATCTCAGCACTATTCTCAATAGCTGAGACAGGATTCAGCCTACAGGCCTGTCCATAGAGGAATGGATCAAGAAAACCTGGCACACACAAAACGGAGCACTACTCGGCCAAGACAAAGCCAGAGAGATTGGAATCCTATCATTTGGAGGAAAATGGATGGAACTGGGGGATGTAATGTCAAGGGAAGTAAGCCAGGTACTCAAAGGTAAGTACTGCAAGTCATCTCACATACTTGAAACTAAAGTAACTAACAAATGAAAATAGTATAGGGAATCACAGAGGAATACGCAGATAAAAATTAAATGAAATGTAGAGCAAATACATGAACAAAATTAAAAGTTTGACAAAGAAATACCAAATGTCTCTTTGTTAATGATTCACATTATTAAGTAAAATGGACCTACTGTTTGAAAGACTGCCAGAACTTACAAGAAAAAAAAAAAAAAACAATCTGAATAGGCATATATCAATTAAAGAAATGGAACCAATAATGAATAATTTCCAAAAGGGAAAGCATCAAAACCAGATAGTTTTTCTAACAAATTTTTCCAAATATTTAAGGAAGAAACAACTTACTTCTACACAAAAGAACAGAGAGGGAACATTTACACAGTCCTGAGGGGGTCCATTTCACCATGTAGCAGGCCAGGATTGTTCCAACCCTGACGTGTCCACAGAAAGTGCGGTCTTCAGAAGGACACACGGGTCAGTTACTGGGAGATGAGCTGAGCTTTATGATACCCCGACTTCACCCATGTGGCTGAAGTCTTGGCCCCACTGTCGCATCTGACAAGGTCGTGATGCTCACAACAGAACTTGACTTCCAGAGAGGGCCTGTCTCTGTAGGCTCTGTAGGCCCGAGGCCTCGAGTCCCATCTACCAGGGGGGCCTCCAAGGGCTAGAAATTGAGGGATTTGGTTGAGTCATGAAGATGCTGAGTGACTACATGGACCACCCAGTCCTGCAGCATCGAGGCTCAGGTGAGCTTCCCTGGTGACAGTATCTCACATGTGTTGTCACTCATTATTGATAGGGAATGAAAAGCATTCCCCACGTGATGCCATTGGGAGGGGAGACCTGGAGGAGTGCACCTGGTTCCTCCTGGACTTTGACCGTGCACCTTGTCCCCTTTGCTGATTTTAATCTGTACCCTTTTTATTGTAATAAGCACAACATTGAGTATAAGAGCTGGGCTAAGTTCTTTGAATGCTTCTAGCAATCCTTTAGGTCGATTAAAACTAAGACTGGTCTTGAGCACCCACAAAACTCTATGGAGACATCACAAGAAAGAAAAAAAAAAAACAGTCACAAACCAATAAGCTCAAGTCTCATAAACTTGGATACAAAAATCCTCCACAAAATGTTAGCACAAATACAACAATGTACAGAAAGAATCCTATATGACAGACAACTCAGCAGGATTTCCACTAGGCATGCAATCAATGCCGGGTCGATATTAAAGAACACCAACGTAACCCTATTAACTGCCATATTCACAGACTAAAGAAGAAAAATCCAATGCAATTGATACAGATGAAGCACTTGACAGAACCTAACCCTATTAAAAAGTCTCAGTTAACCTTGAATAAAAGGGAACTTCCTCATTTTGACAAAGAACTTCTATACAAAACCTACAGACCTGATCATACTGAAGAGTGGAAACTGGATCTGGCTCTGAGTTAAAGAATCAAACAACTCTGCCCTCTCTCCTTACACATATTCAGTGAGCACCCCAGGACCTGGCTAATTCAATAACCCAAGAGAAGGAAAGAAGGACAAAGTCGTCCTTGTTCAGAATCGACACAAATGTCTGTGAAGAAAACTGTAGGCATCGAAAGCCTCATGGCACCTGCTCTTGATAACACCTGAAGAGGTGGGCACTTTGCTTCTGCCTCTTCTGCCCCAAACCCACCACCCCAGCCTGTCAACAAACTGAATGAACAGCTGATCTGCACGGGGCTAGACCAGCACTTGCTGTTATCTAAGAGCATCCTCTTCTTCACAGGGAGTTTCTTACAGAAAGACAGTAGTGTGTCATTTTGGGAGTCTCTCTGATAATTCTGTCTTTTCACTGGTGTATTGAGGCCACTGACATTTGAAATGATCATATTTGTAGATTAATACTAATTGTGTTTATTACTATTTTCTACTTACTGCCCTTGTTCTTTGTTCCTATTTTTGTCTTATACATTTTTATGCCTTCAGTTTACCTGGTTCTGTTTTCTTTTCTTCTCAGCATAAGTTATGCAAGTTTTAAACTAGACATCTAACTAGAGTTTACTATGTTCATTTGTATACAGTAATCAGAATTCACTTTCAAAAATACCATGTGCTTTCTGGGTGAAGCAGGTTCTTCACAACATTGGGATAGCCCACTCCATCTCTCCTGTCTCTTGTACTTTTTGCTGTCGTTCATTTCATGTATATATTTCAGTTATGCATTTACACTCACATATGCCTGCACATAAACTTACATGAATCTAATGATATTGCTTTTGTTATTTTGAATAACAGTTAATAGTAAGTAAATTAAGAATAAGAAAGATACAAGTCTTTATTTCACCTTCATTTATTCCTTTTCTGATGCTTTTCCTCTATGTAGAATCAAGTCTTTTCTGACCTGTATTGTCTTTCTCTTGTCTAAGGAATTTAATTTGGCATTTCTTACATGGCAAGTCTACTGGAAACAGACTCCTTCGATTCTGCTTGTCTGAAGAAGTCTTGTTTTCACTTTGAGGGATATTCTGGATCGGTGGTTATTTTTCTCTCAACACTCTGCATACTTCATTTTTCTTTTCTTTTGCTTCTATGTTTATGAGGAGAAATTGAATATAATTCTTATCTTTGCTTCTCTATGGGTAAGAAATTTTTCTTCCATCTTGCTGATTTTTTTCTTTTTCTTAAATTTCTAGGATAGGATTTTTTAATGTTAAATTGCCTAGAATATTTTTATTGCATTTATCTTGCTTCAGAGTGCTCTCTGAGCTTTTTGAATTTGTGGCTTGGTGTCTGACATTAAGTTTGGGGAAATTTTAATGATTATTTCTTTGAATATTTCTATTCTTTTCTCACTTGCTTTTTCTTCTGACATTCTCATTGTGTGTAAACTACACTTTGTAGTTGCCCCAAAGTTCCTGGACATTCTGTTACTTCATCTCCATCATCATCATCATCATCATCTTTATTTCCTTTTGCTTTGGTTTTGGAAGTGTCTCTTGGCACTCAGTGATTCTTTCCTCGGCCATCTCCTCTCTATCAAGGAGTACATCAAAGGCATTTTTATTTCTGTTAGAGTTATCTTGATCTCTACTGTTTCTCTTTCATTCTTTCCCGGGATTTCCATCATCTCTGGTTATAGTGCCCATCTGATATTTTATGTCCGTCTTGCCATCAGAGCCCTTAGCATCTTTTTTAAATTTGTCAGTTGTAGTTGGACACAATATCTTTATTTTTATTTATTTCTATGTGGTGCTGAGGATCAGACCCAGGGCCTTGCACGGGCCAGGTGAGTGCCCTTCTGCTGAGCCCCAGCCCAGCCCTGCCCTTAGCATCTTAGTCAGAGCTGTTCTAACTTCTCAATCTGACAAATCCAGCATTCCTAAATTTCCTTCTGGGGATTGCTCTGTCTCTTATGTAGTTTGTCACTAAGGTAGTTTTAGGTTGGGGAGAATTGCTCTCTAATCCCATGATCAGGACTCAGTCCCCTAGTGAGCCTGTGCTTCTAGCCTGGGCACCTCACCTAGGCCCACCCTTCTGCCACAAAACACTGCAGACCAGGTGGCGTAAGCAACAGAATTTCACTTCTGGCAGTTCTGGTGTCGGGGAGGTGCAGGTGCTATCTGATGTGGTTCCCATCAAGGACTCTCTCCCTGGCCTGCAGACAGCTGCTGGCTGGCCATGTCCTCTCAGGGGGAGGGAGGGGAGGGGATCGATTGTTCTTTTCCCATAAGGTCACTACTCTTACTGGATGAAGTTTCACCCTCATGACTTCATTTAAATTGCATTACCTCCTGAAGGTCCTGTCTCCCAATACAGTCACACTGGAGGCAGAAGCCCAGTTGTAAGGTAATACACTTGAGTCCACAGAGTGACAGCCAGAGAGCGAGGACGTTTCCCCTAACCCTTTACACGGAAGGTGGGTGGGCTGCCAGATCCCCTGTTGCTCATTCGCAAGAATTCAACACAATCTCTAACTTGAAAAGGCTGCTTGGTTTTACATATTCAGTATACTATTATGGTCTTTAACAGAATTAGAAATAATTCTTCAGTATCTCAGACACCAATACCCAAAGTCTCAATGCTCAGAGCATTTGCTCTGTTCTGGATGTTATGCGGATCAGTTTCCTTAGACAGTCTCACTTAATCCTTCACAAGGTGGGGAACATGGATCCCTCCTCATCTTGATGATGAGAGTGCCCGGGAGCCTGTGTACACTTACATGTTCCTGGTCTGTCCACATCTGCCGTCCATGCTCCTGCTGACTATGCAGTGCCCTTGGGTTACTGGTCGCTGGACTGTGAATTCTGGAGGCCAGAAGCTGCCTACACAATAGTTGCTGATGATGTTCAATGAGTTTTGTTTGAGGCATCTTCACTGCAGGGAAACAGAAGTTCTCACTAACCACTGAGTCTATGAGAACCAGCAGCAGGGATTGAAGGGAAATTGGTGTTTCCTCTCTCTCCTCACCTCATAGCAGGCACGCGAGTGGCTTTCAATAGAATGGCCTGACATTCTGATAAAATGCTCGTGTCTGCTCAGAATCAGAAGCTCAGGATCAGGAACTCAAACCTTTACTTCTAACAACTGTGCAGAAAAGATAGAACCGCTGGTGGCCACACATGGCTTACCAAAGGGGCTCCCAGAACAATAGCACTGGCCTCGAGTGCGAGTTTGCCATAAAAACCAACCCAGGGCTCTTGAGCACCAGACTCTGCTGAATAAAAATCTGCATTTTTACAAAACAGTAGTGCATGTGAGTGTGAGAAATACTTGGAGAAGTGCTTTGAGGTACATGGGTCTATATCATCTTCAATAAGTAATAGTTCAATCCAGTCTTCAAACACCAGAATTCTTAAATTTGACCAAGGGACCAACAAAACCAAACTATTTCATACTTTTCAAAACAAATAAAAACATCCCCTTAAATCCATGTCTGACCCTCTCATTTCCCTGATCCAATTAGTCTCCTTTCATCTCCTAGGTGTTCCCAGAAGGGATAGCCTGGGACTCTTCCCTTCTGGCTCAGCGCTCTCCCCAGGTGTTGTGGCTCCCCTCGCTCACCTGCAAGTCTCTGCTGGTTGTCTCCTTGCAGGGACATTCCTGGCCCAACCACCATGCTGGGGTTGCCTCCCAGCCGCTGCTCACTGAATGTCTTGCCGTGAACACGGTTCTCACTAACTGAAGTCACACTACTTATTGGTCTAGGCACCAATAAACCTGCTGCCCCACTGGAGTTCTGGCTCTGTGTGAGCAAGAACCTTGATTTATTTAAGTTCTGTCTCCAGTGCTTAGAACAAAACTACGAGGCAGCCAGTTTTCCATAAACACAGGACAGATGAGTCAATGCCAAGTGTTTGTATTAGTCAGGGTTCTCTCGAGGAGCAGAACCCACAGGAGTATGTGTAGGTTTGATTATAGAAAGGGGACTTATTGGATTGTCTTACATGACCAGCAGCTGGGTAGTGCACAATGGCCGTCTGCGGGCTGGAGAGCTGGAGGTAGCGCTCAGGCCAAGAGGATGAAGCCCCAGAACAAGAGGGGTCACTGCAGCAATCAAGCTGCACTAAGAGAGCTGAGCCAGGAAGTGAAGAGCCCAGTTCACTGTGCTCAGGTGGTCACAGCCTCTATCAAGAACCCATCAAGAAGAACCAGCTTGCCTCTGCTGCTGCCTCCTTGTTCTTGGACTTCTGTTCCATCCACGCCTGCAGCCTATTGGATGGTGCTGCCCATGCTTGGGAAGGGTCTCCAGTGTGACATCCCACATGCCAATCATTCCTGGAGATACCCTCATTGTCACCCCTAGAAGCCTCTTGATCTTAGGACTCTCTTAATTCAATCTGGTTAACGATTCAAATTAACCATTACAGTATACCATTACCAGCTGTGTTCTCTCCACCTGAATCGCCCAGTGCATCCTATCCCTGCTGGGAAGGCAACTGTGAAGATCTGTCTCTGGTCGGGGCTGCAGACCATCACAGAGGATAGCCGGGCATATTGAGTAGGAGCAGAGGAGTAACAAGGGTGAGCTTTTAATTTTGAAGAAGTGAAGATCATGGGGTTCTCGAGCACCAAATCAACTTAAATCCTAAGCACAGAAAATACCACATTGCTCCCTCAAGTCTTAGACTTTAAAACACTGAAGAAAGATCACCCCAGAACTTATGCCTTGTGAAAAAATGCGTTCCGATTTCCCCAATTGGTTTTTCTGCAGATCTAATCCAATAACTGTTTTGGGAAATAGTGATTTCATTTTATCATGAAATCTCTAGGCTCTTTATTTTAGTAAGTTTTGGAATTTCCTCCATGTGAGCAAGAACCTTGGGAGGAAGTAAGATGGTTAGTCATTCTCTCTTCCTTTCTTATATGACATTATGAAGAAGAAAGAAAAATCAGTTGGAATAATCTTGTCCCTGATTGATCCTTTACCCAAATTGACTGACACCTGAGATAACCTTACAAGGAAAAGCAAAGCATACAAGGTCAGTTCTAGGGAAAATAGTTTCTTTTTCACTGTGTGATTCCATGAAAGGGCAGAAACTAGGGTGGTCATGGGATAGACAAGTCAGAGGGTAAGAAACACGTGAGTTTGTCTTACCAAGTTTGTTGGTGGGTTCACAACATAAACCTTAAAAATTAGTGATTATATTTAATCACAATATATGCCTATAGATTACTATTATGCAAATAGTGATACTACTTTACATAGTAATGATGATCTCATTTCATTTCGGGGAAGGTTCATGAATGAAGTATACTATATTTATTTATTAATATCACATTTATGGTAGGTATAATTTTTGTTTTTATTTTGTGGTTGGTTTGGCATATGAAAAAGAGACCTTTGAAGCTCTTAGATACTATTCATAATAAGATGAAAATATCTGTCCTTTTACTATTAAAACAATACTATTATTAATTTTATTCAATTCAGTACAAAGGGAAGCTTAAATATCTCAGTTATTTGATAAATAAAATTAAGATACAAAAATAACTAGAAACTTTGGGGCAGTACAAAAAGGTTCTCTATCTAATATATCTACTTTCAATGTCTGAAGAAAATCCAACTCTTTAATGCTCTAGTCATGTGATTCCATAATGACATAGCTAGTTGACATTGGAGACAAATCTGGCATTTAAGGATTTCTGTGCAGGCTGTGTCTGTACTTTGTGAGGGATGAGGGAATCACTCTTGCAGACCACAGGGAGTCTGTGTGCCCACCTCAGGGTGGGAATGAGGGACAAGTAAACCATTCTGCAACGTCATTACCACAAATGGGCTGTCTACTCTGATTAAATTAGGTTAATGATAGTGGTGTCTCACTTTGTATTTTGCATATCCCTCTAGATTTAAATGTTAAAGAAAAATTACTTCTAAAATCATTACTTCTAAAAGCAGCCACATGGTGGCAGACTTTAACCAAAAACCGAGTTTCCAAAAAAAAAAAATTTTTTTTTTGTCCCATCTTTAAATTATTTGTAATATTTGAAAGTTTATGAAATTAAATTGGGGAAAGGCACAATACCTTACTGGTTTTTTTTTTTTCTCTTTGGGGCAAGCATACCACCCAGGCCAAGTTGCCCAATTTCGAAGACTGGGATGAAACGCTCCAAGAAGCTTGGGATTCCAAGGAGCACAGGCTCCCAGAAACTTGGGGCGATAGCTCCATGCGGGAATGAATCTTGACCAGGATTCCACCTCTTTCCTTTCTCCTGCAAACTGCCCTCCCGGCCTCTCAGGGACCTTGTCCGTGCTTCATGAACATGCCTGCTGTCATCGCTTGAATAAAAGCATGGCATTTGATCTCAATCTTAAACCCTGGAGTCTGCTTTCACAAGTACCTAGGCAAAGACATCTTTCCTAATGTCTAAAACTACACAACAGCGGCAGTACCCACATGATATACTTCATACTCGTTTGCTTTGCTGATCTCATGGGCATTGCCAGTGGCCTGTGCTAGAACCTCGGTAAAGCAGGCAGTTATGTCCTCCTCTCACTGAGGCCGTGTTATTTTCTTCAATTTTAGTGTATTCTCAAGCAGCAACACTATTTCAAGTGTGGTGACCACCGCACATTTTAATAAGGGATATATCAATAATGGGCTCTGTTAACATCCATTAAATTATGACAATATTCTCTATTAAAAACTGAACATTTCCTACAATTGAACATCCCTTCTCCAAAATGCTCGCAACCAGAAGAGTTTGGGATTTCAGAGATTTGGTGTGTGTGTGTGTGGGGGGGGTGGTATTTGCATAGACTTTACCATTTGTATATTCCTAATTCAAACACCTGAAATCTGAAATCCAAAATTGTTTTTTAGCATTATCATGGTGTTCAAAAAGTTTTGGATTTCAAAATTTCAGCTCATGGATGCTCAAACTATAAATATTTTACTACACTGAAAA
Source organism: Marmota flaviventris (assembly GCF_047511675.1). NCBI lineage: Eukaryota > Metazoa > Chordata > Mammalia > Rodentia > Sciuridae > Marmota > Marmota flaviventris. The sequence continues at coordinate 140,148,578 of NC_092504.1, forward strand.
GATTTCTTTCTCTTTGTTGATAAACCCCAAATTGTTGCAGACTTTTAAAGTTCACACAGCAAAGCAAATAAAGAAGGCAAGCAATCAAGGCCAGGAAGGTAATTACTTGGTTTGCTGGAAGCTGCGTTTGTAAATCCTGAGAAGTCACCAAAGACAGGAAAATTCCTTCTGTAAAATCTCTGAGATTGCTTAAACTTGGCAAATACATATTATTACTTTGGGAGAGTGGTATTTTGACAGTTCACGGGCTGGAATTTAGAAATGGCAATTCTCTTTAACTAGAATAATTGAGCATTAACTGGGGAGGCACCACAGACCGACCCAATCCAACTCACATGAGGGGCCTGAGACAGAGGAGGGAGAGAATTGGCAAAGCCCTCCACCAGCCAGGGCAAGGACTGGTGGACCCTCCACCAGCTAGAGCAAGGACCCCTGTGAGAATTCACAGGTGCTGAGTCTCAGCACAATGCCCTTTACTTACATCATTATCTCTCAGTTGCTAATTAAAATAAAACTAATGTTGTGTATTCCATTATCATAAAATGTAATTTTAGAATTGGTGGCATTATTAAAAGCCATGGAACACAGCTTTGGAGTTTTAAGGACGTGGTTTATAGGGTAATACCACCACAAAACATAGAATACACCTGGGTGCTCACTTGTCATTTATTATCAAGCAATAAAATTAGTGAATATATTACCTGTATGGTGTCTTATAAAGTCAATCAATAGTTATTTAGTAAATATTTGCTTAAAATATCAGGCCATGTGTCACATAGAGGAATTTGTAGGGGGAAAAATTAAGATTATGAAAATGCATGAAAGGGACCAAGCGATTCTTCCAGGGAAGTAGCCATCAACACACCAAAAGGCTTAGGAAGATCTAGAAAGATCTGATTTCCTGAAAAAGAAAATGAGGATGAAATGACAGAAAATCTCCAGGCGCAGTGTGTGAAGCTAGAAGGATATATTTCAGTGGACGACTTCTCAGTCATCTGACTCGATGAACCTCATTTCACAGCATCTCATAGTTTGAGATTCACAGAAATACTAAGTGGAAAGTGCAGAGGATTCTATGGATTTCCTGCCCCCACAGGCTACCACCTCCACTGTCAACACTGGCACCCAGTAGCACAGTTCCCACCACCAGTGAACCTGTCCAGGCCCAGAAGTGTCACCCAATTCTCCAGCTTACTTTAGAACTCACTCTTGGTGTTGCACATGCTACCGTTTGGCTAAATGACATGCATCTGCTGTCATAGGATCAGGCCTAAAAGCTCTCTGGCTCTCATGTCTCTCTCTTCCCCCTGGGGCCTGGCAACCACAGATCTTATGATTTTGTCTTTCTCAATAATCACACGCTTGTGATCACATGGTATGTGGTCTTCACGGATTTTCTTCTTTCCCTCAGTGATATGCACTGGGTTTCCTTGGTGTGTTTTCCTGGCTCGATAACTCATTTTCTAGCACTGCATAAGATTGCGCTGTCTGAGCATTATCACAGTTGACTTATCCTTTCTCACACTGAAGGACATCTTGGCAGTTACAGAGAGAGCTTCTATGAACCCAGTGTGCAAGGTTTTGTGTGGACAAGTTTTCCGTTCCTTTGATCAGATACCACAGAGTGCAATGGCTGGATGGAGTATTTGTAGTTGTGTAAGAAACTCTGACACACTGTCTTTCACAGCTCTACCATTCTGCACCTCCGTCAGCAGTGGAGTTCCTGTTGCTCTGTGTTCTCACCAGCATTTGGTGTGATCAGGGTTTGGGTTTTGCCATTCTAATATGTGTGTGATGATCTCATTGTTGTTTTAGTTTTAATTACTTGATGACATGTGACATTGATTATCCTTTCATAAGCTTACCAGTCATCTGTATATATTCTTTAGATGGTCTTTTGATCATATTTTCATGGGCACTTCATTCCATTTTTAGACTTTTTTTGTGTGAATATTTTGGATAATAGTTTTTTTCCTTCATTTTTGCAGTGCTGAGGTGCATATATATTTTATCACATATGGTTTTTTTGGCAAATATTTTCATTGTCTTCTCATTCTCTTGACATTGTTGTTCACATGGAAGTATTTTTAATTTTAATGGGGTCTATGTTTATCCTTTCTTTTATAAATCATGACTTTGGTGTTGTATCTGTCATTGCCAAACCAACAGAATATACATTTTTTCCTACATTACCTCATAGGTACTTTAGGGTCCGGTATTTTACATTTAGTTTTATGATCCATTTTAAGTTAGCTTAGGTGAAGGGTGTAAAACCTCTGCATGTTATTTTACCTACTTAATTAGTTATTTATTTCTGAAGATGGAAATCCAGTTGCTCCAGCACCATCTGTAGATTTCCCTCCTTGTCAAAGAGCAGATGACCACTCTAATGTGGCTCTATTTCAGGGTTCCCTATTCTTCTCATTGACCTATTTGTCTGTTGTTATGCCAATACTTGCCGTCTTACTGTGGTTTCATAGAAAGTTTTTAAGTTGGAACTGACATTGTATTTTTCTCCTTCAATATTATTGATTTTTATGGATCTTTTGCCTCACCATATAAACTCTAGCACAGGTTTTCAGACTTCCTATCCAGGAACATGGACAAAAACTTCTCCATTTCTCTAGTTTTTCCTTGATACCATTCATTGGAATTTTGTACTTTTCCTCATATAAATTGTATGTACATTTTGCATAGTTCATATCTATTTCCTTTTAGTGTAAATGTGTTTTTATTTTAATGTTTTTTATTTTAAAGTCCGTTTTTTTATTTTTGGTAGAAAAGAAAGCGATTGACTTTTGTGAATTAATCTTGCACCTTACAACCTTGTTGTAATTGCTTAGGACCAGGATTCTTTCTTCTTGTTGTTAGTTCCTTAGATTTTTCTACATAGATAATTATCACATTAGCTGAGACTTACTTCTGGTGTGATGCAGAAAAGCAGAGGTGAGAGAGGTCCTCTTTGTCTTGTTCTGGATCATAGTGGGAAAGCTTTGAGCTTCTCTCAGTGAAAATAATATTGGCTATAGTGTTTTGTTGTTGTTGTTGTTGTTGTTTTAGTAGCTATTCCTTACCAAGTTGAGGAAGTTTCACTCCATTCCTAGTTTAATGGGAGCTTTGGTCACGGAAGGGATATTGCATATTGTCAAGTGCATCTCTGTGTCTACTTCCATGATCCTGTGATTTTTCTTCTAACTTGTTGATGTAATGTTTTGTATTCATTCATTTTTATCAATAATCTCTTTTTTGAGGGGAGAGTACTGTGGATTGAACTCAGGGGCACTTGATTGCTACGGCACATCCCCAGCCATATTTTGTATTTTATTTAGAGACGATCTCTTCATTATTGTTCTTTCATTCCCACATTATAAAAACTTCTGAAATTTGTTAGATATAGTTCTATACATAGTTTTTTAGACTGTACACACCTGCCATATGGAAGACCCATTCATTTCATATTTGTTGAGCAAAGGAAACCAGAGTACTTCCAGTTATTAGGGATAAATATCCTAGTGGAGGAGGGACAATACATTCATATATGGTGTGTGTGTGTGTGTGTATGATATTTATTTTAACATACAGTATTATATAGACAGAAAATTGTTGAAGAGCAAAAGACAAAGCAGTTAAGGGTGAGAGAAATCTTAGATGGAGGTTTACAATTAAAGAAGTTGGCTCTTAATTAGTCTATTGATAAAGAGATTACAGTCACTAAAAAAGTACTGTGTACTATACACAGAAATAATAGAAAGAATGTCTTGAGGGCATCTCAGGAATTGGCAAGGCCATACCCATTTCAGGTTCAAGGGTGTAAATGTAAAACTTCCTTTGAGTAGAGAGCCTATTGGGCACAATGCTTGCAGAAGGGGCCTAGGAAGATGCTTCCCTGTGCTCAGCCGCCCAGGCACTCAGAAGCTGATGCAGTCGGGGTCCTTGGAGGCTTGGCTACTGCTTGAGATGGTGGCCGACCTTTGTATCAACCACATGATGCTGATTACGCAGGAAAGCAGCATGCTGAATTTGGGGGGGTCATGGAGGCTTCCCCAAGATTTCAAAGAAAGGACGGGGAGGTCAACCAAGTGCAGCAAGGCCGGAGTCGAGAGGGAGATGCATGGAGAAGCGAGAAGGTAGCCAAGGCTGCAGTGGAGCTTAGGAGAGGCCAGTAATGTGAGATGTGCACTGAGGACAGCTGCAGGGATCAAGCAGAGGTAAGCAGAGAGAGGCCCCAAGCCTGTGACCAGCTGGGTCACGGGGTGGAGCCACTCAGGCCCACTGGGCAGAACCTCACCATGTCGTGTGCCTCAGGTGCTGGACGTGGAGCCACAGGACTGGTTTCCCAGATGGATTTTGGTCTCTTTAGTCCCCACCTCTTCTTTGTATGCCCCTATTTCTCCCATACAGGATGGAAATGTTTACTCAGTGCCTTCATATCTCTGTTTCTTCTTCACAGGGACCGTGAGTCTTCTTTGAATCTCAGAGGGGATTTTGGACTTGGACTGTCGTGCAGTTTTGGAACTGCTAGGACTATAGGACTTAGGGAATTGGGCTAATGTATTTGTCCTAGTGAGATGGGCAGGAGCTTTAGGGGACCAGGGGCAGAGTGTCCTGGTTTAGATAGATATGAGGTTTTCCCCAAAATCTCACGTGTGAGACAATACAAGTATTTTCAGAGATGAAAAGATGAGGTTATTGGAGGTGTGATCTAATCCGTGGATTAACACACTGGTCAACATGGATTAACTGGGTGGTAAGCACAGGCAGGCAGGGCTTCCTGGTTGCCACGTGCTGAGCTGCTTTCCCCGGTCACCCCCTTCTGCCATGATGTTCTGCCTCACCTGAGGCCCAGAATGCTGAAGCTGACTGACCATGGACATGAACCTCGGAAACTCTGAGCCAAAGTAATATTTTCCTCCTTAAAAAAGAAAATGTGGGTTCAGAAAGGGCCTTACTAAAACAGGGGCATTAGAATGATTCTCTGAAGAAAGAGTCAAGAAGCTTCCTTGTGACTGTCCAGGGAAGATCAGATCTGACCTATGGCTATTTGGTGGATGTGCAGAGGCCCTGACAGGAGTGTGTCTGCCCTGGTGAGGGACAAGGAAGCCAACCTGACAGGACGTGAACAAGAGGACAGGAGGAGTAGATATGAAGCTGGAGCGCTACGGTGGCAGGGGGTGAATCACAGAGGGACTCTGGAGCACCGTGAGGACTCCAGGCTTCATCATTATTTTGATATTTTGAACTGTTTTTTTTTTCAAACAAAGTAAATTAAATATTGCTCATATTTGATTATTAATCAGACTCTCCAGAGAAAAAGCATCAATAGGTTAGACAGACAGATTGATTACAAAGAACCGACCATGCGATTATGGCAGCTGGTCATTCCCGAGATCTGCAGACCCCGGAGAGCTGGCAGGGGGCTCCAGTCCAGGGGCAGAGGCTGCAGACCCAAGGAGGAGCAGTGCTTGAGGGCAAGTCTGAGTGGCAGCAGCCGATGTCCCAGCCCGAAGTCAGGAGGGCAGAAAGATTTCTTCCTTTAGACATTTTATTCTCATCAGTCCTGCAACTCACAAACATATCCAAATTATTTTAGCACTGGTGTTTGTAGGTCTTATTTAAAATTAGTTTATTCTATTCCCCCGGGTTACTGAGTCTTTGCCAAAGAGGCACCAGACTGCCTTGCACTGGCTCCAAGAGACATTATGCACATCTCAGTGTCACCTTAGCTCAGAAATCAACTGGAATGAAAGTATTTACACCACAGCAATGGACAAATGCCATCCATCAGGACTTCCCTGCTCCTATACCCCAAGGGGGGGACATTTAAACATTGTTATTCCTATTAGGTGTAACAATATACTCATTTAGGTATACTTTGCACTCACTATACTGAATGAAATTTATTGAATTTTTAAAAATTGAATCTTTCTTTCAATGTTGCTTAAAATAGTTAAAGCAATTTTATAATAATATGCAGGCAAAAATGTGAATTTCTGTCATGTGTTTAGTTTATGCTTTTTAATCACCTTTATAAAATTCAGGGGGTAAAAATATATTGAATTTAATTTCAAGGAATTATGTTGAATATTAGATAAAATAATCAATGCAAATGGCTATTCCACTATCTGTCTTTATAGGACATCCTTACTAAGTTTTTCATTAACTGTAGCAAATTAGAAACAATTATATTCATAGTAAAAAAAAATATTATGTAACTACCTCTTCCCCTGTGCAGCCTCTCTGCCTAGCACAAGTATTAAAGGAGACTTTATGTATTGCCACTTGAAGATGCTGACTTACTCAAGACACAAACCACAGCAAACCATGGAATAGCATGTTTTTCTGGTTATCTCTATCTCTAGACCTATATGCAAACCCATCCTCTCTGTACACAAAACAAGTATGTATTTGCTTTGGATGGGATTATGCCTGCCTTTAAAAAGTCCCTTGCACTTAATAGCTCTTGGCAATTTTTCCAGGTTAAAACATATAAATATAATCTGGTATATACTTGTGGTCCACTTACTGGAAGCCTTGGAATTAGGTGTGCTTTGAAATTCAGATCTTTTTGAAAGGTTATATGATGTCCATGCTGTATATTATAATAGCATTTGCAGTTATTTCTTGGGTGGCACACCCTAATCAAACACATTAATATTTCTGCCAAAACCTGAACATGCAGTCATGTGAAATAGAATAAATAAAGATTATGAACAACGTCATGATAGGCAGGTTTGGTTTTATCTCAAAATAAGGTCATGTATTTATATAAGAGATTATGGGTCTTTGCAACTTCCTAACTTCTTAAGAAGTTATAGATAAACAAAATATCTGAAAAGAGCATTAAAAATGCTGGTGAGACTGAAGCAGAGAGGAAGTCAGTTTCCAGGGTCAGAGAGTTCTCTGGAACCTGGGGTCTCAGAAGAGGCACGAGACCCCAGGCCAGGGTCTCCAGAAGAATGGTTTGTAAAACACAAACCAGGCAGAGAGCCAAGGTCAGCTTCTTGATGAAATCCTGGTGTGCACTGACCACAGGTGTGCATTCTGTACACTCTGGGATCTGGGCAGGTGGAGAGGGCTTTGCAGGTGAGCTGAAGGGTACTGAGTCATCAGAAGACAGCCAGCGTGGGAATGTCCTGCTCTGCTGAGGAGCCAGAGGGACTGAAGGGTACCCACAATGTTCCCACGTGTGGCTACAGGCACAGCGATGTTTGCTGGTCACACATCTTTCAGGAACCTTGTGAAATAAGACAAGTTTGCATGTTTGATTGACTTCAACTTCTCTAAAAGAATTCAATGACATATGGTTCATACTGAGTCATGAAAAGAAAGTACTATTTCTTTGCAATTGTGTTGTACACAGTGAAATATATTTCTTTGAAAAAAACAAATTAATCTGTTTATTATTGGGAGATACCAGATGGGAACCATCTTCTGGCTTTGAGGGTTTTGCCATGGCCTTTGACTTCCCAAGTAAATGGTTACCAGGAGAACAGAATATGCAGGGCATGCCCATGCACGCACCTGCCTGCCTTCACGTATCTATTCAACATAGGTAATCATTTTAGGTGAATAATTCACATTCTTTGTCCCCTCTCAATTAATTATTTTAAAGTTTCAGTATGGCTTTATACTTTTTTATAATGTATTTAACCAAAACCAAAGTTACTTTGTAAAAGTGAGTAAGTGAAAGGGGCACTGTTAAAAAATCATAGGATGAAATAGCAATAAAGGTTAGAAACCAGGAAACTAGATTTATTTCATTCTCCGCCACAGCTGAATCTTATGCCCCTTTTCAACCTGTTTAACCCCTTTGAAACTATCCTGCCACTACCAGAGAGTTACCGTGATGGTGTTTTAATATCCACCCATGACTCTGAAAATGTTTTATAGAACTTTAAAGCACTACGTTTTTTTATTCATGTACTTATCAAACATTTCTTGAGTCCATTAAATGCTAAGCACTGCTAGCTCCTGGGTAGATAAGATAGAAAAGCTGCATTTTAAAAAGGCAGACGGTGAGGGGCAGGTGGGTGGGAAGTGCCTGTGGGGTATCCCAGTGGAATAAGGGGTGCAGACCTGCTGCCCCCGTACAGCAGCCCGCCCATGGAACAGAGAACAGGCTGGAAACAGAGAAGGTCAGAACAGTTGAGGGACCAGATGCATGTGGACTTCTCAGCTGGACACCAGAAGGTTCAGATGCTGATAGAGGGAGGTTCCTGAGGAAGATGGCAGGGGATCCCAAAAGCTCGACGCACTTGGGAGAAGAACGATCTCCAAATAAAAGAAATGACGAGGGAGAGAGATGGAAGGGAGCGGGGAAAGAGCAACCCTATAGGTTTTATTATCAAATTTCATGATTAACAGACATCAGCATTAAAGATGGCAGAAGGGTACAAAAATGAATAGACCAAGGGAGCAAATGTCAGAAATGATGAGAAGAAAGCTCTTTGTAACAGAACTGCCATCGATATCTTTAAATTGTCTGCTGCGGCTCGGGATTTGTGAAATTTGTGAAATGTTTGTGCTTAGCAATCCTTGTGTGGTGTGTTCACCATGGAAAACATCAGTGGATCTGGTGTCGAATTAAATGGCACAAAATGTGTGGGGTCACAGATGGCTCTTATTCCCATTGGATTTTGATGAAATTTTAGAGACACACTTTTGGGTTTGTTGACACGCCTAAGCTGTCATTTAGCAGTAACTTAAGGCAAAGACTCAAAATATAAATCTCAGTTTACTCAGTTTATTAAGGTTGTCTAGCTGGGCATGGTGGTTCACACCTGTAATCCAAGCAGCTCTGGAGGCTGAGGCAGGAGGATCTCGAGTTCAAAGCCAGCCTCAGCAATTTAGCAAAGTACTAAGCAACTCAGTGAGACTGTGTCTCTAAATAAAATACAAAATAGGGCTGGGGATGGGGCTCAGTGGCCAAGTGCCTCTGAGTTCAATCCCAGGTACTTCAGGAGAGAGGGGTAGCATCAGCTTGATTCAAGTGTTTCACGAGTAAGAACAGTTGAGGGACCAGAGGCAGTGACCCGGACACCAGTTGTGGGCTCTGCACCCAGGCCCTCCATGTGCCAAATGTCCTTCTCAAAGTGCAAACAGCCTATTTCTTCCACAATTAGAAATTAGACTTGAGTGAAGTATCAGTGTCAGTGGGATCAAGTGCTCACCAGTGACCAGACGAGGACCCGAGAAAGAAAGCGGTCATCTCCTGCATTGAAGGGCAAGCACAGTAGATGAGAGGCCACTGGAAGGAATAAACTGTGATGTGACATTTCACTTTGCACAGTTATGAGGTGGGTGGGGCGCATGGATGATGAGGTATCTCTGCTTCTGCCTCTGGTTGGAAACAGTGGTGAAGATCAGTTTTCTGTTAATTTTCTTTGTCTCTTCTGAAAGCCAGATGATAGAAATCGGTTTCTGAAAAGAGACTTCAATGTCTAGGTTTTTGTTTTTTGGTTTTTTTTTAGCTGAAGGTGATTCCTGACATTCGCTTTCTTCTCTTCTAGTACCTTCCAGACATTTATCCCATTTCCTTTCTCTTTATTCCAGATTGTCTTTGCCCCCTTAGGTGAAGGGCTGCAATCCAAGGACCACATTGAACTACAGCTGTCTCAGGTAAGAGTTATCTGCTTGTGGCTCTCAAGGTCGTAGGTATTTTGCAAGTGGTGGATACAAATTCACACATTTTTATTCTGGCCTTTAAAAGCCGTGGTAGAAACGCTCCACGAAGATCCTTTGGATAGGAGCGGTTTTCCACAGGGATGGCTTCTGATCATTTCTGTTGAATTGTGCGGCTCTGACTCAGACAGTGCTTAGATCCTGACACACCACCATCAATAACAATGGATGGCACCGGTTCTGAATGATGAAACTGCTTATTTGTTCTTTGTGGGTTGTGTGGGGGTTTTCGCGGGGGTGTAGGGTGTCAGGCATGGGAAGGTGGCGAGAAGAGAGGAATCAACCTGCCGTCTCCTGAGTGCAGATTTCAACCCTGGCCATCTTGTTTCTGGTGGTACTTTTGACAAATGTATAAAAAACTCAAATTTTGAAATCACGCACATTCCAGTATCGATTCAGTTGTTAAACAGCCAAGTACAAACAGCAGGGGTGGGAGAAGGGGGGGATGCAGAACAGGACCGCGTCTGGCTTCTCACTTGTCGTGGATCAACAAGGCCAGCCCAGGACCAGCGCTCCTCACACCTGCGTGACAGACTCCGCAGCTGGGGCTCAGGTTGGTGCAGGGCTGAGTTCTGCCACAGCCAGGTCACCGCTTTCCCCCTCCTGTAGCCAAATAACCTGAGACCAGAGGCTCCTGGAGAAAAGATGTCATTTGAAAAATATTAATTGAAACCAATCCTGGGAGTTTATAACTATTTGGAGACGTGGCTTTACATTTTGTTACTGCTAAATGACAGTTTAGGAGTGTCAACAAACCCAAAAGCGTGTCTCTAAAATCTCATCAAAATTCTATTGGGAATAAAAGCCTCTGTGACCCCACACATTTTTTGCCATTTAATTCAACACCATATCCACTGTTAACACTTCACTGAACTAGTACGGCCTTTGACAATTAATTTTTAAAAAAAGCAAAGAAAAGTAAAGAGCATCCAGGGTACTCCAGGATTTTAAAGTGGTAAGGAAGTTCTGATTTCTGGAATAGACACATAGTAACAGTTTTGAATAAACTGAGATTTAGCTTCAACCTCAAGATACAACTCTTTGTCTACTAGTGTGCTTTAGTCAAATGGAGCTCCAGGGTAAATCTGGAAGGCTTTGGATATATCATTGAGATATGCAGAAAGGCAACAATAGTTCAAGGAATTGTAGTAAGAGGGCTGGGAGAGTGGATCAGAGCCAGAGAACTGCCTGGAAGGAGGGCCCTGGGTTTGACCCACAGCACTGAAAGATTAAATAATAAATGAATTATACATGTATATTAGTCAAGAGGGCACACCAAGTCCCTGGTGTAGAATCAGCACCCTGTTCACCACTAGTGATCTCATACGTGGCCTATGGCGACTAAATTGCTCCAAGACCCATCTCCCAATGCGGGGCGTTCAAAAAGGAGCATGCTGGTGCTGACAACGTGGGTCAGACAGCAGGACTTTAAACACCCCTTCATTTGACATCTCAAAAAGATTAGTGCATCTAAAGACAAAAAGCAAAAACACAGAACAGAACCTTCTACCTTCTTTAATCTAAACTAATGTCCACTGGACAGCAGAAGACGGTGCTGTCCTCAGTGACCTGCTCTTGTGTTTACCTCACACTCAAGGAGATCGGGGGTTGTCTGATGACCAGGGAAAGTCAGATCTCCCTTATTCAGAGTTGATGATAATATTAATAACTGAATTAAATTATGAATGCCTCTCAATGAAAAGCATACACCAGACTACAGGGAGAGTCCAGAAGAAAGACGGGGGGTTAGGGTTGGCAAGCTACGTAGAGCCCTGCTCTTCCACCACAGCTATGGGGGTTCAACTTCACTGTGGCGCCAAAGCGATACACATTCGGTGGAAACCCCAGCTAAATTTAGAGTTCTAGTCCTTTACCAGGCTAGTGATAGCAAGGTGCTGGGGAGCAGAAGAAGCCATAGCCCCCCATCATCACAAGGGTAACAGCTGGAACTCAATGTGCTCAACACTGTACTGTGTGGCTGAGCCAGGTGTCTGTGAGGTCATGTGTGTTCAATGCATTTTCAGTTTGTAATATTTGGGGTCACTGAGTCATAACCCAGGAACAAAAGCAACCAGGCTCAGGTGTTTACCTCATTTGATGGCATTAATTAATGCAAATAATAATATTTGCTTTATATCTCATAGATTACTTAGAAAAATAATAACAATAAAAACTAAGAAAGGGATTACGTAAATATATTATAATACAAATATTCTTTTAAAAATAAATTAGTCGAATGTTCTCTCACTGTAGATACAAATGTGAGATTTTTCTACATCTGAAAATAAATGATTCATTTCATATGTGAAATGCTCTTTAATCTATTGAAAGCGATGAGAACTCTTCCAGTATGAATACTGAACCTTTGGAAGAGTTGAACATGAACACCCTCACTCTTTAGTGTGTGGTGAATTAAACCAAGGATCCTCAGCACTGTGGAGCTACCTGGGCAGGGAAAGAGAAATAATAGACAAAGGTTCAAGGCATTGGAAGGGAAGGGATGTACGTTCGTGTTTGATGGATTGATTTATGCATTAATTAGGTTCTACAGATGGTGTTTTGTCCAATACACAATTTTTCTTACACTCCTCTCTCAAGCATTAAGTTCATTACAAATGTGCACAGGGTAATTGATACCTTGATAATACACTTGGGTTCCTTTCTATGTACTTCTAATACTCAGAAGAGAAACAGATGTTCTGGAAGAAAAGTGAAAAATTTAAAAGCAAGAAAACTGCCTACAGAGAAAAATTTTAATATAAATTTTAAATAAAATACATATCTGGGAGACTAGAGATATTAAATACATCCCTCTGAGACAGTAAATTCTGTTTCATGAAGTCCAAGTGGTTTCTCCGAAGATGAGGAGAGTCTCCAAGATGAAGTAAGAAAGTGAGCCAGCCTTAGTACCAGTCACCATCGGGTGGTCCCTACCTGTCGGAAGCAGTATTTCATGGAATTGCTTTGTAAAACAGTACACTTTATTATACTCTTGAGGAGTTAGAGAAACAAAACGTTTTACTGTATAAAATCAAACACATAGTGTGTGCCTCCTAGATATCTCCGCCTCCCATCTCAGTCTTGTAACCATTTTGCTGAGAGCTTTCAACAAGCCAAGCCTGGCCCAAGCTCTTCCTATCATCTCACTTAATCTGCTCCAGCTCGGTAGGTAATGTTACCCTGGTTTTGTAAACAAGGAAACTGAGATTCAGCACAGTTAAGTAACATGCCTCAAGGAGATTGGGTGTTCTTCTTTGGTTTTTTGAAACATTTTTTAAGGGCAAATTTACTTTCAGAGCAAAACTGAGGGGGAAGATACAAAGGTTTCCCGTACACTTCTTGTCCTCCCACACATTATCCATGTCCTCCTCCATTACCAATGTCCATCATCAGAGTGTCATTTTGCTACAAATGATGAATCTACACTGACACTTCATTAATACTTAAAGTCCACAGTCCACAGTAGAGTGGATTCTGGTGATGCCCCGTCTATGCAGGTGGTGGTGTGTTCAAGCAAGCGCATTCAAAACTCAGGGTACATAGAGAAAAGAAAAACTAAAGTGGAAGGGTAGCAATTGTGTGTGTGTGTGTGTGTGTGTAAGTGTGTGTGTTATGAGAGAGAGACAGAGAGAGACAGAGACAGAGACAGGAAGAGAGACTCATTCTAAACTGAAAAATTGCCTGTGACTAACATATTACTGTGTAGAAAGACCTTCTAGCTCCATACTTCTCAAACTTAGCTGCACATTAAAAAATTCTGATGCTCGTTCTCCATCCCAGACCAAAGAAACCAGAATCCCTAGAGGTGGAGTCCAGACAGGAGCAGTTAGTAAAGGGCCCGAGGGACTTCGGTGTGCATTGTATCATTGTTTTCCCTTTGGGATACTTAGAAATAAGAGGGTAATGTTGTCTACAATGACTTTAAAACAGTGTGATAATCTTAAAATTGAGGGAAAATTTCTCTCTCTTCCTCAGCCACATAGAAAACAGGAAATCCTTCAGCTCTTGGGAATTCAAAGCTATTTAATAAAATTAGTTGACTATAGGGGTCCTAAAAAGTGCTCAGAGGATAATTATTCACTTAATTAGATTGAGGAAAGTAATAGCAAATCTGAAGTTGACTCCAAACGTCTCTGTCAACTAAATTAGATGGTACCTGGTACAGAATCGTTTGTTTCCCTTGCCTCCAGAGTGGGAGGAAAGGAATAGTAATACAGTCTCAGAGATCGCAGGCACACAGTCAAATCCACCCTTAGCTTGTGCCTTCCTTCTTGCCAATTTTGCTTGCACTGATGTGCTCAGAACCCTCTAGACTCTTGCTCTCCAAAGGCATTTCAATTCCACTCTCACTGATCACAGCCCACCTGAGCCACAGTGCTTTACATGAAAGCAAAGATCAGTTACAGGAGTAACGTTAGGACGGATGAAGACATGTTCCAGAAATGAAGTATAATGCTGCCCCTTCAAGCCTTTCCTTTTTAATGAAGTATTTGAGATAAATTCTGTCGACATTCAACCACAATATAGGATAGGTCCAGGGGCTGTGTTTATCCCTGTTTGATATCCATTCATACCCTTGGCCCAGTTTTGATCAAGCTCTCTGTTCTGCTGCTGACTTCCTTAAATGTTTTGGGGTGAACCCCTATCAGATGCACAGTCTGCAGATATCTTCTGTATTTCCACAGCATCGCCTTCCCCTCCCTTGGATCCTGTGTTTCCTTTGCTGTGCACAAATCCTCTCAGTGTAATATTCATTATTACTTTGACTGTGGTGACGGTGACACCAGATTGTACCCATCAGATGGCACACATTGTATGCAGTTTCTGTGTGCCAACTATGCCTCATAAAACTGCAGGGGAAAAAAACCTGTGGCATTAAAAGAAAGATGAATGACAGGCCACATTTCTTAAAAAGCTTATAAAAAATATACATTCAATATTCTTTTCAGTACTCTCTTAATGACAAAGCAATATGACACAGCCACTTTTCAGAAAAGTCTAGCAGTTTTTAAATATGAATACTAAATACAAATATGATTTAAATATGAAATCATTAAATATTATTTCCAAACATCTCAGTATCATACCCTTAAGTATTTATTCAAGAGAAATAAGGTCTTATGCTTTCAAAATATCAAATAACCTTGTTTTAGAGTTCAACTTCTACCTACAATATTGTATTTGTATGTTTGTGTATTTGGGAGTGTTTATAGTCTCTTTTCTTTAAAAATTATCTATGATGATTATGTTTTAAAATCTCTAGAAATCTTTTCCTACCTATTAAGACTTCCCTGATTCAGAAATGACAGTATTCTCCAACTGTATCCTGAATTTAGTATACATAGACTTCCTGTTACTAACTTTACCACAAAACCTTATTTGGAGGATAATGAAAATTCTTGCTTATTTAGTGTATATGTTAACTGACATTGCTGCTATTCTGATAATTGATCTTCATAATTGCATCTCAGATTTTGTATTCTCCAAAAATAAGACCCTACATCTGTCTGAATTCATGTGTTCTAGTCATTTATATTCATTTTTATAACATCCTGTGATGGTTATTTAGATGTTACTTGTGTAAGTCAGTTTTCCATTGCTATGACAAAATGCTTGAGAAAAACAGCTTAAAACAAGAAATAGTTGTTTGGGCTCATGCTTCCAAGGTTTCAGTCCATGATCAACTGGCTCTGTGATTACCTGTGGTGAGGCAGAACTATGGCAGAAGGACATGACAGAGGACAGCTCATCACCTCATGGCAGCCAGGAAGCAGAGAGTAAAAGATCAAGGAAGAAACTGGGGACAAGATGTGTCCTTCCAGGGCATGCCCCTGTGACCCACTTCCTCCAGTTAGCTCCAGCTCCTTCCACTGATGAGGTCAGAGCCTCCATAATCCAGGCACTTCCCAAAAGCCCAACCTCAGAACATTGCTAACCTGGGGCACCAGCCTTCAGCACATAATCATGACATTGTTGATGGGAAACGATTTCATTATTTAATTTGTACACTTAAAATATTTCAAATTATAGGTAATCCAATTTGGTTTGCATGTAAGAATCATTTCCTTTTTATCAAAAGTAAGTCGGACCATCATTTTTGGTTTATTTTGTTTTAGAGTCTGGAGTGAAGTAGAGATTTCCATTGTGCTTCAAATTTTTGACAACTAAGGCCAAAGTTCATAATGTAACTGGATTACATGTTTGGAAATCAGAATTAGCATATCAGTTTATTGTGAATGAATCTGACGTCTTTCAACCCCATATCAGGAAGGAAGAAAATAAAAGGAAGGTTTAGAGGGAAAAGAGTCAATAAGAGTTAAAAACCCAAAACAATTTTTGTCTTATTATACAAAGTAAAATACTTTACAAATGAGAATCTTAGTAAATATGAGATGAAATCATAAAAGTAGAGAAATATATGAAAAGAAAAAAAAATAAGGAGTTGAACAAAACAATACACCTCTTAAAGGAACAGTAGATGGAAGTTTCCAAGCGGTTATAGGTAAACTGAGATTTTTATAATAGTGATGTACTTTCAAGTTTATTTTATTCTAGTTATTGAGGAATTATGAAATATTCATTTTTATAGGTTTTTATTGTCACTTAGAAACCCTACAACTAAAGCACCGAATATCACTTCTACTTGGAGTCTTAGAAAATTTAAAAGTATCTTTTTAAGTGTCCCAATGCAATTCCCAGCTATCACAAACTGTCATGCCCCTGTGGGAGAACCCAGAAAGAGATCCAGTGGTGGGTGAAGCCTCAGGGACAGGCTCCCTTGTCCAACGATGGTGGCTTCTACTTTGAACACAGCCTTGGTCACGGCTGTCACTGGATATCTGTCGGCTTTTGGACTCCTCAGCACTAGGACAAGCCATAGTATCATCATATTTAATCAAATGACACAAGAAAATTCCCTCCTAAAGATACTAGCTTTCTAATCCCATTTTCAGAAAGAGTTATCATGTTAATAATACTTAGGCTTATATAGTAAAGAGGTCATTTAACTAAGAAAATATACCTAGGCTGGACATCCAGATGAAAGCAATTCCTTTAATAGAAGAATTTTTACATGAACTCAGTTTCCTGTGGACATACTTTTTGGAAAATTCACTTGCATGCTAAAACAAGTGACTTGTTTCTCTGAGTGTCAGTCTCCAGCTGGGTTGGCAAAGACTTTTGGCTTCATGCTTTATTAATATTGTTGTAAGCTATTCAGAAAGCAAATTTTTATTTAATAGATAAATCAAAGAGAAAATCACTAAAAATTTTCAATCACATACTAAAAATAGATTAGAACTTCTACTTCCACTAGATCATCTAAAAACTTTCCATAAAATGCATCCACATAATGTAATCTAAACAGTGCATAGTGTGATATGCACACATAAACATACACATACATATATTCAATATACAGACATTTAGTACCTGTATATTTACATGCATGTATATGTACATATGTAAAATACAATAGTCAAAATTTTAATGGGCTAAACTCCTATATAAACACATATTGTCTTAATGGTTGGACATCCATGACATAGTTTTCTTTTTAACAAATAATCATTTGCAATTTAAATGAGGTTCCAAATTCTAGTACAATACTAGCATTTGCAAGAAAGTTTCATTCACTGCTGCCAAATGTTTGAAAAGTGCATCAATATCCTCTTGATTGTATATGATTTAATTATCAATATGTCCATAGCTTTTTCTAAACTGTGGAAGTGAAGATATGAGTTCCTTTTGAGTTTCCCACTATGCATGTTCTTTAACAGTGTGTACGAGGTTTCTTTCAGAAGAAGGTGGTCTTTCTGTGAAAGCTGTATTAATCCTTCATCATTTGAACTAAAGTGTCAGTAAGTCACCTACGTTTATTTCCTTTTCATGGTTTAGAAATCTCTATCCTGTTATTTTAGTTCTTGTATCACTAGAGGCCACTGTTGTCTTCTAAATATTTGTCATAATAATGGAAGCCTTTAAATACCCCAAGTAACCTCAAAAGTGATCAATGTTAGGAAAATTAGCAAGACATATTTTATCTTCTGTGCAGTTTTCTTACTTGAAAAATTTTTTAAAAATGATTTGTAAGGAATTTTTAAAGCAAAATGTGAAATGTTCCCTTATAACCAAGCCATTATATTTATATACAACTATAGATATTACTCTATGAAATGGCATTTATATTACCCAAACTCTGTGTTCTTTAATAGTTACAGAAAAAATAATAAGCTTTCTTTTGGTGAAATATCTATGAAAAATTGTGGGTTCTAAAAGAGAATAGAAATCAAAGATGAAATAGAATAGTTAAAACTGAATGCCAAGCATTGTTCTAAGAATACCACGTTTGTTATGAAATTTAGTTCTTATAAAAATCTATGAGTTAAGCACTGATGATACTTTCAACGTACAGTTGGGGAGACGAGGGCACAGAGAACTTCAACGAATGGGAGAAGATGGTACAGCATTAGCACAGTGTGACAGACTGGCTAGAAACAGCAGTGGATAGGGGATATGTGCGTCTATGAAAATGCATGCATAAAAATAAGTAAGTACATATCCACACATACATGTTAGTTTGGGTAATGATTTCATTGTTCTAGACTAGGCAGAGTCTGAGAGCTTACTGTACTTACAAACTAGAAAACTGACCTTTTATTGTCTCATGCATCTGGACCGAAAGCACAAAATTCCTGTGTCAGAGACAAAGGACTCTCTCCCTCACTGTAAAAGCAGTATATGCAGCTGGACATGTGCTCCGGTTCCCAGGTCGTCAGTGTCCCATGGGTGTCATCCGTACAGGGCATCCCATGATGAGAGAGGAACACTGAGGCTGGGGGTTTCCTGCTCAGAGAGCAAGCAGGAGCAAGCCAGCTGTGGCTGGAGGAGAGCTAGCTGACCTCAAGGTTGCTCTCCTCCGCCACAAGCTTGGGAAATGGCTCAGGTAAAGAGCAGTCAGGGCTCTGTGTCCTTGGGATAACCAGAAAGAGGTGCAAGGATGCTGCGACTCCGTGGTCAATGGCCCTCAGAGGTAGTCATGTTTGCTCTTGATAAGAAGAGTCCTTATCACTTTTCTGAGTCTTTATGTTTTGCTCCCATCTTCCAAAATACAGCGACGGAAACATGCAGTCTTGTGAAAGAGAGAAGACGGATCTCCACGTTTTCCCAAATGGCATTTCTGCCTGTCTTGCAGTCACATGAAGTTTCCTGGGCTCAGCTTGTTTTCTCTTTTCCCTCTTTTTTTCTGTGTCCTGGGACTCCCATCTGCATTCACAAAGCACACTTGGTGTGCATGAACTTTCTGAACCAAGATCATATTTATAACCTTAAAATAGAAATTGTATTTGATCCAATTATTTAATAGCAGAGTAGTTTTTTTTAAAATGTCTAATATATGAGACTATCAGAAAATCATCCTTTTAGACATTATATTGGATAATTTGTCAAAGACAAACTGCATTGATAAACTCTATTCATGAATTTACCAATATTATCAGCTATATTAACACTAAAACTGTTTTCGTTGAATTTGTGAAATACCTTCAGTTTTTCTGGCAGCTATTCATTTATTAAAAGCTAATAGTATTTTCTTTATCGTAAATTACTTTTCAAATTTTAAATAATAGGATTAAAGCAGTTTTCAGTTAAAAAATTAGAAATGAAGAAAACTTTAACCTTACTTAAAGCGTCTCATGGCGACGGGTGGGTTGTTAAAGTGGTAAAAATATACTAAGATCTCATTCCAAGTTTCAGATATTTCTTTTGGGCATTGGGGTTGTTCATAACACGTTTCTTGTCATTATTCTGGGGAAAAGCAAGTTCAACATACAAAAAGTTACAAAATAGAGAGTGTTCCTGGGATTGGCAGTGCCTCTCAATGGCATGTGTAAGGCAAACCAAAACAAGACACAAAAACCACATTTCTGAGGTTTATTTTGGGCATAATTAAAGCTGGTAGAGAGAACACATATGCATATATGTTTGATTATACCAATTTAGCACTATATGGAATTTCAGCATTTGAACTTACGTTTTTAGAAACCATGGGCTTTGCAGTAGACAGAAGTCGTGAAGGTAGCACTTGTGCACCACATTCATAGAGGAAGATGTGCCCGAAAATATATTCAGGAAGCAGCCACCCAGCCTGGCAGGAGTGTTACCCATATGTTCACCCAAATATATGGAGCTAAATTTATCTTCTATGTAACAAGTACAGTATACAGATGTCTGTTCATTGAGGTTTTTTAGAGTAACATCATGCTGAGGATGAACGAATATGGGTTGGAATTATTCAAGTTGTGATGTTGGGTCTACCAAGTACTTACTGCTAGGTGGCGTGTCACCTAGGGGTGGGGGAGCAGGGAGAGGACAGGGAAGGTCGGCGGAAAACACAGCGAGCCCCATCTGACAGGCGAGCTCCTGGGAGGTGGGGGCCTGGCGAGTCGAAGCCCCCCAACCATAGCTACATCCATTAAGTCCTGTCACAGCTACCAGGTGGCCTGGACCCTTTCCTTATCAATCAACAAGGCCATGTTACAGCTCCATATACCTGGCAACAGAAACATCCCGTCCCTCCCAAAGGAAGATGGGAGAAGGACATCCTCTGGAAGATGGGTGAGGGCTCTTCTCAAGGGTGAGACACCGATTAAGAGGGCAGGAAATGGAGCCCAAGACAGGGGACTGTTTCCTTGAAAACTTCAGCTCTGTGAGCTGACCACACCATCCCGTCTTGGAGGCTGTCAGTCAAATGTCAAGAGGTGGACCTGGGTGGGATTCTATGGAAACTTCCCTGGGATGCCCAGTGAAACTGGAGGGCATGATGGACATGCTGTCCTTCTCCTCTCCTTGAGAGTGTCCCCCTTTCCTGTCTCTTCTAGTAAACTCAGCCCGCTTCTCTGAGCACTACGTCTGCAATCTTTCTGGTGTGATCACTAGAATTGGGGTGTGGGGGCATTTGGGTCTCCTCAGGTCCGCAACAGGCTCTGCTCCATAACCCTAACCCCCGTGTTGCTGTTTATTCTTTCTGGATCTCAATTCTCTTGCTGGTTTTTTATCCCTCTTACCTTTCAAATGTTGGGGTGAAGGTGCAGAGCACACAAAATTGTCTTAGTCCCATGAAGTAAGACAAGTTAGAATCCTAAAGTCTGACTAGAAAAACCACCCCCCTCTTCCACTCTCCCTGTGCCACCCCCTTGTATCAATTTTTATGCTTCTGTACCCAAAGTAACTATGTAGCATGTCCACCGCAGCTTATCACCGACAGGATATAGACCTTTAAGTAATAATAGTAATAATACCAATACTTTAAATGATGAAAAAAGTATTCTTAATATTTCAGTTTAAGCTTTTCTAAAATATTTGTAAGGAGTTAACTGTTTTTTTTTTTTTCATATTAGTAAACATAATTTGGAAGTATTTCGCCAGGTTTTTTTGTTGTTGTTGTTTTTAAGCAGAGGGCAAACCTCAGAGTTAACACTGTGGGCAGTGATTTTTCAATTAAATCTGCTATTTAAGAATGCTGAAACCATGCCAATTTTTAATCCTGGTTGAAAGTTTTCCAGTCCTCCCTGTTTCTTGGCTTGGTAACATTGTATTCTTAGGAGAGGGTTATGAGAAAAACGTAGGCAGCCTGGGTTGCCTCAAATAAAGGTTCTTGTACAAACTAGTGACTTTCAATTAACTAAACCTGTCAGTTTCCATTGTCTTTCACATGTAGATCATATTTTTAAACAACTGCACAAAACATTCAGAGTTACTGTTATTGTCCTTAAATTACTGATATGATCAATTAGACCAGAGGTTAGCAAACATCTGGCCTCACAGTAAATATTTTTGGCTTTGCCTTCAAGAAGGTCTCTGTCCCGAGTGGTTAACTCTTCCACTAAGGCATCAAAACACTCATTAAAAACACATCAGTTAATAGTTGTATTGTTTCCTTGCCACAGGCCCAGAAGAAATGGGGCCACTTGACCACAGCCTGAAACCTCTGAAACTTGAACAAAACTCAACCTTTCTTCTCTTAAGTTGATTAACTCAGTTATTCTGTTACAACAATGGAAAAGGGACCAATAGTGTCTTAGCCACATGTATGTTCATTTTTCATGCATAACAAGAAGTCCCACTGTGGGTAGCTTGGGTCTGGGGCAGCCACCCAGGGAATCACAGAGGCAGACACTAACTCCCTTCTCACATGGGTCCAAGATGGCTACCTCAACTCCAAACATCAGCCTGCACCTGGACTCCAGTTTGTGGACTTCGCTAGCTAGACTTGTCACTTCTTAGCATAGAAAACATTTTGTTCAAGAAAATCCATCTGGCAGACTTCTCCTTAAATCTTTTTGTTCAGAATAAAGTCACACAGCTATCCTTAGGAACAAGGATGCTTTGAAAATTAAAAAAAAAAAAAAAAAAGGTATGACATATAGCAACCCTTAGCACAATCATATCTCTAGAATAAAGAAAAAGGGGAAATGACTATTCAATAGAAAATGATGGGGAAAGGGAAAAAGGATCAGATGTGCATACCTAGATCCTCTCTGTTCTGTTTTCAAAGCCTGATGAAACGGGACACATCTTGCTCATCTCTGATTCTCCACTCCGGACACTGCTGCACCTGGAGATGTTGGTTGAATTGATCCTGTCTAGCACCTTCCATGGGGAGATGCTCAAGAAACTGTCTCTTCCTTCTCCATTTACATGAGTCGTGTAAGATTCACAGAGAAATGTGACTTGCTCACTACCCCCTTGTTCCTTCAAGTCCAACTACATGCACTGCTTATTGTTCCTATTATTCTGCCTTCAAAACAAGGGACCCCGCATAGCAGAGTTTGGGAGTCTAGATCCTGGGGCTTCTGAATAGTTTTCACTGTGAATATTCTCACCATGCCTGTATCTAGTAGATAGATACCTGGGACGGTGGGGGGCGGGGGGACTATATACAGACTTACAAATATTCATCTTGGTAAAACAAAACTTGCTTGGCAGAAGCAAAAGCCTATATATAAAAGCAAATGTTGAAATAAAACTGTCATCATGTCTAGATTGAGATGGGAGTGAAAACCCAAGAAACACATATAAATACTGCCCATAAATTTGTGGAAACGGTGGTAACGGTTCATGGAAATCTTCTTGCTGACAACAGGGCAGAAAATAATGAAGTCAATCTTTTTGCACTGGACGAAAGCAAAGCAATGCACATGTAGAAAGATTTCCAATAGCGTTTTCATTTAAATTTATGTGTGTTTGAAGTTTTACAGGATGTGATGTTTTAAATACGATCATTTTAAGCATATCTGATCTTTTTGCTGTCATCTTCCTTACAACCAATTTACCACACATACAGTTGGATGGAGAGGAGTTCATTTCCAAAACTGATCTAATTCTTAAACAGTTACTGACAAGAGTTTTTATTGTATCATCAGAGCGCAGTGTCCCCCTCTCTTGTTATTTGTCATTATGACTTCCTACCTTTTATGTGGCTGAGATGATTTCTCATACTTTTTTTAAAAAAATTTAACTAATACTCAGAGTGACATTTAGAGAGATGCTATTAAAATAATAGCACACCACATCAATTGCAAGAATGGGAACCTATTTAGAATACGTTATACTCCATGTATGTAGAATATGTCAAAATGCACTTTACTGTGACGTATATCTAAAAAGAACAAATAAAAACATGTAAAAATTAGAATACTTCTGCATATTGTTCTTACTCGGGGTCTCTGTGTATATGGTTTCCAAATAGTGAGCGCTGTTTGTAAAACCCCTGCTCTTGTTTTCGGCCGTCCCGCTCAGTCCCAACTCTGCGTCTGTTGTCAATAGGAATTTTGGTGGAGTGTCTCAGTAAGCTAACTTGCATTAGTGTCAGTCTTGTAATTCTGTTTTCTCCTTCAAGAAAATCATTCCTAAGGAGGATAAAAAAAAAAAAAAAGTCCCCAACCTTGTGGCCCCCACATTTCTCTGCCAGCACGAATTCCTAGATGCTATCGAGTGTGTGGCAGACAGCAGTGTGCCTGGCTGCAGGAAACCTTATAGCCCACCCGGGCAGAGGCTCCTTGGCCACTCTCGCGCTACAATGGATGACCTGGAATAATCTGGAATCAGCCACCTTTGCTTGTCTTGCGGTGGATTGCTTCTCCACTGAATTGATGCCTAGCAGCTGTGAATATCAAATTTTGCCTGAGCTTCTGGTAACAAAAGAAATAATTGTAGCTCAGGATTTTAAAACCACATCAGCAGTCAGCAGGAGTCCTGTCTTATAGTTACAGATACTTCTAGGTCAAACTGATAAGGCTTTTGCTAAACTATCCAGGAGTGGCATTCCACTCTTAAACGGACAGAAGCCTAATTCTGTGCCATCAGTGTGGCCGGGGTTGTGAACCAAACACCAGCTATTAGAGGAGAGAGAATGAAAAAATAAAGCAGTTGGTTCCTTGTTACATTATCCCGCAAATGTTTTAAATTACCTAATTGAACCAATTAAAGATGTTTAGAAGTTAGCTGCCACCATATTGGAGAATTTTTATTACCATGCCAAATAACAAAGACAACAAGAAGCTGACCAGAGAGCAGCTCTTGAGGGGGTCACCTGCACAGCTTCTCCACTCCCCTCCCTGAACCTTACAGTGAGGTTTCAGTGGGGTGCTGGGGTGTGGGAATGCAATTCCCTAAGCTCTCCTGCCCTGCCCGCCCCCCCCCCCCAAATGCAGGGCCAGACCCTCAATTTTGTCACGTGGATAAAAGTGCATTCCATGTATAAGACCCTGGCATGTGACACTTAGAGGTGGAGCCGGTAGAGGGAGCAGCTGCAGCCTGCTCAGACTTTGCCAAGTGGCTTCTTTCAGAGACAGAAAATGGATCCTGGAGTTTTCAGTAAAAGTAGCTGGACAGGAAATGTGTCCATGTGGTTTGCAAATATTCTGTCAAAGTAAAAGTGGGGTCTATTTTTAGAATGCACTTTATAGCCAATTTATGGAAGCTTGTACATTTTCATAAATGATAACTAATATTTTAAATAAGTGAATTTTTTTTTGCATTTGTATATTTCTAGTTCCACAAAATGTGTTGCATGATAGATGGTTTGGGAAAAGCCCACATACTATATTTTAACTTTACTTTAAATCCTAAAAATTTTGACCTTTTGTTTTTAGCTAAAATCTAGAATCTTGCTGGATGTGGTGGCACACACCTGTAATCCCAGTGGCTTGGGAGGCTGAGGCAGGAGGATCACAAGTTTAAAGCCAGCCTCAGCAAGAGCAAGGTGCTAAGCAACTCAGGGAGACCCTATCTCTAAAGAAAATACAAAAAAGGGCTAGGGATGTAGCTCAGTGGTCAAATGTCCCTGAGTTCAGTCTTCGGTACCAAAAAAAGAAAAAACTAGAATCTTATTTATTTATTTTTTTTGAAGATCAGTTTAATTCTTATAAGCGGTAAAATACAATATCTCCATGAGTAAGGTTAATTAGCATTTTCTTTTTTCAGTACAGTGCTGGGCTATTTTGATGAGTAAGGCTATCCTTTGGTTATGCAGAATTGAGTTGAAATTTAAATGATGCAAAAAGGAAAAGAGTGTGAATCTAAAGCAGACACCACTCAAGATTTCTTAGAATCATTCAACCAAAAAACAATGTACTAACACAATGTGACAAAAATCTTTGGGGATGCACCTTGCTGAGCCTTTTGCACGAATTTTCATTATAGGTCCACCTAAAATGTCCTACCAGGTGGTACAACTGGCATGAAGTACCCGTGGTCTAAGGCCCCCTGATGAAAAGCAGAAGAGGAGCATTCTGTGTCCTGTCTCCTTCAAGAACCCAGCCTGCCCTCCTGGGTAAGGAGTATGCTGCTCAGAGCTGTGCACCAGAGGTCTGGCTAGCTGATTGACCTTCTAAGGTCCATTTTACTTTGAGGGTCAATATTCTGTTAATTACCACAGCTTTGTAAAGATGCTCTAAATCAGGTCTCCCTTGCCATGCAAACCTAATGCTATCCAGAAAGTCACGTGGCACTAATTTAAAGGTGTGTTTTCCTTTCACAAGAACTCACACTTAATTCTCTGCTCATTTTATACAAAAATGTTCTCTGATTCTTTGAAAACATTAATATTATTTTCAGTAAGGTCCATTAATCCCCACTTTTAACTTTTATTCATAGAAACTTGAATTTCTATCAATGAGGTCAACTACACCAAGTTATTCTGGCCTGGGCCCCGAGGAGGACGAGTGCTTACATGATCCTTATACCGGGACTGGGTGGCAAACACATAGACCCTGTGGTCCACGTGGCCTGCAGGTGCTGCTAGTCGGGGGTTTAGAAACACCCAGCAGAGCCACATCCTGTGGAGTCACACCGTTCGCTGGGTTCCTGCCTGGACCTATTGCCCTTGTGAAGCACATGGTCACCTGGCCCTTTATTGTGCACGTACTTACCTCCTATCCTTACACAGGCTGCCCGAGAACAGGGTCTTGTTTCGTTCTCCACCGTGTGCTCAGCCCCCAGAACTAGGAGGGAGTCCCTGGAAGGCACAGAGGTCCCTCTCTGCGTGACCTGGGAGGCATGGGTTCTACCTGGACTCAGGCAAGCCACAGTGCTCATCTGCAGCTGGCAGTGCGACATGGACAGAGCCTCACCTCCAGTCCTGGGTCAGCTGGGACTGTACCGGGGGCTGCGCAAGGACACAGATGGGAGCTCTGCCTTAACAGAGCTCCCACTGATGTGGAAAAGTACCTTCCCACAGCAGCCAGGCAGAGGGCACCCTGCCCAGGCTTCCACAGTCACGGGCTGCTGTGATCCATGGGCTGTTTGTTGGGTTTTGGTACCAGGAATCAAACTCAGGGGCACTGGGCCACTGAGCCACACCCCCGCCCTACTTTGGATTTTATTTAGAGACAGGGTCTCACTGAGTTGCTTAGGCCTCCCCATTTCTGAGGCTGGCTTTGAACACGTGATCCTCCTGTCTCAGCCTCCCAAGCTGCTGGGATTACAGGCCTGTCCCACCACTCCTGGCTTAATTCATGATTTTTTATTCCACAGATCCAGACATTTATCAGGAGTCTTTAGGGGCTTGTTAGGCTGAGCCTGGGAGTCCCAACCCAGGACAATGGAGGATTCCCAAGTTGGAGCGGTGAGTCCCAGGCCTGTGCGAAAGCTGAGGCCCCAAAACCCCCGGGGGGGTCAGCTGAAGCAGGAGCATCGGGGACACAAAGAAGGGGCTATAGACCCTAGTGCTTGGGTTGTAGAGTCTAGATCTGGGGGGCTCACTGGGACAAAAGCAGTGGGCAGGCCAGCACAGGCAGCTGGAGGACGTCAGCGGGCAGCACCCATGGGGGGGTGGGTGCAGCAGCCGGGCTCCAGGGCCCTGAGAGCCCGCGGACTGGCCAGGCAGCTCCAAATGTCTGTTCTCCGGTAGCTTCTTACTGATCCTTGTGGGATTGTCTCTTAGTAATTACCGTATACTCTTATGCACTCTTGTGGTCAGCCTTAAGTGAGTATTTTTTATACTTTCTGAAATACACAAGGACCTTAAAATGATTTAATCCACCATTCCCTCTCGTTGCCCGTGGAGATGGCCACCTCCTGGAAATCTATGCACAAGCGGAGTCTCAGAAAGAGAAAGAGATTCCCTCCAACATCTGTACAAAACACGGCCTGTGGATTCCAGTTCCTGTCTGAAGACTTCACACTTCTGTGACCGGCAAAGAAAAATGTCTTTCTTCAGGTCAGAACCAAACTCACAGCCAGGAGGTGTAGCTCCACTTCAGGGCGTCAAAGTACAGCTCTCTCCTCTTAGTGTACAATAAATGCAATATCCGTTCAAGACCGATACACAAAATGATGTGGGAATAATATTCTTTTTATGTTCTTAACAAGGTGATTTAATTCTGAAAGGTAAAAGTTAGGCCAATGAAAACAATTCTGAATCCAAAACTCTTTCAGGAAATGGAACTACAATGGATGTCTCACTGTAATTATCACTTTTTAGAACTTTGATTTCCACTTGGATGATCCCTTTGAAGCAAAATTCTGTCTTCCTGTTTTAATTACGTATTCCTTTTCTGTGAGAATACCATTGTACATTTTTCTGTTAAACTACAAAAATAGAGCCCTAGTCTTCAACTCTGTAAAGATTTTTGTTGTTGTTGTTGCTGTGAGTGGTTTTCCTGTGCTATTTGTTTATATTTAAGATGAATCTACAGCTTTAATCATTTGAAAGTACTTTATATTAACTAGATTGATTAGCACATTTACATTCAATGTTAAGAGCATAGGATTTGGGGTTGAGGCTGGGGTTTAGCAGTAGTGCACTTGCCTGGCATGTGTGAGGCACTGATTCTCAGCACTGCGTATAAATAAATAAATAAAGGTCTGTCGGCAACTAAAAAAATATTAAAAAAAAAAAAAACATAGGATTTGCTTTCTAGCGCTTTTGTGCTACTGTGGTCACTTATGTTATTTCTGTATAAGTTGTGATTCCACATGGTCATACTGTCTGTTGAAAGGTCAAAATCAGCATAACGGATCATGTAGTACTCTTTAGATTCTCACCTTGATTTTACTCTGTCTCTTTCTCTCTCTCTCTCTCTCTCTCTCTCTCTCTCACACACACACACACACACACACACACACACACACTCTCTCTCTCTCTCTCTCACAGAGGGGGAAGTGGGAGGCCAGCCGTGGTTAAACTCCACTTAGAGAAGATACAGAACCCATGGATACCCAACAAGTCACTTCTCAGCTACAACCCCCTCTCCCATGACGTGAGTCCTCACGGCCCACCCGTGCTGTGGGAGGCTGTGGGCGGCCCCTGCTCCTGTGGCCTGCAGCTCACTCTGCTGCCCTACCTTGCTACAGCGTGTGCCTGGGTCTCCATTCGCGACCATGTGGCGAGTGTCAGCTTGCCTTCGGTTTGGCTGATAGAAGCCGTTGATATGAACCTTCCATCCACCTCTTCTGGTGGACATATGCACCTTCCATGGGCACTGCTGAGTCATGAGGTGACGAACTTCAGCTTCAGGGGATTTGGGCCAAATTGCTTCCAACAGTGCGGATGCCATTTCTGGTTCCATATCAGTGATGGGAACTCTAGTTTCAAAACTTTGCTTTGTCTGCTCTGGTAGGTGTGTAATAGTATCGCATTGTGTTTCAAACTCACATGCCCATGTTTTCTATTGATGCTTTAAGAGATTACTACAAAATTAGTAGTTAAAAAAGAAAGAATACCCAGATCTATTACTGTCTGCTCCTGTAGGTTGCGAATCTGACATGGTGTCCCTGGGTTCAGCTCACGGTGTGGGTTGGGCTGCATTCCTACTGGGAACACACAAGGCATAGTCTATTTTCTTGCCTTCTCCAGATTCTGTCTCCAGCCAGCTCCCTGACTCCTGGGCCCCAGCTCCCTTCCTCCCTCTTCAAAGTGAGCATCTGTCACTCTCTGACCTCCCTTCCTCGTCACAGCTCCTGCTCACTGCCACCGTCCTGACCTGCATTTTGCTCTCGCCTCCTTGACCTGGGGCCTGAAAACCTCCTCACTTCTGCTGCAGGCCTTTCCGAGATGTCTGAATTTCTCTGAGCCAGAATCCGTCCTTATTCTTCCTTAATATTTGATGGACATTTTCCCTGCTGTGGAGCCTTAGGAACATCCTATGTTCCTTTCTCTCCACACTTAAATGATGATGCTTCATTTTTTCCTAAGTTTCCGTGTTATAAATAAATAAAGGTCTATCAACAACAACAAAAAATATTAAAAAGAACATAGGATTTGCTTTCTAGCCCTTTTGTGCTGCTGTGGTCACTTACATTATTTCTGTGTAAGTTGGGAGGAACTTCAGCTTCAGGGGGTGCATGCCACACTGCTTCCAGCCCTGAGTTAATGAACCCGTTATCACTGCACGGCCTTCAGACTTGATGATCCCTCCTGCTCTCCACGCTGAGTCTTGCTTTCTTTTTCGACTGACTCCAACAGTTGGACTCTAAGGTGCCTGGAGATGCTCTGTTGGGATTTGCAGAAGTTCTGGAATTCTGATCCCTCAAATGTCTTCCACCAAGCTTCAAAACTTCCAGCCATGCCCCGTCCAGCCGCTGCCTGGCCTCTCCTGCTCTTATCTGGACCAACCAGGCGCGAGGTGGCTTGTCTGCGTCCAGGGTGTTTCCTAAGCCATATGCTTCCCGGGGTTTTCCTCCTGTTTCAAATTAAAGGTTTCTTACAACCTGTGGGAACATACGTTCTCTAATTCCTCCTTCTGTTTTGTTGAGTCTCCTTTAAACGGCTCGGCTGTGTTCTGAATTTCAGGCACTGTATTTTTCAGTTCTGTGATGTTTATTTTGTTTCTTCTGATAGATTTCATTTTTTTTTTGTTGACATTCTCATTATTTTCATCTATTTGATGCTCGTTTTTCTCTGCATTTAATATCTTATAAAATATGTTAGCCATAATTATATTAAAGTGCTTGACCACTAAATCCAATATCTGAATTATGCAGGGGGCTGCTTTAATATTTTGTTTCTTACAGGGCGTGCGGCTCACACCTGTAATCCCAGCAGCTTGGGAGACTGAGACAGGAGGATCTCAAGTTCAAAGCCAGCCTCAGCAACTTAGCAAGACCCTCTCTCTAAATAAAATATAAAAAAAGACTGGAGATGTGGCTCACTGATTAAGTGCCCCTGAGTTCAAACTCTTGTACAAAAAAAAAAAAATGTTTCTCTTCTCTTTTCCAAAAATTTTTAAGAATACAAGAATTATAGAGCTAAATGTAGTGTTCAGTTTAGTTTATAGAAGAGTAAATTTTGGCATATTTTCCTCAGTGTGTGTGTGTGTGTGTGTGTGTGTGTGTGTGTGTACAAAACTGGAATTAAACAGAGCTAAAGAGAAATGATGCCTGTCTCAGTCAAATGCTCTAATTAATACATAGGCACAGACACGAACAGAGGGTATACATAGCATAGCCTGAATACGTGGGTGTATATGGAAATGATGGGCTGCAAACAATGTAAGAAGTTTGCCAAATTAACGGAATAAACTTGCAGTCAGAAGGCATGAATTTGATAACTCTGCCAATGTTAAATAGATCCATATTGTTATTTCAAAACTTTGAAGAACATCAGGACAAAAGGAACTTATAAGTTTAATCAATGAGGCAACAATGGAATTGAGTTATTCTTTATTTTCAGACCCTATTAGGATGATGAAATTGTGGGCACTCAGGAAGGGGCTTAGGAAAGGAGCATTATAAATCGAGAAACACCATTGGAAGTTACCTTAACTGCCAAACCACGGGGAAGAATTGGAATCTAGACTTTCCCTACATCCCATCCTGTTATAAAGTCTGTAAGAATGCCAGCATCATGAAAGATTTCTGTATTTAAGCTTTCCTTTTTCATTAATCTAACCTTTTTTAAATTGAGAAATAATTGATCCTTTGCAGCAGTTTTTCTGTTTTATTAACTCATTTTTTATTGTTTTAGTCATCATGTTTGCTATGTTTTTAGTTATCTCTAAAATGAAAGAAAACTGTAAATATTTTAGATCTGTGCTTTGGCTAATATATTTCTAATGAAGTTCAAAATGGTAAGTTTAATACAACTCAGGTTTAAATCAAATCACGAAGTTCCCTCCACTTGCTAATCTGCAATATAACAACGTTTGGGCGGTTAGCTGGTGCTGAGGCTGGTGGTTTGAAGCCCGACAAGAGAGCTTAGTTTTATGGCAGTGATCACATTACAATTGAGTGTGGATTTTCACAGCCTCTGAGAATTTCAATATTCTACAGTAAAAATTGGATCTCAGGATGCTTTTTGCTTATGAATATATTTCAAAGACTTCATTTCTGAGTTGATGCACCACACTCTAACTATACCTGTTCTGCTCAAGGCTGCATATTTTTTGACAATGAATTGCTTGCTACACTGCTCCTTCATTTCTTTTTAAATAGCTAATGTTTTCCCTCAGAAGGCCATTGACTCCATAAGCCTCATGATAAGCTATCTGATTTCCATGGGAATGAGTTATAAGCAAAGACAAAATATCTGTCCTTTCCCTTTGAATTTGGCAAAAACTTAAAAGTGGGCCTTTGAAAAGATATGTGACATTGGGGCTGGGGCTGTAGCTCAGTGGCAGAGCGCTTGCCTAGCATGTGTGAGGCACTGGGTTCCATCCTTAGCACATAAAAATAAATAAAATAAAGGCATACTGTCCATCTACAACTACAAAAAAAAAATTAAAGAAAGATATGTGACATTGAGGCTTTTTACTTGGTCACCTGAGAGAGACAAATCTCTGTGCCTCAGGTGGCAAACGACATCATGACACCCACATTTACACCTTTACCTTCCCCTCTCCCTCCTGTGGCTCCTGGGACGTGTCCGCCCCCCGCCCATCCCACCACTCTTCCAAGTCCTCTAAGGAAAGTCTGCTCTTGCTGCCTTGGGCCCCAAGTGACAGGAGAGAAATGGTAGACAGAGAAGGGTCAGCCAGAGAGAGCTGGAAAGACTTCAGAAGTCCTCCTTGCTAGAACATTTACCAAGCCTTTGCTCATTGGGAAAAAAAAGATTAGTGAAAAAGCAAAAGCTAGAGAAGTAAACAAATAAAACCACCTCAAAAAGAAATACAAAGCCAGTTCTGTTAGAACACAGAAGAACCCAGGGAGTGAGCAGCCCATGCGGCCTTTGGAAGACGTGGGAGAGTTCGCGCATGTGAATAAGACAATCTTCCCTGGCATTTGACTTCTTTTTCCATTTTGGGTTATGACTTGGATATCCTTTAATGTTCTTAAATAAATGAACTTCAGTTACTTACTTTTGGCAGCCCTGCCCTGCCTTTGCTCTCCTCAGCTTGGTCACTGAGATGGGCCTGAGCCCCCGAGGCCATCTGGACCCCTCTCTGGTTTGTGTCACCACCGCTTCCTGCATTTCCAGTCACTGGGCATGTTTCTCTTGGTGTCCTCTTTTCTCCGCGTCTTGATGGGTTTGGTAGGGTCCACCGTGCCCTCCTGGTGCACTGTCCTCCTTCCTATCGTGAACCACCACGTTTTCCCAACGCTGGCCACTCTCCCGTGGGCGCTGGCCTCTGCCCTGGACAGCAGTTCTACAGGACTGCGTATAGGGTCTCTCCTCCTGGGGACACCTCCTACCACGGGGGGCGCTCCCGGACCTGTGGTTCCAGAGAACCCTGTGGCTTCATGTATCCTAGATTTACACCTGCAGAGCAGACTCAGATCACGATGCACTTGAAATGTGTACCTGGTGTCAGTCTACGGTCTCAAAATTAAGATCTGAAACTGCCCTTGTCTCACAGCCCCGCAGCAGTGTGTTCACAGGGAGCACCCACTACCTCCATTCACTTCTGGAGTCGTCCTTACTTTAATCACCACATTTAATCCACCGATTCACTTGAACATCAAGTCCCGTCATTTCCTCCTCTGGTATTTCACGTCTGCCTTCCTTTGACTTTTATTCAACTCAACTTGCAAACATTTATGGAATAATACTGAGCCACACACACACAAATACACACACCCACAACACTGGAGCACACCAAAATCTAGCGAAATTGTCCAGTGGCTTCCTATTTTCTTCACTCAACTCTGTAAAGAATCTGAATTTCTGGGGGCAGGAGTTGTGGCTCAATAGCAGAGCACTTGCCTAGCAGGAGTGAGGCACTGGGTTCGATTCTCAGCACCGCATAACAAAATAAAGATCCATCAGTATCTAAAAATAAAAAATAAGTGAAAATTAAAGAAAAGAGAATCTGAATTTCTAACACTGGTGCCCAGGACCCCACGTGGCCTGGCCCATCTGACTTTCCCATCTTGTAGCTATCAGTCTGCCTCATTTCACGTCCCAGCCTCATAGACTTCATTTACTTTGAAAGTGCTCGGGTGTTTTCTCGTGTTGGGGACCGTGTGCACATCAGTGCTGCTCTCTGAAGAGACAAGGCCACGTTACTGGATGTGGCTGAATCCCCTCCTCAGACTTGACTTGACTGCTCTTAGTGAAACACCTCCTTCTCCAAACCTGGCAGGGGAAGCTGTGTCCCCAAAGCATTTGCACAATGACATCTCTTTCCCTGGTTTCTCCTTGTCCTCATCCTCACTGGACAGCAAGAGACAAACGGAGCACTGCCTCAGCGGCTGTAGTGCTTAGTGTCACAAAGGCATTCCATGGATATTAGCTAAATGAACTTTTAGAACATAAATCTGTTTCCTCGACCGACCTCAGTCAGCATTTGCTCACCTTCAACTCAGTCTTGTAAAAAGGCTCTCTGAGAGCAAAGCGTTCACATTCATGAATCACTCGTGACTGCAGGGACCTCCTGGAGTTGACTGTCTTCTGGCCACTGTGCGAAGCTCTCTGCATGCTCCATGTCAGTGACTGTCACAGTGCACAGCTATTTCTAGCTCTCCTTATAAAAATAACAAACAGAAGCCTGGATAGGTTGAATCTGTGACCTTCTGGGATTGGATTAGGAAAGCCTGGCTCCATGATGTCAACGGTGCTTGTCCGTGTCATCTCCGAGGCAAGCCACCAGCCCAGCGACCATCCTGACCTTTCTCTTGGAGTGCTCTGTGCTATTCAACCACGAGGCTTATCACTCCCTCCCGAGGGGATCCAAAGGCATTAGTGAGTCTCCAAATAATCCAGCTGTCACGACAGGCTGCACCTATGGATGGAAACTTGTGCTACCATGCTGGCCTCTGTGATAACCTCTGTTTTTCCAGAGATGATGGGAAATGACTAATTCTACCATTTCTAGGGTCAAAATTAATATTTCCATTTCATGTCGAGCAATGTGTCTAGTGTGTCCCTCTCCACTCCCTCTTTGGAGAGCAGCAGCAAAATTTAACTGAGTTGAGTGGAGTTCATCCTGAGCAGGCGGGGGTGGGCCCTGGGAGGGGGCTTCTTCTTAACATCAACACCTCCTACAGTCCCCCAGTGTGCATCAAGCAACTGCTGTCACTGTAAGGTATCTGGGGTCTCAGGGAAGCCATACTGAGGGATTCCCACAGAACAGTCGAGGCAGAGTGTAGGCAACTGATCCATGAGATGCAGAAGATTCTTTTAAAAAAATATTTTAAAAGTAAAAATAAAAAATTGAACAGTTAAAAATTGATCCTTGAGGTAGGAGTGTGAACTGGGTTCTTCTCCCGTTGCCAATGAAACCACCTCATTGTCTTTTCCTTGACTTACCTTTGTTAAAACAGGAAGAGCTAATGCTTCTTTGAAATGAGTCAAACTGGAGATTCTGAAAGCCATTGAGGGATTTCTGTTTTTCTTGTTTTCAGGGATCATGTCAAGTTTTATTTCTACACCGTAGAGGAGCCCATCTCTACAGGCGACTCACACGTTCCAGAACCATCCTGTGTGCCTCTCTACCACCTGAAGTCTGGCCTGACTATGTAGCTCTTCCTTCAACTTTTTTTTCCAGTACAATATGGGGAAATGATGCTGTGTGAGCCCCAAGGCCAGGTCACGGGCAGCCACTGCTCTTCTGCCTAGAGAACTGTTCTGGGAGAACTTAGCCGAGAGGCAAAGATTCCTAATACCATGGAATGGTCAGGCCGTGAGAAGGGTGAGCTTCCACCTGGAGGGACCAAGGAGACAGAGGTATCCCTGGCCATCCCCCAGTGTCTCCAGCTATCCCAGCTCTGCTCCAGATACTTGAGCAAAGATGCAACTTGGATGTTCCGTGCAGAAAACTTTCACGTGGGCCCAGTGCCACCTTCCCTCTGCAATTCCTGAGCATTCTGTAGTGAGGGTGCCTACCTGAGCCCAGTCAGCTCCTGGTGCTGTGAAAGATAATAATTTTTTTAAGTTTGGAATGATTTATTATACAAAAGTGGATAACTGGAACACCTATGTAAAGATGTTAGTTTTGTATAAACCACTTGCTGCAGATGCATTTGATTTATTTAATAAGAAAAGACACATTTCCAATTAAGATTATGTACAATTGTAGTTTCCTGGTAATGGAATTTAGATGGAATAGATAGGGGTAGGCTGAAGAATTAAGAAAGACATAAAAGCGATCACATTCATGTGATATTTTTATGTAATAAATAGTACATTTGGTCTCACCCTCAGTTCCTAAAATAAAGCTTCGAAAACTCTTCTGGACAGGGAAAACAGGGGAATGTTTTGTTCTAATATTTCATTTTGACCCAAGTTCCTGATGCTTAGATTCTAAGACTTTTGCAATTTCCTGAGTGGAGACCATTTGACACAGAGATCCTAAATCCTCTGTGATTTCCTAGGTGACGGAAGAAGCATCTTTGGCTCCAATGAGGTCTCCCTGTGAGCCTCAGGATGGGGCTGTTTGCCAGGGTAATAGCCATATGATCAGAGGGTTGGTACTTTCATCCCAGATCCCTACCTCCAGGGAAGGGGAGCGGCGCTGTAGGGTAAGTAGAACATCCGTGGTCAGGTGCTGCCCCTGTCCCATGCAGGCAGCTGAACTTAAGGTCGCTCGTGTGAATTTCCAGGGGCACCAAATAAAACACAGACACACACTGTACCTTTAAACAAGCTTCAGGAGGGCTCCTCTGCTCTCGGCCTCAAACTCCCCAAATGGAAGAGCAAGAGAAAGTCAAGAGAGAGAGAGAGAGAGAGAGAGAGAGAGAGAGAGAGAGAGAGAGAGAGAATACACATTCAGAAGTGGGCTTTTATTGGGGGGACCCTCATTCTTAGAAAGTTCCATCCAAAAAAGGTAAGCAGGGGCAGAGTTACAAGGGACATGTGGGTGTAATTCCACCCAAGGGCTGTAGGGTGACGCCTACATCTGAAGACGCATCCTCAAACTTCTGGGATGGGGCAATGTCCAGTCACTAAGAGATGTAGTGACAGTCAAAGCCTCTCTGATCCGGGCGAATCATTCAGAGTGGCTCCCCACAGTCAGGGATGGAACCAGTCGTGCCTGCCCAGTGAAGCCCTCATTACATGCTCCAATGACACAATTGGGAGCTCTTCCCTATTGCTGGACACGTGCAGGGGCTGGAAGGCAGCTCACCACGAGAGCCGGGAAGGGCTACATGCTCTGCGGTAGGCGTCACTTCTATTTGGTTGTTCATCTGTATCCTTTATCCTCAATCAGTAGAGAGAAGAAAAAAGTCTCCCTGACTTCTGTGAGCTGCTCCAGCAAACCCATCCACCTGAGCAGGGGGTCCCGGAACCCCCGCTTCACAGGTGGCTCATCAGAAGTACAGGTGAAAACCTAGGACTTGCAAGTGGCCTCTGAAGTAGGGGGCAGTCTTGGGGACGCTGAGCCCTTTGCCTGTGTAATTTGGTGTATCCGAAGTGAAGGGAACTGTGAGACACCAAGCTGGGCTGGATGTCAGCATGCTTGCTGTGGGGACACCCAGACACATTTGGGTGAGGAGAAGTAAAGTATCCTGGGTTGAGTGGCGAGTGCGAGATTATGCAAAACTTTGTTTCTTTTCTCTTAAAAGTTTGTAAATGTTTCAATGGAAAAATCAAAAGAAAAATGCCAAGACTCAGGATTATAAAGGAAAGCTATTGAGTTTTCACTGTTTTGCTGACAGAAAAAGCAGCACTTTCTCATGCCTTCTTCTTCTTCTTTTCTGTTGGAAGGTTTATAAGAGGCTGGTTCCTAGCTGGGAGATATCATTACATAAACGTGCACAAATACCCAGACGGAACAGAAGCCCTGCGGCTTTCAGTCTCCAAGATCGTAGGTAACTGTGGCAGCAGAATATGTTACACATCCCTCTGTGGAGGCGTGGCCCACAGTCTTAAGAGTTCTTTCCTACGAATTTTTTTTTTTTACACAAAATGACAGATAGCAGGTAATTAAAAGCTTATGATATAATGTTGCATGTCTCCTGGTAAAATATAAATCTATATGAAGATTTTAGAACAAAGAATAAATTGTAAACAATTGAATAAGTTTTAAGACAAATCTTATTGAATTAAATTTTAAATTTAAATTTTTAAAGTATTTTAAAGCTGACTCATTTTTATGCTTAAAGCAACATATCTATGTCCCTAAGAAATGCAAATGTCTATGTTAGCAATTTTAAGCGTTCAATTGCTTCAAATCTCTCGATCTCTATATTTTTAGATTTATAGCATCTGTTAACATATTAATATTGAAAGTGGCATGTTGGCTTAAAACCTAAAAACACTTTCCAAATTCCAATGAGTACTTCAATATGTGACAAATATTTTCTTAGACTTTTGGCTGAGAGGTTGAGAAGATTCAGATTTTGAAATCAAGTGTAATTTGTTGATTTTCCACAGTCGTTTCTTTTGCTCAAGTTGGCTTTCTGCTTCCCAAACAAGAACAGATGATGTGGACGTAAATTCTTTTTTTTCCAGAAGTGAAATGTTCATGAATTTGTTTTTAAAAGGAATGTTCAGAAGTTTAAACTTTAATATACTCACAAAATAGGACCCTGAAATGACAAGAGCATTTCTCTATAGGGACTGTTTGTAATCAACTTCAAGATGAGATTGGCCTTGAAGAAAACAAAGCTTTATTGTTGCGACTAATACTCTGGACTAACCACACTTACTCTGCAGCTTTCAGAATAACCCAAATACCGTAGCAAGCCAAGCCAAACCAAACCAAACAACAATTAACTATGATGAAAAAAATAAACAAACACACAGAAACCTAGAACAGCTCCAGTCATGAATCCCCGCAGTGATATAAGAAGCATGTGTTTCTGCTTAGCTAAGCAAATCCTAGATGTTTGCAAAACTGTTTCTTTGTTGTAAGTAATAGGCGCAGAATTTCTTCCAAAGTTACCAGAAGAAATAGTTCTTCCATTAAAGCTATAGGATGTGTAATTAAAAGTTATTCCTAGTGTCCGCAGATAATTTCCAAAGAGTCTTACACTTAGTCATCCTGAGATACCCATTCACGCCGCATCTCACGTCGGTTTCCCTGGTCTGCTATTATGAATGTTTTGTTGTACATTTTTACTTGCAAGATTCCATCTATATGATCTCTCAATCAACAGCTACCCCCGAAACATCAGGAAAAAGAAAAAGTGAGGTAGAACCCAGACCTTAAAGGACCCTGTGCATCTTCTAGAGGTTCCTGACTCAGTGTATCAGGGACTGTGTCTGACACTGTGATTGAGCAGTGAAAAAACCCGTCTCTGCTGCAGGGTTAGAAGGAGGGAAGCCTGTTCAGTCTTGCTGATCAGTTGTTTCACATAGATGTAGCCCTCACAAATCACAGTTCTCACAGAGGCAGAGTGGGGTGATATCGTCGTGAAACTTTGCACAAGATCCACGTTTATTAACTTCTCAAGCTCAGCAGAGGAAGATGAGGAGCCGCTTTAGGACTCGGTGATATATTGCAAATAACTGATGCAGAGCCGTGCTTTCTGCAGCTTGCACAAGGGGTCTCCTAGTCATGTGCAGAAGGCTGCTATGGTCACAAATGCCCTCCCTTTAGAATATTCTTCCCACAGAGACAAGTTGAGATAGTTTTGAAAGCCTAGAATTGCCGGAAAGATAGGATATGTCTATCTATGACAGACTTGGATGTGTCGCTGTGTATGGCTGAAGGAATCCGAGTCCCCTCTGCCTTTGGAGTGCACACACACTCACCGCCTGAGACCTTGATGTGCATCTGGAAATCGGTGGCACTACTTCAGACAGAGGACTCCAAACGTCACTTCAGGGAGACTGTAAAGTTGGCTGTGGAACTCCTGACTTTGAGGAAATGTCAAGCGACAGTTTGGCACAGTTCAGTTTGTGATGTAGTGTTATTTTTTAGGTGGCCCATCAGCCTCTGGACAGCTTCTAGCATGGAGGGGACAGTCAGTGTCCCTGTACCAAGTTAAAGGCAAACAATGGAGCCAACAAACGGCCATTCCATTTCTCACTGTTTCTCTTACAGGAAGTGTCACCCACCGTACAGGATCTTGGCCCTTCAGGGGAATCCAACAGTGTTCAGTCAGTGTGAAGAAAAGGTTCATTCTCTACAGAAACAAAGACCAAGACCCTGACAAGAAATACAGAACGATTCATAACAATTTGCAAAATTCACAAATGTGGCACTATAAAGTCTTTCAATGTCTCTCATTAGGACAAAAATAACCCAATCTACAGTGGGTCTTTTGAAGGTGCACGTCTTCACTGCTCAGGAGAGGGCACGCCTCCATCAGCTCTATCATCTGTTTAACATTTTATTTTTGCAATTATTTAGATAATTAGGACTTTGGGAATTTTTTTTTATTGTTCTAGAAATCGCATTAGGTGAGTCTGTTCAAAGTTCCTGGGCAAGCACTCACCAGAACAATGGGTAAGGGATGACCTCAGGCAGAGACAGCCTCCACAAGTCTTGGTTCTCACCACGGAGCTGTGTGGGCAGAATGCTCAGCTGGGCTCATGAGTTTTCTCGTTTGTAAAGCAAGTGTGGAAATTTCTAACTACTTTGCACCATGAGAAGACACAGCAGGGACTGTCACAGCTAGGATTATGATGTACTCAGAGAAAACGATAATAATGAGCCAAGCTCAAATCACAGGTCTTTTATCCTTAAGTCATCTAAAATTTAATGATATTTTGCTACAATTATTAAAACCATCAGCTACAGGTACAAAAACAAAACCAATTTTGCTGTCACAGATTGCTTCAAGTTGGATATGTAACTGAGAGGGCAGCGTACCCTCCAGAAGAGAGGGTCATATGATATAATGCAGCGATTTGATTCCAAATCCGTGATTAGTATTCAAATCCTAATTGAATCTCTAGAGGAAAACAGTTCTTCCAACTAGCACAGTGTCTGGCACTGAGTGGTAGATGCTCAAATGTTGCCTGAATATGAAAGGAGGACGAAGGAAGAAAAGAGGGAGCTTTGGGTTTTGCAGTGGTATTTTTAGACTCACGGATCCCTGACACTGGAGGGGGAAGTGTATGTGCCCCTTTTCTGTGATTTATTGTCAATTTGGGGAAGGATAAAAAAGTATTTGTGCTATAGATGGAAAATAATACTGGCTTTGGAATTAGATCCATCTGGGTGCTGGTCTCCATTCTGGAACTTAAACATGAGAGTGAGTTCCTCATCTCTTAACTCCTAGCGGATCTATTTATTTGTGGTGGTGATAATAGTGCATGTGTTAAGGACAGTTGCAAGTATTAAATGAGATGATGATTTCAGAGTGCAACCAGTCATGGTAGGAATTAAAAGACTGGAATTTTTTTTTTTTTAAAGCCTAGCCTCTCTTTTTAAAGAGGTTAGTGGCAACTTGGGTAGATAAGTTACATCTGAGTAGTAAAAGAACACTCAATATCCCCCAAGTGATATAACGGCAAACAAATGTCTTTATAGATTTATGTATGGGATTAAAGTCAACATTAATAATAATACAACACAGTTGGTTTTATTTTTCTATGATTCTTGAAAGATTTCTTTTATATCGAAATTTACACCACACTGTGCCAATCCTATAGATTGTATGTGTGCCATCACATATGTGCTCTCTCTCCATATTCCAAGGAGTTTTCTAATAAATGAGAAGACGTGTTTATTATTTTATGTCATCTATGTGAAAGTGACCCTTTTCTAAAATTGAATCAAAATACAGTTTTATATAAAACAGGAGTTGAAATCCCTGATTATTCAAAGATTTTTTTTTTTTCCATCCTGGAGTTAGTTATGTTTTCATTTCCAGAGATATTATCATTTTACTCTTTGTGGCCAGTAGATCTGGAAGCTTGTCTCTACTTGGCAACATTCAAAGTTGAAAGAATATGTTTTGATGAATAAAAAGAGAAAAATAATATTAATTTTGAGCAACCAGCAAAATATGGTTGTTATCTATATTATCCACACTGCCAAATCAGTCTTCTTCAAAGGGTTTATCCACACGGATCTCATAAATTCAGCACTCTTAATCATTTACTTTCTTTTTAAATTATGGAAACTTACTTTACAAAAATATATATTTTATTCAAAATTGAATTCTCAACATACACAGTAAGTTGCTTCTTTCTCAACATGAAACGGTGAATCAGCACCATTTATTAAAGAATCAATGTTTTTTAAAGTCAGATTTTTATTTGATAAAATTAGGTACTAAAACAATAACTATCCAG
Source organism: Marmota flaviventris (assembly GCF_047511675.1). Lineage (NCBI taxonomy): Eukaryota > Metazoa > Chordata > Mammalia > Rodentia > Sciuridae > Marmota > Marmota flaviventris. The sequence goes on from NC_092504.1 coordinate 140,190,327, forward strand.
CCAGGCCATTTGAATTCTAAATGTCACTTAAAGGTCGCCACTTCCCTGTTTAGGGCTCCTGTGCCTCTCAAAGCTGGCTCTGCAGGGAGGGTTTTATCTCTGTCTTTCAAGGAAACACCCAGGCAGCTGCAGTTCATGGGTGGTTTATATCCGCCTGTGAGACGGCCCAACTCTGAGGCAGGCTTTAAACACCCTTTTCAGCTGGTGGAACAGGACCTCCACACCACCAGGGTGGGGACTTAGTGGAGACAGCCACGTCTTGGGGCGCAGGCTCCTTGCTCAGGTGGCTTGGGCTGATGTGTGCACTCAAAACCCAAAGTCTATGTCCATCTTTCGTTGGATTGCTGCTGGGTGTTCCTGATGATGTCCGGGTGTTCTGATAGGCCCAGTCCATGGAGAGCATCTTTGGACTCATGGTAACTGGCATTCCAACAGTCAGGCAATCCATTTCCACCAAGACTCCGTTGCATGCCGGGAGTGACTTAAATGACACCTAACTCTCTGCTGCAGATGTCATGGTCTTGGCTCAGATGGCAATGGCCATTCTCGTTCTGTCTCTGGGATACCAGATATGCTTTTCCACCACGGATATTTCCAACAACGTGGCACCTTGTGTGCGCTGTGGCCCAAACCACAAGGTGACTGCCCTACAGAATGCCCACTATGGATACTTTCAGCTCTGGGTTCTGCCCAAGCTGTGAGCTGCCGGGTAAGAGCTGGAATGGTGGATGTGAAATACGCTCCTCCAGAACCCAAAGAGAGTCACCAGGAACACTCCTTCCTTTGTGCTGGTTGAGGGTACAAAACTCAGTGATCTTTCTTTTGCTTTGGAGATAATAGTCCAAGAAGCTCCTGACCTCCAGACCCCTGGAGCTTCCACTGAGGTGATAGGTCCCAGAATGTACAGAGGGTGTTTTCACCGGTGCCCGGTGTCTACGTGCAGTACCAATTCTTCCACTGCACGGCTTCTTCATCAGGTCCAACGACATCATGCCATCAACGGAGTCTGTCGCTCTGATCCTCTTCAAGCCCAGCAGATCTAGATCTCTTGGACACAAATTTTGTGAGCAGGTGCCCCTGAGGCAGAAGTGCCATTGTGTGCTGTTTCCTCTTTGTGAATGCAAATTACTTCTGATCCTTTATTCTCAAAAAGTTAGAAAACATTCCTAAGTCGACAACACGTAGCCTGGGTCTGTGGTTGGATTCATCTTTCCTAGCACAGATTTGAGATTGCCTTTGGGGCTCTTTCTTGGTTGAACTTGAAGTCGTCTACAGCCATTCCACAGGGTCTGTCAGATCATTCTGATGACTTAGACAAATACCTGGTCAGACCTACCATCCCTGTGTCCTAGGTCTCTTAGGGCAGCGCTAATTTCCCCCATCAGCTCTTGAATGTGATATCATTTGGGATTTAATTTATAAGGACTTTTGGGAGTTTCATGGCCTCTGCTTAACCGTCCTCCATGTAGTATCTTTCCTACTGACCCTATACTCACTTTGAGGTTTGCACCAACTAACTGACATGTCCATTCCAGTTATTCACTGATGGGGAGATGACCACTAGAATCTGTGGACACAGCAAGCCCACTGTGAATCCCACTCTGGCCAGGACTTCGTGTGTCATCTTGTTCCCTCAAGTCTTAAGTCTAATAAGGAAACCATGATGATACTTTAGGGCTCTTGACGTCAACGTCAGTTCTGACTGTTGAAATAACTGGGCACGCTCCCTCGGCGTCCTGTTTTGGAGCAGCTGTCCAGCAGCCCCATGGCACTATGTTCTTGTGTTAGTGCTGCAGGTTTTTTCCTTAGGACCTTGCCACAGGACCTTGCTACAGGACCTTGCTACAGGACCTTTCTATGGCTTCTGAATCTGAAAACTGGTTCCAGGCTGGAAAAATGTGGAAGAAATTAAAAATTTCATTGTTAATTCTGCTTCTTAGTTATCTGTCCTTGGTTTCTTTCTGCTGGTGGGAGTAAGAAGTATTTGTCATGAACTTTCTCCTGAGTTGTGGAAGCAGCCAATAGGCACACCACGGTGTAGACTCTCCATGGTCATGGGAACGCCATGGTGAATCCTATCAACCATCTCCGTCTCTCTGTGGGTCAGGTTCCCTGGCTCCCCCTCTAGCCTTTCTGGTCACTTTTGGCCATTGCTATGAACACAACCCTTGGCTTCTGGCTTTTAATCAGTGCTACTTGACCTCTGTGGCTTCAGGGTCCTAATACTCCCGTTGATATCATGAAACCTACCTCCCTAACAGCCTTGCTGTTCTCTCTGGTATTGGTCTTAGATGCACACCTTTAACCCTGGCCTGCGAGCAGGGACCCCCCCTTTACTTTTTCACTCAGTCCTCTCTCCTGATCTCCAAACCGGTGCATCCAACAGACTATTAGAGTGCAGCAAAACCGAATTGAGCTCCCTCTTTTTGATGAACGGAAAACAAAAATAGGTTTTCCTCCTGTTCTTGGCCTCAGATAACTCAGGAACTTCTCCTGACACATCCACCCACCCTCATTTTATACTTTCTCTTTGTTTAGTCTCCCACTCTGTTCCCTCTCTCAAATAGCACCAGTGACCACACGCCATCTCCTCTGCCACTAAGTTCAAGTTTTCATAACTTATTTTTCTGGTATAAGTATTCAGTGTTCATCATGAAGTAATTGCTAAACTGTGCCTTGAAATATCAGAGTTCTGTGTAAGCATATTAAACTCAAGCCTTACACTGTCATTGGCTGCCTGTGACCTCAGATAATGCTATTTAAACACTCCAAGGTTAGATTATTCTTTATAAAAATAAATAAATAGTACCCACATCATAGAGCTTAGAGGATTATACAAAATAGCATGAGCTTAGCCTGGTACATGAATTGTAGTATATATTTCTTTAGTGTTTAGTCATTAAAATAATGTCTTCAGATTTTAAGAGTAGGAATTCCTTGCACAGGAATTTAAGAAATATAACAAGGAAAAGAAGTGGGAAGACTGACAAGTTACTGTGTGTCTGGCTCATAAATATTGATTAATAAATGTACTTAAGTTTTTTAGGAAGTCTTCTAAATAAACATTGCTTCTCCTTTTGCAATAAGGAAATTAAAGCTCTTTGCCCATTTTACCGACGAGGAAAAGCAAACTTTGGGAGAACAGGTAAAACTAGAGAATTTGTGCCCAGGTCTGTTAAACCCCAGGACTAACCACTGAGGACCACTGCCTTTCAATAAAGTGAAGGATAGAAGTTTTCTGTTTCATCGTCATTGAGAAATACAGTAGTCTTCAATGTTGTTTAGTGAAACTGAAGCAATATTTTCTCATGAAGATGCTACAAAAGTGACAATTAGCATTATTTGGTAAATACAAATATCTAGAAATGTTCTGAGACCTAATATTTTTTAATAAGACGTACTGTGGCAACATAGATAACAAGGAAGAAAGTAAGTGAAAGAATTTTTTTTTTTATCTTAACTTGCAACATGATGACACAACAAAATGACCCAATGGACAATGAAAAGACGTCATTTAAATGCCTGATAACACCCTTTCAAACCTCAAGAACAAAAGGAGACTGGCATCACGCGAGCTGCCCCACGTGTCATGCTGCCAGTTAGCAGGAGACGCAGAGCCCCTCGGAGCCCCTGCAGGATGGTGACGGGCGGGGACACTCCAGGAGCTTCAGTCTGGCCACTTGGGGAGGAATCCCTGCATCATCATCCATGATCCCACAACTACCAACCCGCAGAACAGCTCTCAGGCTCTGCTCTCGCTGTTCCCGACCAGCCCAGGGAATGAAGTCCAGAGAAAAGGCCCAGGTGGACACGTTAAGAGGATGACTCACTGCCCAACTGTGGACTGTTCCCCAAGAGTAGACCATGAGCTCTATGATTCACCACATGTCAAGATGGAGGGGAAGCAAGCATCTCAGGAGGCGGTTGGAAATCAGACATCAATTTAAAGCATCAAATGAAACTATTTAGAAATAGAAAAACACATGATTTATGAGGGAAAGAAAAACAGGTGAATGATAGATCAAACAATTTGAGTATGAATATCTTGATTATTAAAGAAAATTTCAAATAGTGCTATTAAAATGATAATTCTACATTATGATGTACAGTTATGGGTGTATAACACTTTAGGGTTTTGTTTGTTTGGTACCAAGGATTGGACACAGGGGCTCTCAACCACTGAGCCACATTCCTAGCCCTTTTTTAATATTTAATTTAGACACAGACTCTCACTAATTAGTTAAGGGCCTAGCTAATTTGTGGAGGCTGGTTTTGAACTTATGATCCTCCTGTCTTGGCCTCCTGAGACACTGAGATTATTGGTGAGCTCCAGCACACCTGGCTGGGTTCTTTAAAATAACTAAAAATATGGAAAAGTTAAGTAAGACACTAATGTACACACTAGACACATTTAAAATAGGAATGCAAAGTAATGAAGGATGCCAAATTTAAAAGTTCTCAGTGGTAATCCTACTTCTATCAAAGTTACCAGGAAATACTTTGTTAATGTACTGAAGTAATTTAGAAATGGAATTCAAAATATTTAAAAGACTTTTGAAAGAGCATACGTTTAGTGTCTGTCTTTCTAGACGTGACTCTTCCACTGTGACCTCCTCCTGTACGAGGGGTGTCTCTGAAGTCCGAGGGTCGTCTCTCCACTGTGCCCTTGGGTTCCCACTGCAGCTCCTGAAAGGCCCGGGGACATCCAGCACGACGCTGGCTGTGTCTTCTGCTGGCTCCTCCTCTACATTCAGGCTTCTCCACCAGAGGACAAGTGCTTGTGTTATTAATTTACTTTCCCTCCAGACACAGACATTGTGCAGCTGGAGAAATCACCTTCATTTTAATGCCTCCTGTTTATCCTTCCGATGACTCTTCATGCCACCAAGGACAAAACTGTCCCCTCGTCACTCCCCAGCAATGCAGAAAGCCAGCAGCAGTGACAATGGCTACAAAAGGGCCATAGAATGCTGTCATCCCAGGAGGGCAGGCGCCACAACTCCGCGCAGGACGACCTGCCAACCTTCCCTTACAAGGGGCGCAACCGTGTTAACAATGATATGGAAATCAAATTAGAATTATGAGGTTCTACCTATTTGCCTACGGAGAAAAAGAAACAGGCTCCTATGTAATTCAGATAGGTGGCTACCTATGGGTTCAGAGTTCGTATAATATTTAATAACTTCTTAGTTCATTAAAATTTTACAGAGTTCTGAGACCATTAGTCATATTTAGTAGGAAGCCCATATATTTTTTTTTCCCCTTGGGAATATCAAGGGCCTTTTTGTCAGCAGAAAAAGAAAACACAGACTTTCTATGTAAGAGTCCGTGTTTTATGTGATATTTTAGAGTGACTTGAGAAATCGGGTACCAGGTCACTCTCCCTCAGGTACCTGAATGGCTGACTCCTGAGCCCCACACCAGGGCTTGTGCCAGGCCTCACTGGAGTAGATGGGCGGTTTAAGTTTTATAAATCCTGGGTGCCTAGCTTTCCTCACCTCTTAAAGTTTTATATAGATTTAATCTTCAAATAAAGTGCCTGGGACGACAGATAAATGCTCGACAAATGTCTCTTTACAGTAGTGTCAGACTACCAGAACCAAGCTCCAGGGGACCCAGAGTGAAGGAACAGAACCACAGAAGAAAGACACTCACCAACCTCCTGAGCTCCTTCCTGATGCCTCCGGGGCATTTGTTGCTCTACCTAGTGCTCAGTCAGTCAGTCTGGCCAAGGAGGGCATGTCAGACCAGAACTGAAAGCAAAACCCCTCATTTCAACAGCTAAGACCCCCTCTCTGCCAAGGGTGGGCTGGCTGGTGACTGATTTCCCTGCTCCTTTGGTCCTGAGCCAACACCTTCTGAGCGTCTTCTCCATGCTGGGCACCAGTGCCCTGTTGACTATATATAGTACATCTTAAGGCCAAACGGAAAATGTGGGTCTTCATATCAATGTTTTTATGTATTTTCATGGTTAATTTTTCCAGTACATTAGAGCAATTCAGAAATATTTTTAAAATGTCAAGTAGGTACATTAAAATTCATGCTTACATATTTTTATACCCCTAAATGAATTCATTATATTTAAAATTTTCTTTTCTTTCAACGGTACCACATCCATCAATATTTTGAAACTTCACTTCTGTAGAAGAGTCCATGAGAGGCTGTCGCTGGGCCAATGCCTGGGAAAGGGAGCTGCGCTGTTCTCTAAAAGGCAAGTTAGCCAGGGAAGAGCAGGAACATGTTGCACCGAAACACGCTGCGCTGGCACAGTAAGTGTTTTTGTTAAAAAACAGCCAGTGCGAGAAGATCACTCTGACCTTCACTCTCTTTTGTAAAAGCAGGAAGTGAAATTCCCACGAGGAAGCTTCTCTTCCTACACCAGAAAGAAAACACCGTGTCATCTTCTACCAAGGATGGGGGTTGCGGAAGGAAAGTCTGTGAGCAAACCTCTTCCAAGACGCCTGTCTCCCTGGTCATTCCTCCACCAGCTGGCAACCTCCCCAGGGCTCTGTGACAGTCTCACTATTCACAGCTCTTTGATTCCACATGTTAAGTGTTCAACTCAAACATCATCTTTCAGTTTTCATGTTCCTACAAAAACTCTGGTCCTGTAAAACTTGGATGAAATAAATCTGCATGTGTTTCCCCTTTCTGCTCTGTCTCATGTCAGTTTAATCATCAGGAGCCATGCAGCAATTCTGCAGCAGTAGAGGCAAAGTGTTGCTTCTTCTAAACAAACATTGTTAATTTCTTGCAAATATTGTTGAAGATAATTCATGAGGAAATTTTTTAACATTCATGTGCTCATATTAAATCCACTCCACATACACAGAAGTACACAGATCTACAGGAACATTTATTTTAGACCTAAGAGAAATACGTTTGGACTCTGTACTTATGTGTCTTTTTAATTTGCAACTGAAAAATTAGTAGTTGTCTCCAAATTTAATATTTACAGTGTTTAGAATTCTCTGAACACTCACGACCCTCCTCAGCCACCACAAGGCTGCCCACCACACTCTCCCCCCCACCCATTTTGTTCCCAGCCCTCACCTATTGTGCATTATTTGGTGTTTACTTGGTGATGGCCTCTTCTCCTGAGATAGGAGGTAGGCCTTTCTTGTTTGGGTCTCTGCCTCACCGCAGACATGGCAGACACAGTGGATAGTTGACGGACAGGATGAGCAGGAGGGGACTCTCTCCTCCTGCCACCTGCTTGCCCTTCCTTCCTCCTTCTGCTCCAGTGTCCTTCCACTGAACCAGTGTTTACATGGGGTCTCCAGGGATCTCTGTGACACCATGTCTCTGCTGAGAGTGACCAATGGGGGTGAACACCAAAGCCAGACCAGTGAAGGCCCATGAGAAATCTGCAATCTGTTGGCAAGAAGCCCTTCTGTTGGACTTGAAGCTGCCAGCTCGAGGATCGGTCGACACTGGTCATCCAGGTGACTGGCCTCAGCCTTAGCGCCCAGCGAGGCCCGAGGCAACCTGCCCAACTGTGCCAGAGCAGAAATTGTTCTGTTTTCACTTCTTTTGATTAGTTAATTTGCTTGAGCCCTTTGGTTTTGTTGTTATCCCTTGTTACTATGTTTCGTTACGTAGTACAACCAGGGAGCCTCCCACATCAATCACACAGCTATTTGAATAAGTCCAAATTAATTTAAAACTTTTCAAGGTAAAAATGAATGCAAATTCACACATGAAAATACATTAAAACACTTGTTATGCTGCATTTCATTAGAAACTTTAGATTATCATGTCAAAGACAAAAATAAATGTGGGATTTTTTTCAGAAAAAAATCTTATATTTGAAAGTCAAAAACTTATCCTTCATTTTCTAACTTAACATCTGTGATGGTTTCAGAATTGGAATTATGACTGATGGTGCTCTGGCTCCCTGACTGGGGAATATTAAGGCAACGGCCTGAAGCATTGGTGCATGTCATTTAGTGTCCAAAGACAACCAAAGCACTGAGACAGTATCTGTTGTTAGCTTCTCTTTAATGGCTTTTATATGGATGCAGTCTTTGTATTAAGCAATGCACACCATGAAGTGTTTTTATCACTAATTACAAAAGTGCATTACAGTACCCAAACACATGAAGCCTCTATGGAATCATCTGAGAATGTTCACATCTGTATCCAATGCACATTCAGCAAAGTAAACAGTTTAGTACCCAACATTTACAAATCTGCTAATGTTGTCCACACGTAAATCTATCTTTGAAAATTCTCATTTCCCTTCTCCTCCTGTGAAGCATGAGCTTAGATGTCTACACTCCTACCCCCAATGGAGGAGTGTCTTCGTGGGTGCAGGGAGGGTGAGATTGCAGGTGTCAGGGAGCTGGAGAGACAACAAAGCACAGGAGAGTGAGGAGGAGAGTGGGAAGGCAGCTCCTAGGAGAGGGAAGTCCCTGGGGCACTCTCTGACCTACAAACAGCCGGTCACTCCGTCCTTGTCCACCCTGTGTGGTACAAGGTAACTCATGACTTACGTAAACCGCCTTCCTCTGGTTGGCTTCTGCTGGCAGCTTTGTGAGGTCCGCTTGAACTTGAGATAAAAGAGGCAAAGGGTCCCTGTGTCCTTGGGCTACTTCTACAACAGGGTCACCAGAAGCAAGGACCAACAGTGAGAGAACTTCCCAGGCACCCAGAGGGGAGTCAGGCTCTTCCTTCTAGACACAGAGCTCTGACAGGAGCAGCACATGGAGGTGACATTGTAGGAGACTTTTGGCTGGGTGGCACACTGAGAGAGGCATTGAAGTGTCTTTGGGGGCACCCAGATCTAGCCCCATGTGGGTAAGCACAGTGCAGTTGATCAGGGAAGCCGCACTCCTGTAAGACTGCATACTCAGCAAACGCTCTTTCAAAGACATAAAGGAAAACCTAAAAATAGTTCCAAACAGAATCATTGGCTAGCACAAAGGGAGACTGGATTTACCAAAGCCTGAACAATGAAGGACCAGGGACATGTCAGTCATTTTGTGGCTTAAATTATCAAACACTGTACACTCTAGTGCTGTTACTCATTAACAGCATCCCAAATAAAAGCGTAACACAAGATATCCATGTACCCCTTTCTTCTATGAAGATTTATGTTTCTGAACTTAATTTTAGAGAATTTTTTCAAAAGAAGTGTTTTCAAATAACTTTATTCTAAAATATGTCTTCCTTTGTTTGCTACCCTATGATAGATTTCTAAAACTTTTCAGCTCTCTTATCTTGTGAGATGACACACTCACATCTACTACCATTCAAGTGGGAAAGAAAAGACATCTCTGCTCGTTTCTAGGCGTGTTTGATACTAGCCTATTATGGTTTAGATGTGGTGTCTCCCAAAAGCTCAGGTGTGAGACAATGCAAGAAGGTTTGGAGGAGAAGTGATTGAGTCATAGCCTTAACCTAATCAGTGCAGTGATCCCTGATAGGATCAACTGGGTGGTGGCTGGAGGGGTGGGGACGTGGCTTTGAGTATATACTTGTATCTGGTGAGTGGAATCCCTTCTTGCCTTCTGATCATCATGTGAGCCATTTCCCTCTGGCACATTCTTGTGGGGGGATGTTCAGCCTCACCTGGAGCCCCACTATTTTAGTCTTTTTCTATTCAGATATCTCATCTTATTCCAATATTTCTGAAATGTCTTGGACTCTTTTGAGCAAACTTGTCAAGGTAAAAATGGATCCAAATTCATATAGGAAAATACCTTTTGCACTTATTACATTTTTATTTCATTTGCATCTTGAGAGCATCATGTCTTTATGTAAAAGTAAAGCTGGCCTGTCTCAGGCTCCCCATGTTCTCCTCTAAGATGAGGTTCAGCTAGACAGGGTATTTATAACCTCAGGGCTGTGGGAGCCACATGCCGTCTGGTTGTTAATGTGGTGTTTCTGATTAGGATCGCTCCTGACTTCAGACCCCTTTAGGCATCTCCTGCTAACTTGCCTCATCTTAGGTATGTGCTGAGTTTTTCAAAGTCCTTGTCTCTTACATTCTCTTTGTTCGAACCCAGCCTTGGTTAGGTTGGTCCTTCCTGGTCCACCAACCGTTCCAGCCCGTCCACAGGTTCTCATGGAGAAGCAGGAGTGAACATTCACACCCAATAACCCTTGCCCCTTCCCCATGAGGTAGGGGAACTGAGGCAGTGTCTCCCAAGCCTCTCCACCTCCAGCTGGGCGTGGCCAAGGGACCCACCAACAAGGTGTGTTGGAGGAGCCAGGATTTGGCTTTGATATCCTCAGGGGCCTTGCAATAGGCAAGTTGTGTAAACACCATGTAAACGTGGCCAAGTTCCAGATAGGTCACTCAAAACTGACTTCCCTGGTAGTGACAAATAATCCTGATGTTCTATCTCCTTATGAATGCTGTGTGTCTTTAAATGAGATAAATCAAATAATGTTCTTTTGCATACTGACATTTTAACTCACATACTCAACACCTATTCCCAAGTTATTAAGATAGATTGATCTGGATTCCTCCAAAGGAAAGGGAACATCTCCTAATCATTGGGATACTCAATTACTGAGCAGAGGATAAGGAGGGGATGGACCACTATTTTAGTCTTTTTCTATTTTCCTAAGGTTTATTTGAGGTGGGCAGGTGGGTTTTCATTACTTCCTGACAGAAGGAAAATTACCTTATATCATGTCTGCCTGCTGCAGGGTGAGATTAGCCATGCTGATGTGGGGTCACCATGCAAGGTGTGTGGAGAAGAGAACCTGTCTTACGGTGGGAGGTGTCCAGAATCAGGTCTGGTAGGTATGAGCCAGTGTCTGCACAGAAACAGACATCAACTAACATAGAGACAGACGTGGACAGGAGTATAACACGGATAGACATATGACATTCTTTTGTAATTGAGTATCCCAATGATTAGGAGATGTTCCCTTTCCTTTGGAGGAATCCAGATCAATCTATCTTAATAACTTGGGAATAGGTTTTGAGTATGTGAGTTAAAATGTCAGTATGCAAAAGAACATTATTTGATTTATCTCATTTAAAGACACACAGCATTCATAAGGAACAGCTTTAAACAGCAAGTCTCAAGATAATTTGTTGCAGTCAGAAAACCTCTTTGCCTTTGGCAGCTAACCCACCACAGGGAGGGCATTGTCCTTTAATGCATTTATAATCCCATCCTCTGGTCCCTGGTTTACTTCAACAACAAAGTTGGCCCTCCTATATGGAAAAAAATATTTTGTAACAACACCACCACAAAGGCCAAAGAAATAACAAAGACTTACTTATTACACAAAACAATTGCTGATAGTTTTGTGAATATTATCCAAAGATAATTTAACAGAAGCTTTTTCCACCAAGTTAATTGCTACAAAAACGCTGCATTCAAACAGCTAATTGCTATAAACCAAAAGGAGATTCCAAGAATTTCTTGCCCAATGGGCCCTATACAACCTTCAATGAGGCCTCATCATTGCTTAGAAAAAGCAACCTCATGGGAGCATGTGAGGCTGTAAACTCATTTCATTTCGTCTGGTTTATTTCATTTGTTCTTATTCCTACTTTTAAGAAAAGCTTCAAAGAACAATTTGCTATTAGTCAAACTCGGGGTGTTCTTTCCAGCCCAGCTGTCTTCATTTTTCTTGGAATTCTACCAGGGCAGAAGCCACTGACGAATACCTCCACGCTCCTTTCTCCTCCATCATCTGAACTAGCCAATAGCCCAGAGCATCTGTCATTCTTTAGAAGCAAGCCTGAGAGCACCTCCCTTGGAACACAAGCACAAAAAGAAAACAGAAAAGAAGAATCACCCAATTAATAGACAAAATTTCCCTCTTGCTTTCATTTTATGTGACTTTCAGTCCATTCAGTTCTCATAAAGAGAAAAGGAAGATAAAAGGATAGCAGTGAAAATATGGTAATCACCCTCAAGGAAAAAGGGCAGCCATTATAGCGCAGCCCTCTGTGTGTGCAAGATGAAGATAAGAAAAGCCATTGCTTCTAAAATTCAGATAAAGATCCCTTCTCTGCAGGCTCTTTCAGTCTTAGAATCTATTCAGAAAGAGGCAAGACATTTTCCTCATGAGTCTATTGTTTTATAATAATGCTCACAACAGAACGGTGAAAGTGGTACGTGAAACATCACAGTCATCTCCTGGGATGATGTCTTTCTGCTTCTTAAATACACCAGACATAAATGACAGATTTATATCACCAGTGACATGAGGGAAGTTAATATTGCACAGTCATGTTTGCAAATATATTGTGATTGAATAATTGAAAATTCTTGTGTGCTTTCATTCACAATATTTTAAATAAAAGAAAACTAAAGCCACGTGTTAATTATCTTGTAAAAGTGATAAATACTAGCATAAAAATACTAAATATTGTGAGAGTTCTGTGTGTCTTTCATGAAAAAAATAGATGTATTTATTTATAAGTTAAAAAAGTATACATATAGCAAAAATTCAAGCAGACTATATATCAATTTGTGTGCTTCTGTAATATTATGTTCATATTGCCTGATCAAGGTAGATCATTAAATTTTGTTTTTATAGATTTTGATTTATAGAATTTTGTTTTATAGAATTTCCTCTTGGTTGTCAATGATATTGGCAAAAACACTAAATTTGTGCACTACCAATTTGTTACATAATTAGTAACTATTAAATGCAATGAATTGTTAAAATATTAATAACAATATTAAATTTCAATTATTTCAAAGCCATAATCATATTTTATTCCCTAACTAGGTCATATTGTTGTCCTTTGTATTCGAAAAATCTGATAATACTGACTGGATTAAATTAATACCAATCCTGTCCCAAGCTCTTATTTTTTTTTAATAATCAGTATATAAAGATGAAATCTTGAATAATGACACAATAAAAGTAATCATAGTTTCAAGAAGATGAAAATGAACATATTGGGAAACATATTTCAGTGTTAATCAAGTTTAACAGGGAATCCCTATTACAAGATAATTTTAAATAAAATGACAATGGTCACTAATTAGAAAACCTAAACTACAGTGTTGGAAAGCTGTCCAAATTTTGGAAATAAGGCAAAAGAGGATACAATACATCACAGTGCATTATTTTCTGCCTTCCCTGAGGTTATTTAATTTAGGGTCATACACCTGTGTTTTGGTTGCTCAGTGCCCACAACACTAAAGGGTCACAAGTCAACTTGTACATTTCTGAACAACTGAAGAGATAAGTCCAAAGGCTGTGGTTTTATTATCCTGTAGCTCATTAATCTGTTTTATTTTTAAGATAATGATCTTATTTTAATACACTTATTTAAAAATAATGCTTGTAAATGCCCAGCTTCTCAAAAGTCCTTAAAACCTGTTTTAACATCTGATCTATTTCTTCATTATGGAGCTAACAGAACTTGTTATATTCTCTAGGTTTGCATGAGAATGAACATATTGGGAAACCATCTTGCCACAGGCACAAGAGGACTTGTAAAAAATGTACTTGTAAATTCTTTAAAATCACAATTTGATAGTATGGCAGAATTCGTCAATGCAACCAATCCTCCAAGTGGCTTCTCTTGAGGCAGCCAATTAGAGTTTGTTGTCTGAGTGCATCTCAGGACAGCTTCAGCCCAGGCACATGTACTCTCACCTTGCAGAATGATCCCCAGGTCAGAGCAGAACCGTACTTTTCACATTCTACTCCTTCGGATTGTTGCTGATGGTGTGTAATTTTGCAGTTTGTTTCTGAGTAAGTCTGTTCTTCTTTCCTTCTCCTACCAAAGTCCTGGTTAGGGTGGTGTTTCTACAAAGGGACTGCACATGGAGAGTACCTTCTGTTTGTAAAAACCTGATTTTTTAAGGGCAGTGAGTTTTCCTCTGCTATCTTTTGGAAAAGTGTTCCTCAAAGGCCCTTCAGGAGAGGTGTGGTCCCCAGCCAGGGACTCTAGGCAGTGGTGGGCTCCAAGAGGTGGGAGCAAGTTAGACCATTGAGGGCGATCATGGGACTCTGGCATTTCCCACTTCATCTCTCTTTCACTTCCTGGCCATCATGAGGTGAGCAGCTTCCTCCACCATGCGTTTCCACCAGGATATACTGTCTTGCCACAAGCACAAGAGTGATAGGCCAACTACTCAAGGATGAAAACCTCCCAAACTGAGCCAAATAAGCCTTTCTTCTTTTTAGGTTGGTTATCTCAGGTATTTAGTTACAGTAATGGAAATTTGCCTAACACATTAACTCTTAGTGGCAGAAGAGGCAGGGAATCTGACTTTATGATTTGACCATTTGATAATTTGTCAAGATGAGGGTTCCTGTTTTCTGTTGGTGAGGGATAACAGAGAATATAGTTCAGTAATTGATTTGGGAGGCTTGTCTATTTTTTTTTCCATTTGTGAATTCAAATTCATGAAGAAAATATTGTGTCCACGAGAAATGAGAACATCTCTTGGGGATCTGCCTGATGTTTCAAAAATTCTGAGCTCCCTGTGCAGATGCACTTTTTCTTTGTCCTTCCACAGTTAGTAATTGCAATTGCTTTTTTTTTTTACCTTTCAAATGAAAATATACTCTACATTTTGCAGGTCATGAATTTAGTCCTTCTTTACTTCCCTCTAAGTTAATATTTTCCCAAGGCAGCTATAAATCTTAAGAGAGTCTTCAGTTTCTTTTTTTTTTTCTTTTAAACAAATGTTATGAGGTACTTTAAAGGTTTACAACATGATATGGGAGATAGATGGATAGATAAAAGGAAAAAAGATAACTATAATGAAGTAAATTAGAATATTCATCATCTCATACAGTTAGTTGCCTTGTATTTCTATATCAAAAGCAGCTAGAGCCTATAAATCCAGTATGAATCCTACATACAGTACCAATTCATTGCCTCTGGTTCTCCTGTTTTACATTTTATCTATAGACTTGTCTATTTTACGTATCTGCTACTTTCTATCCTCTGGCAGACATCTCCCTACTCACCTCCACGTGCACCTAATAACCACTGCTTTGTTCTCTAGTTTGGTATATTTGATTCTATTTTTGATTCCTGTTGTCATGGTTTGGATCTAGAATGTCCCCCCAATGCTCCTCTGTTGAAAGCATGGTCCCCACAGCAGCCAGGCGGAGAGGTGGGGCTCTCAGGACTGATTGGATCACGAGGGCTCTGACCTCATCAGTGGGTCTTAACAGCTGGACAGACTGCGGGGAGGTGGGACCTGGTAGGAAGATGCAGGTCCCTGGGTGCTCCCTGAAGGGTTCCCTTCTCCTCAGCCCCTCCCGCCTGCTCCCCAGCTGCCGTGGGCTGAGCACTTTCTTCCCTGTGCCCTTGTGCCATGATGTTCTGTCTGTCCTCAGGCCCAGAGCCGTGGAGTCCACCAGCCGTGGACAGCACCCTCTGAAACCATGAGCCAGAGTAAACTTTATATCCTCTAAGTCGTTCTCATCAGGTATTTGGTCTCAGCCAAGCAGAGTGACTAAGGTGTCCACACAGGTGAGATCTTGAAGTCTTTTCCTTTGGCTCCTTAGGATGATGTCCTCCAGGTTTGACCATTTGTACCAAGTGACAAATCTCTGTTTTTAGAGCTGGATAATGTTCCGATGTTTATGTGTCCCACAGTTCTTTACCCACTTGTCCACCAATGGACACTGAGCTGTTTTCCTCCTTGGGCTGTGAGTTGTGCAGCAGTGACGTGGGAGGGAGGATGTTTCCGTGGGGTGGCAATTCGTTGTCTTTGGGTGTGTGCCCAGAAGCTGCTGGATCAGATGTCCCTCACCAACGTGTTTCTTTTTTGATAATATCCATCCTAAGGAATGTGAGGTGGCATCGAACAGATGTTTTGATTTACACTTACTTGCTAATTAATCCTGTTGGCCCATTTTGTCTTACCCATGATGCACTTTATGTCATTTTTGGAGACACATCTATTCTGGTCCTTTTTAATTGGGTTATTTTTCCTGTATTACATTGTGAGCATACTTAAGTTTATACACTGAAGCTATACGCACTGCTCATCTGTGTCTCAGAAATGTGTGTGTGTGTGCGTGCATGACAAATATTTTCTTACTTTGGAGGTATTATTAAATTGTATTATTACTTGATAAGGCTATGATCTGACTTGTAATTGGAAATTTTTATGTGTCTATATGTTTAATATTTCCACTCCAGACACTAGAATATAAAGAAAACAAACTCCCAATGATTGAGATGTCATAGAAATTTTAAAAGAACATCATTTCTTGCATAGAAATATTAATTCAAAAGACTTTTTATGTAAGAATTCAAATATGTGTAAGAAAGATTGAAAGAACAAATAAGACAATTTTTTTTTCTCTGAAAATAAATATCTACATGCATTTTCTCTGATTTGGATCTGCTTAGAGTATAATACAGAAGTTTTGAAAAATAAGATTTACGTTTGCATGAAGTGACTAGTTAATCTGTTGCAGCCTTAAACTTACTATATTACTTTACATATCACTTAAGGTGATAAAGTGTCTATACAACATTTATGATTTTGGATATTTAAAGTTTATTGAAATGAATTGATATGTAATTATGAAAATATCTCATATGAATAATAGTATACAAGAATATATACTTAATTTCCAAAAGTTTCTTAATTTAAAAGCTTAAACTATTTTTACAAATGAAGCTAGTTGATGAATATTTTTTTAATAATCAGAAATTTAAGTTCAATAGAAATAGAAATCTTAGCCACTAAGTAATAGTGTGTGTGTGTGTGTGTGTGTTACTCTCTTATCTTAAAAAAGGCTTATTCTTATAGACCATTTAGCATGGTTCATGCACTTGAAGGCATGTGAGTAATATGGGTGTATGTAAGAAGTCATCTCCTGCATGCTTACAAGGCTTGTTCACTTGCTAAGATGCTTCATGTGATCATTAACAGATGCCTGCCTCCCATTTTCTCTGGAGTAGTAGTGAGTGGGTATTTAAAACTACACTGGAATCCACAGCAACAGAAAAGTGTGTCGATATAAGGCAATGCAATGGTTTTATGTATCAAGCATAAATGAGACTGGTAAATTGACCATCTATGAAAGAAGGAAATAAAAATCAAACCCTAAATACGCAAAGTTGTCGTTTACAGATTGAAACTTTTACTTGTCTGGATTTAACCTATTTGTAAATAATGAGCCTGGAATGAAGGAAAGCAGTGTGTCTAGTTTTGATAAAGCTTTCTGTTTTCATGCATTTATTGACTTATCAATAAGAGATTTTTAAAACAGAGCTTGTGGTTATTTTGCTGCTTCTGTTGGTGACCTTCCCATTACCATGACAAAACATTAGAAGTGGTAAAGGCGTCCTCTGGCTCACAGATTTGGTGGTTCCAGTGCGGGTTGCCCTGGCGCCCTGCCTCTGGGCCTGGAGCGGCTCAGCACGTCATGGCAGGAGCCTCTCACCTTGTGGCACCAGAGAGCAGAGAGAGGATGGCCAGGGTCCCAGAGTCCCCTCCAAGGCACACACCTGACTTAGCCAACCCCCACCCCCTCGGGGCCCTCGTCCCAGTACCCCATGGAGCAGGATCTAGCACTTCAAGGCATGGGCCGCGGGGGACACTCAGGATCCCAGCCACAGTGCCGTGAGTATCACATTGACGCCAGCTTGGTGTATTTAAAATCAGGTGCAGATTGCCTCTGAAGACAACTTCCTCCAGATTTCAATCCGTTGTTTCCCCTAGAATCTCTTTTCTCCAGTGGGTGAAGGGAAACGCCTTCATGTGTCCACATCCTTCCAGCCTCAGGTGGGACGATGCTCTTCGAACCCTCTGCATCTCTGCTCTGATACTGGAATTCTCAAGTTCAAACATTTTAAATACTGAATTTATACGTGTTTTGTGAGTGTAAGTGAGAAAAGGGAATACTATGAATGATTTAAAATGTCATAGTTCATAACATCATCAAAATGGCGATATTACCAAAAGTTCTCTATAGGTTTAATGCAATGCCAATCAAAATCCCAATGACATTTCTTGTAGAAATAGATAAAGCAATCATGAAATTCATATGGAAAAATAAAAGACCCAGAATAGCAAAAGCAACTCTAAGCAAGAAGTGTGAATCAGGCGGTATAGCAATACCAGATTTCAAATTATACTACAGAGCAATAGTAACAAAAACAGCATGGTACTGGTACCAAAACAGGCAGGTGGACCAATGGTACAGAATAGAGGACACAGAGACTAATCCACAAAGTTACAACTATCTTATATTTGATAAAGGGGCTAAAAGCATGCAATGGAGGAAGGATAGCATCTTCAACAAATGGTGCTGGGAAAACTGGAAATCCATATGCAACAAAATGAAACTGAATCCCTTTCTCTCGCCATGCCCAAAAGTTAACTCAAAATGGATCAAGGAGCTTGATATCAAATCAGAGACACGCCGTCTGATAGAAGAAAAAGTTGGCTCCTATCTACAGACTGTGGGGTCAGGCTCCAAATTTCTTAATAGGACACCCATAGCACGAGAGTTAATAACAAGAATCAACAAATGGGACTTACTCAAACTAAAAAGTTTTTTCTCAGCAAGAGAAACAATAAGAGAGGTAAATAGGGAGCCTACATCATGTGAACAAACTTTTACTCCTCACACTTCAGATAGAGCCCTAATATCCAGAGTATACAAAGAACTCAAAAAATTAAACAATAAGATAACAAATAACCCAATCAACAAATGGGCCAAGGACCTGAACAGACACTTCTCAGAGGAGGACATACAATCAATCAACAAGTACATGAAAAAATGCTCACCATCTCTAGCAGTCAGAGGAATGCAAATCAAAACCACCCTAAGATACCATCTCACTCCAGTAAGATTGGCAGCCATTCTGAAGTCAAACAACAACAAGTGCTGGCGAGGATGTGGGGAAAAGGGTACACTTGTACATTCCTGGTGGGAATGCAAATTGGTGCAGCCAATTTGGAAAGCAGTATGGAGATTCCTGGGAAAGCTGGGAATGGATCCACCATTTGACCCAGCTATTCACCTTCTTGGACTATTCCCTAAAGACCTTAAAAGAGCATGCTACAGGGACACTGCTACATCGATGTTCATAGCAGCACAATTCACAATAGCAAGACTGTGGAACCAACCTAGATGCCCTTCAATAGATGAATGGATAAAAAAAATGTGGCATTTATACACAATGGAATATTACTCTGCACAAAAAAATGACAAAATCATGGAATTTGCAGGGAAATGGATGGCACTAGAGCAGATTATGCTAAGTGAAGCTAGCCAATCCCTAAAAAAATAAATGCCAAATGTCTTCTTTGATATAAGGAGAGCAACTAAGAACAGAATAGAGAGGAAGAGCATGAGAAGATCACCACTAAACAGGGATGAGTGGGGGGAGGGAAAGAGAGAGAGAAGGGAAATCACATGGTAAAGGAAGGAGACCCTCATTGTTATACAAAATTATATATAAGAGGAAGTGAGGGGAAAGGGGAAAAAAAACAAGAGAGAGAAATGAATTACAGTAGATGGGGTAGGGAGAGAAGACGGGAAGGGAGGGGAGGGGAGGGGAGGGAAGGGGGGATAGTAGAGGTTAGGAAAGGCAGCAGAATACAACATACACTAGTATGGCAGTAGGTAAAACAGTTGATGTGTAACCCATGTGAATCTGCATTATGTATATAGGGTAAAAATGGGAGTTCATAATCCACTTGAATCAAATGTATGAAATAGGATATGTCAAGAACTTTGTAATGTTTTGAACAACTAATAAAAAAGAAAGAAAGAAAAAAATAAAATAAAATGTCATAGTTCATTCTTAAGTTTTTATTCACAGACAAGGAAAAGACACCCGAGGAAAAGTCATTAAACGGGCAACAGGAGCCCAGGACTCGTTTTACTAGTGCATCCCTCAAGTTGCCCTTGGTCCATGCAACAGTTGCATTGTCTGATTCCTGGCATCATTTAAATCTGTTTTATTTGTTGGTTCAGTGCTTTGAGGGAGAGTGAAGACTCTGATGAGATTCTGTTCACGAACACTATATACTTATTCTAGAAGAATTCATTGAATTGTGAAATCGGCCAATGAATAGTGGCTGAATAAAAATGTTCAAGACGGGAATATTTAAAAGAATTAAAGTGGAAAAAAAAATAAAGTTCCACTACAAACTGGAGTAGCCCCTGGCTAGAGTGAACCTGAGGTGCAGGGAAAGTGACACTAGGCCAAGGGAGGTGACACTGGTGGTGGCCCTCCACGGGCAGAGCGGCTGCTGTGCTCTCCTCTGGCCCCATGCCCGTCCTCCGGGGCTGCCTCTGGGTGGTGCCCTGGTCGCTGACGTGCGGTGCCCACACTCGCCTCTTTCTGGTCACAGGAGAGGACTTGCCCCTCGCACTCTGGTTCTCTGTTCTGTTTCTCCTTCTTGTTTCAAGTGGACTTTCGTGTCTCCTTCGGAGAGGTGCAGGATGCTTTCTCTGAAGCATGTTTTTCTTCTTTCCTTCAAGGGTCAGGAGTGCTTCATGCAGATTTGTACCGTCCATCACAAACACAAACACATGCCAGTCACAAACTTCCCCCAGGTTTCCACATTGCCCACGTGGCCTTCTCACGTCCAGCACAGACAAGAGCCGTGGCTCTCATCTTTCCGCTTTTGGAGGTCCTCCCAAGTGAATACGGCATGAAAAGTGCCAGGCACGGCCCTGGAGGAACTGCTAAGCCGTTTTGCAGGTGGTCAGGCTGGCAGGTTTCAACGTGTGAGTGAAGACTGTTTGTGGTTCTCCCGGCTTCGCCAGGACGCTGATTTTTCTCTCAAAGTTTCCACTGTGATCCCGAGTATCCTGGATACTTGATACATAAAAACACTGGGCAAATGTATGGCTTACCTCAGTTCTGGAGGACTTGAGGGGACACTCCAGATTGGCTGCTGCGACATAGCAGAAAAATCACAGACTGGGTTCTGGAAAACTTAGACATCTGAGATGGATTAGCTACAGGCTCAGCTACTTGGAGTAAGATCGTCTCCTTTCTGAACTCCATCTTCTTCATTAATAAACTAGGAATTTCATCTATTTCAAAGGGATCATTAAAACCTGGTAGAAGTTTGTAATGCACAGTACTATCCTTAGCCCCCTGGATGTGAGCAGCGTGGTGGGATTACCTTGAATCCTTGCTGTGGTTGGAGTGTGGTGTGTCCCTTCTCAAACTCCTGTTGAAACTTAATCCCAAATATGAGGTTTAAGAAGGTGGAGCCTTCTGGAGGCACTTAGGATGGGATGAGGTCATCAAGCTAGAGCCACATGAGAGAATTCTGGTGGCTTTGAGGTCAGAGGGCACAGACACAGGCTCCCTGGCTTCTGCTCCCTCCAGACCAGCAAGGCCATCACGGGATGTGGCCCCATGGGTGAGCACCTCAGAACCAGCATCCTTGGTTAAACCTCACTGGTCCGTGGCACTGTGCTAACAGCAACAGAATCTAGGCTAGTACGACCCTCATTAATATCATCTTCTTGCATTTTATTCCGGAATAATTTTCAATCATATTCTCAATATATGTAGGGTGAAATTTAGATTTTACCATAAATGTGTATGCTAAAAAACTTTGGAAGAATGTATTCATTGCCTTTTATTTTTCTTTTTCTTTTTTTCTTTTTTTGTACTGGGAATTGAACCAAGGGATACTTTACCACTGAGACACATCCCCAGAACTTTCTGGTTTTTATTTTGAGACAGGGCCTCGCTCAGTTGCTGGGACGTCTCACTAAGTTGCTGAGGCTGGCCTCAAACTTGCCGTCCTTCTGCTTCTGCCTCCCAAGTTTCTGGGGTTGCAGGCCTGCACCGTTCTTGCTTACTCTTTTAAGTAATTTGAAACACACACACACACACACACGCACACACACACACACGCATGCATGTGCACACACACACATACACATACATTGCTGAAAGAGAGTTTTGTTATTTAGGAGAATTTTCATTCCTTTTAAGTTGTTAATAATGTTTGACTTGGAGTTCTTTGTGTGCTTTTGCCTTTCAACATTTTAGTCACAGCCACCAATCCTGTAGGTACACACCCAGGAGCAGCCTCAGTGACCTCTGGCCCCTCTCCTCTTCTCTGACCCATGAGTCAATGCCAGTGGAAATTGATGTCTCAACCATTTTGAGACATCTTGGCTTTTATTGAAAAATTGGAAAGGACACACAGAGTTCCTGGGGAAGCCTTGTTAGCTAAATGCTGCAGTGAGGAAACCAGCGAGCTCCCTGCTCTGAGTGATGCCAGAGGCCTCTTTCCATGTCCAGGAGGCCCCTGAACAAGGGAGTTCACAGCCACGTCCTTACTACCCCCAACGCTGGGCCTGGACTGAGTCCATCCTTCCCATCAGGAGCCCAGGGAAGGACTCCTAGGGTGCATCAGCCATCCCATGACATGAGAAAATGTCAACAAATCAAGTCCTCCCAGGAGCTAACAGAAACCTCACTGGTGCACACAGTGTCATTGTGAAACCTGGGAGAGAGAAGAGAGAGAACAATGACTCAGAATAAAAAGACCTTTCCCTGACTCCTTTTAGTTCATGACACAAAGGAAAACTTCAAAGACATTTGCTTCTTATTCTAAGGAATATAAAAGAAAGCTTGAAGACAGGCCCGGACAAGAAAAGTATGAAATTCAATGGGGAATAATTGCCAAGTAAAATTTTCACTGGAAAGGGCAAAACGCAGATTTATAGTGAAGAAATTTACAGGAACAATTTAGAAAAAAGTGTTTAAGGAGCTAAACAAAAAAAAATAGAAAAGAAAAATATGGGAGAACTGAGTGTTCAGAGAAATGAACCCCTGAAATCAAGGTTATGATTAAGCAGCAAGAACAGGTGAATCAGATTAAGTAATCAAAGAAATCAGTGGAGAAGACTTTTCTGGTCCCTGCTATCAACCTCAGAGACCCATTGGGGACAAGTGCGACCAGTGCCCACATTTCAGAGAAGCACAGATACCTGGGTGTCCATTCCTGACTTTATCCCAAGGTGTGGCCTTTGGTGAACTTTGGCTTAGATTTCTGTGTACTGAGGACATTTGAGCATCCACTGCATGGAGTAGATGCTGCTCTCAAAAATATGAAAAGGAGAGAATTATTGTAACAACTGTATTTTTGACCTCATATGGTCATAAAAAACAAATTGTATCCGGGTGTGGTGGTGCAGTCCTGTAATCCCAGCAGCTCAGGAGGCTGAGGCAGGTGGATTGGCGAGTTCAAAGCCAGCCTCAGCAAAAACTAGGGGTTAAGCAACTCAGTGGGACCCTATCTCTAACTTAAATACCAAATAGAGCTGGGGATATAGCTCAGTGGTCGGGTGCCTTTGAATTCAATCCCTGAAACCCCCCACTCTACAAAATTGTAATTTTGAAAGGGTTGGTGATAGCAAGCAAGAGAGCCAAAATATGATGTCTTTTGTCAGAAGGATTAAAGGTGGTGGTTTGTGTCCAGATGACCAGATAAACACAAGATGAGGAAAGTCTGTGAAAACTGTTCAGTTAAAAGTGGGTTGTCTAATTTACAGGTTATCATAATGCACAGGGCACAAGTTGTGGCAGGCTCCTGACTCACTACTCACTACCCTTTTTGTCCCTAGTAAAATTACCTCAAAATCATAACCAGTCCAGTGATCGACAAGACAGCAGGACTGTCTTGTCCTCTGCATCTGGGAGTGGGCACATGTCTCTGTGTGAACCCTGGGGAAGGTGAGGAGCTGAGCCCAACTTGGGTGAAGACTCCCAAGGAAGAAATTGACACTTTCTCCTTTTGGGTTCCTGGCTTCGATGTGTATACAGATCATCTAACAGGTGATTGATTGATCGCCCTAAGTAAGGGAATAAAACTTTTATAAAAAAAGAAACCAGGTGTACACATGTCTGTGTGCACACACACGGAAACACAGTTGCACATCCTCAAAACCAGAAAGGGACAATCCATGTTGCAAACATAATAATAAAGCATTAAAATACAATATTATGGCAAAAGTGGGGCCAAATACTGCTATTAATTCATAAAATTCATCATCAAATAAAGGGCTTAGAAAATCTGAAAATGATGCTATTATTATCTGTTTTAAAAATATTTGTTTTTAAACTCTGCTTTCCACTCACGATGATGAAATATGGCCGGACGCTCCATTAACCTGCATTCTCTCCCTTACCATGTCCTGGGTTTCACTGGTTTGTTCTTCATATAGACTCTGCTGCAGCTCTTTTTCCTTACTGACTTCCTATCTCCCCTTTAGATCCCTGTTGATACTACTCCAGTCCTGGTAATTGCATCATTGATCTCAAACTCTTCTAAAGCGTTAAGCATGGACCTGTCCCAGGTCCAAGTGATCGGTTTTCAGGAACACAGTGTGCTTTTTCTGGCTGCACATCTGCTTTTTAATTTCAAGGACATTTCTATTGTGGCATTCAGGGCCTTTCCTTCATGTTGAGTGGATTCTATACTTAGGTCATGATCATTTTCTTTATGTTCAAATTACATTTGTCCACAACATTGATTACTTTTTAAAAATTGCATTGGTGTTTATGAATTACATATTTTCATCTTATGAGTATCTTGATTTTTTTCTTATTTATACAGACCAAAGGCCAACTGAGTTTTTTCTGTTCCTACATATAATAATTTAATAGCTGTTGAATAGTTAAATTTCTTATCTGTGTACTCTCCCTCTGAACCACTATATATACGTCTATATGGCTGCAGGAAACAGGACATTATGAAATCACTAGATTTCCTATTTTCTCTGAGTTTATGTACTGTTTCCTTAGTTTCTTCATGAAATGTTTGATGAGCTTCCCATGAGCCTCAGGTGATTCGCAGAATTCCCTCGGGAGGCCTGTGACGGATTCCCATGTTCTCAGCAGGCGCACAGCTTTTGTGATTTCATTTTTCTTGACAAATTTTAGTAAGTTGAGTCTGAAGAAATCTGATCATTTAATCTGTGTTATCAAATTTATTGGCACTATTTTATTTTTAATAGGATCTCTTTGTCTAAAATTTCTTTGTAATCCGTGGCTATTTAGCTCTCACACTTCCTAATTCTTATCATGTGTTTTTTTTTTTTTCTTATTTTTCTGTTATTGCCTACTCTGTCTAGGAACTTATCAATTTTTATAATCATTTCAAAATCCCAACTTCTAAAAAAACCTTTGATTTTTGTTTCCTGCAACATGAATTTTCACATTATTTTGAGTATGTTGGGGGGGTTACTTATTTATTTTTCATTTATTTCTACCTTTTCTGAGGCACAAAATAAATTATTGATTTTAGGCCATGCTTTTACTACCTCTAACATGAATAAAAACTATTAAAATTCCCTCCAATATTGATTTTGCTGTATCCCACAAGTTTTGATAATCCTGTTTTCATTATAATTCAGTTCAAAATAGCTTTTGATTCTCTATGTTTCGTTTTTAAATTTATTCATAGGTAACAAGGTTTGGGTATCAAATATTTGCATCTTACCTCCTCTCAATAGCTATAAAATATTATTCCAATCTTATAGATAAGCATAAATATAACAAGCATATTGTTTTAACGGATCACGTATTTTTCCAGTTGTGTGTGTATGTGTGGTGCTGGGGATTGCACCCAGGGCCTTGTGCAGAGAGGCCAGCTCTCTACCAACTGAGCTGTGTCCCCAGCCCCTGCCACTTTTGTTTAAGCCTTTTTCTTAAAAAAAAAAAAAAAAAGAGTTTGTGGCACGTTTATAGATGCTCCTCTCAGTCTCTCATTATTTTTTTTTTCCTGCTCTTTCCTTAGTCTCCAGGAGAAAAATACCAAAATAAATTAAGTTTTTTTTTCTTTGTTTTGCATCTTTGACTAGCTATATAGACATATATGAAATAGGGTGTTTTTTCATATTTGTAAACTCTATTATAACTACAGAAATATACACACATATCTTAAGTCATTTCAATTTTTTTCTCAACCCTTTATATTTGAAAATTATCTATATGAATACATATAACTCCAGACCTTTGATTGCTCTCATGTATTTAATCGTATGAACACATCTCTTCATTTGTTGGCACAATGATGGATATATTTAAGTTGTTTAAAATTGTTCTATTACAAATCATGCTTTTTTTTTTTTTTTTTTTTTTTTTGTACTGAGGATTGAACCCAGGGCTACTTTACCACTGAGCCACATCCCAGCCCTTTTTATTTTTCATTTTGAGACAGGGCGTGTTAAGTTGCTTAGGACCTCACTAAGTTTGCCAGGCTGGCGTGAAATTTATGATCCTCCTGCCTCGGCCTCCTGAGTCACTGGGAATACAGGCATGCCCCCATGCGCAGCTGCTGTGAATATTTTTGCACACACGCTTAAACACATCTCTGGGGTAACTGAGAAGTGAATTGCTTGGCCTGGGGTTCATGAGCCTCCCACTTTAGTTGCTATTAACAAACTATCCACCAACTTCAGGGCACCAGCATCTGTGAGATTTCCCCTTCTCCTACATCCTCATTATTGGCATCAACTGACAATTTTTAAAGGTTTTGTTAAACTAGTGTGTGTCAAAAGTTGTTGGATCCTTTTAATTTTCCTTTCCAAGATTCCTATATTTATCACTCTTTAAACTCTTCCTTTAGAAGTTGCTGTGTTTTCTTTGATCTTTTTTCTGATTGGCTTCTCTATTAGTTTGTGTATATGTGTGCATTCTCTAATCATGTTAAAGATATCTTCAAGTTAAAAACACTGTTTCCCAATGTTTATTGTTAATAGGCTATGGCAGTGTGCGACTTGTTTATTAACTTACAAAGTATCTTTTTATAGAAGGTTTAAACTTCATTCCCTACCTTGAAAACTTAAAGATAAGTTACATCACTTTGTCTAAATGATTTCTAAATTTATCTTCATATTAATATCCTTAATCCACTTGAAAATTCATTTTCAAGTTTTAAGGATCTAATTTTCCTTTCTTCACAAAAATAGCTCATCTTTCCAAGATCAGGTTTTGATTTATTTCCCTACTAATCTATAAGTCTCCAAAAAGACATCACATTTTGAAATATCTATACTTCTTTTTATTGATTATCTGTTTGACTCGATGTTATATATCTGTATAAATATAACAGTGACTTTGTAATTACAGTAAATCTGGATAAAAAAGTTGGTCACATGTCTCCTCTTTTACTTTAAGAATTTCTTGACTGTGTTTTTGCCCCTTTTCTCTCGTACATAAATTTTAGAATCAAATTTTTCACTTCCAAAAACAGTCTTTGAGATTTGACTTGGAATTGCCTTTTACCTTCTTAATGAAGGGGGGGGGGATATTTAGTACCATGGACATTTTCAATATATGAATAGATCTCCATTCTTATACACACTAACCTAATGTTCTCAGTAATTATGTGTCTTACGCTTATTTTCCATGAGTGTCTTGCACTAGACTTGTTAAATTCATTCTTAAGCCCTCAAGAGTCTCTTTGGTGTGTATGGGGTGGGGTACGTGCTGATCTTAGCACTTGAGGCTTGCAGCCTGCTGTGATTTTTCAGATCCACAGACTGAGTGTCCGAGCCACTGGGGTTCTTGGCTCTGTTCGTCGGTTGGCCGATTTGCTCTCTCCTGCCTGCCCTGGTATGTTTTCTGTAGATCCCACTCACGCCACCCACTGCCTCCCTCGGCAGCCGTACCTTGAGCTTCAGTCCTGCTTCCTCTGTATATTTTAGGCAGCGTTGCTAAGTGCGTGGAGCTGAAGGCCATCTCAGCACGGACTTGCCTGGGAAGGTGCTGAGTTTGGAATGAAGGTGGCCCTAGACACCATGCGCTACTCAAGTCTTAAACCCACATGTTCAAGCACTGACTCATGTTGTCCATGTCATTCTTCCTAGTCCACAGATGAAACTGATTTAAATACTCAGAAAATTATACAATCTGGAAACTTAGGAGGAAAAAAGAACAGGGTTGGGGAGGGTAGGTGTAAAACAACATTCTCTTAGAAAACATGAATTAGTCTTCTTCCTCTAACACCTCATATGACGATGACTCTTCATACCGCATTCTTCAGTACTCAGAAAGGTATGCTTCGGCCTCTCGGTCATGGGCTCATTTATCCAACACGTGTTGAGTACTTTGAATGCTAGGCTCTGCCAATAAAATTAAAATAGTCTTCAACATTACCTTCAAGAAACAATGTGTAATTATAACGGGGATAGTCTCAAAATGACACAGTATAAAGGAGGAGAGAATAATAGAGTGTTCCCTCATGTTTTCTGGGTTCTAGAAACTGCATCATCAAATCTGTGATAGTGTCAAGAATTACACAGACTTTTGTTTTTATTGATTATGTTTCTATCAAGAATTACACATTTTTAATGATTACATCATGGGCTTTGTAGGGCAATGACATGGGTTGTAACTGTTCCAAGAGTGCTATAGACAATAGCAGAACGTGTACTTAAAGGGGTATTATATTGTTCACCCGTAACATTATGTATTTTTATCAAATTGACATTTGGCACAATTTATACATATGTCAAAATATCACATTGTATACTACAAATAGATACAATTTCATTTTCCAATTAAATCTAAGGTTGAGGAAAACATTAGGCATGTACTATAGTTCAAATATGTCTATACTGATATTTCTACATTTCTCTGCCATTCTTACATGCATCAAGAACCTCTAGGTTAAATTTGGCAGAGAAATAACTCTGGGCAGGTGGAAAGGGAAGGTGGAAAGAACTGAGAACATAAATTGAGAGAGCAAACGAGCTCGGTTTGGAAGAGGGATTACTCCGGGTAGAAAAGGAAGCAGAAGTCTAAGCAGGAGCAAGAGCAAGTGAGTCGTATTTCTCGGACCTTCCCATGGAGAGAACAGGAAGACTCGTAATTCACCCTCGCCAGGGACTGAGTTCACAAGACCCACAGGAGAGGGGCAGGCATTAGAGCATACTAAAAAATTTAAAAACATATAACACAGAAACACAGGCTGCAGGCTCAAAAAAAAATGAGTGCAGATATAAGGCGTTCAACACAGTGGACAAAGAGAAATAAAGGTATTAGCCCAGATTTTATTCAATATCAATCTTCTAATTTACCATAGTTAAATTTAATGTAGAAACTTTCCACATGGCACTTTTATCTTTTGAACTTTGCTTACTTTCTCTAGCTTTATTACTTTTTGTAATTAATTAAAAAAACTATGTTCCAAGTGATGAGTTTTATCAATGTTCTGAGTTAAAATTAAAAATGTTAATAAACATAATTCAATAATTATGTTAAAATTATTTTATTACTTCCTGAGGGGAGATTATTTAATCAAAGTCTAATTTAAAAATTTCTTTATATCTTGACAGAACTCTGTACTACTGGCTTATACATGAAAACAGAGCTTGAATGAGCCAAACTTATTGTAAAATAGTCATAGCATAACATTAAAATGTATATATTACCAAAGACATATTTCTTTATCTAGAAGTTAAAAGCCTAAAATAATATCTTAAATAATATGCTGCATTTCATTAACAAATCAATTATTTATTTTTTTAAATATTTAATTGATTTTATTTTTTAAATACGTGACAGTGCAACAATGCATTGCAATTCTTATTACACATATAGAGCACAATTTTTCATATCTCTGGTTGTGTATAAAGTATGTTGACATCAATTCATGTCTTCATACACATACTTTGGATAATGATGTCCATCACATTCCTCCATCATTGCTAACCCCTGCCCCCTCTCTTGCCCTCCCACCCCTCTGCCCTATCTAGAGTTCATCTATTCCTCCCATGTTCCCCCTCCCTACCCCATTATGGGTCAGTCACCTTATTTCAGAAAAAACATCCAGCATTTGTTATTTTGGCTAACTTCACTTAGCATTATTTTCTCCAAAGCCATCCATTTACCTGCAAATGCCGTGATTTTATTCTCTTTTATTGCTGAGTAAAATTCCATTGTGTATATATGCCACATTTTTTTTTAGTCTGTTCATCTACTAAGGGGCATCTAGGTTGGTTCCACAATTTAGCTATTGTGAATTGTTCTGCTATAAACATTGATGTGGCTGTGTCCCTGTAGTATGCTGTTTTTAAGTCCTTTGGGTATAGACTGAGGAGTGGGATAACTGGGTCAAACTGTGGTTCCATTCCCAGTTTTCCAAGGAATCTCCACACTGCTTTCCATGTTGGCTGCACCAATTTGCAGTCTCAACAGCAATGTATGAGTGTGCCTTTTCCCCCACATCCTCGCCAATACTTACCATTGTTTGTATTCGTAATAGCTGCCATTCTGACTGGAGTGAGACGATATCTTAGAGTAGTTTTGATTTGCATTTCTATAATTGTGAGAGATGATGAACATTTTTTCATATATTTGTTAATTGATTGTATATCCTCTTCTGAGAGTGTCTGTTCATGTCCTTGGCCCATGTATTTATCCCTGGGAAGACGCATACTTTACCCATTACTCATAATTTTTCCCCCTGGGGGGGGGGGGGCAGGGAGAAAATCTAATTTTCTCAACATTTTTCTCTTCTAGTTTACAGGTTTTTCTCAAGTGTGAGGAAAGCATTTTTTTTTTCTGTGATCTTTCTAGAAGAAAGCAGTGGACTGACTATCTAAGGTTTAAAAAACCCATTTGACATCTTCCCAGGGCAGCAGGATGTGTCCCCCTGGTTCTTGATGTGCTCTAACACAGAGGCCGAGCTGGGCCACGCAGCCCTCCCAGTCAGCAGGGTGCAGGGTGGCGTTGTGCTCCCAGCCTCCACTGCTGTCTCCACAGCTTGCTCGCTGATGACTCAGTGTAACTGCATCCCTCTCCTCCTTCATTCACTCAAATATCTGCCAGCTACTCCTCCACAGTGAATTCTGGGGGTACACTTCTCTCCCAGGCACTTTTGAATTATAAAGTTAAGGATTGTCGTCCAGATGCCAACAGGGCTGGCTTTCCTCAGGGTTCAGAGGAAGGACGGAAACAGCTTTGATATAGAAAAAGAAGGAATGGCTCTGATTTTTAGTTTCCTCCTGGCATATCCCTCCTTCATCCGTGACACTCAGAAAGGTAGGCTTCAAGGAGTGCTACCTTAGGAGGCTGCAGACCAAACTCACCCACAGATTTTGTCCTCTGTGCCCATTCCAATCACTTAACCCTGGTTTGCTGAGGCCATTTCTGACATTGGTAGGGCACATTGGAGTGAGTAATTCATAGTCCACTATATGAGTGTGTGACTGTGTGTGTGTGTGTATATATACATAATACAAATGTCTAGATAGACAAGTGTGTGTGTGTACATATACATAATACAGATGTATTTTTATTTATGTAGTTCTCTGCATGTGATGTTGAAGCCCTCTGGGGAGAGTGGTGCCAGAGGATGGAACCCAGGGCCTCATGCGTGCTAGGTGAGTGCACTACCACTGAGCTACACCCCAAGCCCTACATTTTTAAATAATAATTTTACTATTAATATGTTCCGTGAATCTATTTGTTAAAAAAAAATAAGCCATGCTTACAAAGTGTCACAATTTCTCCTTTTGGTCTTTATTTTGAGCTATTAAATAATAAATCCAAGACTTGGGAACATGTATTCCTAAGTCTCAAACTTTCTGTGTGTAACTATTGGGATTTTTACTTTAATATTTTATAGTTTCACTTTAAAAGTAATGAAATACTTCATTATCTAATGCTATTTGTAAAATATAGAGGTAAACCTAAATTGTACTCTCTGATGATAAAATATCATCATTTTAGACTTTCTCTAAAAGTCAATATTTTCCAGGACTCCAAATCATAGAATACATATAACACACAAATAATATATACTACATTCATATATATATATATATATATATATATATATATATATATATATGAACATATAATATATGTGAATGTGAGATAGAGAATTCCAAGACAAGGAAAGGCGATTTTGATAAAATGACCTGGGCCCTTTAGTCTGAGGATTATTGGCCTCACTGGATTTAAGTACTACATTAAATAATAAAGAAGTAAATATTTAAGAGTACATAAATTAAATAAAGAAAATCTATTTTTAGTTGAGAATGTCCTTTGGCACTGACAAAGAATATAGTACATTTTTAGTTTCATTTCATAGCTTTCAATGAAAAAATAGTATATAGTATTTGTTTTTTCCTTATATATTAAAAATAATGTAAAACAAAACTAGGAAATGGGCCAAGTTTCAAGTGTGAAGTAATTACAAAGATATTCCCCCAAAGATGGAAGTATATAGAGGAGTAATTCAGAGTGGTAAATCATGGTGGTTCATGAATAAATTTTAGGGATGCTTTCTTTGATATATAAATGACAGCTGGGATCTTTTTTATTATATTTTTCTGCTTTCTTCTTAACGCTATTCCCGTTTTTAATTAACAAATAACATTGGGTGTATTTAAGAATACACAATTTCAGTTAGATGGGGGAATAAGAGACCTAGGGTATGTGGTGGTTACTAGTTAATAACAACATATCATACAATTGAAAATTGCTGAGATCAATTTTAAATTTTGTTTAGCATTATTAATAAAGCACTCTTATTACACTTGCAATATGAGAGTGGCATTTTCACTTGGTGTAACCTGTGACTGCTTAAGGGCAGCAATTCACCATGTCTTATTGATTCTATTATTACCAGTTTCTTGAACAGAGCCTGGTAGAATTTCATTTAGTTCATTAAATAAATGGTTGAATGCAGAGTTAGCTTAAATGGAGTTTATATCTTCTGGCATGTTGTATATTTTGGTACTCATTTTAGTTACAGCTTGCTGTCTATGAAAAATTTTCAAAGAATTCTAATTTATTTCATTGACATGACAAGGGAAGCACTGTATAGTTGATAAAGCACTGGGGTTCTGTTCTTCTGATAATATATTTTGGAGTCCTACATGTGATTTAGCATAGGCAACACATTTGTTATGCAGGTTGGCCATCTTAGTGGGAATGTCATTTCTTATATTCAGATAGCAAAGCCCTAAGCAACTTGGCAAGACCCAAAATAAAAAAATAAAAAGTGCTAGGGATGTGGCTCATTGGTTAAGAGCCCCTAGGTCCCATCCCCAGTACCAAAACAAAAAAACAAACAACAACAACAACATAATCACAGAGAGAGAGAGAGAGAGAGAGAGAGAGAGAGAGAGAGAGAGAGAGAGAGAAATTAATGTAACATCACTTTGCAAAGAGTAATGTTGATTTTTGTCATCTGAATAATTATTGCTAATAGATTATTACTATTACAACATTAAAGTAATGACTATTATGTGTCAAAATTTATTTGTTTTGGTCAATATTTAATAAGACTAGTGTTTTTTTTTTTACTTTATTTATTTATTTTTATATGGTGCTGAGGATAGAACCCAGTGCTTCACATGTGCTAGTCACGAGCTCTACCACTGAGCCACAACCCAGCCCCAGTGTCTTATTTTTGATTAAAATTAAATAAGGAAACTTTATGTTGATCTCATGTTAGACCGAGTTTGTTGACTTTATTTATATAGACTCTTACCAGGGAAAGCAAAACCAAAGACACTATTGCAACCGATGTGACGTTGCCAAATCTGTTTCTTTATGATTTCAAGCTTTGCTTTCTCATGTGTAGCCAGAATTTATAGACATCTCTACAGAATCTGAATAGAGAATCTTGACAGATTTTTATAATTTTTCTGCTGATATTTTATGGCTGTCTCACCCATATCTGTTTTATCAGCAATTTCTTTTCAAGCAGACGTCTAGTATTTATTATTCTCATGGTATTCTATTTAAATTTTATGGAAGTAATACTCTTCTTACAACCATACATCATTATTTTGTGCAATATTAAATTAAATTGCATAATGATGGTATTAAGTAAGACAGGCACGCACAAGTTGGAGAGTGAAAACATAGTCATCAAACTCTGGAAAGCAAATAATTCAAATGGCTGGGAGCCTAGCAGCCTGGAGTGTTCAGCATTTTATAGAGGCAATGGAAATTTTGTTAATCTTCGTAGCCAGTTAAGCAGAACCCAGAGTTTCTCCAATATTTCCTGAATTGTTCATAATTAATATGCATTACTGGAGTAATAAGAAACTAGCAGAAGAACTTCTCATTAATGATTAATGGTATTTCTTTTTATAACTATTGGAATGTAGCATAGAGGAGTCACACTTTATGTGTATTTAATGGATATCAAATAACTTGCACCCGATATACTTGAGGCATATGTTAAATTTATGAGAGACCTATATTAAAAAATGATGATAGAAATAGCTCACTCACTAGAGCATAAATCCAGACATAGTCTAAATATTTTATACCTAATTAATGAAAATAACTATTTTCAGTTCCTTTAAATATGACCTTGATTAAAAACAATAATTATCCTATCACACATGATATATTAAAATATGAGGCAAATATGAAGTTAATAAGGTAAAAATCTATAAACGAATCAACAGTAAGGTTCAGAAGTTACAATACTGGCTCAGCATTTTACATTCCAAAGATTTTAACCATTTGAAAAGTTCATGGCAGGGCAAATAACACCTAAACATGCTGCTTCATCTGATACACCGTGGTCAAGCTGCCCAGCGTTTCTTACTGTGAAACGTCTTCGAGTGCTTTTTGAAGAGTCATAAACAATCTTACAAAGCACAATGCTGAAATGAAAATGGAAGTTTCCGAGGAAAAGAGCCAAGAATCAGGTCAGTAAAGTGTATCTCACAAAACTCTGGGGCACCATTAAGCAACGCTTCACAGAGCTTCCTCACAGTCCTGCTCATGGAGCTGATAAATAAACTTGCTACTCATTTGGATGGGACTCAGGCTGTCTGTACAAAATAATTCAGAATGTTTCTGTTGGCCTCTGCCACAAATGGTACTGGTGCACTTGGTACTAACTCTACACATGATCAAGGCCATTGCTAGAGTTTATCTTTCATAGGAAACGTCCCTGAGAAGACCTGTACACTAAAGCAGGGGGTCTCACTTTCCTCAGTGACAATTTCAGTAGGATTTAAATATCATACTATTTATTCACTCATAAGATACATAATTTTTGTGTGACAGAATATAGATTTTTGAAAGATTTCACTATGGAATTTCACATGAATCAGTAAGAACAAAAACTATTTCTGCTTCAAGAAATTAATATGATCATCAAGGAAAAAATGAGACCACTGATTCATTGTCCATTCATTCCAATTAAAGTCTTAATTGGCCACTTTTAAAATCATCTCATACCATATAACCCTTATACTGAATTTCTATATGTGACAAAATATATATGTAAATTATCTATTCTATTCATATATAATAAATGTCTCGGTTTTTTTTTTTCTCTCAGAAGTAGGAAATGCATTTTCATTTTATTTAAACAAAGGATATGACTGGCCCATTGTCAGAACCATGGGATGGACACCTTTTTCCAAAGTTGTATGTGATTCAAGGAAGAGATGAAGGTGCCCTTGAAGGGAATGACAGACAGCCATGTACCAAGTAAAGGGTGACCTGCCACAGCAGAATATAAATGCAACCTCCTTCTCATTCACCTTTAATAAACAGTATCTGGAGTGACTTATGGGTCCTGAGGGCTGGCAGCTACGGTGGCTTCTTTCCCAGATATTCATAAAACATACCAAGTGATAAATGTTTGAAACTGAATGGGGAGCCCAGTCGTTGTAGGTGTTTACTGTACTGCTGTGAACTCTGATCGCCATGGCAAACTCTGAAAAGCAGCAGTTTTTTGTTTTTTGTTTTTGTTTTTCTCCCTGCAGGTCCATTCTGGTGTGGAAAGACAGAGAAATGAGCAGACCGGCGACTAAGACTCTCACGTGAAAGGGGAAGTCAATTGTACAGAACGAGGGCTGTGTTCTATCAAAATGAAGGGCTTGGTGGTTTAACCAGCCTTAAAGTGACACAATTAGAGATAGACAGTGCCTCTCCAGTGCAGCCATTCAGGTTGTGTCTCTGCTCATCAAACAGCCTCTATTCTGGGACTCTAACGTCCTTGCTGTGGGCAGCCATCTCTTCCATTGCTCCAGACCCCAGGATCACTCAGTCACCTCAGAGATGCAGCCAGGTCAGAACACGGGCCACCCATCTGCCTGTCCTGCCCACCATGGTCATTTCAGCCACCTCCTCTGTCACTGTTCACAGGTACTACCAGGACAGTTCCTTTGTCATACTCCAGGGTTTCACAATGCCCGCTTCCGAGGTGTCATTGCCAACTGCCACTCTGTCATCAGAAGACAGGCTCGGCAGGGTCTTACAAGGAGGCTGGCTCTCTCACAGCCTCCTGATGCTCTGCCCTGGGACTGTCCTCTCCAACTCTCCTCACGGGCACCTCCGGACAGACAGCAGGTCTTCCAAGGGCCTGGGCAGTTGTCTGAGGAGTCTTCCCTAGGATGAGATCAAGGTGGAGGAAACTCAGGGAGCCACCCCAGAGCAAACAGGCGAAGACTACCACAGGCACCCCAATCTGTATTTTAATGATAGCCCAGAATAGAAGTGGGTGTGGATGACCTGCCCCCTGCATAACCTTGACCAGATAATAACAAAATAAGATCTCAGAACGAAACCCGTCACAGATTCCCATCTTCTTCTTCTCATTATTAACAAGACTGTTTATATGCTTCTCTGTAAGCTCTGTTACATTCCTGATATGGTGTGCTCTACACACAGCCTTCATGGAAGGGTCACTTGCAAATGACAAGACAACTTTTTATAGGCAGGATTCTATGGAATTGGAGTTGATATCGGGAAGCCTCTAGACTCAGAAACATCTTGGATTCAAATCACAGGCATTATCCCTCAGCAAACTTGAACAGGATTTCTAGACTGGGTATCTCTAGGACACAAAGAGCCCACTTATCTTGTCTTTTATTTTTTCCTCTTTCCTTCCTTCCTTCCTTCCTTCCTTCCTTCCTTCCTT
Source organism: Marmota flaviventris (assembly GCF_047511675.1). Classification (NCBI taxonomy): domain Eukaryota; kingdom Metazoa; phylum Chordata; class Mammalia; order Rodentia; family Sciuridae; genus Marmota; species Marmota flaviventris. The sequence continues at coordinate 140,227,148 of NC_092504.1, forward strand.
CCTTCCTTCCTTCCTTCCTTCCTTCCTTCTTTCTTTCTTTCTTTCTTTTTCACTTAGAGACAGGGCCCTGCTGAGTTGCCTAGGACATCACTACATTGCCCAAACTGGCTTTGAACTCGTAATCCTCCTAACTCAGCCTCAGGAGCCCTGGGATGCCACACTGTGCCCAGGCAAGGGCCCATTTTTCAATGGTCATTAAACTCAACAGAAAACCACAGATGCCTCCCTTGACAGTAAATTAACAAAATCTCTCAGTTTGGCCGAGTCAAGGATGGGAATCACTCTAGGAGACGAGACTGAAAAGTTCGCTTCTCAGAATAGTCCTCGCCGACTGTGTCTTGAACGCAGACTCCCGAGTAGCCAGGTGACTGTTCCCGGAACACAGCTCAGCTGAGGAAGGTGCTGCAGTTACTGTCCAAGAAAAGAAGTTACTCTAAAATGATCACAGATATCTTAATCTGTTTTTTCTCTGGGTGGTGGGTTGTGGCATTTTTTACCTTTCCGTGTTGAATTCCGTCTCCCACTCCCTTTCCTCCCTGGTTCCCACAGTGGAGGAGCCCTGGTGGGTGATTTAAAGAGTCCCAGAAAGACTCAAATCTTGGCTTCACCAGCAAAGCTATTGTTCAGATGGAACCTCATTGTCTTGTGCAGAAATTTCTGCCATTGAATCTTGTTTAGTTTCTGACCTTTAGTCTTGCCAACTTCCAATTGATTCATTATTTGTATTTGCCAGAGAGGATTTTGAAAAGTCATTTCATTTCTGGGAAGCATGGTTCTATTTTAACTGTCTTCTGGGGAGTTCCTCTCTCCTCTTCATAACAACCAGGTGCCGACAGGACATTCAGTGCTGTTTGTGGTCTTGCCTTTGCTTCTCTTTTACTTCTCCTTGGATACTATCTTCTTCCCTCTTTTTCTTCAATTCTGTTACAAATTGCTGTTTTCCCATCCTAACAGCTATGTTGTGTGAAATTACCGAATCTTTATATCTCTGTTCTTTCTTCTTGAATTAATTTACCTGTCTTCTTTACCTGGTTAATCTTAATCCATTCCATAAATTCAAGTGCTATCTTGTCAAAAGAATTTTTTTTTTCTGATGGACTGAGTCATGATAGGTCTGATATCCCACACAGGAACTCTGGAACATCACCAGGCTCTTTAAAATATAAACTTGACTTACTACATTATAATTATCTTTTTATCTTTCCTTCCAGTTGGCTCCAAGGTCAAAGTCAATAGTTTGACTTTTGTATCCTCAAGCCTTAGAACATAGCTAAAAAAAAAGAAGCACAATAATTATGTCTTAATTTGCTTCAATTAAATGTATAGAACTGTGATCATGGGCTTGTTCTTTAATTTCTCTGAGCTTGTTTTATTTAGAAAGTAGGAATACTGTATATACTTAGGGACTTACAATGAGTATTAAAAAGATTTACAGCTCTGAGTGAATATCAAGTGCCTGACAAAAGTTGGCCTGCACTGTGTTTCCACTGACCGTAATGGAAACTAGCTGTAAGTTCCCCAGAACACCTCGGGGGGTTCTCTTTCCTTCTCTGCAGTGCAGTATTTATTGTGAGATGGCTTCCTGGCCCCAGCTGACAGATTCTGAGGGACACAGCAAGGAACGCCTATCCTGGTGCAATAGCCTCTTGAGCTCAGTTTTGCTTTCTGGGAGTTCAGTCACCCAAGGTCTACACTGCAGTCTAAAAGTCTTAAGTGGAAAATTCCAGAAACAAGCCATTGGTAAGTTCTGAACTGTGGACTGTTGTGAGTGGTGTGAGGAGGTAGGAGTGTCCAGGGCAGTGGTACTTGTGTTCTCATGGTCCTTCTTTGACCCGATAACAGGCCCAAGGCACAAGACTAGTGACGCTGACATTTTGGTTCTGCCAAAGAGAAGCCAGAAAGTGCTTCCTTTAAGGGAAAAGTATCTAGACTGAAAAAGGAAATAAATATACCCTATGCTGAGGTCTCTAGAAGAATCTATAAAAATGAACCTTCCATCCATGAAATTGTGAATTAAGAAAAAAGAAATCCATGTTGGTATTGCTGTCACAGCTAAAATGCAGAAGTTAGAGCCACAGGGCATGACAAGTGCTTAGCTAAGGTGGAAAAGACATTGAATTAATGCATATATGCTTAGGGAAAAGCATAGCCTGCATGCGTTGATACTGTCCGCAGGCTCAGGCACCAGGGAGGTCTTGGGTGGCATCCTTGACAGGTAAGGGGCCCCTGTCCTTGGCCAGAGAGTCAGGGAGACTGTTTCCAGCTGTGTGTCGGTGTGTAAATGAACGTGGACCACCAGGTAACCGTGGGGAGGAAGGAGTAGAAGGACCTGGAGGGCATCCCCTATATTCTTTGCTGTCAGGTTTCGCTACAGTGTAGATGGATTCCTGTCTTTGAATCCTGTGGGATGTTCCTGTTTTCATCAAAACCCATTTTGCTCATTGTTGGCTTTCTATTTCTGCAAGTGAAATCCTAACCAAAAACTAGAATAAAGACTCTTTAGAAGAAAGGTAGCAATATTTTATGGTCTTCATCACAATATATGCCAATAAAATTATCAATAGGTGATTGGTATGGACTGATACACTGTGTTCACTTTCAAAACAGTAGGTGACCCCCCTAAAATGACCCACAATTTTCATGACATTCAATTTTCAATCTGCATGAAAGAAGCATCTAGAACTTACTGGGTGATCAATGAATATGTGTTCAATGTGCAAATGAAGAACATACTGTTCGCCTCTTCAGTGGATACTAAAGCTGTTTGACCATTGCACTGCTAAGCCAACTCAGGAGTTGTAAAATGCGTCCCTGAGGTCCCTGGTCTCTCCCTGTGGACCCCTCTAAGGATCAACAGTGCCTTAGCCAAGCTCCTTACCCAGGTCCTCAGGAGTGCTGCCTACTGCTCTGCCCATCAAGCCCAGAGCACCACAAACCTGTTTAACTCATTGACTTTATGATGATTTGAAATGCTAGTGTGCCAAGGATTACATCATCTGAGATTTTTTAAAGAGATTGAAATGCTTTATTGCCTTTCAAAACAAAACAAACAAACAACCACTAGAACAATAGTTTGTAAATGTGTCTAGGCAAGAAGAAAATATCTTGTAAAACAGGGTCTGAAGAAAGCAATTTTTACATATTTTTATGCAATGAATAATGTTGTAGATGGCTTCTTTGAAACCACCCAGATTTGGTTTTTAAAAATCTGAAGCTGATCACCCTCCAGAATCTCAAGCTCAGAGTGCACAAGTTATGCTGCGCATTGGGGTTTTCCCCCAAGCTCTGGATTTCGTGAACTGGACCAGCGCAGCCCCACAAGCGTTTCCCTGCAGCCCTCCTGTTGGTATTTCCCCCTCACGTCCCAGGGCTCTCATAGCTGCCTGCCTCACAGAAACCAAAACAAAAGCCCCAACAACAACAGAAGAATTTTGACAACTCAATGCTTTCTTTTAGAGATCTGATCATCATTCACACCTGAAGAGGACTCCTCTCTCATGTGCACTGTGGGTTTCCCACGTGGCTTGTAAGAAGGAGTCAAAACTATTCCTGTCCCTGCAAGGGAGTAGACTGGCACATCTAACCAGATTATAGGTGTATGTATATCTGTGCATATTATATATTATTCTCATTTATTTCTATACATAGAAAAAACTCATAAGCGGTACAGATAAATTATATGTGCTACTAAAATTATATAGTATATAGAATTATGTCTAATACACTTATGTTACGTATATGTATATGTTATAAATAACAAACTCCTTTATCCCCCTTAGAAATTTACATTTTCTTCAGCAGGGATATTCTATGATTCTAACATCTCCCACTCTACGTAACATGTGCTCCCACGTCCCGAGGTCAGTAATCATTGTACCAAGGGAAGGTAAACATAAGGATTCCAAATACTGCATGCATTTCCATTTCTCAAGCAAGCCACTTCCCCACTTAAAAGGCTTCCTGTGCTGCCTCCTCCTCCTGGAAACCTCCTCTACTCACCCTCCCTGGGCTTCTTCAGAACTTTGCTTCTCCAAGAGGCCGTCCCTGAACTTCCAACCTAATCATGTCCCTCTCAGACTGCCCCCCACAGCACCGTGCTGGCTCTGGTACTTTTGCTTTGCAAAATGAATTCAGTGGTGGGATACCTAACGCCTAGTGTCCATGTATGCCAATCTCACAATCAGCTATCATCTATCTAAGCACTCTGCCAAATTAATACACCAGTCACTACTGAGGGAGAGAGAACGATACAGAGATACAAAATGATAGAGAAATAAAGACCTCACCAACTCAGGCAGTAGGAGGCCTGCTCTTAAGGAAGAGCACCTTTTCTGGCTAAACTCAAGCTGACCTGCAGTAATTATGCCATGATGAAGGATCTCGTCTGCTGATGGTTACGACATGGAGAGTGGATGCGCTCTCGTTGGTTCAAGTCCTGGTTCTACAACTTGGCAGCCATTTGACCTTGGCCAAGTCCATCCCCCTGTGCCTCGATTTCCTTATGTTCCGTGTGAGGATGAGAACTCATAGCTTCCTTAGTGGGGTTGTGAGGACGTCTCAGCATGAGGTGAGTGGAAGAGGTGTGGGTGCCTGTTGAGAACCTGAACAACTTTCTCACCAGCAACTTTGATTTTATTGTGTTTTATTTATTTATTTTGGTGCTGGGGTTGAACCTAGGGGCTCCCGCATGCAAAGCATGTGCCCACTACCGACCTATACCACTGCGCCTTTATTTTTCTAACACAGTGTCCTATGAAAATCTGACTCAAAATCACCATTATAAAGTAAATTTTCTAGTCCAGTGTATGACTGTGCAGCTTGGGTTGGGAATTCTGTGAAGACCAGCAGGGCCGTTGCTATGCTGAGTGAAACCTCACTCAGATCTTTATCACCAGCCTGTTCACACCCTCTCCTACTCCTCGCCTGACTGCTTCAGGATGCCCTTTGCACGCTGGTTGTACTACTTGATCATTTAGGACTTTCGTTATCATTGACTCCATCTTCTGGACACTCAGATCTCTCAAGTGAGCCACCTGTGTTTGTCTCCTCTTCCCAACTCGCCCACTGTCCTTGAATGTTCTGCAACAATTCCCTTAAGGTGACCAGAGCTCCGCCATTGCCAGTCCACAGAGAAATCGGAGTCTACGAGGCAGCATCTTGCTGGGCCTGTGACAGCGCCCTGCACACTGTCCTTCCTGGAGCCGTTTCTCCCTTCAGTCTCCTGTCTCCTGGCTCTTGTCACCAGCACCTCTGCATCTCTTAGGAGCATTCCTTCCACTGGACTCCAGCCCAGGCCTTTGCCAGGATATGTTCTAGGCTTTATAGATGGGTACCTGCTTGAATGCCTCTTTGTATATATAATTGCTCTTAGGTAACTGGGGGAGGTACAGGGTTTTATACTCAGCAGAGAGATAGAGTCTATTGGCTGAATGCAAATTGAAGAATTTCCATGAAACATCTTGAGTATAAGAGAGTCATGAAGTTGGGAAATAGGAAAAGAGATCCCTGGTAACTGACAGTCTGAGTTCTTTGTAAATGGTTTCCCCCAGTTAATGCTTACCATGGAATAGGATGTAACCCTGATGGTCAGGATTTATGAGCGGAGTGAAAATAACAGTGAAGGTAAAATGGTGAAGCACACATGCCTCTGGCCAGGTTATTCAACGCCATTGCCCACAGGGGTTGAATTCTGTTATTTCTGCCCAGCAGAGGACCTGATTTCAGCTGAGGCCCCATCAGGAAGCTGCTTCCTCTGCTAGCAAGAGTGGAATATAATAAACTCCTCTCTCACTGCTGGGTGACAAAGGACATGAAAGGCTTTGATTCACAGAAACCACAGGCAGAGTTGCATTGCCCATCAAAGGCCCGCAGTACCTGGAATTTGGTGTAGACGTTTTTCACAGCACACCAGGGAGATGCATTTTCTACAGCTTGAAACTGGTCTTCCTCCATGGGACAAGTGGAGTGAGTCCAGTCTCAGCAGTCTCTGTCCTGAGAGTGATCCCCAGAAGAGCAAACCCGAATGGAGCCTTACCTGCTACCTGTAAGGACATGCATTATAATAAATATCACCACCCTTAATGCCATTTTATCCCAATACCAATGTTTAAAAGTCTTACAAATTTTGACATGAAATTCAGAATGATTCATAAATGAGATTCATCCATTCATTTCTCTTTGTACCAATAATTTATTAAAATGTTAACTACACAAAATATTTTTGGTGCAAATGTATCAGTAACAAAAACCAATGAATCTTCTGCCTTCTTGAAGTTTGCATTCTATGTAATACACTCAAAATTAAAACCAATTTATGTCATAAACTCTAGTAATAGGGAAAGTGATGGTAGTAACTCAAGTCTTCTCCTGAATCTGAAGAGGTTCATGAGCGTGTAAGAGAGTCCATTCATGAGGACCACGAGGGGAGGAGAAGCAGGACAGAAGGGAGAATACCCAAGGTCCCTGTCAAGCACCCGTGAATTCAGGGTCAGCAGGAGGCTGAGCGGGAAGAACTGGGGGAAATGAGGCTGGAGACCAGCACCGAGGGCCTCACGGAGGGTACAGAACATTCTTTCAGGATAACGGAGTCTTGGGTGATGCTTAACAAAGCGTGGGACTGCTCTGATGTGCCCAGTTAAAAGACCCTTCTTGCCCCCAGGGAAGCCTGTCGCTCCTAATGGGGGCAGGGGGTCGCGAACCCTCCCCTAAGGGTGGGAAGAGCCACCTGGCCTTGGGCGCGCCTGGGTGCCACCCGCGGGACGCGCAGGGGCTGGATGTGCGGTGAACGGGTGGGGTGGGGTGGGGGACACCGCCGGCCTTCCCGCGGGGGAGGGTTCACCTAGACCAGGGCGTAGTGACCGGGGGAGGGTTCGCCTAGACCTGGGCGTAGTGACCGGGGGAGGGTTCGCCTAGATCAGGGCGTAGTGACCGGGGGAGGGTTCGCCTACATCAGGGCGTAGTGACCGGGGGGAGGGTTCGCCTAGATCAGGGCGTAGTGACCGGGGGAGGGTTCGCCTAGATCAGGGCGTAGTGACCGGGGGAGGGTTCGCCTACATCAGGGCGTAGTGACCAGGGGGAGGGTTCGCCTAGACCAGGGCGTAGTGACCGGGGGAGGGTTCGCCTACATCAGGGCGTAGTGACCGGGGGAGGGTTCGCCTAGACCAGGGCGTAGTGACCGGGGGAGGGTTCGCCTAGACCAGGGCGTAGTGACCAGGGGAGGGTTCGCCTAGACCAGGGCGTAGTGACCGGGGGAGGGTTCGCCTAGATCAGGGCGTAGTGACCGGGGGAGGGTTCGCCTAGATCAGGGCGTAGTGACGAGGGGAGGGTTCGCCTAGACCAGGGCGTAATGACCAGGGGAGGGTTCGCCTAGACCTGGGTGTAGTGACCGGGGGAGGGTTCACCTACATCAATCAGGGCGTAGTGACCGGGGGAGGGTTCGCCTAGATCAGGACGTAGTGACCGGGGGAGGGTTCGCCTAGATCAGGGCTTAGTGACCGGGGGAGGGTTCGCCTAGACCAGGGCGTAGTGACCGGGGGAGGGTTCGCCTAGACCAGGGCGTAGTGACCGGGGGAGGGTTCGCCTAGACCAGGGCGTAGTGACCGGGGGAGGGTTCGCCTAGACCAGGGCGTAGTGACCGGGGGAGGGTTCGCCTAGACCAGGGCTTAGTGACCGGGGGAGGGTTCGCCTAGATCAGGGCGTAGTGACGGGGGGAGGGTTCGCCTAGACCAGGGCGTAATGACCAGGGGAGGGTTCGCCTAGACCTGGGTGTAGTGACCGGGGGAGGGTTCACCTACATCAATCAGGGCGTAGTGACCGGGGGAGGGTTCGCCTAGATCAGGGCGTAGTGACCGGGGGAGGGTTCGCCTAGATCAGGACGTAGTGACCGGGGGAGGGTTCGCCTAGACCTGGGCGTAGTGACCGGGGGAGGGTTCGCCTAGATCAGGGCGTAGTGACGGGGGAGGGTTCGCCTACATCAGGGCGTAGTGACCGGGGGAGGGTTCGCCTAGACCAGGGCGTAGTGACCGGGGGAGGGTTCGCCTAGACCAGGGCGTAGTGACCGGGGGAGGGTTCGCCTAGACCAGGGCGTAGTGACCGGGGGAGGGTTCGCCTAGACCAGGGCGTAGTGACCGGGGGAGGGTTCGCCTAGACCAGGGCGTAGTGACCGGGGGAGGGTTCGCCTAGACCTGGGTGTAGTGACCGGGGGAGGGTTCACCTACATCAATCAGGGCGTAGTGACCGGGGGAGGGTTCGCCTAGATCAGGGCGTAGTGACCGGGGGAGGGTTCGCCTAGATCAGGACGTAGTGACCGGGGGAGGGTTCGCCTAGACCTGGGCGTAGTGACCGGGGGAGGGTTCGCCTAGATCAGGGCGTAGTGACGGGGGAGGGTTCGCCTACATCAGGGCGTAGTGACCGGGGGAGGGTTCGCCTAGACCAGGGCGTAGTGACCGGGGGAGGGTTCGCCTAGACCAGGGCGTAGTGACCGGGGGAGGGTTCGCCTAGACCAGGGCGTAGTGACCGGGGGAGGGTTCGCCTAGACCAGGGCGTAGTGACCGGGGGAGGGTTCGCCTAGACCAGGGCGTAGTGACCGGGGGAGGGTTCGCCTAGACCTGGGTGTAGTGACCGGGGGAGGGTTCACCTACATCAATCAGGGCGTAGTGACCGGGGGAGGGTTCGCCTAGATCAGGGCTTAGTGACCGGGGGAGGGTTCGCCTAGACCAGGGCTTAGTGACCGGGGGAGGGTTCGCCTAGACCAGGGCGTAGTGACCGGGGGAGGGTTCGCCTAGACCAGGGCGTAGTGACGGGGGGAGGGTTCGCCTAGACCTGGGTGTAGTGACCGGGGGAGGGTTCACCTACATCAATCAGGGCGTAGTGACCGGGGGAGGGTTCGCCTAGACCTGGGCGTAGTGACCGGGGGAGGGTTCGCCTAGATCAGGGCGTAGTGACCGGGGGAGGGTTCGCCTAGATCAGGGCGTAGTGACCGAGGCCGCAGGTTCGGCAGCTCTGGGTGAAGCCCGGCAAAGGCCGGGCGGGGCACAGAGGCGGTGGGCAGCTCTCAGGAAGGAGCTCAGGGCCTAAGTACAGGGACTTGGGGGTCAGGAAACGGAGGTCAGGGAGGGTGCTGCGGGCTTGGGACCTCAGGGAGGGCCCACAGACCCCAGGTCAGCCACTCAGGCCTGCTCCCTGGAGCCCTGAACTGAGCCGAGGACCAGGATACCCTGGGGGTCCCGCCAGCTCCCCCGCTCCCCTGGGCGCCTGCTCGCAGCGGCCCCTGCTGGCCGCGGCGGGGATTGCCTCCTGCTAGTTCACGTGCGGTGATCCTGTGGGTCCCCAGGATACTTAGACCCACCGAGGGGTGGGTTAAGGAAAGACCTGCTGGGAATCCATGTGCTTTCACCGTTTCCTATTAATCAGCACCTGGATGTCAGGAGCCGTCTCCGGGTTGCCCGTGGGTCACTGCATGGAAGCCTTGTGGATAAAGACATCTGGTGTCTGGGAATGGCCAGTGGACATTTCCTCTGGTCAATTGCCCAGGGACAATGTGAATCTCTGTCCCGCTCTGGGAGGCCCACGCAGCACCTGAGATGGGTGTGACCTGCCAAGATGTCAATCAACCTGCAGACTACAAGACATCAGCAAGCAAGACTCAGCCCGTGAAACCTTATCCCTGCCCATGATGAAACCCCCCAAATAAACCACCGGAGCCATTTGGTCTTTGTCTAGTTCCAGAACCCATGTGGACTGCATCTATCAGGGCCTTCACTTTCTGTGAGTATATTTCTGAGTATTTGTGCTTTGTTGTTTACTAATTATTTGAGATTGTACGTTTTAGGGTGGCTTGGATTATCCTGGGGAGGAAGAAGAACCCCTGAATGAGATGCTGACCCTTGTCCCCCCATAATTGGGAATTTTAATATGTGTATATATATATATTTTAAATCTGTAATTGACATACACCTTTATGGGGTATGCACGAGGTGATATTTTAACTTTCGAGTCTTTTGTGCTGACACCAATTTTATCACTCTTTCAGGGATGTAGTACAGCTTGTGGTTTTCCCCTTTTTGCACATAAAGGAACTGTGATAGGTAAGCCAGTTTTATGAACTTCTATTTGGTTCTTACAAATATATAGGAATTTCAATTCAAGGGACATCTTGGTAAAGGAAGGAGTCTGAGTTTTCAATTAAAGAGAAATGCTGATGGCCAATTCCATGCACACACTGAGCTCTGTCTACCACAGACCCTGTCCAAAACTCGGTTTACAATGCGGCTGTCACAGCGTCCTCATGGGCCATGAAGGTTGTGGGGTAGGTGATCAGTAACTCCTCAAAATTCTGAGAGGAATATCTTCCTCTCAAGGTCACTAGAAGAAATCAAATATACAATGTCATGAATATTCCTGTAAGCCACCATGACTGTGATCAGATACCTTAGAAATTAAATGAGGCTTTCAGGAACCCAGCTACTGGCTGGTCTTGGACTTTGCTGGTGGATATAGAGATGAGATGACCAGGCGCACTAAGAAAGGGGACAGGCTGGTCAGTGGATGGACCAAGCAACAGTGGCACAGTACAGTTGCACCTGTGACTCCGTGACAGGCACCAGAAATGAAATATAAATAATTTTTATTGTAAAATTATTTCAGAGTCCTGTGTTATCAGTGATGAATGCTAGGCATATTCTGTCAGTGAATTAAAATAATATTGAGAATCAACTATGAATGAAAATAGTTTTTTGAGCCCTATGATGTATTAGATTTAAGGATATGTGTTAGGTTTAGGATATTTAATCGTCTCAGTCTTATTTTGATATTATACCCATTTGTCAAATGATAAGTCTTTGAGAGATTATGTAACTTACCTTAAATCATTTAGTTAGTAAAAGCTAAATATGAGGTTCACAGATAAACCTGCTTCTATTCTTCCTGCTTTCAGTACCCTCAATTCTGGTTCCTTCTTATTCTTAAAAAGAGTAAAGGTATAATATATATATATATATATATATATATACACACACACACACACACACACGTACATACATACACACATATATATATGATATGTTATATATAATATATTACCATACATAAGACATTTTATAAAATCTTCCCCATCACACTCTAGAGTGGTACAATTAAGTAAGCCTATTAGAGAACAGCATTTTATAAATTACAGAACTGTAGAGAATCAGCTATACAAAGGGAGTTATAGATCATCCATAAATACATTAAATGGGAAGTATTATTTCTCCAAATGGTGATTTATGGCAAAATCTGATTTTAAAAAAGGTGGGGGAGAATGGAAGGAGGAGCCAGGAACACAAATTATAACCAAATTATACACAAATTGTAAGTGAATCCTTCACTTATCTAGTAAAAATTTAAAAGTTGGTCAGTAGCCCATTTTAGCAAAAACAACTCCTAAGTCTGTGAAAACATAGAGATGGATGTAGCATCAAGAATAGATGAATGGATAAAAAAAATGTGGCATTTATACACCATGGAGTATTATGCAGCACTAAAAAATGACAAAATCATGGAATTTGCAGGGAAATGGATGGCACTAGAGCAGATTATGCTAAGTCAAGCTAGCCAATCCCTAAAAAACAAATGCCAAATGTCTTCTTTGATATAATGAGAGCAACTAAGAACAGAGCAGGGAGGAGGAGCAGGAGGAAAAGATTAACATTAAACAGAGACATGAGGTGGGAGGGAAAGGGAGAGAAAAGGGAAATTGCATGGAAATGGAAGGAGTCCCTCATTGTTATACAAAATTACATATAAGAGGTTGTGAGGGGAATGGGAAAATAAACAAGGAGAGAAATGAATTACAGTAGATGGGGTAGAGAGAGAAGATGGGAGGGGAGGGGAGGGGGGATAGTAGAGGATAGGAAAGGCAGCAGAATACAACAGTTACTAATATGGCATTATGTAAAAATGTGGATGTGTAACCGATGTGATTCTGCAATCTGTATTTGGGGTAAAAATGGGAGTTCATAACCCACTTGAATCTAATGTATGAAATATGATATGTCAAGAGCTTTGTAATGTTTTGAACAACCAATAAAAAAATAAATAAAAAAAAAGAATGTACAGCAAAAAGTGGTTACAGTGAAAGTAACTGAGAATTACGGATAGTCAGACCAACAAGAGATTCCAATGACATTCTTGAACATTTATATAATTTCACTGACTTTCTAAAAGCCAAACTGTCTGTATTTTTAACTCATTTAAACAGAAAGTCTATGCAGTCCCTCCCTCTCCCTCCTTGTCCCCTCCCTCATCTCTATTTTTTCCCAGTAGGGCTTTGGAAGGAAGGTCTTCTAAAAGACTGAAATTCTCAGCAATTTCAAACATCAGACTACAGCCCACTCTTCAGTCAATCAAACGGTGAAAATGACCAATCTGGTAGATAAACAAATGAAATTGATAGGAAAGGTAATACCACTACCTGTTTACTGATTTTGTTTGCTTCTCTCAAACAATTCCACAAAAATTCAGATGAGCTATTTTAAATTGGAAATATCGGATTATGATATCATGACCTAATTCATATCATATTAAAAATTTTGAATAGTATAGATATTATTGGATTCTTAAATCGTAGCACAAAATTAAAAGCTGTTTTATTGTTTTTTAAAATTAATATTTTTGTTTTTAAAATAAGCCAATTACTTAATATACTGAAGAATTCACTTAAAAAGGAAAGAACTGCTAAGTTTAAGTTTAGTAGTGTGGGTGTGATGTATATATAAAGTTAGTTTTATGTCTCAATTCTTCTATTTCTACCTTATCCTGACTCTTACATGTACTTTCATATTGAATTTTTAGTCCAGAAGAGAAGAACAAATATTGACCATTAAGCTAATGTCATAAAAAAACTTTTAATAATATTTAAACTTTGTATTCTTTTCCTAAGTAGCAGTGATTTCTCCATAAAGTAAAAAAAATAGACTTACAAAAGAACTTAGTTTTAAACCACATGTCTCCAATAAAATACACAATTACAAACACAGCAATAATCCAGTGGAGTTAAAACTAAACATATTAAGGAACAGAAAAATTAGAGTACAATAAGGAATATCTGTCACATCTAAATACATAGACAATAAAAGAGCATTAGAAGCATAGAGGATAGATTTTCCATGAGATTGGAAATAATGACTTCCCTCTGGACATTTTTTATGCATTCACCTAATTTATTCTATAATCGTCCAGGTTTCTCCCATTTTTTTTCCTCTTATTTATCAGTATCCCAAGTAGAAGGACTATAGGAGGACGGAGTTTAAAGCAGCCATCAGAAAAGATGATCCAGAACTCTCTCCAAGCAATTTCCTACAGCAAGACTTCAAGAACAACTCAGATGCCCTTGACTTGCACAGTCTGCATTTGCCATGGAAGAAATAAGGAAAATGATCCTCAGGGTCTGTTAAGGACTGGAACATTCAAAAAATCATAGAAAAGCCAATTCTTTTTGTACTTTCCTCACTGGGGCAAGTATAAAAGATCATTTTTTTTTCATTGTGGCCAAACATTTTTTTTTCTTTTTATGTTTTCATTGTTTCCTTGTGAGAACTGGTTCATGGGGTAAACCCAGAAAACACTTTCTGACCCCCTTGGAAGACATATAGACCTGCTGCTTCTCTGTTTTGGCCAACCAGTGCATATATTTTGTTGGTAATAAATGATTTGTGTTAAGCTCACCTTTTTATTTTAGTTTCCCCCTATATCCATAACAATTATTAAATCATTACATGTTATGGAGCATTATAACTGCCCCCCCTTCTAGAAACATCCATCACTTGGCAATGTCAGAGGTAAGCAAGTTTAAGTTAGGGACAAATTTTAAAAATTAATTAATTTATTTATTTTAATTAGGTATATATGACAGCAGAATGCGTGTTGAGTCATTGTACACAATTGAAGCAAAACTTCTCATTTCTCTGGTTATATATGATGTAGCATTGCACCATACGTGCAGACATACATGTACCTTGAGTAATGATGTCCATCTCATTCCACCATCTTTCCTGCCTGCATGCCCCCTGCCCACCCTTCCTCCCCTTTGCCCAGTCAAACTTCCTCCATTTTCCCATGCCTCCCCCATTATGAATCAGCATCCACTTACCGGACAGAACATCCGGCCTTTGGTTTTGGGGGATTGGCTTACTTTGCTTAGCGTGATATTCTCTCACTCCATCCATTTACCTGCAAATGCCATAATTGGATTCTCCTTTAATGCTGAGTAATATCCCATTGTGTATATATTACTGTAAAATGTATATATACACTTTATAGCTCTTAAACAACTCACTCAAGGAAACAAACAAAACAATGATGACTTGAGAAAATAAAAGCTGTATAGAAGAAAAGGACCAGAGGATGGGACGGGGAGGTGCTGGGGAGGGATGCTGTCCAAATTACATTGTTACATATGTGCATTTATGAATATGTAATACCAAGTCTCATCATTATGTACAACTAAAATGCACCAATAAAAATATGGGGGAAAATCAGGTTATAGCAGTAGGAAGAAACAAATAAATAAATAAAAACTATAGAGGAAAACCAAACAAGAAGAGCATATAGTAAAATAGTAAAAGACAGTTAATAGGGTTTCAAACTGTTTGCCCAAAAGTACTTATTACTGTAAATATAATAGTATTATATTTACATATAATAAATAGTACTATATTAAATAGCATTATATTTACATATAATAAATTATATGTATTTCCTTCATTTTCACATATAAATAATATCAATATAAGTAGAAGAAATAATTCAGAGCAATGATGTTGAATAAAGATGACAAACTTTCTCTAAATCCAGTTTCTCATGTGCAGGGTCATGGCAGCCTCCAGACCTTGTGCATTCTCAAGGAAGAGAAGGAAGTCTGACCACTCTTGACAGTATTTCAGTTAGGAGAGAAATATCAAAAAGTTATAAAATCTCAGAAAAATGTTTAAATTCCAACTCTGAAGATTTTCCCCCAACTGCACATACCAAAACAACATCAACAACAACAACAACAAACTATTTCCTTCAGATTAACTTTTTCTGCTTCTTTAATTTGTCCTGACTGGGTTTTGGCAAGACAAATAAAATAAACTTATTGCCTATCTTCAGTTTGGCACTAAAGAAAACTTCACATTGAATTAGTGATTTCCTAGGATGTCCCACATTTTAAATGATTACCTGGACTTGAGCAGAAGTATCCCTCCACTGAAATGCTAAGCTTTTGTTCTAACTACTGCAACAGATGTCTGTCCTCAACTAGCTAATGCAGCATTTGAAATTCAATATGTCTTCTCAGATATACTCTGAATGATATAATCAAATATCATTCCCCTGACTTTGCACAGATTTTCCTATGCAAGGAATACCATTGGATACTTAATTAGCCTGGAGAAGCACTTAATTTTCCATAAGCAGCTGCAATACTAAAATACTTTTCCCCCTAGAAAAAGACATCATTTTAAATCATCATAACATACTGGAGCTTGCTGGCGCTTTGCAGCCACAGCCATGAGTTTCAATCCTGATTCAGCCACTTTAACTTCAAAAATTTACTGAAATTCTCTGGCATTAGCTTTCCATTATTTCCATAATGCCTGCCCCACAGCTATCCTGGAGCTTAGAGACCATGGTTGCTTTCAACATAGTGTATACTGTGTGGTTTGCACAAAAAATGGCGACACTGTTGTTTTTAAATGTTTTCTAGACCAGAAGAATGAACTGCATGATCTCCACATATCCACTGTCCATTGAATGCTGCAAACCACGGCAGTTTACCAGAGTGTCAGCCTCTTGTATTTTGTGTTTTTACTTACCCTTCTCCTCCTCCATTATTATCCCTTAAAATGCTCCTATTTTAACACTTGAAATACAATAAGTAT
This sequence comes from Marmota flaviventris, assembly GCF_047511675.1. Classification (NCBI taxonomy): domain Eukaryota; kingdom Metazoa; phylum Chordata; class Mammalia; order Rodentia; family Sciuridae; genus Marmota; species Marmota flaviventris. The sequence goes on from NC_092504.1 coordinate 140,243,044, forward strand.
TTATTATGGAATTAATATGAAGTATTAAATGTTAAAGTAATATTTAATACTTCTTAATTTAATACTTCTCCTAGAACAAAGTCCCCTACTGGGTCCCTGGAGGGCTGCTCTAGGAGAGGGACTGCACTCTCCCACAGCTTCCCCTGGAACACTATATGCAAGAGGGACTTGTGAGATGGATAAGTGTTGGGGATCAAGAAGCAAGAAGATTGAGTTTGCACACCAACACTTAGGAGAGCGCTGGAAGGGATCCCCTGCCCGCCATGTGCAGAATTAGTGCTTCTCCAGCCCCAGGGACACTGAGTTTTTGTGCAGCCCCTGGTGCTGAGTGCTTCTTGGAGAGCCCCAATGGCCATGCATCAGATGGTTTCCCTGGGCTCCACGCTGGAGTGGTGATAACTTTCCAGGGGGTGTCCATCTTAGTGTCCTCGTTAACTACTGCTAGTCCCTTTGCTCAGTTAGAAAAATTCCTAACCTCCCTGAGTGAGCACAGGATCTCCCTGAAGCCTAAGTTCTCAGTCATAACCTGGTGGTACAACTCTAGGCCAAGGCACCATAATTCACATTAAAGTGAAACTCTCCCTGTGATCCTCAGGCTCTATCGGATCAGCTCAGGGCAGTTTCCAGGGGAATCATCTTGTTACCTGGCTAAAGGGCTGTCACAGTGCATGACCTGGAGCCCTTACACACAGCTGTGCCTTGTAAGTATGCTGTAGATAGCATTACAAAGTCACAGGTGCCATTGAGATGACACATGAGAAATAAATTTTTGAAAGTGCTTTGTGAATTCTAAAGTGCTGTAAAATAGTAATCATTTTAATACTTCTGCAGATTTTGAAAAAGATATAAACTCCATCATTTGAGTTTATGCTTTCAGAGTGAAAAAAGACAACAACAATATTAAAAATACAATTGAAGGAGATTTACATTTGTCTTCATCATGAGTTTGCTAATGTGTATTTCTAATAATATAAGCAATAAATATTATTCTGTTTTCTCCATTAGATTATTTCTAGAATATTGAGTGTTATGCAAATAAGTAAAACTAGAACAAAGCACTCAGACCCAAAAATATTAAGAGTGGTTTTCTCTGGTAGAAGGGGTTATAGGAATTATATACTGTTTATTTTACTTTTTTGTTTTCTAAACTTTATATTTGTTCTGTTTGATTTTTAAATATGAATCAGCTGTTTAAAACATAATGCAAAGCTATTTCCATAATGCTTTTACCTGCTTTAAATATTGAAAATCAATATTACTAATGTGATTCTGCTGTTCAAAAAGTGGTTGTGGGAGGCCACTGTCCTCCATTTCCCAGAGACTTGTGTATTTTACAACACGGTTTTCAAGCAAGTTATGAAATATAACATTAAAAAGATTACTATACACATCATGGTATCATTTATGTTCAACCTATTACTATGAAAGATTTATGGCACCCTTAACAAAAATCCACTATTTTTTTTTTCCATTTTAATCAAAGTTGATTTTCTCTGTGGGATATACATCTTCAATGTCATTTTAACTCCTCCTTTTATGGCAGGTTTAAATAATGTCAACCTAACAGGCCTGTGTAAGTGACCTATCGAGAACAGTGCTGGCTCTGCTCCCCTGCAGGGACGCCTGGGTCAGTGCTCCTCAATCTTTGCTGAATTGCTGTTCCTGTCACAATTGAATGAATAGAACTTTCTTATGCAATAAATTGCATATATGAAATACTTTTTTTAATTGATAATCTTTGCTTTATTGAAGGCTTGTAATCATGAGCATGTCATTTATTAGCAGTAATTGTTGGTAAAGAATTCACAGCTGGTTTGAAGCAGATGCTGATGGTTTTGTTTCCAGTAGAGATGTAGTTTTAAATACATCTTTCAAGCCAGTGTCTTACTCATTGATGAATCTCCTGCAGCTGCTGGATGTGAGTGTTCACAACCTGCTCTAAAACCTTCCTGAATTGTTTTTTTTTTTAAGACTATTCTGAGGATGCAATTCAAAAGCTAAGCCAATATTCCTATTATGAAAATCACAAAGAGATGTATCTTTCAGAATTCACTATCAAGGAAAACTGTGATAATTATACCAGTTATTTCAATTTTTGAATATCATAGAGAAGGATGATCATTCAGGATTCTTTGTAAGTGCTGGCTAGCAGCAACTGCAGAGTCTGATTTTTGGAATCATATTTAATTTGTGTGTGTGTGTGTGTGTGTGTGTGTGCGCGCGCGCGCGCACTCGCAGTGCTGGGGATTGAACCCAGAGCCTGGTGCATGTGAGTCAAGCACACTACCAACTGAGCTATATCCCCAGCCCCATATTTAATTATTGCATTAGATTCAGCACACTTTTAATTTTTTTCTTTATTCTCATGCACTTATTTTAAAATATTAGGCTTATCTGTATACTTCAACTAGTTTCTCTTCTAAAGTAATCTGTAGTAGAATAAGTAATAAAATGATTATACTTTTTTCCAACAAAAAATTGACACACAGAAATACAGTGTTACTGAGAGAAAATGCACTTCAGATACGTGTTCATTTAAAGGTGCACATACAGAAAAAAAACCCACTCCTCCTTAGGATTTCTACTGGTTCACTATTTTTAAAATTTGAAACAACCACACAGATTATGACATTGCTGAACTCTTTTAACCAAATTCATAGAAAGAGAGCCATTCAGGTCTGGGGTAAGGATGTTCAACTGCTTTCTTCATCTCTATTTTGTGGTTGTAACATATTATTAGACAAGGAAGGACCCCAAGGTCCAGCATATCTAGTGCTTAATTGAAGAGGGAAAGGTCACTGTGTTCTGGTCAACAACTCCAGACCCAGAAATCCACTCGTTTCTGGTGTCTCTACACATTAGAGGGACCACAGAGATGGAAATACTGAAGAGAAGTTCCCAGCCACTGAACTCTGAGGCTAGCTTGCACACACCAAGAAGAAAGGAGTCTCGGATCTTGATTTTTAGATAGTGTTTTAGTCATTTTTTTCACTGCTGTGACCAAAAATACCTGACAAGAACAACTTTAAAGAGGAAAAGTTTAGTTGAGGGGCTAACAGTTTCAGAGATCTCAGTCATAGATGGTCAGCTCCATTACTATGGCATGGGGTAAAGCAGGCCATCCTGGTGGAAGGATGTGGCAGAAGAAACAGCTCCTAACATGGAACAGGAAGCAGAGAGAGACTACCCTCACCTCCAACAAAACAAAAACCCCAGGGGCACGCCCCCAATGGCCCACCTCCTCCAGCCACACCATACCTGTCTACAGCTACCACCCAGTTAATCCCTATCAGAGACTGATGCACTGATTCGGTTAAGGCTCTCATGACCCAATCATTTCACCTCTGAACCTTCTTGCATTATCTCACACATGAGCTTTTGGGAGACACCTCGTATCTAAACCATAACAGATGATAGCAATCTCAGTGGCAGTGGGCCAGTTCCCTGGGTGCAGCTTCTGTCTCTAGGCAAATGAAACCTGCTCATAGACACCTGAGAACAAAAAGAAACCAGCAAGTCCTGCATGGTCTCAGCAGAGTCCTTAGACTGCCTGATGGGGCACAGCAGGCAGGAAAGAATCCTCCCTCAGCAAACAGGCTGGGTATGGCATGGGGGCATGGTGATGACGGTCTGGCTACTTTAATTTCTTGCTTTCTTTATCCACAGGAATGTTAAGAATGTTTAATATAATCTACCTGGCTGGTTAAGGAGCTGGGGATCAATTCTCTTCCCTCTTCCATCTTATGCCTTTGTGAGCTCTGAGACTTTGGATACTTGATGAATCTCAGATTGCATGAAGATGTCAGAATCACATGACTTGCTTTCACTGAGCACTTAACCTCACTGAGATGCAGAATATGTTCAAGAACAGACTTATTCCGTTCAGGCTGCTATAACAAAATACTATGGTGTCGAGCAGAGGCTCAGACCCAGGAAACAGATTCGGGTCCCAGCAGGTGAAAGAAGACTCAAGACGCAGTTAGGATAGTAGACATGCTTTTATCCAGGGGTGGCAATAGCCCTGAGTCAGGCCCCGGCTCCAGCTTCAGCCTCCAGCCAGTTCCATTTTGCCCATCCAGGACCATTTCGCCCCCTGAGTCTTTTCCAGAGGCCTTTTAGTTTTGCAGGCCAGACCAAAGGCACACTGCCAATAGGTTACATCAGTGGATGCATGCTCACAAGCAAATGTTTGTGACCTTGATTGCATTTGCTGGATCAGAGTGTTTATGACCTTGACTATGCACCAACCATAGCATCGCTGATTCATGACCTGCTGGAAGCCCAGGCAGGGGAGCCTACCTAGAGCCATTTGAGCCTTCCCCAACACTAGGGAAGCTTATAAGTAACAGAAATTCATTTCTGCTAGTTCTGAAGCCTGAGTACTCCAGGCGCCTGCAGACTTGAGCTGAGATGAGGGCCTACTTCACATCCCTACACGAGGACTTCTCTCTGTGGCCTTACATGGAAGAAGGGGCCTGGTAGCTCTGTGGGGCCTCTTTCACAAGGTCCCTACTTCCATCAGTGAGGCCTCTTACCTCATGACCTAATCACTTTCACAAGGCCCACCTTCCACTAGGATCCCTTTGGGGTTTAGAATTTGAACAAAGAATGGGCAGTATAAACATGGCGTCTGTAGCAGGAGCTCTCCTAAAATGTCAAATAATGTACTTACCTTTCCTAGAAATTACCCATCTAGACATTTTTGTCACATGTCATTGTAGTGTGTTAAGTAAGTACTGTCCCTCCAAATCCACATTCACTAAGAACCTCCAAATGTGACCTGATTGGGAAATAAGATTTTTTTTGCTGTTGTAATTAAGGATTGAAACGAGTTCGGGTGGGCCCTGAATCCAATGATAATGTTCTCACAAGCATAAGAAGAAAGAATTTGGGAAGAAGTCCAGGGAAAGACTAAGGCAGAGATTGGAGTAATCCAAGAACCACCAGGAATCTTCAGAAACCAGAGGAGCAAGACCAGATTCTCCCCAGAGACTTTGCAGGGAATGCAGACATGCTGGTACTTAAACTTGGTTCTGCTGGCCTCCGGAAGGGTAAGAGAAGATATTTCTATTGTTTTGAGCCACTCAGTCTGTGAGAATTTGCTCGTGCATCTGTAGGAATCTAATGTAGCCATCTAAAGACTACTTAGACAAATGATTTTACGTGTGAAATGACCTAGATAGGTTTTTGATGATAATTTTTCTGATTTAAACAATTTTGCTTTGACTACCAGAAACATTCAGAAGACAAGATATTTACCTATACTCCTGGTTCTTGTAATTTTAAATTGTTTTTCATCAAAATAATAACTTGATGTTATAGTTGAAATGTCCTTTGGATAAAGGGGCCCATGCTTGTGTTATCCCTTCAGCTGGTGAGGAAGCAACCAAGAGTTTCTAAGTCCAGCAAATGTGTCTGAATAATTGGGGTTGAATAGGGCCAGGGTAAAGTGAGAATCGACACCCAGTGCAGGTTCAGAGCCCCTTTGTCAGGAATACTTTAGTTATAGCAGGTGCTTGCAGTCGCCTAGAGCTGGCATACGTAGAGGGGTTTGGGGGTTGCACATGGCAGCAGTGTGGGTTGTGTGGGTTAAGGGGAGACCCCAGAGCCTTTGCTGCTATGTTGATGAAGGGATGGAGAAGTGGCCAAGATGCTGAGACAAGTCGGGATGACTTTGTATTGGCAAGTCGGGCTCTAGCCTTACTGGCACAGCAAGCATGTCTCGTCTTAAAGTAGGCAGTATAAAAACTGAGGAGCTGGGGCAAACTGAAGCTACATGCATGTCCTGAGCTGTTTTGAAAAATAGGAACGGCACACAGCATAGACAAAACACCTGAAGCAGTGGTGTTTGCTCCCACTTTTACACAGATATGAAAGGGTGTGATTTTACTTTTTATGATCTTTCTCAGAACAATGGACCCTGATTATTGCTTGACTTCTCCATTCACTTGGCATTTAATAACATTTAAATTTCTTTTATTGGTGCAAAAAAAGTTGCAATGCTCTAAACATGGGAAAAATAAATATGCAAATATTAACAAAAGATTTCACTGTAATACCTCCTGGAGATAGTATATAATGAAACTTTTGAGTTTACAGTTGTATTGTTTGGGTTTTGCCTTTCCAAATGCTAGACTGTAAAGGAGTGAAAAGAATTGGGACATAAAAAATAGGAAATAATGAATGTAAGGTAAATTTATTCTTTTAATTCTATTACCATCGCAGAATGGCTCAGTGATTTTGTTCTCCTTCCTCTGAAGTGGTAAGGTCTCTGTCAGAAGCTCCTGTCATTCACACCTTTCCTAGGAGGTCTTCCTACCATTTCTTGGGATGGAAATCTGCCACCATGTTGCTAAGCAACACCGCCATTGAGACCTGCCACTCGATCCTATTTCAGTTTTCCCAGCTGAACACTTGCAATCATGGTATTCCAATTCAAAATCAACTTCATCTCAGTGCACATTGGGAGAGAAGGTATGACATCACCAAAGGCAGCCTCACTCCCAGTGAAGACCAAGTAAAGCAGGGCCAAACCTCCAAAATAGAAAGAGCTGTTGGAATGCCAAGGTGAGGAAGGACGGGCCATCATCATCAAGGATGCCTTTCATTGCTCTCGTGATTATACAGAAGGAGCACTGAATTTGGGGAAGTGATTTCTGTATTCAATTTGTATTCTTCTCCTTCCTCTGCTGTGATGACAAGGGACTGTCTCAAAGTACCCAAGGAATTGAACAGGAAGCAGACACAGGAGTATATGAAGGGCCTGAAGGGGCAAGTCCCCAACTCTAGAAAGCCAGTAGTGTCCTCTCTCCTACCCACGGACACCCCCATCCTAACTCAGAGTGTCGGGGTGTTACTTATGGGGTGAGAGGGACTTGCAGATGTGATTGATTCTGACCGGAGTTTACCCTGCATTATCAAGGTGAGTCCACATAGTTTCAAGGATCATGGGGAAAGGAGGCCAGGTCAGAGGAGGGAAAAGGTGATTTGGTGCAGGACTGTCACCCAGGCACGTAGGTGGCCACTAGAACCTGGACATGGCAAGGAAATGGATCTCCTCCACAGCTTCTTAGGATGGAGCCCTACCAACCTTGATTTAGTTTCAGTCAGAGTTGTTCAGCCCTCAGCCCTCCCCACCTGTAGGGAAATACACACGGGCTGTTTAAAGCCTCGTCATTTGGAATAATTCATCTCAGCAGCAATACAAAACTGACCCATCTCTTGGCTCCCACTTCTTCCAGGCCCAGCCAGTAGGGTTCAGCTCCTGTGGATTCTTGCCTCCTCCCGGCAGGTTCCCCTCCCACTCTGAGGCTCTGGGAAGATGGTGACTGGTCTCCTTCTGTATTTAAGTAAATTCCACTCAGTGATGGCAGAAGATAGCAGATCTGTCCTCAGGTTAGCTGTAATCAGACCATAAGTGACAACTGTATAAGAATTAAAACTATCCAACCTAAGTTTTTATGCTTAGAGATACAAGAAAGCTTTAGAAACCTCTCATCCTTTTTCAGTAATAACCCTGTCTATCCATATATCGTACGGTTTCAAAGTATTCAGCATGCAGGGCTTTAGTCTGCGATTCATGATGACTGTACTAGGCAGCTGCCCAGGAACTGATGACTTCGCTTGAAAGATAAAGAAGCTACAAATGAAAGGCCAGAGAAGACCCCGGGCTGCATGCCACTCAGACTGGGACCCACACTGAGGCTTCTTATTCAAAATCTCCTATTTTCACTCTCTCATCAAAAATCTATGTGTAAAATCTCACTCTAACAGATAGAGTTCACTTAACTTCCTGTTTATTCTGAAAACTTCAGGTTCATAGGATGCGTTTTATCAAAACAATTAGCTTCATCTCGCACAACTGATTAGTTATTAAATAACTAATTAGTTATTAAAAGGGAGATAATAAACTAAATTTTAGATTTGATAAAAGCTTGATCATCAGCACATGGACTTAATCTTGCATGCTGGTCAGGTTATTCCTCAACAAGACAGAGTTCAAAATGTGACACATCACACTACAGGTAATGGAAACAATGTACTTCAGTGACACAAGGTCATAGTGACAGCAGAGAGTTCCTCACCCATAAATCCAGGAGAGATGGAAGGTCTTTGTGAATAAGCCAAGAAATATTAGATAGTTGTAAAAGTACATATTATAAACACTTGGCATTTCAGAATCAATGCAGAAATCCTTATCCTGCTTTTATAATACACAAATTCAAACTTTTGCACTCAGGCAAGGGTTCGTGGGGAGATAAGGCCTTCAAAACCATAAGTGAAGAGCAGGTCCAAGAGGGCAGCTTGTACTGGGAACAGGACAGAGATCATAGATGGGAACAGAAAGGGCCATTTCAGAAAATGAGCAACTAATTTATATGAAAGATGAGTGAGAGAGACCAGGAGGGGGTAAGATTGTGAAATTAGATTGGCAGAGGCCTTACATAAGGCTACAAGCCCTGTGTTTTGTTCATGGTAAGTGGACCTTTTTATTGTGTAAGCAGGACCACATTATGGAAAGGTTACTCTGAATGGAATGCATGTGGGTGACTGTGGGGGAGAGGGCTGCAGATGCCTAGGACCGGGCAGTGGCCCAAGTGAGATGGAGCAGGGTGCTATGCTGTTTCCATTTCTTGTGCTAAAATGAGCAATAACTGCCAGATCCAGCCACAGTCCCTGGGCTCTGTTAGCACCTACGGTGATGACTCATTTATTCCTTATGACTGATGAATGATAGCTATTATCATCCCCACTTACAAGTAGGGGTGTAGAACAGAGAGAAGTTAGTCTACTTGCCAATGTCCCACAACTGGCAATTGGTGAGACTCGGTTTTGAATCCTGGACCTCTGGCATGAGAAGCTCTAAGTCTGTGCACTCCTCATAGGTGATAAAGAATATGGAATGTGTAATGTGTGAATATAAGAATATTCCCTGAGGTGGAGCGAGGTGTTCCCTTTCTATATGTGTGTGTGTGTGTGTGTGTGTGTCAGTGTGTGCTGTGTACAACACTCAGTTTTATTCCTGCTGGAAAGAATGTGTCTAGGTTCATTTAGGAAGAAGCAAACACTTGGACAGAAACACTACCCTCGGGCTGCTGCCAACTTCATTGCTCTTTTGCTCCACGTCACTATTTCAGTGGATTTATTGAGTGCTTACTGTTTGCCCCTCATTGAGAGACTGACGACAGGATTTCTTGTCATAGAGCATGGGCTTCTCTGTGTTTAGATACTCTAGGTGTCCCAACAGGATGGGTGGACTAGGCTATCTTCTGTGTAAAGTCATTGATACTGTGTCTGTCTGCAGGTTCAAACTGGTTTCCTTTTCCCATAAGCATTAATATACCATGATGTATGCAGGAAACGCTCAAGGCTTTGAAGTGCCAAGTCTCAGTCACCATCTTTCCAAAGCCTGCAGGGCTCTGCCTTCTCACGGTCAGGTCTCCTAACTGAGTATGCTGAGCTAATGGGGCTGCTTTGTGAGTTGAATTCAAAGGTTGTGTGAAACTGAGTGTGTCCTTTGATATTAAAATGGTTACATCCTACCTACTTAAAATAGTCTGATACTTAGTAACATAAGGTAAGGGTGTTTCTCTGTTCAAACCTTTAGGTATTGAAATTGAATTGCCTGAAATAGTCTTGTCTTTAAATTAGCTCTTTGACTCCTGGGTACATTCAACTTTGATTTGATTAATAATTGCTCTTTATACTTAGGTTCCGGCCATAACTAATACATTCAGGGACACTGAATGCACATGGCTTATTGGTAAGGTTTTCCATGTTTCAAAATAGAATTACATTTCCGTTCTTTTTGGTATACTTGCTTCTCTTTTAAACTTTTTCTTAATTGTATTTTCTTTCTTATATGTCTATGTCAGATGTTTTTTACCTATATAGCCTTTATATTTTTTCTTTCAACTTCGAGTCTACAGAAAGCTTTTCTAAAAACATTTATAAGAATGTAAATATTACAATGATAAATGTTTTAGAAAATATTTATGAAGAAATATAGAAATGTCTGAAGCAATATGCTATGCACATACAAGTCTTGCAAAATTATTTTTATATTTGTTTGGATAAATGACATGGACAGAACATGAGAATTCAGTGACAGAAATCTCAGTTCAAAACTGGGAGGCAAGGTTTCTCTGGTCAGAGGTAGGCAGACCCTGAGCCATGAAAGATGAAGAACTTTCCCCTGTGAATTCAAAGGCATTTTGGAACAACTGAACTACAAAAGAAAGAAAGATTATGTTTGTCTTCCGTTATCATTTCTATTGTAATAGAAAGGAAGACATAAAGAATCTTCTCTCATTATCTTTCTTTACAGAGCCTTGATTTGCATTTGGCCAGTGCACCATCTGACAATATTAATTGGATCATCCTCTGAGGCACCCAAAATAGCTACTGAACATTATGCACAACCATCCGTACCAGGCCAAGCCACCATTTCTGAAGGAACAAATCCTTCTGGAAGCAATGTCACGTAGTCTCACGCACATTAGGAAAGAATGACTACTGTGAATAACTGATCCACAGGGAGAACCACACATTATGTAAGTCTAGAAAGGAAAGAATAATAATTTTAGATGCCTAGTACATTAATCTTCTGGAAAGGACTGAAATAGATGATTTGTTTTGAGGATCATTTTTATCCCATGAATATTTCAGTTCACATCTTTGTAAGAGGAAAAAAAAATCCTCAGTCAATTCCTTGCTGCTGGCAGCATGTGGTAGGAGGGGACGTTAGATCATGAAAGAGCAGAGTTTCCCGTCTCAAAGCTGGAAGGAAATTACCCTTCCTTGGTTTCAGATTCCCATCCCTAATCACTAATTTCTGCAATCATGTAGGAAGTAGATGAACTGTGGAATTGGGAAATTTCATTTTCCAGCAACGTGCTCATAAAAGGCATGCAGAAGAAATCCATTAACCTCTCTTCAGAAGTGAGGGGGGAATTAACCGCTGTCTGAGCAGCAGCAACCCCGACTGAAGAAGCCAAGGCCAAGGGTCCTCGACTCCCTCAGTTATCTCCGGGAACAGAGCCTTCGCCCTTCCAAGGCTTCCCACAGCGCCACCCGCCCACAGGAAAGGACTCACACTGGAGATTCTCCCAGCCTGGACCGGTGTGTCTTGAAGGAGGGAATAATTATGAATAATAAGTCGGTGCTAACATTTGATTCTGAAGGAGATTGCCATTAGCTGCACATCTTGTCCAGTCTGGTCTCATTTCTTTGGGGCTCTATGGGATGTCACGTCCTCCACAAGTGGCTTCTGATTCATTTAGTTTCTCGCAGGATTGTGGTATTTTCCCTCTTTGTTTCCTCCCACCATTTGCACTCAACGCTATTATGACTCAGAACTGAGACTCATCTTCTTTCTCCTGGAACGTCCCTTCCCAACTCCACTCACTCTCAGTCAGTAATGCTTGCCTAATACCCGAGCCCAAAGCTTCCTGCCCCAGGAGTCTGAGCCCTGCTGGTCAGGGCTGCCCAAGTGTGCCCCTCAACCACCCTCCTTCCTCACAGTAATGAGGACCTTCTATCACTGTGGGAATGGGCACTCCTTGCATTGCCTGCTGGTCTGTGGACCAACCAGGTATGCTCAGACATGTAATTCTAGTGTTGTTGATCTACCAGGCCATACCTGCTCTCCGTGTAATTCACCCTCCTCTGCAGCAGATGCTCTCTTGTGAACATCAACCAGGGTCACAAAAAGCTGTTTTCTTTCTGCCCAATATCTTACTGCAGCTACCCGCAGTTCTCTGCCCCCCAAAGAGGTCATTGCTGCCTGTTGAAATGTGTGGTTTCAGGTTCCTGATCAACAGCTAGGGCCTGTGCTGCTGGTCAGGACCTGTGAATGTCTTATGTAGGTCAGCACCTGCTCCTCACCAACTTGATGATCTGGATCTCTGCCCACTGTCCCTCAGGGCCACAGTTAGTGGGACCCCACTGCAGCAGCAATGCATTCTGGGCTTGCACCAAAGTGTCTATTCAGTCATGTATGAGCCGGGCCTTCACTTTTCTCTTTTTTAGTGCCTGGTCATAGGGATCCCCCAAGAAACCACAGGCACAAACTGAGAGAGAGCCTTGGGGAGACAGAGTTGTACATGCAAGTTACTTGTGCCCCCCACACCTGATTGGGCATGACTCGAAATGCTTAATTGCAAACGCTGCCGTGACTTGCTGGTTTGCATAACACCTGGTCACGACGGGCAGCTCTTCTTGCATACTCATCCCATGCTTCACGCTCAGTGCTCAGGCCACAGGGCCCAATAGCGAGTCCAGAGCTGCCTTTCAACCATTTGTTACATTTGGCACGTCACAGCCCTGAGACCCTGAAATTTCCACCAGAGTTGTCCAGAGATTTCAGCACCATATTGTCATGTGTCAGGGACAACCAACTGATAACTTTCCAAGTTGTCTGATGAACAGGGTGGAGCCACATTTTCAAGAGTGGGTGTGCTGGCTTCAAAATCAGAAGAGGACTCCCAAGCTCTGCCTTCGCCTAATAGTGGAGTGCAAGGTGCAATAACTGGTCCTTTATCTTGGAAGAGCTGTCTTAGCATGACCCTGCTCTCTGGACACTTAAATATGATAGCTGTGAGACACGTCCCTGAATGTTTTGTGACTTACCTCACACCCTCTGATGCACAGGGCATACAGCACTCTGGCCACCTGCTTTTCTCCAGGTCAGGTTAACAGGGTTCTCCAGTGTAGTACATCAGCCTGATGTCATGTGTCATGTGGTGTCCAGACGTCTTCAGTGTGACAAGTGTCAGGAGAGGTAGCATGATCCCGAGACACAGTTGTGAGTGTATTTGGCTGTTCATTCCGAGCTAAAGTAAATGAATCTGACTCTCCGTGATATGGATGCAAAGTGTCATATACCATGTCCTAGAGTCTGTGCACTATCTTAAAGACACCACCTCCCATAAAGTAGTGAGACTGCTGCTTAAGTAACTCATGGTTGTCCCCTGACATTGCTGTCGTCTATGGGGTTTTTAAAGGGACCAGGCTGGTGAAATAAGCAAGGATCTAAGTAACACTAGGAGTCTGAATCCCTTAAGCTACTGAGGGTGACCCTGCCATGCTACTGGAGTGTGGCATTGCTCTGAGTTTCTGCACTGGCCAGGGACAGCGTGATTCGGCTTAGTCTGTGCGGCCATCACAGCTTCACTCCACTGGTCAAGAAAGCAACCAGAGAGGGAAGCCGGCGAGAAGCTACCCATGCCGGGGCAGCACCGGGTAGACCTGGAGGGTGGTTTGGCCCAAGGAGAGGCACCCTTTGGCCAGGATCCTCCTGTCACCAGCTTCCACATGTGCCCACTCTAACAGTGGGGCGTGATGGTGTTTTGAGTATCCAGGCAATATTGGCATTTTAGATTCTGTGTTCAAATATCCTCAGTGTTCTTATTCTGTTGGTGTATATATATGTGGCAAATGGCTAAATGCTCCCTTGGAAATGCTTCACAGAGTCACTCCCGTGGTGTTTGGTGTTCCTTTTCTGTTCTAAACAAGAATCTCTGGGGCATAGAACTGTCCCACGTGGAAACTGGACGAGACCTGTTGGCCGCCGACATCAGCCCTCAGCTCTTGCAGTTTTCATGTTTTCTGGTGTATGAATCACTGAAAGCACTGGTCATCTTTTGTCCTTCTCACCTCTAAGAACATGTGGTGCGTGAGCTTGTCATAGATTTCTGCAGGACGGGGCCCCTTAGACAGCTTCCACTGCATGAGCTCAAGGCTGCTACATGACCCCTAGTGTTCTAGAGTAAAGTGGCTCCATGGACCCTAGAGAGCCCCGTGCCATGGAGCTTTGTTCCACTGTCTCATCAAGAACACTCATTCCAGGCACCCCATGGCTCAGCGACCAGGAGAAGGGAACCCCGCACCCACACGGAGAGGAACCCCAGACTGGAGTTCCTTATTCACCAAACCGTGGCTCCACAGCCCAACATCAGGGAACATATAGGCTTGAAGCTGCTGCTGCCACCAAGTTGGGACATTGCCGCTTCTATCAAGGCACAACAGACAGCAATAAGGACCTGGTAAGATGTCACCAAGGTCTCTGTGGCCTGGCTGCAACAGAGGTTTCTCTATTAGGGCTGCTAACAATTATCCTATTACTGAGGTAATGGGGAGTCTTGCATGGGGTGGCCTCTCTCTTGTTTCTCCTGCTAACAGCCAGCTTCTTATGATCACCCTCTCACTAGTCATATAATCTAATACTTCCATATTCTCACATCCTATCTCATAAACATCTCAGCCAATCCTCCACCCCCCTTCTAGCATTACGCAAACTTATTGACTATATGGTAGAAGATAACTGAACTCATCATTTCTGATTATAGAGACAAAACTGTAAATGTCAAAATAGAAGCTAGTTGATTTATAGCTGCATGTTGGGTACACTGGGTGCTATAATATTGATATACCCCTTAAAGATGAGATATTAGTAACCTGTAGGGACACTATAAGACAATAGGACAGAAGCTATAATAACTCAGATCTATACTACAAGAGAGGAAGACACATAGACATCATGAAAAAACAAGGGAGGAAAGTGCCCCAAACAAACCAAGACACTATAACAATAGAATCCATAGATAGAGCAGTAGGTAAAATGTCAGGGAAGGAGTTCAGAATATGCATAACTAAAATGATCTGGGAAATTAAGATTGACCTAAGAGAGCAAATACAGGCAAAAATCGATCATTCCAACAAAGAGATAAGAGAACAAATACAGGCAACATTGATCATACCAACAAAGAGATAAGAGAGCAAATATAGGTAGCAAAAGATTACTTCAAGAAAGAAATGAGATTCTGAAAAACAAAACAAAACAAAAAAATCAAACAAACAGAAATCCTTGAAATGAAAGAAACAATAAGCCAAATAAAAAACTCAAGAAAGCATCAGCAACAGAGTAGATCACTTGGAAGACAGGACCTCAGATAATGAAGACAAAATATACAATCTTGAAAATAAAGTTTACCTCACAGTGAAAATGGTAAAAAACCATGAACATAATATTGAAGAATTATGGGATAACATCAAAAGACCAAATCTAAGATTTATTGGTGTTAAGGTCTGTAAACAAGTCAGGATGGCATAGAAGAAGGCTCAGAAATACAAATCAAAAGAATGCATAATCTATTCAATGAAATAATATCAGAAAATTTCTCAAACATGGAGAATGAATTAGAAAATTAAATACAAAGGGCTTACAGGACACCAAATGTACAAAATTAAAACAGATCTACATCAAGGCGCATTATAATGGAAATGCCTAGCATACAGAATAAGGATAGAATTTTAAGGGCTACAAGAAAAAGAAATCAGGTTATATATAGGAAAGACTAATCTGGATCTCAGCAGATTCTTCAACCCAGACCCTCAAAGCCAGGTGATCCTGGAACAACATATACCAACCTCTGATAGAAGATGGATGCCAACCAAGAATCTTATATCCAGCAAAATTAAACTTGACATTTGATGATGAAATCAAAACCTTCCATGATAAATGAAAGCTAAAAGAATTTACAACAAAAAAGCCTGTACCACATACTCTGCAAAATATTCCACAAGGAGGAAATGAAAAACAACAATGAAAATCTGCAAAGGGAAGAACTACACTAAAGAAAAATCCAACCAAAGGAGAAACCAAGTCAAGTTAAATACCAAAAATAAACAAAAAGAGCTGGGAATATAAGTCATGACTCAATAATAACCCTGAATGCTAATGGCCTAAACTCACCACTGTCTTCTGACATAGACTGATAGACTGGATTAAAAAGACCCAACTTTATGCTGCCTTCAAGAATCTCATCTCATAGAAAAAGACATCCACAGACTGAAGGTAAAAGGTGGGGATAGAACATACCACTGACATGGTCAGAGAAATAAGCAGGGGTTTCCATCCTCTCAAATAAAGTAGACTTCAACCCAAAGTTAATCAAAAGGGATAAAGAAGGACATTTCATACTGCTTAAGGGAACCATACACCAACAAGACATAACACTTATATATGCTCCAAACAATGGAGCATCTACATTCATCAATCAAACTCTTCCCAAGTTCAAAAGTCAAATAGACCAGAACACAATAATTCTGAGTGATTTTAACACACCTCTTTCACCACTGGACAGATCTTCCAAACAAAAGCTAAACAAAGAACCTATAGAACTCAATAATACAATCAATAACTAATATAGAGTATTTCCTCCATCAACAAGCAAATACACTTTCTTCTCAGCAGCACATGATGCTTCTCTAAAATAGACCATATATTATGCCACAAAGCAACTCTTAGCAAATATAAAAAAGTAGAGATACTACCCTGTATTCTATCAGATCATATTGAAATGATATTAGAAATCAATAATAAAATAAAAAATAAAAGCTACTCCAACACCTGGATACTAAATAATGTGCTATTGAATGAACACTGGGTTGCAAATGATATCAAAGAGGAAGATTAAAAAATTCTTAGAGGTAAATGAGAGCTCAGATACAATATATCGAAATCTCTACCACACTATGAAGGCAGTTCTAAGAGGAAAGTTCATTGCATGGAGTTCATTGCTTAAAAGAAGAAAAAGTCAACAAATAAATGATCTAATATTACATCTCAAAGACAGGAAATAATTGAAATCAATAAAATTGAAACAAAAGAAACAATTAAAAAACTTGACAAAACAAAAGTTGTTTCTTTGAAAAAATAAATAAAATTGATAAACCATTAGCCTTGCTAACAAAGAGAAGGAGAGAGAAAACTCAAATTACTAACAAACATGATGAAAAAAGGAACTATTACAACCGACACTACAGAAATACAGAAGATTATTAGAAATTATTTTGAAAATTTGTACTCCAATAAAATAGAAAATATCAAAGGCATTGACAAATTTCTAGAGGTATGTGATTTGCCCAAACTGAATCAGGATGATATACACAACTTAAATAGATCAATTGCAAGCAGTGAAATAGAGGACGCCATCAGAAGCCTATCAACCAAGAAAAGCCCAGGACCAGATGGACACACAGCTTAGTTCTACAAGACCTTTAAAGAAGAACTAACAACATTACTCCTCAGACTATTTCATAAGATAGAAGAAGAGGGAATATTTCTAAACACATTCTATGAGGCCAATATCACCCTGATTCCAAAACCAGACAAGGACACATCAAAAAAAGAAAACTTCAGACCAATATCTCTAATGAATATAGATGCAAAAATTTTCAATAAAATTCTGGCAAATAAAATACAAAAACATATCAAAAAGATAGCGCACCACGATCAAGTTGAGTTCATCCCAGGGATGCAAGGTTGGTTCAACATACGGAAATCAATAAATGTAATTCATCACATCAATAGACTCAAAGATAAAAGCCATATGATCATCTCAATAGATGCAGAAAAAGCATTTGACAAAATACAGCACCTCTTCATGTTTAAAACACCAGAAAAACTAGGGATAACAGGAACATATCTCAATATTGTAAAAGCTATCTATGCTAAGCCCCAGGCCAACATCATTCTAAATGGAGAAAAATTGAAAGCATTTCTTCTAAAAACTGGATCAACACAGGGATGCCCTCTTTCACTACTTCTATTTAACATAGTTCTTGAAACTCCAGCCAGAGCAATTAGACAGACAAAAAAGAATTAAAGGGATATGAATAGGAAAGAAGACCTAAAATTAGCACTGTTTGCTGACGATATGATTCTATACCTAGAAGACCCCCCAAATTCCACCAGATATCTTCTAGAACTAGTAAACGAATTCAGCAAAGTAGCAGGATATAAAATCAACACCAATGAATCAAAGGCATTTCTGTGTATCAATGACAAATCTTCTAGAAGGAAAATGAGGAAAACTACCCCATTTAAAATAGCCTCAAATAAAATAAAATACTTGGGAATCAACTTAACAAAAGAAGTGAAAGACCTGTGCAGTGAAAACTTCAGAATGATAAAGAAAGAAATTAAAGAAGACCTTAGAAGATGGAAAGATCTCCCTTGTTCTTGGATAGGCAGAATTAATAGTGTGAAAATGACCACACTATCAAAAGCACTATACAGATTCAGTGCAACCCAAATCAAAATCCCCATGACATCCCTAATAGGAATAAAAAAAGTAATCATGAAATCATCTGAAAAAATAAGAGACTCAGAATAGCCAAAGCAATCCTTAGCAAGAAGAGTGAAGCAGGTGGCATCATAATACCAGACCTTAAACTATACTACAAAGCAATAGTAACAAAAACAGCATGGTATTGGCCTCAAAATAGGCCAACGGTACAGAACAGAGGACACAGAGACAAACTCACATAATTACAGTTATCTCATATTAGACAAAGGCACCAAAAACATACATTAGAGAAAAGATATAGCCTCTTCAACAGAAGAGGGGGGAAAACTGGAAATCCATGTGTAACAAAATGAAATTAAACCTCTATCTCTCTCCATGCACAAAACTCAACTCAAAGTGGATGAAGGACCTAGGAATTAAATCAGAGACTCTGCATTTAATGGAAGAAAAAGTAGGCCCAAATATCCATCATGTTGGATTAGGCCCCAACTTCCTTAATACGACTCCTATAGTGCAAGAATCAATAAATGGGATGAATTCAAACTAAAAAGTTTCTTCTTGGCAAAGGAAACAATCAGTGAGGTGAACAGAGAGCCTGCAGAATGGTAGCAAATCTTCTCCACAGCACATACGAGAGAGCACAAATCTCTAGGCTATATAAAGCACTCAAAAATCCAACACCAAAAAAACAAATAACCCAGTCAATTAATGGGCTAAGGAGCTGAACAGACATTTCTCAGAGGAGAATATATAATCAATCAACAAATATATGAAAAAATGTTCAAATCTCTAGTAATTAGAGAAATGCAAAGCAAAACTAAGATTTCAATTCATTTCAGTCAGAATGGCAGCTACTAAGAACTATGTAATAAGAATTGTAATGCATTCATTGTCATATACAAATAAAAAACAAATAGTGTTGGCGAGGATGTGGGGAAAAGGCACACTCATACACTGCTGGTGGAACTGCAAATTGGTGCCAATCTAGAAAGCAGTATAGAGGTTCCTTGGAAAACTTGGAATGGAACCACCATTTGACCCAGCTATCCCACTCCTCGGTTATACCCAAAGGACTTAAAAACAGCATACTATAGGGACACAGCCACATCAATGTTTATAGCAGCACAATTCACAATAGCTAAACTGTGGAACCAACCCAGATATCCTTCAATGGATGAATGGATAGGGAAAATGTGGTATATATACAATGGAATATTACTCAGCATTAAAAGAGAACAAGATTATGGCATTTGCAGGTAAATGGATAGTATTGGAGAATATCATGCTAAGTGAAGTAAACCAATACCAAAAAACCGAAGGTCAAATGTTTCCCTCGATATGAGGATGCGGATCCTCCCAGGACACCTGAGTTAAAGGGAATGAAAAGTTTCAAACCCATAAAGATTTACCCCAAAGCCTGGAAGATTTTCACTTAGAGTAGGACAAAGAAAATTTGCATTCTCTAAGTGAGTCAGTGTTTGGAGGTGTTTGCTGAAGGAGCACAGCACAGACACACAGGAACATGCCACATTTGCCACAGGGAGTATGAATATCCTCAGGATCATTTTGAGTATTAGGTATGTGTTTACTAAGTCAAACTTTATCATAAATGTTTAATAAGTACATAAATGTTTTTATAAAAGTAGATCAGGGCATGATTAATTGCTTTTCATAATAATTTATACTATAAAATATATACAGTAATATCTGAACAAATTTAAAACCCAAATATAAAGGGCTATTTTCACCAATGACTGGAATAAGGATAGGTCATGGTCAGGCAATGGGCCCCTATTAATGTCTTATTCAAAGGCGGAGGCCAGGCTAGGAGGCTGAACTGAGAAGTATTGATGGGCACTATCAAGGCCTATTTCAAATTTAAAAGACCTCAAGGCTCACCTGTGGAACCCTCCAGCCAACTCCTTGGTCCCAGGGAGGTGGGAAGATGGGAGGTAGGAGTGGACCCCGTGGGAGTTACAGGAAGGGTTAGAACTCAGGCTACGGGAGCAGCCAACAGCTTTGATGCCTTCTCTATGCCTGCTTAACACAGACTTTGATCAATGCTGGTGCCCCAGGACTACCTGGGCCCCTAAGCACACCCAATGAGGTTCTTCCTGCTGTGTGGCCCCCTCTTACATCTTGCGGGTTCTCTGTCTTCTCACTTAAATAAATCCTACTCCATTTATTCTCCCCTTCTGTTATTGTCCATGGATTTTTTTCTTCAAATTTTAGAGACAGGAACCCAGAAGGAAGATGGCAAAGCAAGGAATCAAGTTTCATCTAAAAATTTTGGTTTCAGATGGGATAAATGCAAGGACCCCCCCCCCCCCTTTTGTCATCTCCCTTCTCTCTTAAAACTTCACTGAAATAAAAGAAGAAATAAATTTTAAAATAAATCTTCAGCCATGCTGTGAAATGTGGGAGGTAGCATTAGCATATTAAAAGGAAAAATTTATGAGACTATTAATAAATAAGAGATTAAGTTAGATTGATAATCAAGTCCAATGAAACTAAAATATTTGTAAAATTGTGTCTATGATTGATTATATGGAGTTATAGTTATTGAAAATTTCAGAATTTGTCTCAGGTTTAAATAAAAAGTTTGCTACTCAATTTGCTTCTATAACTGGGAAAAAAAGAAACACAGATTTCCAATGCATTCTGGACACAGTGAATTCTGGGTAAATCTGAAATCTTAATGAAAAATACCAGCAAAAATAGCAATACAACACTCTATTTTTGTGTGGCAAAGGAGTTTATAAAGGAAAAGCATGTCCGTGTCTTTAGCTATGTACTGTGTGTGCAGAGTGCCTTCCAGAAAAGAAAACAGGAGATGCACTCCCTGGTAGACTACTTGCTCACATACCTGAGTTTGGGGTTTAATCCCCAGAATTTAAACAAAAATGCTGTTTAAATTTAAATCAGCTAAAGGAAAAAGCTGACAAATCTGGCTGGATGAAAAAAAATATGAAAAACATTTATGATAATTGATTTCTTTATCAAATCATAGTTTGAATGAAAATTGAAACTCCTGGGCTGGGGATGTGGCTCAAGCGGTAGCATGCTCACCTGGCATGCGTGCGGCCCGGATTCGATCCTCAGCACCACATACAAACAAAGATGTTGTGTCCGCCTAGAACTGAAAAATAAATATTAAAAAAAAAATTCTCTCTCTCTCTTTCTCTCTCTCTCTCTCTTTAAAAAAAAAAGGAAAATAAAATTGAAACTCCTACAAACCAACATGAAAAAGAGAACTTTAAAGGATAAATTTAAAAAGGGATGAGAAAGTAATTACAAAAGACATTGAAAACAGGAAAAAGACAGCTGACAATTAAAAAAAAAAACTTATAAGATAAAAATGAGATACATTTTGAACCAACGGGAAAAGAAGATTCTTCATATAGCATGTGGGAATGAACTGGTAAAACCTTTATTAGGGCAACTTGACAGAATCAATGAAATATCAAAATTTGCCTCTGTGTCACTGCAACAATTCTGCTAAGAACCAGTCCTTACAGAAGCCCAATGCATAAGAGCTAAACTATGAAACCTACCTAGGTGTCTGTCAATAGATGAATGGGTAAAGAAAATGTGGTATATATACTTAATGGAATATTACTCAGCTTTAAGAAAGAATGAAGTTATGGCATTTGCCAGTAAATGAATGGTCTTGGAGATTATCCTGCTAAGCAAGCAAACAACCAAAGGCTGAATGTTTTATCTAATATATAGATGCTAATTCACAACAATGGGGGTGGGTCCCCAGAGAAGAATAGAATCACCTTAGATTAGGTAGAGGGAAATGAAGGGAGAGGAGGAGAAAGAATGTGAGGATAGGAAGGATAGTAGAACAGAACAGGTATTATTACTTTATGTACATATGTGACTCCATGACCAATGTGATTCTACAACAGGTACACTCAGAAAAATGAGAAATTATATCCCATCTATATATGATATATCAACGTGCATAAATGCATTCTACTGTCATGTATAACTAATTAAAACAAATTAAAAATTAAAAAATGAAATAAAATAAATCAATTAAAAACTAGAAAAAAAAAGAACCAGTCCTAAAGAGCTTGCTGTCCCAACACATGCAAAAATAGCTCTCTGTATGAATACCCATTACAGCTGTGTTACTAATAGCAAATAACTGGAAACCAGGCTGGGTATTCAGGAAGAGAGAGGTAGCTAGAGAAATGATACATCTGAACTTGGACTATTCTGCTAATAATAGATCAGCCACATTCCAGCCACATGCCACCGAGAGGGGCCCAGCCGAGATGAGAAAACTCTCCCAGCCAGCTTAACCTGTGCACCAGCCTGAAGAATGATGTGAATGTGTAGTTCCTGTGAATGACAGCAAGGATTGCCAATGGTTTATTAGGCAACAGTATTGTGGCAATAATTACTGACAACACATATAACTGACAAAATACTAGTCATCAAAGATTTTAAAGAGGTTTTATGTATCAATTATAGAGAGAAAAGTAAAGCAATGCAAAGATAATCTAATAGCCAATAAACAAAAAGAATGCCTACTACCACTAAAGTTCAGAGGAATGCAAATTAAAACTACAAATGCATACCATTTTACATCTATCAAATTAGAAAAATGTTTAATCTGTCAATATTGTGTAATAGCAAGAAGGTTCCAAGGAATCGAAACTTGGCTTACTGAAGGTGACTATGTGCATCGCTATAACTTGAGAGAAAAGCTATCTCTTACTATTTTCTAGCAGAACTGAAAGTCCACATGCCCAATAATTAATTGTATTTCTAACTCTAGATCTTAGAGAAACTTCTGTACATATGTAATATTCTACACTACCATGTATAACAACAAACACTGGAATCCAGCGAAAGAACCGTTGATCACATATTGCATTGCAGTATATTTATTCACCAGAATATTATACAGCCATGAAAATGACCAAACCACAGAGCAAGATAGATAAATCTCACAAAGAAAAATATCAAGCATAAACAGAAGTGACAGATGAATTAAAAGGTATGCATTGATACACATAAACTTTTAAATATGAAGATATGCTTGTGGATTCATGAGGTTTAAAAGTTATAAAGAAAAGCCTGAGAATTGCCATCTCAGAAGTCCAGGCAGTGGAAGTAGGTGAGAAGGTTCTGTGGAGTGAGCCAGAAGAAAGGCTGTAAGTTACTTCAATGATTCTACAGTTGAACATGATGTACACAGGATTAAAAAGAAAAAATGAGATAAACATTGACTTTTTTTAGTAAATAGTGTTGAGAGCCACAACCAAGTCAAGATGGCGCCTGGCATTTTGCCAGAAGGAGTGGTTGAAAAGTATCGCCAGTGAGCCATTAAGATGATGATAATTAAGTTAAGCTGTGTATAATTATTAAGATAATGACTGACTGCTGTAACTGGATGATGCTAAATTGAAACAAGCTGTGTATTCAGTTGTGTATATAAACCTCTGCTGTCCGGCAATAAGGCGGCTCCTGCTACCTCGGGTGCCCGCTACTTTTGAGTTCTCGCGGAGTCCCTGTTGAGTTCTAGAGAGTTCCCGTTGGGTTCGGGCAATAAAGTAGTTCCTGTTTGAACCTACAAGTGGCTCGTGACCTCCCAGTGATTTTGTGCCCAGCCAGACTGAGGCAAAATAGAAAGATAGAAAACTCAATTTCAGGAAAACAAGCAAGCAATTATGGCCATTATATAATAAAAACAGATATTAAAACATAGCTCTTATTTATATGTGTTTATATGCACATAAATACATATTTTGTTTATACCATAATACTATATTATAGTGGAAAACTTTAATTACAGAAGGCATTTTAATGATTCCACATCTCTCTTATATTTTAAAGTGCAAATATGTGTGTCCCTATAAATATTCATGTATATGTGTGTGTAAGTATGCACATCATTTTAATGCTATTTAACATATGTCAATCAATATGTTTTTATAGAACCTCCAAGATTTCATAATGTTATAATGCAGGTATTATGCCACAGAATGGGCATCTGTTTTTCTTTCGAAATGAAGACATGCTCCTTGGTATCTTGACAACAGAATGAAATACTATTAAAAATTTCCAGGAAAATCTAATAAAATCCTACATATTCAGTTATTCTAGCTTAAACACAAGGAGTACACTGATACAGGAAGGGAACTTGGAGGCAAGAATGAACAACTGGTGCACACTTCTAGTTCAGAAATGCTAGTGCTATGGACACCTACCCGAAGAATTCTCATCTGCCGTCTACCTGCAGTGTTACCCGAATGAGATTTAAATACGCACACAGACTTCCTTTATGAGAGAATATTTATGTGATATGAAAATCATAGGCTCTTTACAGTCCCTCTTTATAGTCCCACTTTGAAGCTGATTAAATATAAATGGGATATTTTTCAAGCCACAAAATGTCAATACTGCATTTGTAGATAACAGTCATCATTGGCTAGTGCTTAGGGGTAACGTTGAAGTCGAGACACTTGAATCATTCAAAAACTCACATTAGGAAGGACCAAATCAAAATCCAAACTTCGCTAAAGAAACTGGGTGATAGCAAGTGCATAGGCGGGTGCCAGGCAGGCCTGAACACAGGGGGTCACCGGCTTGGTCAGGTTTCTCCTCCTGTCATCCCTGGCCCTGGCAGGTTTCATGAGGACACAGAGCCTGGACATTCCTGGTCTTCCAAGGCTGGCCGCAGGCCTGCAGTTAGCAGGTGCACCGTGGATGGCTGATGCTGCCTGTCATTTTTCCTTTGTCACTTCACTCTTTGGGTGCAGACAGCGAAGTCAGCGTGTGCCTCAGGGAGGCTGGCACTTGACAGCGTCTGCCCCGTCGCCCTGTGGGCTGGCCGCCTTCCTGCAGGACCCTGTAGGAGCAGAGCTGGTCTCTGCGCCTCTCGGGGATGTGGCCACACAGGCGCGAGGGAGCACAGCCAGACAGCCTCAGGGTCGCTCCTGGGAGGTGAGTGCTCCTCCTCCAGGGCCTGCCCTCGGTGGCTGCTGTGGACAGAAGGACGGGTGTAGCCTCCAGTCAGAAAGAAGGCGGGGCCGAGGCTGCGGGTAGGTGGTGGGAGTGGAGGTGGGCAGGAGAGAGCGAGCTCCAGGTCCTGGGGGGTCCAGGGACAAGGAGCCCAGCAGAAGCCACAGTGAGCCTCTGTGGGGTGCCTGGGCCTGGAGCAGGGCGGGGTCCTCCCTTCTCCCCCCCCCCCCCCCCCCCGCACACTGGGGAGGGTCCCGTGGCAGAGGGAACCCTGAGCAGGATGGGGGGAAGGGCAGGGAGTGAAAGGATCTCAGAGGGGACAAGAGCACCCAGGACGCCCCCGCGAAGAGGCCTCCACTGCGTGGCCTTGTGCATCAGAGGCCTCTGATGGGGCGGGGCGGGGAGCTCAGAGGGACAGGGTGTGGCCGGCTGCTGGCCTCCAGGCCCTTCAAAGGGCACCGAGTCTGCGGGCGGGGTGCAGTTTCCCTGTTAGCTCGGCCAGGTAAGAATTGGCCATTGCCTAAAAAGTGCACATGGAATATGGACCTGGAATCTGACCCCAGTGAGACTGCCCCCCACCCTGCGTCCTCCCGACCCCAAATATACAACCTTGCTGATTCAGGAGAACAGGCACAGGTAGACAGGTGACTTGTGATAGAGACCAAATGGAAGCTCTAAGTCAAAAGGGGAAAAAAAAAACAGGAATTTGGAAACATTAAACTATCCATATTTTAAAGACAAATGATCCCAAAATTTCTCTTTTTAAAATTATTGCTATCAACAGGAGCTTCAAGGAACTCAAGTCAGAAACCAAGTGCAGCCACATTAAAATTCAAGTACCTTCTTGCACCTAATAACAAGTACAGAAATGGAAACTGCGGCATAGTTAATGAAAAAGTAATTAAGAGAAAGGCGATTGGTGAGTGTGAATTTTAGTGACTTTTCATGGGGTTCTGCTGGAGTTATTTTTCTAAATTCTTCCTGTCTATTGCTCAGCTAATGAGGCTTTGTCGGGAAAGCGGGGCAGCCTCACACGCTGAGAGAGCAAGTGGTGGGGACTGTCAGGGCCAGGGCCAGGACCCCAAGTACCAGCCTGGACTTGAGAGGTGTGGCCTCTCTACCTGCACTAGGGAGGGAGCCACCAGGCTGGCTGAGCTTCACAGAGTGGGTCAGAAAGGGAAGAGCAGGGTCTGAGGGGCGAGTTATCAGAATCCAACACAAACATGTGGAATCAGTGTCTTCACCTCCTTAAGCACTGAGAAATGACACAGAGAGAAGACCACTGAGACAGCTCCACAGCACCACTTCAACAGGCCCTACCTCCCCGAGTCTAGACCCTGTTCAACCCTAGAGGCACAGTTCCAGAGTCCACAGAGAGGTGAACAGAATAAAGATTTCAGACAAATGATGGAGAAAAAGTTAAAAATCCTAAAAAAGCCAAAGGCCACATTCAGCTAATTCACAAATGACTGAGGATGTGAAAAATTAACCCTCAACAGCACCAAAGAAATACTATGTGTTTTCTTTTTCTTTTCTTTTTTGGTGCTGTGGATTGAACCCAGGGTCTCATATGCTAAGCGCATGTCCTGCCTCTGAACTGCACCCCAACCTCAGGAATCCTTTTTTAATACTACACAGCAAGGTGACACTTTTCTTCACAATGGCACAGAGTAACATAAACTATTGGAGGGGGCAGTCAGAAGCATCACCCTCTGAGCTGCTGATGGGATGCCAACCATGCCCTCGATGCAGCCGCACAGGACTCGAGCTTCCAAATCTATAAAGGCGTGGAAACCTGTGGATCTGGCCATTCTGTTGTTGGAACTTTCATCCATTCGGATAAAATAGATGTGCATATTTATGCTCAAGGATGACGAACAGATATATTGGGGTGGGGGAAATCAAGGTACTTAGGAACAAGTAAATCTCACCAAAAAAAGGAAATAGTTCATAGAAACTACGCTACATTTATTCAATGGATATCTGTGCAGTCTCCAAAATGATATTTTGGAAATAATTTTATGCATAATAGAGTACAAGAATAGATTACGAAACCATGGTGTATACACACATCTGTGTGTGCACACGTGTGTGTGTGTGGTGTGCATGTGTGTGCATGCGTGTGTGTGCACACATACATGTGTTGGTATCCACATCTCCACACTTGCTGGCCTACTTCATATTCCCACTTGGACGTTTAACAAACATTTTTTTGAATGTGATTTTTTTTTTTAACAAAGAGACCTTTAGAAAGAGTTCTCTCCTTCCTGACCTCTTCCTCCATCTTACCCCTTCTCTGTAAATGGTGCCTCCACCCACTCAGAACCCAGGTGGTGTCCAGATCCTGTGGCCACTGGCCCATCCTGTGACTGCCCCTCCAAAGTGCCCTGACTCTGGTGCCCCTTCCTTGGCCTTGGACCCTCTCCCAACTCAAGCCTCCGGCTCCCATCTGGACTGAAGAACAGCCGACTTCCCCTGCTGCTCTGCTGCTCCCCAGTTCTCGCCTACCACAGTCCCTTCTGCACCCAAATGGCCGATTTAAGGAAACCGCGATGTGGAACCCTTCTTAATGAGTCTTTAATTACTCTCAAGTTAAAATCACCAGCCTGCAGACCATTCCCATCTGGCCCTTGGTCACTTTCTATTTCCACGCCCCTGTCAGTCCACCTTACCCATTGTTTACCAGAACTTCTAAAGTGCCCTCATTTCTGTCCCCTTTCATTGAAGATCACTCCCACATTAGGAGTTTGCATCTTTTTTCCTAGTGCATCTGGAAATCCTGGGCCTACACTGCTCCATCTCATCATCCAGGCTGCATTTCTAAGGCCACGTCCTCCCCTGCTTTCCTGGGCGCCCAGAGGAAGGGCCCACGGTTCGCCCTCCCCCTGTGGTGCTCTGTCCTCCTGGGGTTGCTTGGTTTCTCGTCCCTCCTCACACAGGACCGCCATCTTGCCGCTCTGACATTGCTTCCCCACGGCATGGTTCCTGGGTGCCCCGAGGGGTCCTGTTGGAAGCCGGGTCTCCTTGTGGTACTGAGAGGTGCTGGAACCTTCCAGAGGCGGGCCTATGGAAGGCTCTTCAGTCTTTGGGGTGCTGCCCCCAGAAGGGATTAGTATAGCACCTGTGAGACCCTGAGATGGTTCTTATGAGAGTGTGTGGTGAAAAAAGGGTGAAATTGGCTCCTCTTGCTGGCCCCTGGGCTTCCTCCACACAGGTTTCTGCCATTATGTTGCCATCTGCCATCACCAGATGCAAAGGTGATGGCCCACCTGACCTTGGACTTTCAGCCCCCAAACTGCGAGCTAAAGAAACTATTTTTTCTTTGTAAGTAGGCAGCTTCAGGTACTTTGCTATAGCATCAGAAAATGAACTGATATAGACTCCAAAAGCAGAATGTTGGCTGTCTTGAATAGAGTCCACATATAGCAGGTGCCTAGTAAGGAGCTGTTGGCTGACTGAATCTAAGGAGCAAAAGAATAGATATTAACAGGCTTATATGTGGTTAATGAAAGAATGAGTGATTTGCCCAGGTTTACCCTCTCCTGCATCTTCAAGATGTTCTCAATCAATGCACATCATCAAAGGAAATAATTTTAAAATTATGTAATTTAAAATATTTAAAATTCAATAATCATTCTCCTCCCTTAAAATCTGGAATATGGAATTTAATTAAATCTCTTATTTCTTCATCACTCTGAAATGTCTCAACAAATTCATAGCATCATAAGACATTTTGCAAATATAGCAATGAAATTTCACAGTTATTAAATGTAGAAGATAAAAAATATAACATTTTTCTGTACAGATTACATCATCTGGATCTGTCTTTTAAAATTATCTTTGTAAATTTATTGCTTATGATTTTTCTTATTCTTATACATTAAAGGGATAACACGGAATAATCATTATTTGAGAATTGTCATTTGTTTGCTTCAAGGACCAATAAATTGATTCTGCATGAAAAATAGAATAGTGATAATTATATAAAAGAGCTATGTCAGTGTGATTAAAACACTCTTATTCTTCCCATTTTTTTTTTCTTGGATCATAGAATTCTATTTCTTGCTTAATGCAATGTTTTTCTGGCTTTCATGGAGTGAAATGAAATTAATTGGAAAAAAATCACCATGGCAGATCATAAGCTAAAGCCGGTGGAGATCATTGCTGGTGCTCTAATTATTGACACATGCTAAATTCCTTGCCTAAATGTATAATTTTATTGATTGCTCGACATAATAAATCATTAATTGCACAGAAGTACAAATTAAGCCCCAAAGGGCAATGAATATAAAAAACTGAGTCATTTTCCATGTTTAATACAATTTGAGAAATGGAGGTTTTAGAAATACTCTTCATGAAATATACTGCTATATTTCTGATGATTTCTGATTTGTAAAACAGATTTTTCTGGTTTAAAAATTATAGCCCTTAAATGTTTTCCAGACAAAATTTCAACATCCAAATGAAAATAAAATTATTTAAAAGTAAGATGCATTTTATCTCTGTAAAAACTTCTATTCACAAAAATGACTTACATTCCTGGTTTCAATTATCTTGATTCTTAATCGAATATTTGTTGATTTGGCCTAATAATTGCATAACATCCTATTCAGGTTACATCATTGAGAATGGAAGATTAATAAAATCAATGGGTATAGCAGAGGAAAGAATAAAACTGCATTTCAGCAAGATCGTTCATGGATGTCAAAACAAATCAGAAAGAGCACAGAAGGCTGTTTCAATTTTACTTAGAAGGAGGGCATGAGAATGGAGAGGGAATTAGTTTCCTCCTCTTTATTGCTTAAACTATAAAACTATGAAGCATGAAATATCTTCTGGGAATTCACCCAATTTTTGGAGAAATAAAGCTTGATTCTTTGGAATTTGATGGCATTTCTTTCCAGAATATAAGCTCATCCAGAATTAGTGTGCAAAATAAATGCTGGAAACAGGGAGAATAAAAGGGAAGGTGATAAAATGAATTATGGTGGGAAGAGGATGCACAAGTACCACACACATGAATAATGCTCATCTTGAAGGGTCCTATTTAAGTGACCATGAAAAGTGAGCCCCTGGAGAATGGAGATTAAAATTAAATCACATGCTTGCTTAATAATTATTTGAGTAGGAACTAAACACATGCCTTAGCAAATGCAAATGATTTTTTTAATTAGACATCAACAAATGAGGTCCAGTGGTGGAAGCCAAGCTGTTTGGCTGTGATAGATTTTTATTATGGGGCTCCAGCCTCCCGGTGACATTGCCCTGAGAATTTCTCTGTTCAACCCAGGACTGTGAGTTTTCAATGTTAAAATAAAATGTTTCTTTATCACAACTAAATATTTTGAGAACATTTTATTCTATTTGCCTGTTATTTGTCAAAAGGCAAGTGTTTTTCAGTTATACAATAAATTTAAAGAAAAAAAATAAAGAATAATATTGCAGTCTGAGTATGCCATGCCATCTTTGATGACGTATCACTAGAGATTTACAATGAAAAATATTCTATGAAAGCATTTTCACCCCTGGTGAGAAATTCATCATAAACATGAAAATTTATTTCACTTTACTCTGGAAAAGGATGATGAATTCAAATAAAAAAAATGCTTGTGGGTGACCCTCAGAATTCGTATTCCTCAAAGGAAAGGAATAATAATAAGTGTATATACGATCAATAAAGTCTCCTCTGAATCACATATTTCACTTCAGCACATGTCCCCCAACCTGGGAAACATTAATAATGTTATTGTGCTCCATGGTTGAATAAAAATGGTGCATGAGCTCAAGTACAGTGGGCTGCGTGACGCAGTGTGCAGCTGAGATTTAAAGGACTCAGTGATGGCATCCCCTAATCACTCACCTTGAAAGAAGCCATCTAACACAGAGACAGGACAGACTTGCCCTTTGGTCCACATGTGAGTTCCAGGCTTCCTAGTGAACCTCACATTTGGGCATCTCACGCTCAGCAAATAGCAAAGTGAATCGCCCTGCCCACCCACCTCGGCAAGGGACACCACCTCACACTCAGCTGTGGCACCTTTGGCTTCTCCTTCTTTCTGCATCCTCAGATGAAGACTTCTCCTGTTACCTCTGTCTCCAAAAACCTCTGTCTTAACTTCCCTCTGTTTCCCATACCTACCCCTTACTGAACAGTAAATAAATGATATTATTTACAAATTTCAAAGCCCAGTGACATACCAACTCCAGATGAGTTGGACATTCATCTAAACTATTAAAATAATTCTTAATTTTAAGTTTTTAGTCAGTGGTTTCACTGATTGCTAAAAGTATCAAGTAATTTCTATACATAGGTCTGAGTTTCAATTAAGAAGTAAATGGAGCCAGCTACTCAGGAGGCTGAGGCTGGAGGATCACTTGAGCCCAGGAGTTCAATGACAATTTGGGCAACATAGTTGGCACCCCATTTTTTAAAATAAATTTTAACAAATGGCCTTTAATTTTAATAATAAAATAATATAAAAATTGAATAACTGTATTTGATTGACACTAAGAAAATCGTTAAGTGAACTTCAATTAAATTTTTAAATATTTATTTTTAAAATTAAAATAATTAAATTCACTTTGTGTTGCTTTTGTTGTAAAATTCCATGAATTCAAGTTCATCTATAGATTTGTTACACCTCTACCAGTGTCAGGATAAGAAGGAAAACATTGTTACTCTTTATTAGTGGTACTCTATTGTGCAAATATATGACTGTTTTTCCGTCACCCATTTAAGAAGACTCCTAAAGCGCAAAAAGGAAAATCAAAAATCAATAAATGGGATGGATTCAAACTAAAGAGCTTTTTCTCAGCAAAGGAAACAATCAATAACATGAAGAGAGGCCCACATAATGGGAGAAAATCAAACCACATGTACCTCAGAGTATTAATCTCCAGGCTATATAAGAACTGAAAAACCTTAACACCCCCAAAACCAAATAACTCAATCAATAAATAGGCTATAAGGAACTAAACAGATACTTCACAGGAAAAGATCCAAACAATCAACAAATACATGACAAAATATTCAATATCTCTAACAATTAGAGAAATGCAAATCACCCCAGTCAGAATGGCAGTTATTAAGAATACAGGCAATAATAAATGTTGGGGAGGATGTGGGGGAAGATGTGCACTCATTGCTGGTGGGAGTGCAAATTGGTGCAACCATTATGGAATCAGAAAACATGGGTTGGAATGACTATTTGACCCAGTTATCCTACTTCTTGGTCTGTACCCAAAGTACATAAAATCAGCATACTACAGTGATGTGGCCATGACAATGTTTATAGCAGCTCAATTCACAGTAGCTAAATTATGGAACCAAGCCCTTCAATAGATGAATGGATAAACAAAATGTGATATATATATATATATATATATATATATATATATATATATATACACACACACACACACACACACACACAATGGAATATTATTCAGCTTTAAAGAAGAATGAAATAAAATAATGGCCTTTGCCAGTAAATGGATGGAGCTGGAGAATGTCACGCTAAGCAAACTAAGCCAATCCCCAAAAAACAAAGTCTGAATGTTTTCCCTGATATGCAGATGCTAATTCATAATGGGGGTGTTAGGGAAGAATACTTTGGATTAGGCAGAGGTGAATGAAGGGAGGGGACGGTTATAGGGGTATGAAGGACAGTAGAATGAATAGGACATTATTACCCTGTGTGCATATATGACTACATGACCAGTGGGCTTCTACATCATGTACAACCAGAAGAATAAGAAGATACATTCCATATATGTGTGATGTGTCAAAATAGATTCTACTGTCCTGTATAACTAATTAAAACAAGTTTTTTTTTTTTTTTTTTAAAAAAAAGAATATTTGGGTTGTTTCTGGGTTTTGGCAGTTAGGAGCAGACAGTAGTCAGCCACAGTAAACCAAATAACCCAATCAATAAATAGGCTATAAGGAACTAAACAGATACTTCACAGGAAAAGATCCAATCAATCAACAAATACATGACAAAATATTCAATATCTCTAACAATTAGAGAAATGCAAATCACCCCAGTCAGAATGTGAACACGCCTTTCTGTGAGCACAACCAGGGGAGGACTGCTGTGCCATCTGGTTATTGTGTGCGTAATTCTAAAAGCCAAAGCTCTTCCAGGAGGGCCACACCATTCTGCTCTCCTACCCGAGGTGGGTAAGCGTGCCAGCTGCCCCGAGCCCTCACCAGTGGGCCTCATATTCCAGCTTGGTTTCTACTCTCATTTCCCTCTGCCTGAAAAATGTGCTTAGCTCTTTTAGACAGATGGAATGCCAACAAAGTATCTCAGTTTTTCCTGATGAAAATGTCCCAATTTAACCTTCACTCTGGAATACGTTTTCTTTGAATATGGAATTCAGGTTCTATTTTAACACTTGAAAAATATACTATGTGATCTGAGCTCTCTTAAAAGAAAGTTGTACTTGTCAGTGTGCCTTCATTGTTGAAATGGAGGCAAAAAGCCTTAATAAAAATGATCTCATCAATAGAAGGATGGGGACAAGTTATTTCATATATAACTTCCAGCTTTCAATAAAAATTTCACTCAACACTAAAAAACGACTAAGAGAAAAACAGACAGTTAGGAGACCCATAATTTATCTGGATATTCTACTTACCTGACACAAAAGTAACTGAGACTAATGCATTCAAAACTATGCCAAGTGAAATATAAAAAAGAAATGCAAATTGCCAGTACTTGGAAGCCACCAAGACGCCCTTTAGAGGTGAAGGGACAAGTCAGTCATGGCACCACAGCACAGAGAAAGAAACCGTCCAGCCACCAAGGGATGCATGGCTAAGGAAAAGCAGCCAGCGTGGAAGACGGCCTGGTGTGTGACTCCAGCCAGGACATTCTGGAAAAGGCGGGCTCTGGAGTTGCCAGGCTTGAGGGGGAGAGATGAGTCAGCAGAGCACAAAGTGCTTTCAGGGCAGGAAGCCACCCGGGATGCACGTCATTTTAAATGTGTTCAGACCACGGATGGCACAACGCCAGGCGAGGACCCTGTGAACACCGTCGACTCTGGGTGATAGTGGGTCTGTGTCGACTTATCAATTGCAGCAACTCTACGCCTCTGGTGAGGGATGTGGAACCCGCTGAGGAGGCTGAGGATCTGTGGGAGCAGGGAGTGTATGGGAAATCCTGTGCCTGCCATTCACTTTGCTGTGAACCTTACATTTTTGGTAAGGTTCCTGCTGACTTCATAGAAGGCTAAGTTACCCGTCCTGTGTGTGTTTCGTAGCTCCCCTCAGAGGAGCTGACCTGGTGAGTCCCTGGGCTCTTTACTCTGCTTCTCGGGGTGATCCCTGGCCATAGTTGGCTAACAGTTCTCCTTAAAACACCGGGTTCCTTAGGATGGCTTAATGTCTCTGGTAAAATGCAATCAACTCCTACGTATTACTCGGTACAATTTTAGAATATCTATGGTAGGCCTAAGTTTAACTGTGGAAATTGATACTTTCAATACAAAATCAAACCAAGGATACTTAAAGAGCATTTTGGTGAAACAACAGCAATCCTGGTCTGGAAAGAGTGATCAGGTTCACAGGGCGGCTTCCTGTTCTCACGGCCAAAATGAAGGAGAAACCTCGTGGCAGGAGGAGCAGAAACGGTGACAGGGAGCAAGGCGACCTGCCAGGAATGGGTGATCTTTCTTAAAGCACTTCTAGGAGGCAAATTATGTGTCCTCTTCCTCATTCTCTGGGTATTCATTTAAAATAATTCAGCTTAATTTTGGAAATCATTGAAAAAAACGTTGTGGCGGACTCTTAAATTAGCAAGGACTAAAATTTTAAAAGACCCAATAGCGAAAACACATATAATATATACACACATATTTATGTACACGTGGTGCATAAACCTAGGTATAGAGATACAAATAGAGTGGCCATATGTATAGGTATGGCACATGATGCATAAAGTGTGTCTCTACGTATCCACCTTTGCCTTCAGTGCTGGCAGCTGAGAGGTCAACATCTCTGCTTTGTTTAGATGCCTTCACATGCTCGATGAGAAACAGACCCTCTTGAAGGAAACAATATTTTTACATATTTCCCATGACCATTTTTATTAGGTAGAAGGTATTCCACATTCTCTCTCCTTGAGATTCATGATCTGAAGTCCCCTTTGATCCATAAAGACAGGGATCACAGACATCACGTA
Organism: Marmota flaviventris; assembly: GCF_047511675.1. NCBI lineage: Eukaryota > Metazoa > Chordata > Mammalia > Rodentia > Sciuridae > Marmota > Marmota flaviventris. Next base: position 140,278,304 of record NC_092504.1, read on the forward strand.
CTAATTGCTGATGTGGCTGACTGTTCATCTTTGCTTTTGCTTCTGAGAAGCTCTACCCTGAGCTCCTGTGTTAACCCCTCCCAAAAGGTCGGATCATTACAACTGTTTATTCAGTAATTGTTTATTGAATGTCAGCTATGTGCCATGAACAATTATTCTAGATTTGGAGAATATATCAATGAACAAAACAAACAGAAACCCCAGCCTTTACAAAAGCCCCGCCTTGGGATGGATATGGAGGGTTCTATTAGAAGGGGTGAACGACATGGCAAAAAAAATAAAGTTGTAAAAAAGATCATGCTGACTAGTTTGTCCATTAAAAAGAAAAATTCTATACCTGTCTCTCTTTCTCAATCATTGAGCGACATCCCTAAAACCATATATTAAATGAGGGGGAAAGACAAGACTGAAAAGGACACACACACACACACACACACACAGACACACACACACAGACACACACACACACACACACACACACACACACACGGTACTTCAGGATGCCCAGAACACAATTCACTGAGTTTCGACCCTTAAGACAACATTGAGTGTGCAAACAGCGTAAGACACAGTCCTCTTGCCCTGAAGGAGTTCTGTCCTTGCCGATTGGCATCATCTGAAAGTCTCGGAAGTGTTCCGTTTGCTCTGAGCCATACACACGGAGCCAAGTACAGTGCCAGCCATCACCAAGAGCGCCCGGGTGGGCCACTGGCTCCACACACATGGGTGTTGGACGACTTTAGATATTGGAGGAACAGTTTCTCTGGCAAAAAAAACAAAACAAAACATTTTTTCCTTTTTTTAAAAAAACTGGATGGGTAACCCTATTGAAATTGACTTTAAATAGCAGCTACTTTTAGCTCAATACATTGAGTTCTGCAAAGCATAAGAGAAGGACCAGCCTTCCCAACTGCAGCCAATTGTGGTAGAAATCAGAAGCTCTTGAGGTCTGCAGCCCTGTGTGTTTTCTTGTTATCAGAGTCGCTGTTGAAGCCTCATGCTCCAGGGCCTTCATCCAAAACAGATGGAACCCGACGAAATCTTCATGTGGAAAGGCCTGCACAAAGAGGTTGGTTTGTTTTGTTTTGTGCGCTAGGGGTAGAACCCAGGGCCTCACACATGCTAGGTTAGATGTATCACTGAGCTACATTCCTAGCCTCCAAAAGGTTACCTTAAAACCCTGCAATAATTAGGTTTTTCTTTTTTATGTAACAACCCAGAATGTCCAAAAAAATCTTTGTGGTTCTTTTTTTTTTTTTTTGGCCAGAGAGGAAATGGCTCAGTCCTGTTAATCCTCATGTGAAGTATGTCATAAAAATCACTATGCGGAATGATTTAAATTAGTTTACCATGGAAAATGATTCCTATTTGGTTTCTTCTGCCCCATATTTAAATCATTTAGTCAGAATACCTGGCAAAGAATATAGTCCCTTTTTGACTGCGTGCAGAAGTTTTGCATTCATTGTGAAAATACTTTAAACTGAATCAAGCTTTTAGTGTATTTTCAAGTTCTATGAATTGTTTTTTAAAAAAAGAATGAAGAAATAAAATCAGGGAACGGGCAAACCACTACTAGCATCCCCTTCCTTGCACACGGATGTGTGAGAATATTCATTTGGGGGACAATTCACTGACAGCTGACAGTGGCGTCTTGGAGAAGCCAGCCCCTCAGCACCAGCAGCTGCCCCGTAAGTGCTTCCATGTGTGATAAAGCGCAGGCTCCTGTTTCTTCTCCCCACTGATTAGGAAATCAAGACTTTCTTATGCAATTCAAGGGGAGAGACTGAAAGCACCAGCGGTTCTGTCAGACTGCAGTAAATGCACGAGAACACAGAGATTACATGACTGCAGGTCTTGGGTCCAACTAAGTCACTAAGACAAGTCACGTTCTCTCTCCTTCTCCCACTTTCTTCTGACTAGACCACCATACTGTTCTGGATCATGGTTTGATGGTGTGGCTACAAAAATCTGTAGATAAGACACTGAATATTTCTAATGCTCATTAGCTCAAAGTTCTAATATACAGATAAGGACACTTGATAATATTATAGTCATCAATGTTGTGTGTTTTTCAAAGAACATCCCCTGTGGAGTTGAATGATTTGGGATTTTATATACGTTAAGAAGCACTGACCTTTTAGAGTGGAAGCTAAGTTCTGGTTTTATAGGTATCAAGTTCTGCTCACAAAGAATAAAATATGGGATCTTTCTTAAGTGACTTATTGCCTATTCCAAACCATGGTGGGAGGGACCCGTGCTGCCCGTTGACCACAGCTAGGGGACACCACCAGCCTCTCCTGTGTGCATTCGGCATTGTGTCATCGTGGAAAGTAACCAAGGCAGGTCTGCAGTTTTCAAGTATTCTTAGGAAAATGTGCTCATTATTTCCACTATTTTTCCTTAAAATCTTATATCCATGAGTTTCTATGAAACCTGGGTGCAGTAATACGGTCTGCATGTAACCTCCTGGAATGTAACTGAGGGCCCTGTGCAAACCTGTGCTGTAATTAAGTGGGGGAGTCTCTGTTGGCTGTGGGGTGGGACCACTCCAGCAGGCCTGGGAGTGCCGAATGGGGTGCACAGAGTGGGAACAGGCACCTGTCAATCTCCTGGGGGACACAGGGCCAGGTCCTCTGGCCAGCCTAGGCAGGAGCAGTGCGGCAGGCTTGACAGTGGCAGAGGACCTGTTCCCACCCTCTTGGGCTCTGTGTGGGCAGGGCTGTTCCAGTAGAGGTATGGCAGCAAGATGGGCGGTGGGAGGCTGGTGGGGAGTGGGTGTGGCTTGGAAAACCCCTGCAGCAGCAGTCTAGGGAGGGGAGGGCACTGTGTGGAGGGGCTCCCATCAGAACAGGAGGCACAGCTCCTCAAACTGGGCCCAGAGCCCAGGAGGGCTACAGGAGCATCACTAGCAGCAAGAAGTTCAGGGACCCTGAACTTCAGTGGGGCTGGTATCAGTGGGTCTGTTGGAGACCTCCTGGTCATCTTTTCTGTTATAGGAAGACTGTCCCATGTGCCATCTGGCAGGGACAGGTGGAACTTCATTCCCTCCTTCTGAGGCCATCTTGAGTCTGTGTCCCAGTTTCTGAGTTTTCGTCCACGCTGCCCTCCTGCACTCTCTGGTGTAGCTGAACAGAAGCTCTCTATCTTTGTGGTCTTCCTTTGTGGGAGGACAGTGGGCCAATATCTCCAGCTAACTGCATTGCTGGAAGTCTTCCCCATCTTGATAGCGCCCTTGGATGTGAGGAAGTTTCAAATTTCCATAAAGTCAAATTTATCTGTTTTTTTTTTCCTTTGTTGTTTGTTCTTTTGATGTCATATCTAAGACTCCATGGCAAGGTCAATGCAAGGTCATTCATTTTCCTCATGTTTTCTTCCAAGGGTTTTATGGTAGCTGTTGTCTTAGGTTGTTTGTCCATTTTGACTTCACTTTTGTGGAGCGTGTACAGTACAGGTTCAACTACATTCTTTAAAGAGGAAATCCAGTTATCCAAACACCACTCCTTGAAAAGACTTCTCTCACATATTGATTAAGCCCCTTGTCAAAATCAATTGGTCAGAGATACATGCATTTTAGAACTGTTAATTATATTCTATATCAATACTGTTTTGATTACGGTAACTTCGTATTGTGTCTTGAAACTGTGAAGTACAAGTGTCCTGATGTTATTTTTTTTTCCAGATTGTTTTGACAATTTTATCTGAATTTGAGGATCAGCTTTTCCTTTTCTGCCACAGATACTAACGGAACTTAGGGGTTGTGTTGAATTTGTAGATCACTGTGGGTACTTCCCACAGTGTGCCAATATTGTCTCACACATCTGTGAACATGAGCTACCTTCCATTTCCTTAGATCTTCTTAATTTCCTCTTTGGCTTTCAGTGTACAAGTCGTTCATCTCCTTGGATCAGTTTATTCCTGGACAAGATCTCCTTTTGGTTTGTTCATTGAGGGATATAAAAACACCACTATTTTCCAAGAGCTGACCATGGATTTGCAGCTTCACTGAACTTGCTCCTCAACCTAGTAGACTTCTGGGGACTCTGGGGTTTTCTATACATAGGATCATGTCCTTCGGAGAGAAGTTTCACTTCTTCCTTTCACATATTTCTTTTTCTTTTCTGATGGCTCTGGCAGGAACTTCCGTGTAGTATTGAATGGCCATGGTGAAAACGGACATCTTGATCTTGTTTTGAGCATGTTTTAAAATAAATTTTGGAAGAAAATTTAACCACTAGAAAATTGGAAAATAAAACAGCAAATAAAGATAAAGTAAAACTGCCAACAAAACTAAAAAGTAATAAGAGAATTTATTAATACATACAATTTTAAAATCAAAAGGGATAGAGAATTACCTAGATTGAAAAAATACTGGCAAGCAGAAACCAACCTCAGGTTGTTCATTATCTCTGGATTGCTACATAGAAACATTGCTATAGAACATGATACAAAGTAGGTTTTAAAATGTAGATTTTCTTTGACTGTCTCCACCTAAGATGGTGGGTTCATGAATGTTTGTTGTATAATTCCCTGCACTTCTTTGTGTGATTCGAATGTGTAAAGGGTAGCAAAATGCATGTGCATGTGATTTAAAAGAAGATATAATAGAATGTGTAGTTGTGACAGTATTCTTTAATATTAAAAAATACATTTATCATTTAGTTAGGTTTCATGAAAAAAGATCCCAACTAAAGAAATAGATATGAAAACCTAAATAATTTTCTTGCAGAGGAATCAGCAACCACTGGAGATAGGGGAAATCTACCATCATAATGAAGTTCAAAGATACTGATTTTATTTTTTTAAGTTTAGGGAACTTGTTCAAATTAACTGCCCTTATTTCCAATCTGTTCTTGTTTAATTGTACAGTACTTATTATTTGTATTGGGTGATATGAGGGTAGACCATATCACCACATATTTAAAAAAAAAAAAAACAAAATAAAGAAATGGAAGATTCTATTGACTAGCAAAGGGGTGACTAGATTTCTGAAAATATCACATACCTCAAAACTTCAAAACAATGTAACCTTTTAAAAATAAGTGCTTCCATCTGACACAATTTCTAAGGTCCACTGAATTTAACTCTTTGTGTATAGAATAACGTATTTCTTTCAAAATAACTTAAAACTTAACATTTTATCCACAAAGATCTTATCCATATTTTTATGTCATGTTTTCATTATTACAATGTTATTGAAAAACAAGATGCTGAATCTTCCCACAAATGGTACTATGTTTTTTTCTTTGAAATTTTAATTAATAATTGGTATTTTTAAGCAAACAGAGACTATGTGTGGATTACCTTTCTATAGAAAAGTTAGCAGAACTGTGCATCAGATGGCATCTGAACTCAGGAGGACAGGGTCACCTTCCACGGGACCCCCACCTGCAGTCTGTCTTACCTCATCCAATCCTAGCTCATTACCATGGTAACAGAAGCAGCCTTTCTACTCCATTTCCCATCTTATCTGCCCTGTCGAGATGAAGCGACCTTCAAGAACCAAGAGGATAGTAATCCCTTATTTTTATTTCTTTAAATGGCCAGAAAGCTCTGTTTTTAGTCTAATAGATTTATTCAAATTAACTATATGTTCTTTTCCAATAGAGTACTTTCTTAAGATTGTGCAACTGTTCTGAAAATGCAGTTAGCAGTTCCTATCTTCAGCTTGTTTCTTTCTTTCTTTTTTTTTCCCCAAAATGCCTTTGCAGTGGATAAAATCTCAACATGTAAAAATTATTGCAGTGATGCTCTGAAAATAGGGGATAGAGAGACAAGTGCAGGCAGAGTCCCTGTAAGGTGCTTGCAAGGTCAGAACCAAATACTCAAGCGCTACTGAAAGGCCCCTCAATGATACAAAGCACCTGTACCAACTCTCACTCCTCTGAGTCCTGGCCCCTAAGAATCTTGCTAACCCACATTAATGCAGGTTCAAGGATGTTATCAAGAATTTAGGATCTGAGGACCGTAAGATGATTTGCAGGGAAATCAGTGACCCAAAAGATTTAATTGAAATCAGATAAATGTGGCAGATTGCTACAGAGAATGATCATTTGTACTTTCAAAACTTCTAAAAGCAGAAAGATAGAATGGAAAAACCTTCTTCACAAGGGCAAAGAAAACCATATACCATAAGAGATTTGAGTGCATCTTTGTAATTCAGGAAACTGGGGGAGAGAGTACAGGTAAATTACCTAGAAACATGTGTGTAGTTATTACTAAGGTCCTCTAAAGTGGAGGAATAAAAAGTACCCAAGAAAAAATACTTGAACCACATGGATGACCCAGGACTCCGAAGCATGAGGCCAGACGGCAGAGGTCCGAGGTGTGGCGGGACAGTGCTGTGGCCACATGCCCCTGCTCCTCGGCCTACATGTGCTGTGTCTACCGCCCTCACACCCACCTGCCCGTCCTTTTTATTTTCATTTATTGTTTTTATATTTCTTCTGTTTCCTTTTAATCTATATTTACTTTCTCCCGCAGACGCTGTGGACGCAGAGATGCCAGGTGCAGCAGGAGGTGGGCTGAAGGAAGAGACTAGAAACAGGGGTACTAAGGCGAGGTCCCTGGTCCTGACTATGGCCTTGCTGTGAGCTAACGTGTTCCAGAGGGCACAGCGGGGAAGAGGGCCAGCACAGGAAGATGACAGGAGCTGAAATAAAATAAAGGAAGCCACAGAGTGGGGTCGTCTTAATGCTATAGGCACAGGAACTCCAACCCCTCATTACCATCACACTTGGATGCATTTACCTTTCAATACAAGATTAAAGACAGATTTGCAGGAAAGAAAAAGTGTGAAAAGAAAGGAAATCCATACTACATAAATGAGCAAAGTGCACACCATTGCATCAATGTCAACTAGGATGCCTCTTGTAGCAATTTCAGATTATAAATAATGACTGAGAATCTGTAATACAAGTTACTGCACCCCCCACCCACACTGTAAGGAAACATGGGGTTACTGTCAGACTATTTTTAACCTTAAGCTTTGCTAAGTAAAAATTACTTCTTTTGCCATAAATTTTTTTTTACAATATTTGGAAAATATTAGAAAAGTATGTGCATCCTTATTGCCTTGCTACCTCCTATTTTGTCTCTGAAGTGCCCTTTGTTGGAAATGATTCCATAATACAACTATCAAGCCTCTGCTAATCATCCTTCCTGAAAGGGGGCCAGAACAACTTTTAAAACATAATGGCTAAGCCATCAAAGATGCTGTTCACCTTTTGTTTGGTTGTGGTTTGTCATTGATGGCTGCCCAGTGAATAGATGGAGAAAGAAAACCTGGGACAACAGGGTCAGGAAGTGCTATTTTTAAGAGCAAATTCTTTGGTGTTTCAATTAAATATATATTTCAACAGATTGTTCGGTATCATACATTGTAGCTTTTTAAAATCCATTTTTAAGCTGGTGTTCCATACATCCTTGAACTGCTGTTAGAATGCAGTGGAAGGAATAGAGGTGTTTTGACCTCTATAATTATAAACAAGGTTAAAGAAAAGTATTAAGATCATGGTAACAGAGGGACATGTTTAGGTTATGGCCAATGACAATGCACAGGCAAGAGCCGCTCCCACCTCACAAGTCCCCAGGCTCAGCAACAGTTCATTCTCCTCAGCAACCAGCCTGGGGGGCAGCGTGCATTGCGGAGCTGCTTCATCAGATGCCAGATACAAGGTTAGCAAATAACCATGGAGGAAAAGCTATGTCGGCTATTAACTTGATTTCACTATCTTTCATGATGATTGATTCATTTCTAACAGCAGGCTACATTTGAGATTTACCTGGTTACTCAATAACATAACATGTCAAGGAACAGAATTAGTATCTCTCGTGCAGAATGCCTAAAACTCCAAGAAGTGCTTTGGTCCCATTCTTCATGTTCCCTCCAGGACTCAAAAGAGGAGTGTGTGACAGTAACGCCATCGACAGGCATGAGAATCCGTGCCTCAGTCTGGCTGTGCGCTCTCAGGATGAGACCCCACCGGCATCACAGGAAGCCCACCCTGCAGCAGACGCGGGCTCGCAAAGGCCTTTTGATGGATATTTGCACCACTCCCTGAGTAGTTCAAAATTTCTCTTAGGTTTGACTTCTTTTTTTTTTTTTTTTTTAATTTTTTATTGTTGGCTGTTCAAAACATTACATAGTTCTTGATATATCATATTTCACAATTTGATTCAAGTGGGTTATGAGCTCCCATTTTTACCCCATATACAGATTGCAGAATCACATCAGTTACACATCCATTGATTTACATATTGCCATACTAGTGTCTGTTGTATTCTGCTGCCTTTCCTATCCTCTACTATCCCCCCTCCCCTCCCCTCCCCTCCCCTCTTCTCTCTCTGCCCCCTCTACTGACATTCGTTTGTCCCCCTTGTATTATTTTTCCCCTTCCCCTCACTTCCTCTTGTATGTACTTTTGTATAACTCTGAGGGGGTTTGACTTCTTTATATCACAATTCTGGTATTTTAGTTATAAAAATAAGAAACAATGACTTTCTCAGAATTAGAGTATTACTGCCTAATTTCTGTACTTATTGTGAGGTTGATTAAACTCCTGTTAATGCCGAGAAAATGTTTATTATACTTAAATTTTACCCATATTTTAGGAAGAGATACTTGAAATTTCATCATCATGGAAATACTTAGAATATATTTTTTTGCATAGGTGGCAATGAATAACTCTTAAAATCTTAATCAAAAGCTAAAGGTGGCTTTCTTAACTCATAAAAGAGAACCATGCTTTAGATTAGCTAAGGAGAGCGTTAAAAACTATTTCTGCTTCCTTAGCTTCCCCTCCCTGCTCACCTAGGACATGCCTCCCGGTGCCACTGTTCTCCCTGGCCAGTATGGGCTGTGACAGTTCACGCGCTGCTGGTGGAATATCTACACCTAGTGATTGAAGGCAGGTCACACTCAGTGTTGAGGGGAGGAGCCCAGGATCCAGGAGGCCCACCAACCTGCCCTGATGCAGGTAGAAGAGGGAGGAGCCCAGATTCAATCCCACCTCGGGTTCACCCCAAAGCCTGCCTGTATGGCTCTGTGTAAGGGAAAGTATCCTTCACCCTTCTCACCAGCCAGACTTGCCGACATGCTAAAAATTGACATACGCTGAAAACCTTAAGACTATAAAATGCTTATCAAATGCTACAGTTTGTTTGCCCCCCTCCCCAAACTTCATGTTGAAACTTGATCCCCACGTGTGAGGAGAGGGCTAGGTCATGAAGGACCCTCCCTCAGAACAGGAGGGAGCCTCATAATGATAACATGTTTTTCGACTCCATGGTTTGTCTTTTCTGAAAAAATTAGATTTAACTCAGATTGCACTAATTTGAATAGTCTATGTCTTTCATAAACATTATTAGTAAAAGGACAGATATTTAAAACATAGAGTTACATTTTTTGGGGGGGTACTGGGGATTGAACCCAGGGGTGCTTTACCACTGAGTCACATCCCCAGCACTTTTCAGTCTTTTATTTTGAGAAAGGGCCTCACTAAATTGCTGAGGCTGGCCCCAAAGTTGAGACTCTTCTGCCTCAGCCTCTTGAGTCACTGGGATAACAGGCTACCACATCCAGCCATAGAGTTAAATTCTATAAAATGATTGAGGAATAATTTTTATTTTCACATTACAAAACAAAAACTAAAACCTGAAATCAGAAATTACAAAGGAATTTAAAAATATTCTCCTGTATCATTTTATAAAGGAAGATTAAAATTGCTCATTTAAGGCAATAATTAGGTCGACCATCCTGATGTTCCTTGGAAATTGTTATTTTGCAACTGTTATGCAAGATACCAACAGTACCTCCTTCTCTCTCCCAGTTCACCAGATTGGATGTTAAAGGACATGGCTAGTTGTTTTAATCAGCTTTTTGGCTGTTTTAGTCAGTGATTTGTGTTTTGTTTTGGCATTATGACCTAAAGGCCTTACAAGAACTATTTTAGGAGGAAAAGTTTATTTGGCTCTTGGTTTCCATAGACAGTCTGTAGACAGCCAACTCCTTTGCTCTGTGCCCCAGGCGAAGAAGAGCATCATGGCAGAATGGTGTGGTGGAGGAAATCAGCTCAGGACATGGCAATAAGGAAGCAGAGAAAGAACTGGGCTTACCAGGGACAAAATATATATCCCCAATGGCACACCCCCAATGGCCCACCTCCTCTAGCCATACCCTCCATGCCCACAGTTACTACCCAGCCAATCCTGATGAGCAGATCAACGCACTGATTAGGTTAAGGCTCTCATAACCAATCTTTCCACCTGTGAACTCTCTTGCATTGACTCCCACATTAGCTTTGGGGGACACCTCATATCTAAACCATAATACTACCCTACCTATGTCCCAAATGGAGTTAATATTTTGTCTCCAGTGAGGTTGGCATCTATATTAATAAGATTTTTCTGGATAATGAACATTATCAAGATATAAGTGGCTTCTGATAGCAAACTCTAGAAGCCTTATCCAAGGTCTGTGGCTTGGTTCTGGCTCTATCTGCTTGCTCCAGACTGAAAATCATGTTCAGGTCTATTTCACACTGACCTTCAGCCTCCAACTCAGATCGAGAGAAGCCACATTCCATTGGCCAAGATGAGAAGCAGTGGGCAGAGATATGTTTTCTGACACCAAGGAGGCTTTGGCCAGATGGCAGAGGAAGAACTTCAGGAGTAATGGATAGTACTGTATGCAAAAACATCAAGTTTTACTTATTCATTCTCCATGAATGTCCAGTGTACCCATTAACATTTATTTACAAAGCCACACTCTGCCTACCATTGTACCATGATATGTTGGTCATATAAAACATGTTCATATAAGCATGGGTTTATTTTGAGGAAAATCTATTATGTTTTCTTGATATGTTTCCCTAATCCTAAAATCAAACTACCCTTGAAGTATAATTGACATATAATAAAAATTACCAGTTTTTAGTACATAGTTGGATGGGATTGGATGATTGTATTAATAATGTTGTTATCAAATCCAGATGAAAGACATTTAGATCACAACAAAATCCTCCTCCCACCCTCTACAGTCATTCTCAATCAATCCCTGTCCATGGGAACCACTGATGTTTTCAGTTATCACAATTATGCTTTCTTTTAGAGTTGAATATCAATGGAAACACAAGGAATGTGGTATTTTGTGTTAGACCACTTTTACGGTAGCATAGTGTTTTTTCAGATTTGGCCAAGCAGTTTGAGACATGGATATTTCATTATTTATATCACCTTCTATTCCATTATAATGAAATAGCATGGCATGTTAATTATTTGCCAGTTAATTAACACCTGGGTTGTGCAGTAGTTTGATAGGGCCGCCATAACAAAACCACAAAGTGGGTGGCTCAAACAAAAATCAATTACTCCACACTTCTGGTCGCTAGAAATCCATCCAACTGTTGGCTGGTGGGTTCCTTCTGGTACTGGGAAGGGTTGATCTCCACCTGCCCCTCTGCCCGGTTTTGGCTGGTGAGCTGTGGTCTCTGTACACTTTGGTTTGTGCATGCGTCACCCTGTCTTTGCCTCTGTACCTGCCTGGCTCTCTTCCTGTGAATGTGTCTGCCTTCAGTTATCTCCTTCATACAAGGGCCCCAGTCACATGGGTTGTGCCAGCAACAGAGGACATCTGTACATCCATTTCACCATGCAAAATTATGAAAGGGCCACGGAATATTCATCATGCAAATCCCAAACCTTTGCTGGAAATAGAAACTACCATACAAGTATGTATAGCTATCTTTGAAGAAGTTACTTAGGAGGGAGAGCACAAAGAACATTACTATAAAAATGGCTGGGTTCTCTGACAGAAGGACAATCAAAACCCAGAAAATTGTATCTACATTAAAAATATTAACTTCAAATTTTAAATAAAATTAATTGAATTTAAAAATAGAGACTGTATCCAGATTATAGACATTAAGAAGAGCAAAGAAAAGAGTAGTTATTAGGAGAGGCTATGAATTCTGTACAATATCCATGAGCTCAAAATCTCTTTCAGCTGATATATCTCTGGTGTATAGAATGCAATTGATTTATCAGTATTGATTTTAAACCCTGCTACTTTGCTGAATTTGTTTATGAGTTCTCGAATCTTTGATGTAGAGTTTTGTGGATCTTCTAAGTATAGAATCATGTCATCCACCAGTAAGGATAGTTGGAGATCTTCTTTTCCTTTTCACATCCCTTTAATTTCTTTCCTTTGTCTGATTGCTCTGGCTAGGGTTTCAAGGGCTACGTTGAATAGGAGTGGTGAGAGAGGGCATCCCTGTCTTGATCCAGTTTTTAGAGGGACTGCTTTGAGTTTTTCTCCATTTAGAATGATGGTGGCCTTGGGTTTAGCATATATTTAGCTTTTATAATGTTGAAGTATGTTTCTACTATCCCTAGTTTTTCTAGTGTTTTGAGCATGAATGGATGCTGAATGTTGTCAAATGCTTTTTCTGTGTCTATTGAGATAATCATATGATTCTGATCTTTAAGTTTATTGATGTGGTGAATTATGTTTATTGACTTCCTTGTGTGTAACCACAGAAGGGTATATCTTTCTCTTGGCCCTTCCTCTCCTTATCTCCGTTTCCTGACTGCCAAGAGATGATCAGCTTTGCTCCACCAGGCCCTTCTGCCCTGATTCTCTGCCTCACTCAGTTCCAGACACAGTGGAACATGAATGGAAACCTCTCCAATCTAAAGCCAAAAAATCTTTCTTTGTTTAAGTTCATTTTATCAGATATTTGGTGACAGTGAGAAAAATCTGATAAATTCTGGCAGTATACAGTGAGAATGAAAAGGTTGCACTTAATTAGACATCATAAACAAGTAGTCATGTATGACTGCAGTGAATCCCAGGATGACAGCTATCTGACAACCAAGAGATAAACTGATCTAAATTGGAACAACAAGCAGCAGCCTGCAAGAATATAGCTTGAAAAAAACCTGTGTTTAAATGAACAGAAGAATAATCTTAATGTTAAGGTGAGCACACAGGCATAGAGAAACAATCTCACCAAAAATGAAAAGTATGTTGAGGAATTCCAAGAAATAGCAAAGAAATCATGTACAGACTGGAAAGCTCATGAAAATGTTAGATTATTTTATATAATTGATAGAAATTTTGGAAAACAAATTCATTTTACCTCAATATTATCAATTGTATATTAATTTTTCCTCATGGGTGGTATCTTAGATTTACTGCATAACTAACTTCTGTAAAGATTGATCTTCCCCAAATTATAAAGTGTTATTATTTTTGTGTGTTTGTGTGTGGTTCAGGAGATGAAACCCAGGGACTTGCCATATATGTGACAAGTGCTCCATCACTGAGCTACATCCCCAGATCCATATTTTAAATGCTATTTCATGGTTAGGAGAGGATATAATTATTTTATAAATAAAACACGGAGAACTTAATTAAGATTATAGATTACAATATAAGTTAGACAATTTTTCCTAATATACCAACAGTGGTATATGGTTTAGATGTGAAGTATCCCACCAAATCTCATGTGTGTGACAATGCAAGAATTTTCAGAGTTGAAATTATTAGTCTATGAGTGAAGTAACCCAATCAATGGCTTAACCTACTCATACAGATTAACCAGGTGGTAGGTGCAGGCAGGTAGGGTGCGGCTGGAGGAGAGAGGGAGGACACTGGAGGCCATGCCTGAGGGTTTATATTTTGTCCCTGGTGAGAAGAACTCTCTCTGTCTCTGCTTCCTGGTGGCCAAATCCTAAGGTGCTTTCCTCTCCCAGCCCACAACCTTCCACCATGATGTCCTTGGGTCCAGAGCAATGGATCTCTGAAACCATGAGACCCAACTAATCACTCCCTGCTCTATGTTGTTCTTGTCAGGTCTTTTGGTCACAGTGACAAAAATAATAATAATAATAATAATAATAATAATAATAATAATAATAATTCAACTGGCTTAAACAAGTGGTAACACAGAATTGGGTTTTTAAGCTGGGTAGAGAATTAGAGTGATATTAATTTCTTCATTGTACTTGATAGAGAGAGAATGAGAACTCTGAAAATTTGATGGACCATGAAATGGATGGTTGCCTTATAAAGCTCACCAATAGCAAAGCCAAATAACTAATAGTAGTGGAGAAAGGGAAGAAGATGTTGGAATAGAGGTGTGTTGGGCATATTCCTCATGTTTATAACAGAAAACCAAAATATGCAGTTTAACAATGGCAAACCAAGAAATTGCCTTAGATCTTATCATAATTGGATAGGAGGTGTCCCCCAAAAGCTCCTGTCAATGCAGGAATATGCAGAGAAACATGATTGGATTATTAGAGCTGTGACTGAATCAGTCCAGCCTCGTTTGAATGGACTAACTGGGTGCTGACTGTTGGCAATGGGGCCTCCTCCAATTTGTTAGAGGAGGTGGGTCCCCTGGGAGCAGGAGGTGGAAGGGTGCATCCTCCCTGAGATCCCTTCTCTTCTGCTTCCTTGCTGCCATCAGCCACTTCCTCCAGTGGCCTCTTCCTCGGTGGCCTCTTCCTCCAGTGGCCACGCCCCTTGATGTGAGCCTCACCTCAGGCCCAGAGCGATGGAGTTAGCTGTCTGTGGACTGAGACCTGTAAACTCTAAGCCCCAAATCAACGTTTTCCTCCTTTAAGTGGCTCTTGTCAGGTATTTTAGTCACAGCCACAAAAAGCTGACTAAAACAGACCTATAGAAGAATCCATCAGATCTATGGCAAATGTAGAATGGTCACTGCTAAAAAAAACCTGCAGAAAACAGGATTATGAATGGAGGATCATGGAAGTGGAATTTATAATTTAATCAGTTCTTTGTAATCGATTCATTTACATTTATAATAGAGCAAAAGTCCACAGACCTCTCTATCCAATAGGAAAGTCAAATAACTCCTCCCATTCTCTACCTTTCTGGAGAACAAAGTCAACACTGGTCTAACAGTCTCAATACTTCTGTTTGTTTAAATTTTAGTGTATTTTGCCTGCAATCATATGGAATCATTTAATTTACATGCCTCTAAAGTATTTCATATACACTTATTCATCTTTGCAAGTCTGATCTTTCTTAAAATACTAAAGAATATTCTTTTTTTTCCACTGTCTTCAATCTTCTTTGACTGCCAAGTCCTTGGTAGGTGATTTACATGTACTTATTAAATAGAATTATCTTTAAACTAGTTGACACACAGGAGCTTGAACAAGCTGCATATACGAATAGCAAAGAGATTCTCGGAGAAAGATTGGCACCATTAGGAAAAGAAGAGGATTTATACCTGCACTTCTACATAACTGATAAGCAGAACAGAGCAGAGAAGGAAAACTGGAAGAAGGCTCTGCCGATGGCATTGACTTCCTACACAGTAACTCTGTTCACGTCATTCTAGTGCCCCAAAAGAAAACGGAATGAGTTACCCCTCGTCACATCCAACTTCAATTTCAACCACTCGCCACCATGTGACATTCCAGGGCGATTGCACTGGCTGCAGCCCACTCAGCTTTTGCTCTTCCCCAGGAGCCACAGAAATGGCGCTCCCTGGACCACAGAGGGAGAGCCTGGGGCAGAGTCTCTCCTGGAGTTCACTACCAGGGGTGGCCTAGGGAGACTGGCAGGGTGAAGGAGAAGGTTAACCCTGCACTCGGGGTGGCTGGGCGAGGGAGAGAACTAGGGACTGACAGCAGCTGGGGGAGGATGCCAGGGGCTTCCAACAAACTGAGCCCAGAGGCTTCTCTGTCATCCAAGTCCCTCTATGATGCCCCTGGGTCCTCACTGCCAATCACATGCATGAGTTCACGGCCTCATTGGTGAAACAACTGCACACACGACATACACTTCAAAGAGTATAAGCAGGGTTTTCCACCTCAAAGCTAGAAAAGTAATTTTCAGCCTATAAAATAAACCTTTACCCTTACTTTTAATTAAGAGATACTCCCCGTAAGAATTTTCGAGTCAACACGGCAGATAGGTAATATGAAGAAGCATAGAGATCTGATGCACAACACGAGGACTTTATTTAATATAATTGTACTGGGAATTCTTGTTATGTAAGTAGGTTTTAGCTATTCTTATCACAAAAATAACTCCACTCCCATAAATCTGCTTCACTTCAGAAACCATTTTACTACACATAAGCATCCCATAACATCATTTTGTGTATCACAAGTATATGCACTACAAATTCACTTAGACTATTCAAGAATATTTAAATTCTAGTTTTCAAATTGAGATCACTATATATTTTGATAAACCTGAAATAAGAAAGCTCAATATCTCAGTTTTTTGCTTAGTCCATTGTATATTAAAACAGTTTTTTTTGCTTTAAACATCCACTTTGTCATATTATATTGTCAGGTCTTTTGGTCACAGTGACAAAAAAAAATCAAATTTCACAAATACAGCCATATTACTGAACAAACTTGTCAATATTGCCTCCTTCAACTGAAGGACTATAATTATTTCACTTACTAAAATATAAATTCCTTTTTAAACTTTTCCCAAAAGAGCTATCCAAAAAAACAGTATAGAATTTGACAGCTTGATATTCTCAATATGCCACTGCAAGAATTCTAAACTACTGTCAGCTTTTGCTACTCTTGAGACTGATAGAGCTGGTAGGACAACGGCCAAGTGCTATGACAAGTGTCATGTTTCCAGGTACCGTGGAGATGAATGTTGACAGAAAAAGTAAAAACAATTGTTCGGAAGAGATTAGATCCATTGAACACTGCAAACCCTTAGCACGGCAGATGCTGGATCACAACCGGAATTTGAAAAACTGATTGATTTGCAAAGCCCACAGTCTATTATCACTTGAGTCCATAGAAAAAGACGCTCTGCCAAAATTCTTAAGTAGCAGTGCAGGGGCACACGAAATCCAGTTGCCCCAAGTGTGCATTTCTTCTTGGCAGAACAAAAATGAGATAACAAAATAATTATGAGAGTCCTGTCTCAGGGAAAGATCACGATGCTATGAATTCAACGTCATTTCCCCATCTGCCTCATCAGGGACAAAACCATGACCTGCTGGATCTGGTATCAGCCCATTTTCATTTGCGGTTAACACAACAGTACAGACCCAGCAGGTTTAACAAAGCGAGGTTTATTTTGGCTCAGGTTCTACAGGTCCAAGGCGGAGGGGCTGCATCTGGTCAAGTGGCAATGTTCAGGGAGCACCTCGTGCACACACTTGTCCTCTGGTTGCTCTCTTCTTACAAAGCCACCAGTGTTTGCCTAAGGCGGCTCTGCCCCATGGCCTTACCTACCCCTCATCTCCTCCCAGGGGCCTCTAAACATGGAGGCTGGGCTAAGTAAGCTTCACCTCCTCTTGCTCTACAAGGGGGGCCAAACTCCACTTGAGGATCAGACCAGACAAGCCACAGGTTCCACTAGTCTATTTAACTGGGCTAACACTGGAGCCAGGGTGTGCTTGTCTTCATCACGTTCCTCGGACTCCGCCTAGACATTGCTCCCGGATGCTCTCCCAGATGTCAGTTCTTGGACAGACACTTTCCCTCCCTGAATCCAATCACACCACCTCACTCTGCCCCTGATCTACATCATTAGAATATGTGTCTGGGGTCCCCACCCCCTCTTGTCCACTTCAACTTAGTTCCTCAGAGCAGCTTTGATTTTCTGCCATCAGATGTGGATTAAAGGACGGGTCCGGGAGGCAGGAGCCTGAGGCAGCCATCTCAGAGGGATGTATTCCAAGAGAGACGATTGTGCTTACCAGAACTCATCTGGGGAGGGATGTAGCAGTGCAGAATCGGAAGGAAAAGCTTCATCTCCCCTTCAGTTAGAGAATGAAGCTCCCGAGGGCCCTCAGACACTAGAAAATCCATAACTAGATTTCCACGGAGTGGATCCCCCTAGACAGCCTTTCTTTCACCGCCAGTGAGATGCAGGTTGGGGAGAGGACTGAAGTGCCCTGGAGCACAGAAGAGAGAAGCCTTGAGTGACTTCATTGTCTCCAGGCACAATCAGAATCTCCTTAAAAAATAAATAAAAAATATTCACAGGCTATCAGCCCAGTGGGATGCCAGTTGTCAGCTAGCACACCTCAGAGCTTGGCATTCATGCCAGCAGGAGAGTGATGCTGGAAAACCAGCCACTGAGAGGCTCCGCTCAAGCAGGTGGTGGCACACATCTATAGTCCTAGCAACTCGGGAGGCTGAGGCAGGAAGACGGCAAGTTCAAGGTCAGCTGCAGCATTTTAGCAAGACCTTAAACAACTGAGCGAGAGACTATCTCAAAATTTAAAAAATAAAATAGAAATGTCTGGGCATGTGGCGCAGTGATAAAGCCCCTCTGTGTTCAACCCCCAGTACCAAATAAATAAGATAAAATAGATAAACTCACTCAAACGGACCCCCACCTGATGCTTCAAGTAGCAATGGCTAACATAAAAACAACTTCAAGAGAGAGGAGATTATGCAAATAAAAATCTTTCTTTTAGAAGTCAGCACACATGCACACAATGGGTTGTTTTCAGTCATAAAGAAAAATGGAATCCTATCATTTGCAGAAAAATAGATGGAGCTGGAGGACATTATTTTAAGTAAAATAATGTCAGATGTGGAAAGCCAAATCCCTCCTATTCTCTCCCCTGTGGAAGCCCATAAAGTGATCTAATGATAGAACATGGATCAGTGGAAACTGGGGAGTGTGACAAGGGAGGGGGCAGATGAGAATGGGAAGTGGGTTCAAACACATGTTCTGTGTTCTGCAGCACAGAGGAGTGGCTGGAGCTCACCATTCACCTGTTAATGTATTTTATGAAGATCTTGAAGAAAGTAGCTCAATGGCCCAAACACAGGTGACAGAAGACAGAAGGACTGACTACCCTGATTTGACCACAACACATCGTGCACATGTTGAAATATCACACTACCTCATCAAGTATGCAATACATTTTATGAACTTTTCTTAGCCAGGTGTGGTGGTACATGCCAGTAATCCCAGTGGCTCAGGAGGCTGAGTAGGAGGATCACAAGTTCAAAGCCAGCCTCATCAACTTAGCAAGGCTATAAGCAACTTAGAAAGACCCTGTCTCTAAATAAAATATAAAAAGAGCTGGGGATGTGGCTCAGTGGTTGAGTATCCCTGGGTCAATTCCTGATAAAAACACCTCTTCTTAAAGATTTGACAGACATGGAATGATATTATGGCCAGAGAGATAGTCTTTGGAGATGGATGGCACGCTTTGTTGAATACACAAAAAGCATCCCCAGCAAAATCAAAATTAAAGAGGACGACCTTCCTAGACACTCCTTTCCTTTGTTTTAAGCACAGATGACATTTGTCAGCTGTCCCCAGTTGTGTGTTGACACCATCCACACATTCTAGGTGGTTCTCAATGCATCCTGGCCTTGGCTTTCTCAGGGCTTTCTCTGTAGTGCTCCGGCTGAGACAAAACCATCCATACTCTGTGCTTCCTAATTTTGTGTCTCCTGGAGAAGCTTGGATAACAGCTTCTGTGTGCTCTCCGTTGCCTCTGGACTTGCACCGAGTCTCTTTCCTTCTCGCTCAGTCCTCACCACCAATACCCTCAGTGCTCTCTTCCCCTCCCTCCTCTGTCCATTAGTCCACAGCCCGTTAGGCTCTGAGTTTGTAGGAGTCTCTCCACTCTGCTCCATCTACTCGGCCATCAGTTGGCACGAGCCGTTCATGGATTGCATGTGGGTCACCGCGCTTGGAAGCCTAGTGCATAGAATCATCTGGTGTCCAGGAATGACCAGGGGATATTTCCTCTGGCCAATTGCCCAGGGAAAATGTGGATCTCTATCCTGCTCAGCCAGGGCCCATGCAGCACCTGAGATGAGTGTGACCTGCCAAGATGTCAGTCAACCTGACTTCAAGACATCAGGAAGCAAGACTCAGCCCTTGAGACCATATCCCTACCTTTGATGTACCCACTTAAATCAACCACCAGAGCCATCTTTTCTTTGTCTAGTTGCAGTGCCCATGTGGACTAGATCTATCAGGGGTTTCGCTTTTGTAAATACATTTCTGAATATTTGTGTTTTGTTATTCACTAATTATTTGAGACTTTAAGTTTTAGAGTGGCTTACATCCTTCTGGGCAGGAAAAAGAACCCCCCCCCCAATGAGACGCTGGCCGGCACCTCCCTTAATCAGCATTATCCAAGCCTCTCCCCTCTCTCAACACGATTTATTAAAGTAAGCTCTTAAAGAGAGGTCTTGTAACCAATTTTGTTATTTTCTATTACATTTCCACACTGTAGCAATATTGCAAAAGAACTAAATCTTTTTAGAGGCTTCCCAGGCTAAAGAGGAAAGAAGGAATAGTTTACACATGGACTTATTTCTTTTTAATTTGAAAAAAGTATAATTTGATATCATATCTTACATGAAATACATTTCAGATGATGTTGAAATGTGCATACGTAAATATTAAGTAGACTTAATAGTCCTCAAAGAAAGCAAATATTTGTGATATTGGAAACGAGGTCATTCCGAACAAAATAAAACCCATGGTCTCATGAAGAAAACGTTTTATTGTGCACATGAAAAATGCTAATTATTCTACAGAAAACATAGTAATGAGTGAGAAAATAAAAAGTTGTGAAATTAAATATGTATCACAGAGGGAAAATTGGAAGCCATAATTCCTATCAAAGTTGTCAAATGCAAGGGAACCCCCCCCCAATAAAAATGAAGAACAAACACATGAAAGTGTATTCATTACAATTCATCCTAAAACAAGTAAATCAAAACAAAATCTCCTTTTCTCCTACCATATTGGATCATATTTTTAAAAATCAGGTAACACCTACAGATTGGCAGAAGTTTGGGGAAATGAAGAATCTAAAGTTTGAGAGTTTTCATATGTATAATGTTATAGATGAAAACTTTTATAATATACATAAGAAATGACCAATGAAATGGTTTAAGATCAGGGTTGCTCACCATTGCAAAAACAAGAGTAGAGAGGTATAATACACGGTTTCCATGTGCAAAAGTGGACATAGGTTTAGTGAGGTTAAAGGATCCTGGGAACACCCATCAGTCACACGATTCAAAAATGACTTTTTCTCCACTAACTAAAAGTATAATGCTTACAGAATAAAGTATAGCATAAGAAGAGTATTGAAAATAATTAAAAATTCAAACTGAAATGACAATTTATTACATCCAATGTGGTGCTTAAGTGTACTGGGAACATCACAAGAACTGTTTTTGCTTTGTGATTTAAACTGCTATGTTCTCATTCCTTGTGGGTTTTTTTTTGTTTGTTTGTTTGTTTTGTTTTTTTGAGACAAAAATTCCATGTCAAATAATAGCAAATGCAGAGTCTAAGCTCCCTGAGAACTTGGTGTGTACCCGTTGGTCACTTGTGTTCATTTTGTCAGCATTTCTGTAATACCTGGAAGCCACCCGGCACACAGCAGGCCTCCATGAGGTTGATGAATGAATGAGCGAGCACATCACCTGAAAATACTAGACCCGATTTCCCTAGACCATGTGTATTTTATTAGAGTGGAAACATAATAAAATGTCCTTGAGTCTTTCTAAATTAAAGGAATTCTAGAAGCTATCAACATTTAAAATTGACAGTTATGATAGCTACACATACTGTGTTATTAGTATTATTAGGTATATGTCATATGTACTATAAGTACTGATATACAAATAATTTTTTTAATGAACAATGCTAAAGATGGTTTAGGCCATCTGAAAGCTAACAGAATGTATAGCCAAATATCTGAGGATGGGAGACACAAGGCATGTCTTTGGGCAGAAATACAGGGGCGTGGGGTGTCGTGGTGCACAGGGACGACCTGCTCAGGGTTCTGCAGGCTCAGAATGGAGCTACAGGGCTACCACGGACGGTTTCTGCACCTTGGGCAAATCGGTTGCATTTTCTGGTCCTCCTGTCATCATCTGTAACCCAAGAGGAGCAGAAGCACCCTCTGGTCCAGCCCACTCTCACATTCCATGGCTACAGAAAGCTTTTGCTCCTACTTCTAATCAGCTCAACTAAAAAGATGGTCATCGTGATATTTACACAGAAGTTGGGAATGTTGCTCATAAAGGTTTAAATGATGCAGGCAGCTTTAAAATCATCACTTTTTAAGGTGTAAATAAGGTCATATTGGCAAATGAGTAAGTTTGGCCACCAGTCCCAGCTGAGTGGGCTGGCCTTGTGCCCAGGCCCTGGCTTCTGCCCACCAAATCTGAGTCCTTCCCCTCACACCTGCAGCTGCAGACCTGTCTCAGATGTGGGGACCAATTTATTTAGGAATTAATAACGTTTTAAATCAGATGATCCCGAACTGAGCTCCTCTTTGTCCTGGTCCTCTGTCCTTGGTCCCTGTCCTAGAGGCAGAGCTTTGCTTCTTGGTTTGCCTGGTTTTCCTTGTGATCGCTAGAACCAGCAGGTGGATATTTTCCTGCACCGTTTGAAGTCACGTGTTCTAATGAAAACACAAACATTTTATATCTCATTCTGTGAAGATATCCCAGCTTGACTTCAAAGTACATATCACTTTAGGTGAAGACTTTCTTTTTGAAAAATGTAATGCTGAATATAAAAGGTCATTTAGAAAATGACAGCGATATACTACCTATGTTGAGACAGAAAAGTTTTATACATATACATACATATATATATGCATATCTTGTGTTAGAGTCTGTAAACAAGTCAGGATGGCGCCTGGCAAATGTTAGGGTCTGTAAACAAGTTGGGATGGTGCCTGGCATTTTGCCAGGGGGAGTGGCTTGTGAGGTGGCGCCAGCGAGCCATTAAGTGTGGAGATTCCTTATTGGTTGACTGCTGTATCTAGTTTATGGTAATTAAGATAAGCTGTGTGTTATGTATATATACCCCTCCTGTCCTACAATAAACGGTTCCCACTCCTGCTGTATCAATGTACACAAGTTGCTCGTCACCCTCCGGTCATTTTGGTGCAGCTGGACTGCGGCAGATGGTGGCCCGTTACAGGGAGCCCCGGGACACTCGGGGGTAAGTGACGAAAAAAAAAAAAAATGCTGCCCGTCCATAGATAGGACGGGAGCAAATCTGCTTGTCCCTAGGCAGATAGGGCGAGAGGAAAAATGGCCATTTTGAGAAAATGGAAAAGATTGATACAGTATGTTTGTGTCTTGTTTTGTCTCAGTGTATTGTATTATCTTTATGATGAAAATATGGAAGGGGTGAGAAGTAAATTGATAAGGGAAAGAGGCACCCCAGGGGAACCAAGAATAGTTAGGGCATGTGTTGATGGAAGCCCAGGAACTCTAGTCAGAAAGAAGAAGAAAGTTCAGAGGAGGAAGGATTATTAGGAAAAAAGTTGCAGCAAAAGGCTATTACTGAATACTTTTCGTTACCGGAGGGTGCATGAATTGGCGCAGCCGCTGCCACATGCTCGAGCCGGTCATGGTGCACCAAGGATTTTCCAAGCTGCAGCGGCCGGCTCTTCCCCACCCCCTGCCCGGGGAGCGGGACGCCACTGTGAGAGCCCAAATCCAAACCTGTGCCTGGTGGCAGTTTGAGTCTGGGACTCTCCCCAGGGCCATCTGGGGCTGCCCGGGACCTGCAGGCAGAAGACGGCCCCTGTCCCTGAAGTTTAATCATTTCCAAGGCCAGTAACTACAATGGTTCTCCCACAACTGGAAGCTAATGAGTAATGAGCACTATTAAGGCTTATTTCAATGTAAAAAACCTTGAGATAATGTACTAAATTGTTCAAAAGGTTGTTTTCTTAGTGCCTGCTGGAATACTACAGGATTTTCTTTAGCATCATTGCTGGAGTTCCTGCCTTGTCCCAGTGCTGTGACGACGAGGGTGGAAGAATTTCCAGTGTTGCTGAGAACCAGACGAGACTTTGGATCAAGCTAGCTGCCTGCAAAACTTACCTGGACTGTGATTTAAGCTAGCTGCCTACAGAACTTACCTGGACTATGATTTACCTGGACTGTGAGTTAATCTATTGAGGCACTGCTTTACCTGGACTGAGACAACAAACTGTAATCTACAACAAATTGTAACTCGGTATCTTTGCTAATGGTGTCATTGCTGGTATAATTTTTCCAAGGGCTTCTTGCATGGAGCCATCAAGTGGCTTGGTATTGTTACATTTTGTATCCTCCCCTTCTGCTTGTAGCAGATTATTTATGGTGTTTGTGTAAAAACCACTATGGTCGTTATTTAAATTAAACAAAAGGGGGAAATGTTAGAGTCTGTAAACAAGTCAGGATGGCGCCTGGCATTTTGCCAGAGGGAGTGGTTTGTGAGGTGGCGCCAGCAAGCCATTAAGTGTGGAGATTCCTTATTGGTTGACTGCTGTATCTAATTTATGTTAATTAGATAAGCTGTGTGGAATATATAAATACCTCTGTTGTCCTACAATAAACGGCTCCCACTCCTGCTGTATCAATGTACACAAGTTGTTCGTCACCCCCCGGTTATTTTGCTGCAGCCGGACTGCGGCAATCTTGTGGTGTGTACATACTCACAGAGTCAAGCAAACCACAATGACATTTCAGTCTACCACAGAACGCACACATGTTAGAGTTCCCCTGATGTCACAACGGAGCTGAGAACTCCTGTCCTCTGGTGGTGACGTCGCCGTGGCAGCACCGTAGCACAGATCTTGCTCCTGTATGTGTGTGGAGTTCCTGAAGTCAACAGGCCCGTGTGCTGTTGTGGTGAAGCACATCCCGGACTTGCTTACTTGCTGTCCTTCCTTCTATCATCATCCTAGAGGACACTCCTAAAAGCTTTGTGCAGTGTTTATACCAAGAATTGACTGCAGGTCCTTGAGGAAGGATCTAGAGGAAGGCGTTACCTTGAAGATGGCCACAGCTCCATGCATGTCCCTGTCCTGGAGACCTTGCAGGGACACAAGAAGCAGCAGTTGAGAAGGATGATCTTGTACAGGCCAAAGGTGGAGTGGGGGTTTATGTCTTAGTGACTAAAAATGATGAAAACCCAGAAATAGATCAAAAAATAGAAAAAAAACCTATAGATCAAGGATATAATGAAAAAAATATTTCATAGTTATCCAGTGAATTTGGTTTTAGCTACAAAAGAATCAGAAAGTTTAGAAAATTGAAACATTTATCATATAAAATATTTACAGTATACTATAGTTAACTTACAGAAAAAAAAAAAAAAACCCTGTAAATCTAAGGAGCTGAGTTTTCCATGCTGGTAGTCTGCTGTGACATAGTCACCACCACGTGGCCTCTACATTCCCTCCCTCGGCAAGTGCCCCATAGAGTGACGGCTTTGTATCTTTTGTATTTTTCCTGTGCTCGTTCTGTCTTTAGTATGACACATAGACACCTGCCATCCTGTCACAGTTGCCCACACAGCCACCCAGTGCAACGGCCTAATGATGTGTTTCTCCATATCCGTGCCACTGGGCAACATGACTGCACACACATGTACAAACATATGTGATATGCATATACACACACTTTAAAAAAACTTACATTTAAATATGACAAAGTAAGAATTCCTGGATATTTATTAGGCAATATTATATACAACAAAAATGGTAAACTCTGTATTTTAGCATATTTTTTTTTTCTTTTTTGGTACTGGGGATTGAACCCAGGGGTGCTTAACCACTGAGTCACATCCCCAGCCCTTTTTATTTTGAGACACGGTCTGCTTTGGGTCTCCTTAAATTTTCAAGGCTGACCTTGAACTTTCCATCTTCCTGCCGCAGCCTCCTAAGTCACTGGGATTACAGGTGTGCACCACCACACCTGGCTTAGCATAATTTCTTTAAAGAAGAGAAGCACAAATAGAACTTGACTCGGAGGTGAAGTAGATGAATGTTATACATAATACAAACGTAAAAAAGTAGGAAAGATCTAGAATTATTTAAAGCAGAATGCCATCCATCTTATATATCTATTGCACCCACAATTTTGGCTCCATTATAATTCATAAAGCCCCCTCTTTAGCTCTGCAAAACGTTCTGTTCAGGATGCTAACCACTTGCTCACTGTAGCAAAGCGTTTTCCAGTGTTGGAGAAATGGCCAAGTCCACGGCAGAGGGTCACTGGGGGAAGAGTCCCTCTCTCTCCATCCCTACCACACTACAAAGGACTGCACAGAATTCCACTGTCTTGTCCCTGACCAAGGAGTGCCTGGCGGCTTCCTCACAAGTGGGGTGTAACTGAGTTGCACCCTGCTGTGGAACCCCCGGCCCCTGGGCCCCTGGAGACACACTGTTTGGTCTGCTCTAGCCCATGTGACCATCCAGTGCACAGTTCCCATGTTTTAATTTTATCTTTCCCATGGAGGGTGGTTTTTCAAAGACAAGCGATGACCTTGGTTAAACGTGCAGGTCACAGGCCCCATGGAAAGGTAGATCTGCCGGCGGTCCTCTGCCTTCTCACCAGGGATGGAAATCATTCAGGGTAAATTCAGACAGCATAAATTGAGAATATAGCACCTCTGAACGCAGCAGAGGATTTGCATTTGTTATGTGAGTTCATTTAGCATTTTCCTAATTCCTTTGAGCTTTGCATTTCAGAGACAGCCGGCTCAGTGTGAAGTCTATGAAGCTGTTCCAGAATTATCCAACAGAAGGATTGAGTAACAGATGGCAATAAACACACTCTAATGGGCTGTAGTTTGTTTTATTTTATTAGACCACGGTTATGGCCACAGTTATGAACTTAATCTGCCTGTTTTTATGGCCATGATAGTGGCTATACTGCATTCCTATCACCAGCTTTGCTGAGTCCAAAGCCTGTCACTGCTTAGTGCATCTAAGAAGTGGAGCAAATGATGAGTTGAGTGCAGCATCTGGCCAATCTGGAGATAAAGGGGACTTCTACTACAGTGGCATGGGGCAAGGGTTGCACAGGCTCATGATCAAGTTTGATACATCTGGAGAACCAAAGAGTGAAGTGATGATCTTTCTCAAATCATAAAGGCGTGTTAGATATATTCATTATGAATTCAATTCAATCTAGAAAAGGGGAAATGGCCACAGGAAAAGCTGGAAAGGCTATGAGAAATGAAGAGAATCTGATCATGTTACATGGTCTCGACTTTGTCAAAAATCGGTTGAGGGCTAGGGGTGTGGCTTAGTGGTAGAGTATTTCCCTGGCACATGTGAGGTACTGGGTTCAATCTTCAGCACCACATAAAAATAAATAAACAAAATAAAGGAATTGTGTCCATCTACAACTAAAAATATTTAAAAGAGATTGATTGAACAAATTCTTCAATTTCCAATTGTGTGTATTGTGTTTCATTATTAAAATAAGTCAGATGAGGCATTCAGTCCAAGTGGATGTAGGAAAACTGAAGCTCTCGGTAATATACCAGAAGTATTAAATTATTGTTCATCACTTAGAACATGTATTCTTGTGTACAAAAAAGTAAATGAGAGCTATTTAGGGTAGTCTAGGAAATTCGATTTAATCAATGATAGAGCAAAATTAGTATCATTGATTGCAACAATAGCTTGAACTCCCTAAAACTCTCCGGCCTGCTCGTACTCACACCCATTAAACGTGTTTATTTCTTGTACTGAGGAACTTCTCTTTTTCTCACCACCACCACCTGCTTCTGATTACCTTCACCTTCAGGTGCCCTGATACTAAGAAGGGGATGCATTGGATACTGTTCATGAGAATCATGCTTTGATATTTTTTTAAAATTTTTTTGTAGTTGTAGTAGTAGATGCTGTTATTTTAATTTTGTTTTTATTTTGATGTGGTGCTAAGGATCAAACCCAGTGCCTCACATGTGCCAGGCGAGTGCTCTGCCACTGGGCTACAGCCCCAGCCCTGCTGTCGTATTTTGATATGTGCATCAATTCTTATTGCTTGGTTGGAATTATTTAGGACCTGAGATTCAAGTAAACTGTGATTTTACTAACAGATATGATTTTTAATTTTAACCTACACTATTAGGACCATAACTCTGTGAACCTTAACGGCATCAATCTCCTCTCTGATGTGTTTCTTCCTTAGCTGAAACACCCAGCATCATAGACATAAAAACACTGCAGGTGTTCTCTTTAAAGGACAACCACTTATGGTTGCACCTTCATATGCTTTATTCTAGAAAGCTTACTTTTATTGAATCAGAAATTTCTGAGTTTATATTTTCCACTCACCAGTGTCTCTTACAACAATGAACTAAGGAAGCAGAGATGACTCTTGATCATACGGGCCTATTTTGTTGAGGTCGTCTAAAATAGTGAAAATTTTCAGTTAGAATGCTAAATATTTCCCAATTTATGATAGTTTTAAAACAATTGTTTCAGATGTGGTTTTAATAAAAGTGATCAAATTCACAATTTGCATTAAATAAGCTCACTTTCTTTATTTACCCTTATTTCCTAAGTCTCATAACAGCTTTTTGAACTTGTCGTTTTACTTGTTGGAGTTTGTCTGTGAAGACTGGTCAAAGAGGGTTTGTTTATGCTTTGCTTTCTGACACATTAAGTGTGTTCTTGACCCTGTGTTTCCTGTAACATATTATCAGGAAGGAAGGGTACTGGAGGTGGGAGTGAGGTATGAGAAAAAAATAAATCAAGTGAGGCAGGAATTGTATGGAGTAAAGAGGCTTCTAGGTAATGCAATGAGGCATACAATTAAGCATTTAAGAGAATGAAGAAATAAGGATCTAAGGTGAATGATCATGCAGAGTCTGTTTAGAAAGACTGAATAAGTCCAATTTAGCAAAGGTCAAAGTTTAATCTTTCATTACAGTTAAATATATGATAGAAAACTGGAAGGACGACTAGTGGAAAATATAGAATCCCAAGCTTAAGTGCAAATATTTAATCTCAAGAATAGTGGGATTCCATGAATGCATCTGAATAGGCCAGGAACACAGTACAGCTATTATGAAGGTATTAAAATAATTCAAAACCAAAACCTTTTAATGCTTTGAATTAGGATGATGGTGCAGCTTTATCACAGTGACAAGGGTTAGTTCAACAGGGATTCCCCTAAGTTTCCTCCTCCAGGGAAATGCTACGTTGTGGTACATGGCAAAGTCATATTGGTATATCAGGGAGGAGTCTACTGTTTTCTCACATCTCCCAAATAACATTCCACAATTTCAACCAGCTCCACATCCTAACACACACTCAAGGTGTCTGGGGGTTGCATTGGTGTGTGAGGCTGGTGGAATATTATGCATGCTTTGCACACAAAGTTCTATCAATGCAGAGTAAAGTGCATTTAGAACTTTGTCTACATCAATACCTGATACAAAATTTATGATATTTGACTAATTCAGTAGGTTATTATTTATTACAAGTGCCTAAAGACCCCAAAGTTGGAAAACCTTCATTCAAGCACACAGCATCTCCATTTAACAGGTAAAGTAAAAGCTGATAGCTGCTCTCCTAGCTAGGGCTGAGTGGCTGTGCTGTATTCTCTCTGTATGAGGTAGCATGTGCACGTGCTGGCCCCTGGACCAAGTGTGGCTTCCCTTCCAGGCTTTCATCATATTCTACAAAAGTTGTGGTTGATAATTCATTTCTTTCAAAACCGTTAACCACAAGGAGCAAGATAAATATTTTTTAAAGTGAAGTTTAATGTATAGTGTCTGCACACACTTATTTTTACCTCTTTTGGCAATGCTTAAAATAGCCATGTTTTGCTTTCCTCATAGCATTCCTGTAAAGTTCATCTTTTATAGTAAAATAAAATACTGGCAGTAATAAGTTATAAAGATTAGTCTTTTTTCCCCAGTTCAGTCAGTTTGTATTTGCGAGTTCACACATTTTTAAGAACGCGGTTCTTTGTGATCCCTGACCAAAATTTATACTTGAACCAGAATAAAACAACATATGGCAAATCAGAATTTATTTACTACATATCATCTCACAGAAGAACATTCATTTTCTCTGGCACTAGGCCACATGATAAAATAGCTTGCAAAATTTTATATCATCTGTAAAATCCACCTAGACGAATCTAATACCAACACATTAAGTATTCCTAAAAACATAAAAACAAATACACCGATTTAAAACTATATTCTCCATCTATTTTCATTTAAATGAAAATAAACACAGATGAGTTTCTTTTCTTTCAGTATCAGGTTACTCAAATGAAAGAGCAGTTGTCTATGTGAGACTCTGTGGGTGCACGTGTCCCAGGATATTTGCATTCTTTGTAGTGTTGTGCTTTAACTGAAAATATTTAAAGTAAAACCCGTAACATTTCTCTGTTTGCTTGGCATCCCTCTATTAGCCTGTGTATTCTCTGAATGGAGGGGTTATTTTTATTAGTTCTCTTGCCCTTAAGCCCAGCACAGTAGTTGACAATCAGTGCTCTCTCAGTAATTGCTCACTGAATGAACAAATACAGACACAGTGAAAACTGGACTTGTTGTCTATATGGCTGCTCCAGAGGGGCCTGAGGCTGGATTTTACATTTATTCTGCTACCTCGGCAAGACCATCTACGTTTTGTGGGAGAATAATAATAGAATTCAGTCCATGTTTTTTTTTTTTTCAAAACTGATTTTATTTGGATAAGTGACTGAAGGAGTCTTGTTTGCAACCAGGATGGCTCTCTGTACAGGAATTTGCAAATAGATGTAAACATATATTACTTTCCACGTACATTTCTTCCCTTCTCCCAAGAGGAAACAGAAATAAGCCATCCAACAAGGCCACCCCTTCACAATAGTTTAACACAAAGGCTGCAAATACCTATGAATCAAAAAGGTGGTTCATCTGACCTACTGGGTCTCATGGGGAGACAACCACTGAATGACAACAAGGAGAGCAGCCTGACCTCAGATGGAACTGGACTATTTAAAACTGAGTTCCAGGAAAATAGGCCCTGACTTCTAGAAGGAAATCACTCCTTACTGAAGCTATTTATTGAGCCAATATGGCTGGTTAACATTTTCACTAGTATAAAGTAACCCAGTGCAGGACTCTCAGACGACCTTAGCTGGAACTGTACCGTGAGACTGCAAGAGGCACTGCCAAGGCCACACTGAGGCCGGCTCTCCATCCTCCGGGTGTGAGGACCACCCCAATTTCACCAGGAATCTGGCCTCTCCTTTCCTTACAGCAACTGTCTGGCATTACACAAGGTCCCTGCTGCTTACCCACTCAAACTACTCTTCAAGTTAATTAGAAAAACTCTTGTTTAAAAAAAAAAAAAAAAAAACAAGAATAAAAGGTTTTGGGTTATCTCATCCAGGCTGCCCTCCCAGGTCCCCCAACAGGAGACAAGCGGGATGGGGGGCATGGGGGAGGCACCGGTGGCTGTCCTCCAGGGGCTGGGCGGGAGGTGGGCCGTAGCCGGTGGCAGGCCCAAGCCTGGAGGAGGGTGAGGCGGCACTGCATGGGTGGGGGACAGGAGTGGGGGCGGGGATGGAAAGCTGAGGTTGTAGGTGGGTGGAGGTGGGGTAACCAGGAATGGGGGGGGCGGCAGATTGGGGGAAGGAGGCTGGGGAAGGAGGCTCAAGTGGTGGGGGTGTAGCGAAGGCCCGCTGGCGGCTGGGGCAGGGCGCCATAAGAGGGACCCTGGGTCTCTGTGTGGACGACAGGCTCTAATAACCTTCTCCAGATCTGTGGCAGCTGGTGGTGGACTTGCTGGTCAGGTGGCTGGAGGGGGCCAGTGTGGCAGAGGCGGGGCTGGTGCACAGGGGCCGGCTGGGCAGGAGCAGGAATAAGGACTTTGCGGAGGTCACCCGCATCCACGGGTCCAGGGGGCTTGGCCTCGCCCAGAGCTGCAGCGAGGGGTGGCTTTGGACTGGCGACTGGGGGGCCCTAGGCAACGGTGGGTGGATGGTCTCTATTTGGGGGATTTGGGGCCATGGGTTCTGCTGCCTGGCTCTTTGGGAGGAACCCGCAGGGCGCTTCGCGGGTGGGAGAGGACTGCGCGGGGGGAGGTCTTCCTGGCGGCAGTGGGCGGCTGCTGTGGCCGCTGGGCTGACCGCTGGGCGTCTTTCTGCTGCCACGGGCTGCTTCTGAGCCTTGAGATGGTTGCGACTGTTGTACAGGTGGCACCTGCGGTGTAGGCTGGGGAGGTGGGCAGCCCTTGGGCGTGTGACAAGGCGTCTGTTGTTTTCCTTGTAAGACCCAGGATCTGGTGGCAGATGATCTTCCAGAGCACGACAGGGACATTGTGAATGAACCGCTTCCTCCTGCTCCTACACAGGGCTTTGGAGGTCGATCCTTGTATCTCAGACCTGCACAAATGTCCTGCCAGATGCATCACTGCTAACGCTAGGATCTCTGGTTCTCACTGCAGTGACAAGAGACTGTCATTTACAAATGTCCATGCCATTTGAACCAACTTTTTGAATTTAGTTTTTATCACCTTTAAGTCGTTTTGCATATTTGAGCAGGCATTGGTATGGATGCTGTACCTGTAAATCAAACTTTATGATCTGTAGTAAGAGTCTCTCCAGAACCTTTCACAAGTTTTTTTGGGGGGGATGGGGGGTGAGGCTGTTTCTTCCACTTTCCCAGCCAGCAAGAAACAAGCCCCTGCCATGTATGTTGGGAGTTGTTTGAAAGAATGATACATAAAGAAGTGTTGAAAATAAACTATTCCTGTTGTCAGGGTGCCACAGTGTAGCCCCTAACGTGTCCCCACATCAAAGATGAACCTAGCCGCCTCTCCAGGGTACCAGGCCCCAGTGGCTGGATGGAGTCCTTCAGGTTGTGAGGGTTTGTGAGCCAAGTCTTTCTTATCCCAGTACCAACATGGTTTCATGTGGTCCAGGTTTGCTGACATTTCTGAAAGGCTTGAATTTTCTTTACTTTCCTTCATTTATTGGTGTAGACTGGTTCTTTCCAAAAGGTTATATGAAAACTTTAGAATCCCCTCGCCTCTGGCCAGCCCCTTAGTGAAGTCTCCTTGCTGACTGCAGCCCATCTTGGGTTTCCATAGGGTTTTTATTGTAGTCAGTACTCAGGAAGCATCTAAATTAGCATCTGTCTTTTGGTGAGGCCTCCGTCCACACTGATCATCATGTTTCAATATAGAAAAATAGTGTGAAAGCTTATGTTTCTCAAGAAGCTGCACTGAACTGCATAAAACAATGTTTTTGTCTAGGTATGCACAGGGAAAAACGATTTCCACATTTTTGCAACTCTCTAGAAGTTATAACTTTTATCAGCTCAGTCAACGTGTCTCAACTTGAGCTCAACTCAATTACTCAATTCAATAGTTTTCACTTGGAAACATATGAAGCAAAAGTAGCACCTGTCTTTAAAAAAATTAGTGTAAGAGGAGGGTTTGACAAAGATACTCGGGGCATTACTAGCTGATGGAAATCTCCGTGAATGTTCCCCGTAATACTCTGTAATTATGTTGAGATTTGTGTTCTTCCAAATAGACTCAACATTCATTTAAGGAAGGGATATTTTATTGTTCCAAAATCTCAGTTCCTGAACATTTCACAATAAAAATGATAAAATAACATTTCTAATAGAACAATTACTGGTGAGTCATCTCAGGTATTAGGACAGGAAGTTGATTCATTAATGTATTTAAAGCAAGAAATTATTTAAAAGTGCATGCTTACTGTACATATTTAAATTCAACATTAAACAGGAAGGAAAAGAAATTTGTCTATAATATACAATCTGGACTTTTCTATGAGTATGGCTGTCCTATTCATATTCATGTCTTTTGAGGTCTGTCTTAGTAGTAGTCATAAGGCACTAACTAGAATTTTCTATTTCCATTATATAAAGAATTTAAAATACTATTGAAACAATTAGTGTGTAGAATAACTTTACAATTTTTTCTTTGTTAGTATGATTTCTTAAAGTAGTGCTACCCTAGACATCCAATTCAACCGTTATGTTGTTATTTTCTCTTATATTTTTAAAAGTCTCAGGGAATTTTTTTCAGCTACAATGCTCTTTGTTTTTGTATATGAATTTGATCAGTTGGAAAGAATTAATAAAGCCTCATGTTTGTAATAACAGTTATTCTTTGCAATACAGTTAGCATATTTTGTGGAACAAATGGAGTGGTTTCTTTCTGAACCCGGAGTCTTCCTGGGCCAACTTGCCCAAAGGCCCCAGACCTCTGTGCTCCACAAGCACGCAGCACTGTGGGAGGGGGAAAGGACCACCCTGAGAGGCCCTCCACAGGCAGGGCAGCTGCTGGAGGATCAGGACTGGCACACAGCTTCAGCTGCTGCCTGGGGGCTCCAACCCCCCCGACCTTGACAGCGAGCGTCAGGAAGGACCAGTCAGGACTGCGGTGTCACGAGGTCATCGGATGCTAGTTTTATGGACGTTTCCATTCTGTTAATTATTATTTCTGGGTTTTCTGTCACTCGTCCCTGTTCTTCCTCAACATTTCACTTCTTTTAGATTTTTTGGCTATTGAACTCAGTCAGGGCCACATTCGTGCCAGGCAGACGCACCACCCCGAGCTGCAGGCCCAGCCCCTTCTCAACATTTCAGTGAATGACTCCCACCAAGGAATTTCCACCTGTTTGTGATCAGCACTGCTTGCTTACATAAGCTCCCACTCCCCAACACCTGCTTTGGAACACTGATTGGCAATGGGGTTGTTTTAGAGAGAGGGAATGTCGATTATTAGTGATCTATAATTGAAGGTATATTAAAATAATTTCTATTGTACATTTGGTTGCCAGAGATATGGGAATTCTTCACTGAGGAGGCATTATTTAAGGTCTACCTAAAAAAATAAAAAATAAGAAGGTGAAGATGTAAGAAGAGATAATCATCAGGAGACAGCATGAGAAATGGCCTCCAATGGAGAATATGTGGGACCCTGGAAAGTGAGAGGTAGGTATTCTGATTCAGCATACAACGAGGGAGGTTTTAAAAGGTCAGTTTCCAAAAGGCCATAAATATTAGGATGGTCCACAACATTTAAATTCTGACCAATGCTGGAAATGGGAGATTTGTGAGCAAGGACATGGTCCATTAAGAATTAATCTTGCATCAAGGAAAATTAACCTAGATGAGTCAAGATACTAAAACAAAGCAGCTTAAAAATCATGACAGTAAAAAAAAAAACAAGATTTTTAAAAGATGCTTTAAATGTCAATTTATATTTTATGATCTGTCTATTGTACATGTACACATAAGCATGCATATATATGTAAAGTATGTGTATCGTTACTGTATGACAAAACCTATGCCTATCTCCTAAATCAACTATTTAGTATTTAATTGCAATCATTATATATTATATATTCACCATTCCTCCCTCCCCCCCCTTAGTACTAAGATTGAACCCCCAGGAGTGCTATACCACTGAGTCACATCCCCAGCCCTTTTTTATTTTGAGACAGTTGTTCACTACGTTGCTGAGGCAGTCTTCCAATTTGCTATCCTCCTGCCTCAGCCTCCAGAGTCTCTGGGATCACAGGTGTGTGCCACCACACCCAGCTCTTCACATTATTATAATCGCTTAATAATAATTAACTCCTGTAAACCTCAGAATAATTCATATAGGAAGGAACTATTATTACATCCAATGTAAGCCGAAAAACAGAGAAATTAATTGTCCATGATCAGTTGGCTAGTAAGTGACTGAGCCCCTCTGAACTCACAGGAAGACTTCAGGTGGGCTTTTAGCCACTCGCTCAAGTATACAGCCACTCTGAAAGAGGAGAAGCCCTCACAGCACAGCGAGTAGGGAGGCACACTAGGGAGAAAGTCCACCAAGACTTATGCACTTTTCCTGTGCTATGAAGGACACCTGCTGCTTGTCTCCCAAAAGATCCTCCCTCCTACCAAATGTGGCTGATGCTTCTTTGAGGAAGGCGTCCTCAAGGCCACGTCGAATCCGTAGAACTCTCTCTACACAGAGGCAGTCAGCAAGCTCACTGTCCTCCACATTCACCAGGGCAGGAGGGACGGCCATGCAGCCAGGCGCTGGGAGTCCTTCCTTCCTGGTCAAGAGCATGCTGGAGTGCCCCACCCCCACTCTGGATCAGGGAGCTGCTGGCCCTGTCTCAATCTTGCCCTCTTCACATGTCCATGAGGGAGACCTGACTGGTTGAGACCTTTGTCCCCAAAGGCACAACGAAGAGAAACCAGGTCCTTAAGGACACCACAAATTTGCTATAATGATGAGATTCGATAGATCTCCATTTAGTTTGTAAGCCATGACAGATTAGGTTGTTTGCAACCAAAATTATGCATTTATTTTCTTCGGCCTCTTCATCTAGACCAATGTTACCTTATTACCAAATCTGTGACATTATCCTTTTACTTTCTGATCCGCCCATTTATGAAATGTTTACAGCATGATATTCTGGATCCCATGCTGATTTCCTCTTTAAAAATCAATAGAAATGTGGAACTAATGTGTAATAAACAGTGAGGGGTGTGAGCAGATCTATTTTCACTACTATATTTGTTCACCTGTGAGGTCCTTCAGGCTTTTGGGCATCACATACATTTTCTTTAAAGGATTCTAAAGATTGGAAAAAAGAAAAATATTCTTGATCTTTAAGAATCATTTGGGATCTAAGAATTAATAAGCTTGTTGTAGTCAAAAGCACCAGTGATCTGTCAAGTCTTGGTTAAAGATATGCTCTATACTGCAGAAGAAAAGGACGCTGAATTGTGTAAAAGCAAGTGATCTGAAGTGTGTACAGCAATAAAACATTAAAACTGAAAAGACCTCGGAAATCACCTAGTCCCACCCTGCTCTGTTCACAGACAACTTTACAAACTTCAGAAACTCAGAGCCAAATGGAAGTGCCAAAAAAGCAAAGTGGACAAGTAATAATGAACTATTTTGATAGCTCACAGTTTTTAAAAATTATGAATAAAACATATATGACAGGCTAGTCAGATTTCTGTCGATTCGACAGAGACACTGAAATTGAAATTCTCTCTAAACTAACCATGGAGTAACAAAAGTGAAATAGGCATTACAATCATAATTATCCATTCATAACACCATTTTTGTAACTCTGTATATAAAGTATGTTCACGCAAAATTATGCCATTGTACATGAGCTCTCTTATTATTATTTTTGCATTACAATTCTTAATACACCTTTATACCACAATTTATCATCTCTCTGATTGTATATAAGGTATGTTGACACCAAATTCACATCTTCATACATGTATTTTGTATAGTGATGAGGGTCTCCTTCCACCATCCATGCTATTCCCCTTTTCCCTTCCTTTCCCTCGCACTCCTATCTAGGAGTAATCTTCCACCCTTACTCTCCCTCCCAACCCCATTTTGAATCACCCCCCTTATATCAGAGAAGACATTCCGCATTTGTTTTTTGGGGGGATTTGCTAACTTCACTTAGCATAATCTTCTCTAATGTCATCCATTTCCCTGCAAATGCCATGATCTTTTATATTGCTGAGTAGTATTCCATTGTATATAAATGCCACATTTTTTTTATCCATTCATCCACTGAAGGACATCTAGGTTGGCTCCACAGTTTAGCTATTGTGAATTGTGCTACTATAAACATTGATGTGGCTGTGTCCCTGTAGTATGCTGTTTTTAAGTCCTTTGAGTATAGACTGAGGAGAGGAATAGCTGGGTCAGATGGTGGTTCCATTCCCAGCTTTCCAAGGAATCTCCATACTGCTTTCCAAATTGGCTGCACCAATTTGCAGTCCCACCAGCAGTGTATAAGTGTACCTTTTCCCCCCGAATCTTCGCCAGCACTTCTTGTTGTTGTTTATCTTTATAATGGCTGCCACTCTTACTGAAGTGAGATGGTATCTTAGCATAGTTTTAATTTGCATTTCTCTGATTGCTAGAGATGATGAGCATTTTTTCGTATATTTGTTGATTGTATATCTTCTTCTGAGAAGCATGGTGTTGTGAATGGATAATTATGATTGTAATGCATTCCACTATTGTCATGTGTGTAAGAAATATTTTTTTAAAAGTTTTTTTAAAAGATGCAATAAGACATACAATTTCTTTATGTACACTTCAACCACTGCAAATAAAAATTGCAATAGTAGGCATGTTAGAGAAAATAAATAAATAAATCTCTGAAAGACTCATTGAGAAATAAAAATTGTGATAAAATGAATAAATATGTATAATTATTTAATATGTATCAAAAATTTAAAACAATGTTTAAGGAAATAGAAATGCCAACTACCCTGATTTAATATGTACACATTTTATGCCTATATAGAATCATCACATTGTACCCCATAAATATGTATTCTAATATTATAATAATGCAAAACAAAAAAAAATTAGAAAATAAAGCCAGGCATCCATCAATCATTAAAAAAAAGTGAAAAAGGCAACAGGAATGTGTGTCTGTAGTTTTTTAATCAATCTGATAATGTAAAAGAATCAATAAAAAATATTCTTTTTATTTGTTAGGTACATAGTACCAATGGAGGGCCTTAGGTTATTGGATAATCAAGCAGTAAAGTACTATGCATAGCATGTCACCTATGCTATGCATAGGTGGTATATTTTAAGCTTTCACAGAGTTGATCACACACAATCTTAACTCAAAAATTGAATAAATACCACCTGTACACACATACATGTCCGCACGCAGGCGCGCGTGCACACACACACTATATATATATGTATATATATTTTTCTTTTTTCTATAATTATTAATAGTTCACCGAGAAAAAGGGTGAAATATGGATTTGATTTCTATTAGTACTTCTGCACCTTGGAGAACTTTTCACTCTGTAAAAAATTCATTTCTCTATAGAATGAATGCTCCTCTATTTGTTTGTTTTCATTCCATCATAGTCTAAGAACATTTCTCAAGAGATCATCGGTTGATATAGTATATTTGCTGCAACAAATTAATTCCCATTTATTTTCTAAAGTGGTAAGTCAAAAAATGTCCCTCACTTTGTAGAGATAAAAACATGAAGGGGTGTGATTAAAATGCACGGATGTCACATGATGTATATCACCAAACAGGCACAGTGTGAGTCTGAAGTATGGACAAGCTTTCCACATGAGATCATGCTGCGATCTGTGTGCAGACACTGGGATATGAGTGAATATAAATTCCTCCTTTGTTTCAGAACTCGGAGAGATTGAGAAACTACCCAGTTGGACTATCAGCCAAAACAAAGGTTCTGTGAAAATACGGCAAGTTTAATTCTACCAAATAAAACAACAACTCCTTTTTCAAATGTTACCGGATCCTTCAGGCCAGATGCAGGGTTTCCGGGACGTCCTCAGCCAGGGTCTTTTCTGGGGTTTGGTTTTGTGAGCCCTCACCCCTCTGCGTCTCTATCCCTCCCTCCTCCCACTTTCCTTCTTCAGCTTCTCACATTAGCTGGAGTCAGTGTCATGATCATCCCCAGCCACTGGGCCACCAGGGGGAACAAATCACGGAGAACACGCAGAACTGTCCCAGCCCCGGGTGAGAACCTGCCCTGATCCTGCAGCACCCCTGAGGCCAGCTGGTCGACCCAGGTGGTTCTGGGTGCACACGTCAGGGTCTTCATCGCCGGAGCTGCACCCTAGCAGGGGACAGAGGTACCTGTCTAGGGGACTGTGTGCCCGCCACTGGAGTCTCTCCATAAGAGCAGAAGTCATGCTGTGGACACGCCATGTGAATTCAGGCCCAGGAGGAACCGGGAAATCCAGAAACAGAAGGGATGAGGAAGAGGAGGGAAAGAGCCAAACTAGCACTGGGAGGTGGCGGTGGGTGTCCAAATGGCAGAAGGAAGTTGAAAAGGCAGGAATTCTGCGACTGAAGAGAGAGAGAACCAGCAGGCTCGGCGGGGTGCTCCGAGGAGCAGGAGTCAGGGGCTGCAATAGAGGCTGTGTGAGGGGGGGTGCTCAGAGTGACCCAGAAAGAGGGTGATGCACGCTCCCAGATGTGCCAGCCAGGACTCAGCCAACTCCCGCAGGCCACTTGGTGAGCCCTCTGAAAGAATGAGCGGGGACAGGGGACAGGAACTGGCTCCTGGCTCTGTCTCTTCCTCCCTCAATGAACTCAGCTGGAAAAAGCTGAGCTGAAGTGCGATGGCTGCTTTGAGGTGGGAGGGTTAGGACAAGGTTTGCTTGACCAAGACAGGCCAGACCTGGACGGACGAGGAGGAGAGAGGCAGGAGGAAACTGCAGGCCTGAGGAGGCACTGGAGACGGGCGTTTGGTGGAGGCTTGTTGTATCCATTCTTACTTACACTGCCGACAGGTCTTGGGAGGACGGAGAGACAGCCCTGGCCTTGAGGACCTGCGGTGGTTGGAGAAACAGGGTTTGCAGGGACTCGACAGCCAGCTGTGAGGTTCTTAAAGGCCGGAAGACATGTTCCCATTAGAGTTTGAGAAAGAGGAACCTTGTGCAAAAGTAGATCTTCGTAGTCACCGAGTTCAGAGACAAAAGGTGGAAGGAGCTGCGCAGAATCAAGCAAGGGTCATGAGGAATACACCTGGTTCTGCTCTTCAAAGATCCAGGGCCAGGGGCACAGGGGCATCATGTTCTGGAAGTAAGTTCACACCTGTGAAGACACATTCAGGTCCCCCCCTCGTGAGCGGAGCGCTGAGTGTGTCACCTGCTCTGATCCAGCCCTGTCTGGCAGCACGTGCCTTTGCTGAAGGAGTCAGTCCCTTCAAGGAATACACCATCAAGGGGTCCTTTTATTTTTACCTACAGCATCCCAGATGGAAGAAGTTAGCTGTGTTAGGATTAATGTGTTCGATATGCAGGAAACTTTTTGTCAAATACAGTTCCTTAAAAGGAAGAAAGAAGCAGTGGTCTTAAAATAGTATGTTGGCTTTGGCTTCTCTCCACTGTTGACAAAGTGAAAAAGAAAGTTGATTAATCTTTTGTTGATGTCAACAATATAATTCAATTTAACTTGGGCAGACAAAATTGTTCCTAGTAGCTGACATACTTCCAGTT
Source organism: Marmota flaviventris (assembly GCF_047511675.1). Classification (NCBI taxonomy): domain Eukaryota; kingdom Metazoa; phylum Chordata; class Mammalia; order Rodentia; family Sciuridae; genus Marmota; species Marmota flaviventris. The sequence continues at coordinate 140,319,100 of NC_092504.1, forward strand.
TTATTTCCTGACAAAAGTGTCCCTTTTAGACCATACACACACCTGTTCTATGAAGAGGGCTGGACTGCCATCCGTTATGCCCCGCCATCAATGGTGGGACCCTATTATTTATTGGAGGATGGTTTCTACAGCCCCCTCTGGTTTTAACATTCCAGAATTTGTGCTTGTCTCTTGGGTTGGTTCCCAAGAGTCAGTTAAAGGAATGACTTAAAGGAGAATTGCACTGTCTGCATGATTTCCCCCACAGGACTTCAGAGCAAAAGGCTGTTTCTTTAGACAATATTGCAAACAGTTATTTCTCAAGATAAGATTGATGATCCAAGAAAAACCTAGAAATAACTTCTACATCTTTTTTTTTCTCATTTTTCTCCTACGTCGAAAATATACAACGCACACACACAGACACACACATAAAATCTTCAAGAATAGGCGGTACATCTCTATTCCACTTATTTTCTTGATGTTCACGTATTAATCAAAAGTAGCATCCTTCCCACGAGAACAACTTTGGTTTTCTGTTTTTAAAAATAATTTCCTTTTGATTTGTAAGTTCTGTGCAAAGCATTATTATAAAGAAAAATGGCTAATGGATACCTCCTGGGTACTGTGTCCACAACCATACTGTGTAGATAAAGTATGGCAGGCTACTCTTTAAAATGGATTTCTCTGCATTTCAAGAGTGCAACATAAAGCACAAGGAACTGTTTGTTCAGATTCATTTCATTCTGTTGGACGTGACTTGGGTGCAGGGACAGATATTGATGTTGAAGTCAGAAGTGGATAATTTCTGTGCTTTAAAATATGCATGTTAGAACCATGACTCTCTTGGTCGATAATGGAAAAGATAACATACTTTCTTTTGGTAATCATTAGGTATTCCCTTTATTTTAAGAAACCATAGTTCTTAGCCTGAATCTATCAAGGGTCAATTTTTTAAAAAAGATGCCCGAGTTTCTCCCTCACACCCCCTCCTCTGTCCCTCTCCCACCTCTTGCTGTTTACCCCACAATGCCCTCTGGGCTCCTCTGCTGAGTGCAGCATGCACAGGCTGAAGGTCCAGGACTCTGCTCAGATTAGTCCTTGCCTGTAAGACGTCTCTCTTTATTGCTTACAATTCAACCCATCACTCAGGGGCTTGATCCAGTGGACTTTGTCTGTAGGAGATCGCCTCAACATCCTAAAAGAGATAGCTAATAGGCTGAACTTGAAGCAGCAATGAATTTAAAATATGGAGTTACTGTGTTTGGCTATTTCAATTCTTAGTGCTGCTGTTCTGAGCAAATCCCTTCAGCTTTCCTGATATTACTTTCTTACCCCTAAGGAGAGCAGCTCAGCTCAAACATTTTTCTGCAACTATTTCTATGTTCAAATATATTGATTTGTAGTATCTTTTTCTTAAAAAATATGGCAAACACATATAGAATAAAAGATGCAAAAATGTATAATAATACACATTTCAATGAATTCCATTTTTATTAAATGAATGTGTATTAAATGTATGCGTATATTTATCCCTCATTTTTAAAAAATCTCCCTGAGAGAAGTAATTATTCTTACAATTTCCTTCTGTTAGCTAGCCAATCCCTAAAAAACAAATGCCAAATGTCTTCTTTGATATAAGGAGAGTAACTAAGATCAGAGTAGGGACGAAGAGCAGGAGAAGAAGATTAACATTTAACAGGGATGAGAGGTGGGAGGGAAAGGGAGAGAGAAGGGAAATTGCATGGTAATGGAAGGAGACCCTCAGGGTTATACAGTGGAGGGGGTAGAGAGAGAGGAGGGGAGGGGAGGGGAGAGGTGGGGAGGGGGGAGGGGGGAGGATGGGAAAGGCAGCGGAGCACAACAGACACTAGTATGGCAATTTGTAAATCAATGGATGTGTAACTGATGTGATTCTGCAATCTGTGTATGGGGTGAAGGTGGGAGTTCATAACCCACTTGAATCAAAGTGTGGAATATGATATGTCAAGAAATTTGTAATGTTTTGAACAACCCACAATAAAAAATTAAAAAAAAATAAAAAGGAGTAATGAACTTTACTGAAAATATTCTTCATGTTTTATTCTCTTAAAGGGTTTTATTATTTTAAAAGGTAAAATTTTGATAATTAACAATCTCTGAAATATCAGAATAAAATGAGGATATTTTGATATGTTTGTTTTTAATTGATGTTAAAGTTCATACAAATGGTCATAAAGGCCTTAAAATAAGATAAACAAATGATTTGGACACGAAATGTAATATAAGAAGTAAAAAAGTAAAATTATTATATCATTTTTCTTTTATAAATTATACTAAATCATATATTTACTCAATTTGTTTCTATCAAATAAACTGTGATATCTGGAAAAAAAAATTTCCTTCTGTTTCTCTGGTACACAAAAGCTGTCTTAGGACATGGCATTTTTTCTGCATTTCACAGGGACAGGAGAGGTCATGAGGCCACCAGGTGAGCCCTGCAAGGTGGCACTAGTGGGTCCCCCTCCAGCCTTCCTCTTCTGTCTGCGGGCTCCTTGGTAACCTGAAGGGTGACCCTGGCGTGCTGAGCTGCTGGGGCTCCCTGCTGGCCTGCTGACCGACGTCAGGCTGTGTGGCAGGGAGCGTGGGTCACAAGGTGAACATTCACTGAATTTATTATTTCCATGATATAAACCAAAAGTATAATTTGCATTGAATATTTTCCAAACACCAGAGAGAATCAATTCTCCACAGACTGAAATAAATGTAAACACGTTATGTGTCCCTTTTTTTTTTTCTTTAACCAATGTGGCAATTTTTCTTTTTTTTTTTTTTTGAAAAAAAAAAAATCAGAAATGCAAGATTTTATGTGCCTCATTTTTGGAGCCACAGGACTGCCTGCTGCTCCTTGTTCACGGAAACATTCTGACCCTGGATTCATGAGCGACTTTCTGAGATGTTTCAGACAGATCAAAACGTAAGGGAGTACACAGCAAATTACAAGATGCTGTGATTTTCAAATTTGAAATCTTCATTACTTAGATCAGCAACTTGTTTTTATTATGCAAATGATGAGCAAGCGCTCCTACCCTGTCACACAACCTGATTTAAAGTCTTCATTTTTCTTTTTTGTATTTCTCATTAAAAAAAAAAAAAAAACTGTACTAATTACATGGCTTTAAAAATCAAGGACACTCTTCCTTAGGGGAAATTATGAAGGCAGCTTTGTTAATGAGACACATTTTTTTATTGATCATCTATGTTCCATGCTGATGGTAGTAAACTGATTTTAAATTTCTGATATGAAATATTCATAAATTTATGAAAGTGCTGTAATAATGATCCAATCTAAATGAAGTTTTCTTGAGGAAGTAATTGGGAAAATTGAGAGTAAAGAATGAAGTAGGAAGGTAACTGGGAGAAGACACAACTTTGCTGACGACCCTGACACAGATGAACCTTCAAGGCAAGGAAACGCCCTCTTCAACCTGAACACTTCTTTCTTCTGTGATGAACTTGACACTCTTGTGACAACCTAGAAATAGGCCTCACCGTCTAACTAGCAGCAAGACCCACACCCTGCCTTTGAGGCCTTACCTTCTTTCTGCCTTGCCTTCTGTGTTTCTTTGTATCACAGGCTGAGTGGTAGGCTCCGCCAGGCTGCCCCACCACAGTGGGAAATGAACGCCCCAAGTGTCACTTACTCTTATTTCTGCAAAGAGATGGCAACCACCTACATCTTGATATGCACAGCGTGTAGATGAGGACTTTATATATTTGGGTGGGTGACCCCTCACATCTGTACCCATTCAGACACTCATCATGTACATCATGTACATACGTTTCCTCAACTATTTGTTTCTGTGATTTTAGAACTAAAATGGAGAAACCAAATTAAAAGAAACTAAATTAAACAAACTTTTGGCCATACACAATGTGAAATGAAAATTTTTGTCAAGACTGAGACTCTTGAATCAAAAAAGTCCTAAACACAACTATATCATTAGTCACCTGGGTTTATCTCCAGGCCAAGGAAAACCCGCTAGGAGAGATGCAGCTGGAAAATCCCAGAATCAAACATTAGACCTCTCTGGGTTGACTTAGAGTGTTGGTTACTCCCAATAATAGCTGATCATCTATGTGGGTCCTGTCACCTGCCGTGTTCTGAAAAGTCAAAAATAAATAAGAGATTTTCATCTTCACCTAAGGGAAAGGAGAAAGTTCACTTCTAGGGCAGATATATAATGTGGAGCCTCAGTTAGAAGCAAAACACAGAAGGCCACACTGTCTCTGTGAAGATGCTCTGCTGCTGAGCAGTGACCTAGACCAAAGGACCTCCCAGCGAGGGCACTGTTATCTGATTTTAGGAGTCTAGACGGTGTCGCTCCACAATCCCTTCACTGAGGGCTGTGTGACATCATCACAGACACGGTCACATTTCTAAACCGTCCTTGCTCAGTGGAGTTCCCCCAGGGCTTGTCCCTTTATGAATTCAAGGTGGCGGTATCACCTCCAATTGGTGCCATAATGTCCACAGACAAGAACAGATCGACCTCCTTCCATGGTGCCCTTCATTCAAAATCCTAAGTGCTGTCTCAGAAGTCCTGCAGAAGACTTCTTGCCTTTCATTGGCCAGAATTTCCTAACATAATGGTTCTTAAGCCAATCACAGGCAAGGGAAATGGCAGGTAGGGTGTGCAAAAGTAGAAACCACCCCAATACCCATCACCCGATGAAGGGTGGACAGAATTGTGGTATATCCACATAATTTTTCTGTGATATTCAACTACACACAGGGTTGCAGGGTTGACATCGGCCACTGCATGGGCAAACCTTGAGAACACGATGCCACTTGAAGGACTCCAGTTACCAAGGCCACTGTGGTAGTCACAGTGGACCTTCAGGGTAGAAATTCAGTTAGAACAGTGATCAAGGAACAGGTGTAGGTTAATGCAATTTCTAGGACACATGGCAGAGTCCAGGAAAGTGCCAAATGTGCAGCTCCCATTGTCCTGGCACATGCAGGGATCACGGGGTCGCCTTCCCTGTACTGATATGTGACCACATGCACAGAACTTTGCAAACCAGAGAAGCACACCAGACGTTGGTGTTCAGAGTCTCACTGAGGCTCCGTCACTCAGGCAGGTTGACTACCCATGGGCTCTTCTCCCACCCTCAGGGGCTGGTCCACACTGCAAGATGGAGTCTCCCCACTCTGGATCACACTGGGGATGGTCCACCCGGACCAGGAGAGCACACTGCTCCTATCAGGCCTGCCGTGGCCAGAAGGGCAAGGCCAGGACCATTTCTAGACTAGCTGATTTCTTTCCTATATACTATTTTACTCTCTAAATAAAGAGAAATAACAAATAAATAAATAAGTAACCAAGAATTGTGTTTTTCCAATTTAGTCAGCATAATTGAACATATATAACAAATAAAACTCTAAATACTACCTGTGTCAGACTCTGGTACCTGTCCTGTCACAAAGGCTGTGTATTCATACATCTGGCCTCCTGGGGAGCTCCTTTCATTGAGTCATGACTTGACCACATGGCACGGAATGACGGTGCCATGGAAGATGTCACTGTGCTTGGGAAGGACGCTACTCAGTCTATCACATCATGCGTTCATTGATAAGAACTCTCAGGAAAGATCAAGAGCAGTCTGCATTGTAAGTGGTCGTGCTTTGCTATTGTAAGTGGCTCTGGACTGCTAAAGACGTGAAGGCGAATACGTCATTCAGTTTCAGTCAGAATATTGATTGTGCAAGTTAGAATGTCCTCATCAGCAGTAACCAGCACCAAAATTAGCTGGGGCTTCAAAACAGAGATGCATTTCCCCACAAGAAGCAGCCTGGGGCGGTGGGTGCTTATGGGTTTAGCTGCTTTGATTCCGAGGCATCGAAGGTCATCTGTCCTCCTGCTCTTCAGCACAGCCACACAGTGACCACCAGAGCTCCCAGCCTTGTGAGCTCATTCCTCATTCAAAGGCAGAAGGCCAGCGGGTGCCAGGACTTTAGAACAGTATAAAAATTGCTTCACAATTACCAGAAACTAGAAATCTCTTCAGCTGATCCATTTGAGACACTTCTGCTCAGTCTCATTGGACAGAACTGCGTCAGCAGCCAAAGCTCAGCTCAAGGGTGAAAACGCAGAGAATGCAAGGGCGGGGACAAAGCAGCCGCAGGACAATAGCTGCCCTGCACATCCTCACAGACGTGCTGTCCACTGGCTGCTGCGCTTTGTCCTTTATCTTCTGCTTACCTCGTTTCCTTACCTGTGATCCCTGCCTGTCTTCCGTCATGCGCATCCTCCCCTGTGCCCTCTGAGATCTGTTTTGGAAAGAGGTTCCTATCTGTGCGTCCCTGCACATAGGCACACAGAGCCCTCTCTAAACTCGCCTTATACAACCTCACTTGGAGGTCTTCTCTGGCTCCATTTCCATGGACACTGAGTCATCAGTCTGGAACGCAGGAGGAATTTTACAACAAATAGTACAGATGGCTTTAAAGTTTGTGAACAGCAAAGAACAGCACTCTTTTCCAAGTTAACCACGTTTTCAGATATAGTTCTTAGAATGGTCCTTTGACAGGAACATTTCCATTGTGTTCTCTTCTATTCCTGCTGTTTGATCTGGAATTGTCACTGAGCCACAAGATTACTGATCCGGGGAGCGCAGCTCTGGGCAGCTCCTAACTCAGCACACCCCTCCCTGCCCTGGTAAGAGCAGCTGAGCTTGGATGAAGATTTTTGGGACACAGCTGTGTCGATTTAAAGAAGGGAGGGAGGTGACAGACAAGGAGAGGATCAAGCCAAAAGTTATTAGATGTTGTTTTATCTGATGTTTTATGATTTGACTGTAAAAATCAAAGAATAAAAGAACTATGAAAATGCACGGGTGTGCGGGATCTGGAACACATAGTTTTTATCAATCCAGAAAAAATTCTAGTGACCTAAAAAGTAGTAAAAGTATTGAATACAGTATGGTTTTATAGAAAAACAGAATATCACTGGGCAAAAAGAAAATGCCTTATAAAATTATTACAACTTTCAAAGTTTGTTTTGTTTAGCCACGATGATAATTCTAAATTAGTTCATGGTATTGATCTTAGCATAATAAAATTAAAGCTATGGAAAAACAGATTCATTTAACTTTAGTTATATGTGTCATTTGAAGGTTCTTTCAAGTATTATAAATAGATTTAAAATAGTAATAGACTTGATAAGATACAATTGAGATCACATGTAAATTATGATCACTACTGTATAGAATTAACCACACATATAGACAAGCACTGGTAAGAAAGATCAAAAAATCCAACACTAGCCAGGTGCAGTGGTGCACACCTGTGATCCCAGTAGCTCTGGAGGCTGAGGCAGGAGGATCGTGAGTTCAAAGCCAGCCTCAGCAAAAGCAAGGCACTAAGCAACTAAGTGAGACCCTGTCTCTAAATAAAATACAAAACAGGGATAGTCAAGTGCCCCTGAGTTCAATCCCTGGTACCCCACCCACACCCCGACAAAAAAATCCAACACTGATATGTTAGGGTGATATGAATACATTTTTATTTCTATTTTTACGTCAATACTGTTATGCTGCTGAATTATTTTTATTATAGTAGGTAAAATTATAAGACATTTCTTCACATTGTTGTATATTACCCAATTGACCTAGCACCTTACACCTAATATCTAGCACTATCTGAAAATATCTTCTATGTGAAATACAGATAGGAATTTTCTTTAAGTAAGAGACATGACTATCTCATCCATTCAGAGACTATCCGTAAAGTTATAATTTACAATGGGGGAAAGACAGAGAGTGTGGATACTTTTCCCTGTGTGAGCTTTGTGGGTATGTTAAAGCTGGTCCATCCTTGAGCAGGAAAACGAATTCATTGTGTCTTATTAAGTAGTCACAGTCATTCTGTGAAGTAGAAATTGATTTTTAGAAATATTCCAGAGTCATTGGCACACAAACCATGAAGGAGATGTTTAGGATGCTAAAACTCTTACACAGAAAATTGAATGGATTTCCTTTTTAAATCCATTAGACTTTGTGGTTGTGCAATAGGTCAGAAGCAGGTTTCCTTCCCTCTGTAGACATCTTTACTGGGAGCCCATCACTGTAGTTTGAGTCTGAACTGTCACGTGTCCTTAACAGGCCCACACACTGAAGGCTTGGTCTTCAGCCTAGCACTAGTAAGAGGTGGAAATATTTTAGGTCACTGGGAGTGTGACCTTGAAGGTAACTTTAGCATCCTGCCCCTCCTCACTCTCGTGCACATGAGGTGAGAAGTTTTGCTCCGCCATATACTTCCCTCCTTTGCCATCCGGCACCCCTACCTGAGGCCTCAGAGCAAGGGTTCCCTGATCTTGGAACCTAGAAAATCATGAATCAAGATGAAACTTTTTTCCTTATAAATTGACGCCCTGAGGTGTGTGTTTTAGTGACTGAAAGCAGACTAACCTCCCATCATCTCCAGTTTGTTATGGAAATAGGAAGAGAGGTGACTTTGAGAAGACTCAGAATGTAACTGCAAGAGCTGCCCATCAACTGTACTGGTAGGTGGCTGTAATGTTTTAAAAGCCTACATGACATAGCAGTGTGACAAGTTTGAAAGCAACATTCACATAAGTCATTGAATTTGGTTGGCTTATCTTTCCACTACATTTTAAGATAATGGCCTAAGGTGCTGCTCCCTGGGGCTAACAGGAGCAGTGGTGCAAGAGGACTCTGCTCTGCTCTCCTGGCTGAAGGGGAGGACTGCAGTCTCCCAGGGCAGCGATGGGCTCCTGGAAGTCATTGCTCTGCTGATTCGGAGCAGCCCTGGGGTCCTGTGGAAGGCGGCAGTCTCTCGGGGTAGGTTTTACCTGTGTGGCTGAGGGGTGTCTTTCCAAACCCTCCTTGTCCTCAGGGTGGCTTAATTTCTGTAGTATTGGGAAAAATCTCATTTATGAGTCAAGGTCTTCATTACCTTCTCAAGGGAGAAAGGCAACCCTCTTTGTTCCTGCTTCTCAACATCTTTTCTGTTTTCTCTGCCCTGATTTTTAAAAAATGTGTTTGTCCCTGTGGCTTTTTTCCACTGATTATTATTTTGTCCCACATCCTCTCTCTTGCCGTGAAGATGCTCTTGCTCAGCAGAATCTGAGCTGCTTTTAATGGTTCAACTTTCCATTTTCTATTAAATGCATAGAAAAAAATTCTGTGTACTGTCTATTTATATGCATAGCACATTTAAACAGACATTGTAATATGGTATATATGATTTCTGTCATTTTCTTTCTAAACATTGTCAAAAATATTGGCTACTGTGAATGAGACTTTAATTGATATGGATTAGGATTCGAGGAAACGTAGGTGATTTTGAACACATCAATGGAAGATGCTGACTGCACCCTTCATTTGGTTGATATCTTCCTGTAACTTAGTCTCCATGAGCTACACACAGCAAAACATGCATATTCTTCTTGCTTCTATAATATAGGTGCAAAGAAACTCTCAGTTAAGAGTACTACAAATATTGCTCATGGCTATTTCAATTCACAAGGCTTCTGTAACATAAATGCTGGAAAAAAATGTGTTTGAAGTTAGGAATTATTTTTTCCCAAATGCTTAGATAAGGAATGATAAGTAATCACTGTTGCTCATAACACAAAATGTATTTCCATTAAAAATGGGGCTAGGGGCTGGGGATACAGCTCAGTTGGTAGAGTGCTTGCCTCGCATGTACAAGGCCCTGGGTTCAATTCCCAGCACCACAAAAAAAGTGCTCCGATTTCCTAACAGCAGTTGTCACCAGGCCATGCGCCATTCAGCCTTCAGTCTCCCTCCACAAGAGCCTGCCTGTGTGTGGCTCTGCTGCTCAACCTTGGGTACAAACAGGAACATACACAGGGAACATGGTCTTTATTTAGAAGGGTCTTCTCTTTAAAACCACCCTTTTGGAGAGCTACGTTTCCCCCAGCTGTGTGCTGCTGTAGCGAGTCATTACATTTAATAGTAGCTGCCCTTAATTTATGGCCATGGGAGGAAATAATCACATTTAAAGTAAAGCCACAGCTTTTAAAAGGAGAGGTACATACTGCAACATGTCCCCATAAAAGCAGCTGTTCCCAAGGACCACACTGCAGGGATTTCTGCCTTTATCCCACCCGTTTGCACTATGAAGAGAAAAGCAGCCCTTCACTGAGAACAGCACTGAGTCCTGGCAAGCGCAGGAGGAGCGAGTTCCTCGTTGCTCTTCAGTGGTTTTATCTAGCCTGGATACGACTTCTGACACTTTGTTTTGAAGCCCTTCCTCTGCTTCTGCTTTGGCATTTCCATCTGCACCAAAATAAAGCACTGAGGAGAGACATTAATGATCTCTCAGAATCTAATGAGATATCGATTTTCATTGGCTCTTGGATTTAGATAATTTATGTCTTCAGATCGAGAGGAGGACATGTTCATTATATCATTCCCTATAAAACCATGATACCCTGAGATAGGGAATAGATCATTTTACCAGATGAAAATGAAACAAAATTTTTAATTTCTAAAACACTCATCTGAAGTCTGTTTTCTAAAGTAAAATGAATAAAAATGATTCATTTCAAAAAGCAACTTTCTCTAATGTAAGAGGTTACGGACACACTTTCCATAGTTGCATGTTTTGCAGAAAAGAATGATCATGGGAGAAACTCTGAGTTTCCAGGTGGATTTAACAAAACACTGCACTTATGTGATGATACTGAACTGGTCCCATAGCACAAAACCTGGACCAACGTACTCAGTTAATTTTAGGTGTTGGAAATAATTTCATTTCTACTTGCTAAAATTCAGTTACCTTTATTGTCAAGGTAATTAAAACTTTGCAAATGCCGATACTCATTACTCTCTGTTACTTATTCTTTACAGAATTTATATTATATTCCTTTATTTTTATAAAATTTTCTCTAAATTACATCTATGAAAATAAAATGATATTAGAACATCATTAAAAGTTGATAACTCGTACCAACTATTAACACTTTCAGTATGAGAAACACATAATTCCTTATGTGTTTTGTGCAAAATAAATGAAACAATCTTAGAATAATCTCTGCTACAATTTTATCCACAAAAACTAGTTATAATTATTGTTTATCAGACCTGTAATAATGGAAATGTAAGATGAAATATTGATTTATTCATTGATTTAAAAAAAAATGTCCTTCGTAAAAAAATTATCTTAGTGGCTGAGGGATACACAGGTCAAACAGTCGAGACCTGTCTGTAAGACCTGACCTCCTGGGAGGTGGTAGACCCACAACACTCAGTATTACTACATAGTTGGTGTCCACACATCCATGCGTTATATATATTTACATAACTCTGTTTATACACATGTATAAACTACGAGAAAGCCACGAGACACAGCTTTTGAAGCTGAGGGTCCTCTCTGCAAAGCATGGTGTGAGAGCCTTGGCAATGTTTCCAGTATTCCGATGTCGGAATGCATTTGGAGGCTTCTTCATTGGTGTTCCATCCTGTACACTCTGGCAAATCCCACACACAGTTGTGGAAAAGATGTACTCTCAATGTATAATATTTGCAAGGAGTGGTGATGGTGCTTACATGAACAAGAACAACAATATTGCAACAGAGCTCTATTTTACAAGTTGTTCTGTCCTCAGTGAACAGGGCATATAGTCTCCTTGCAATGTCCGATGACAGGTTTATTTATGCTCACAGATAATTAAAAGGCTATTGAAGAAGAAACCATAATACTCTATCATTCATTGTCAGTATTATTGGTAAGAATATATTTTCTTCTTCCATGATAATATAAATAATCATTTATCCTAACGAGACCATATAAATGTATACTACTCGGTATATATGGAAAAGACCAGATAACGTATCTTTAGACACCTTTAAAACATTTGTGGGGAAACTTTCTGCTAAGTTGATAGACTGAAGTCTGATAAGTATTAATAACTACTTCTGTAATTTGACACAAACCCTTTTCAAAGTAGAGCCATTCTGGGACTAAAATCTGGTCATAAACACAGTAACTTATGAATTTCCTATAAATTTTCAAAGTGAAGATATGTGCATATGAATTTGAACATATTCCACAGAGAGTCTCTTATGAATGTATGCAAGCAATTTATTACTCATGGAAGGTGATCATTTTGAGGGTGAAATTACTCTGCTGACACTTTTTTTTATGGTATCGCCTAGAACGCATTACAATCTCTAATGGAGGTCATTATTTCCAAAAGCCCATAAACTCAGAATAGTTTATCGCTCTGTAAAGTCAATGTATTATACAACAAAGAAAATATTCAGATGTGTATTCTCACATATTGAAATTTTTTCTTAGTATAAATGGAATCTTTTTTTAGAAGAAACAGAAATATATAAGTTAATAGGCCATTAAGAGGAAGCTAAATGGAATTTTTTAAAGCTCTTAGACAACATATTACTCACGGTTTATCTAAAACTATTTTATTCCAAACAAGTTATTGCACTAAAATGCTACAGCAAAGAAGAGAATTATAACTGTTTATTGCTTGCCTGCTTTTAGAAAAACAGAATTGTTTTCCCCTAATGTGTACAAGGGTATTTGCTTAGTGTAATGATTCTGAAATTGCTGTGGTACATTGTGAGAACAGCAAGTTTCATTTTTACTTTCCTATTGAAATTCTCCACATATGTCTTGCTAACCTCAATATACATTATCATTATTGTATAATGTACATATATAATAACATATACCTTTCTTTTCTGAGAAGTGATTGACTTCTAATCTATAATTTTGAGAACTCAGCCAGTTTTAAGTCTCTCATGAAGATGCCGTCAGCACATAAACCATAATAATGATGAATTGCATATATGGATTTATAAGCTGAACTTTTGGCACATAATGACAGAAACGAGAATAAACTATAATGTATGAATTGTTTAAAATACTGACCCAGAAGTAAACATTTCTGCTTTACATATGCAACTCCTACCAATTTAAAGTTGTTAAATATTGTGTTTATTTTTATCATAGTTCTTTGTTTAAAAACATTAATCCATACCGGTTAGTAATAAGCATCTGTACTTTGTCTTTGGAAATAACTGGAATTTCTATGCATAGATTAATTTCATATAAAATAGTTATCAGACAGCTGAAACAGTTTTAAGTTTATCCATACACTAATTTAACTCCTCACAGAAAAAGATTTACTCATACCTATTGGGATTGTACCATCATGGTCCAGTACATGAGGACTTATTCAGACGTTAGCTCTTGTACATAACAAGGGGCAACATTCCTCAGTCAGAGCAGTGATGTGAATTTCTGCATAAGAATTTAAAAGTAAAACCAGCATCTTTTGTGCAGCTGAACCAGATGGACCAACTAGACATAGGACAAAGTCTTAGGAGCACCTCTAAGAGCATCAAAGCAAATTCTCTGAATTGAATGAGTGCTCTACTTGATCATGTACTGACCCACCTAACAGTGCCATGGGCTTACTGCTCAGCCATGTATCAGTAACAACATGGAATAACAATGTAGAATTCCTTTTTGGATTGGGGTCAGAGGGACCCACATTAAAATTATTCAAGCCTATCATTGCAATGGACTGTGCCACAACGTCTATTAAATTTGACAGAATTATGTGAGCCAAGATAGCATTCTGCAATGTGGCCTTCAAAGCCATCGTTCCTAGTGGGATGACACACAGAACTTCTGTCCGCCAAGGCTTGGTTATCAGATTTTCCACAGGTAGTTCTATTCTGTGTTGTCCTTGCTCCTGAGCGTCAGGTTTCCCTGAGATGGGGTCTTAGTCCCGGCAAGCCCTTCAGCTTAAAGCCAGGGCCCTCTGTTGCTGGTCCGCTCCTGCCAGGAGCTCACCTTCCACCCCTCTTCCCGCACCACAAGCAGCTCCTCAGGGCTTCCCCCTGGGGGTCTTGGAGTCCTCCTCCGGGTGTCTAGTTCAGGCACAGAACTGTGACCTTGAATGAAGATTTGGAGGATCTGTTGACAGTGCTCTGTTCTCTGGGCTTTTGCCACCCAGGAACCAATGTCCCTGGGAGCACACAGCGCCAGCACTTGTGTCCTTGGACCTGCAAGCATGGCGCTCTCTTGTCCTGCAGACCGCTGCTCTGTTGCTCGAACTCTGCTCCTAAGCACAGAACTTCGGGGTCTGCAGAGCTCACCTGCTCTTTCTCCGGAGGAGTAGCCCCATAAGTTATGTCTGTCTGAGAGTCCTACCGTTCCTTCCAATGTGCTTCATTTATTGTATTCAACTCGTGTGACCGCTTTCAGAGAAGGCTCAGTATGACTGAAGGTAAGTTTGTCACGATCGGAATTGGACGTTACTCCTGGGTCTTCAGCTTCTAGGTTAATTTTACAGAAAATTTATCAAGTTCTTCAAACCCAGTGTACTTGAATTTTAAACTTACCTGCATTTAATTTTTCCTTAATTTGGGAAAAAATTGTACAATATTAATTTATTCCAACAAATATCATGGGAGATCTCTAATATAATCAGATCCTATTCTTTTACATTAATTAAAAGATAATTAATTTCTCCATAGAGAACAGGTGCATGGTAGGTTATTTTTTATGGACTTTATGAAGCTTAAATTTCTTACATTCACATAACAAGGTGTCTTAACCATTATTAAATAAACTGTTGAATCCCATCATCTAGTACTTTTTAGAAATTTTCTACATATGTTCTTATAGGGAATAATGTGGCCTATTTCATTTAAGTAAGTGAATCTACAGTTTTTATTCCCCTTGGAATAAAATTCCCTTTGGAATTCCCCCTTTCTCAGTATAGAAAGCTTATTGAAAATTTACTTTACCAGTTGTGAACTGCGCTCAGATATCACGCTTGAAACTTTATATTTTTTTTCATAATTCTAGTAGTATGATCCCTTTAAAATAAACACTAGAAATCTGTTACTCTTAAAACCGTATATCATTAATACATTTAAAAAAGAAAAAAAATAAGGCCTAGGAAAGAAAAAAAGGCAGATAAACCAAGATTGAAGTAAATATACTCTAAAATGGGATTTTATGTTTGATTTTAAAATTTCTTGGCAGTGAGAGTAAAAAGATCAACAAAATTAATTTACATGGCTGTTTCTATCTAGGGAGGAAAGCATAACTATTCCTTGTGGGAGACAAAGGAACTTTCTTGGCAATAAATTCTAAATAAAATTCCTTATGTTAGCTAAACACGGGGAGAATTTCATGAGGTTCATGGTGGTCTTAATAATGGTGATGTTAGCTAACGCTTGTCATCAAATACTCATTCCATGTCCCGCACTGTGGAAAGCTCTAGAGGATTTCCCTTAACCGTCACATCGGCAATGAGTTTCCCACTTTTGAAAATGCAGAGAGCCAACAGAGGGCCAGCGGTTTGGGCTGCACCTGCAGCAGTGCTGAGCTGTTCTCCCCCTCGGGAGCCCACAGTCCAACATACAGGGCCGCTTTGCTCCTGGACTCTCTTGCTCTTGTCCACAGGCTCATAACCAATGCAGAGCTGCGTGCTGTTCCAGTGATGTGCTCTGAAAGATGACGGCACCACGGTCCCTGAAATTTATTGCGTGAGGAATTCAGTCACTATAATTTAATGTCCGGAGTCTAGCCCAGACTTATCCATGTCATGACAAACTCAGGACTGTTCTAACAAAATAAAAATTTAAAGATATCTAAGTACCTAAAAAACTAATATTTTCCCCCAAGAAAACTTTTTTAAGGTATAACTTCAGTTGGAGAGAATACAGAAGTCTAAGTCTGAAGTTCTCAAACAGAATGTTCATGATACTAAATGGCCTTTCTAGAATGTGCTACTCTTGCCCTCCCTTTTGTCCCTGAGCATATACCTCTACAATCTTTCCTGATATCACGGTGTCCATCTTTCTAAAATGGACTCATTATGTTTCATGCTGAGCAATGAAGGCAGATTCAGATGCTTTCCATGTCAAGATAGCTACAGTTAAAGGTGGAAATTGATTATGAGAACCATAAAGTGTGACCTTCCTGCCCAGATGGGAAAGCAACCCCCCTCCAGAATGAAATTGGCCACTGTGGTACAGACAGACATGTCAGGGCGATTCTGAGATCATCATCAAGTCAGCGTTGATTCCTGAGCAGGGGTGCAAAGGACTTACAACAAGACAACAAGACGCAGACCAGGGAAGGCCTCTGGGCAGTCCATAAAATTTGCCCACTGCAAACATAACATTTCAGTACTTTTCCAATTCTCCCTGGCCCCCAATTTGTCTTTGAGGACCATCTGTATTCAGTTAACCAATCCTTTTCTTATATTCACCTGCATGTTTTACTGGGAACATGAAAGCATTGTGTATCACTACCCTAATAAATAGAAGCACCAACTCTCCACACTACAGCACGTAATGGAGTGCTCTCTTAATCTCCATTACAAAGGAAAGAGGCTGCATGAAAATTCTAATACTTTACTTATTTTACTTCCTAGTGACCCACTCAGCATATATATTTCTCTATGAAAAACATATGTGAGACCACTTGTTTTCTTTGCTGTTATGCTGTTAGTATTCTGCTTATGAACAGATTTAGAAAAGAGTATGGAATTAAAAAAAAATTTTTTTGCCTTTTTATTTAACTGATCTTTAAAAGTTTATAACTAGCTCTTAACTGATACCAGTGTATATATGAACCATAAAATAACGAGTTGTGTTTCCTAAATACAGTTTTTCTGGTGATAAAGTTTTTCTGGCTTTATTGAAGAAAAAAGAGGAATTTTTGGTTTTATTCAGTCTAATTTTAAGAGTTGCCTTTTGGGAAAATACGTGTGTGTGTGTGTGTGTGTGTGTGTGTGTGTGTTCTTTCCTAAACACCACCATCTTTTGCAATGACTAAGTTTGCCATATATGGTTTTCTGAGGATCAAACCATAAATCAAGTGAAATCTGTCAAGTTTGTAAATCGAAGTTTCCTGAAATGAAATATATTTTAATGAAATATATTTTAATAATAAAGGATTCTTTTTAATTCTTGCAAGCTCTAGCCTCCTGTGTCCAATGTATGAGGAATGTATATACAATTATCGTCAAAATTACAAAAGTACCCTCCCCAGGTCAAATGTCCTGTCCTCAGCCCTGGATGGACCAGAAGTTCTGACCTCTCCTGAAGGTATGATGTAGGCTCCACCTGAGCTGTCTCCACAAGTAGGAGAGAAGATGAAAAGGACAGGTTTTAACTTAAAACTTTGAGTTGGACCAGATAATTGCTCTCAGGTTTTGAACTGAAAAAAATAGAGATGTTCTAAATTATGGAGAAATAGATAATTTTAAAAGATTGGGAAGTGCAATGATGTTAATAAGTAGATTCTTCCCCATTTGTTCTATACATTTAAATACAATTCCAACCACTATGCCACCTCTTTTCTATGTATACATTGACAAGCTGATTCCAAAATTCATTTAGAAACACAAAGAATCTAGAATAACTTAAAAACAAAAAACAAAATTGGAGAACCTAGGCTACCAGGTATCAAGATTTATTATAAATTGATAGCAATCAAGACAATGCTCTCAGCTAGCACTAAATAGGGACATAGATAAATGTATCAGAATTAAGGGTTTAGGAATAGACTCATATACACTCAAATGAAGTGCTGCTGAACACGTGGAGCCGATACAGCCCTGATACAATGGCATTAGGGCACAGACACTTTGTGAACAGTCCTGCATTGTCCTGTAAATTCACACAGGCATTCCCCTGTTGGACTCAGGAAGGCCACTCCTGAGCATGTTTCTAAGAAAAATAGAAACAGGCATCCACAAAACGGCTTGCACAGAAACATTTGTGACCGCTTGAACCATATCCCCAGCCGCCTGGCATGCGTGGGGCACTGGGTTCGATCCTCAGCACTGCCGCAGTCTGGCTGGGCACAATCAGGAGCCACTTGTCAAAAGAAACTAACTTTATTTTTAGAACCACACAGGCCAAACAAAACAGCCTCTCAGGAAAAACCCTCAGAGCCTCAACTGCCACCACCAGCTTCCCACAAGCCTCTCTCCCCCCCACAAGCTTCTTTCCACCTCCCACAATCCTCCTGCTCTTGAGGCCGATTGGCTGGGTCACGTGGGCAGAGCCAAAAAAGTCCCCCAATGAGCAGCTCCGTGGTCTGAAAGGGCAGGGAAACAGCCCAATGAGCATCACCGCAGAGGAGCCAATCAGCTAGATGTTGCTGGGGCCGAGGAGCCAATCAGCTAAATGTTGCTGGGGCCGCTGTGAGCCAATCATCAGCCGGCAGCTGGAAGTTTGCTGGCAGCTGGAAGTTTGCTGGGGCCCCTTCGGCTGTGGCTCTCAACACAGCACCACCTAAAAATAAAGATGTTGTGTTCACCAAAAACTAAAAAATAATTATATATTTAAAAAATCCGTGACCATTTTATTCATAATAACCCAAGCAACCTAAGCGTCTACTAGGAGGTGAGTAACTAAGTAGTCGCGGGTGCTCCCTCACAATGGGACCGAGCCCGCAGGAGCAGGAACGAAGGAGCTCTGGCCTGCGCAGGAGCACCAGGAATTCCATGGAGTGCCAGGGACCGGAAGCCAGGGACAAAAGGGTAGATCTTAAATGCTTTATTTTATGTAAAATCCTTGAACTATAAAGCTAATCTCCAATAATAGACTATAGATCAATGGCTACCAGAGTCAAATAGGTACTCAGAGAAAAAAATGAACTTGATTTCTATGTCATACCATACACAAAATTCATGTCTAGAGAAATTTTATAGCCAAATGTGACTGGCTGAAAAGATCAAGCTACTAGAAAATAATATAACAGATCTGTGGAGCAGATAAATATTTCTCCAGCAGGATATTTTGAAAAAAAAAATAAAACAAGTATAGGAAAATATAGATAACATGACTTACACTGGAATTAAAGAACTTTCCATAAAAGTCACACTTTCCATAAAGGTCCTTCAAAGAGTAAAAGCTAAGCCATATATGTGTGCACACAAATGATTGTTTTCTAAAAATGTAAGAGATTTCCTATAACTCAAGACAGAAAGGCACAGCATGAAAGGAGAAGGGAGCCAAAGACTTAAAAGAACTCCTGCAAGTGAGTGTTTAAGAAAAGTCCCTGGACCTCACTGGCCAGTGGAGAAATGCACAGTAATGTCCCTACAGGCTCAGCAAAGAGCTGTGGAGGAGACGGAGGAGGAATGAATCACATCTGTGTTTCCACATTTTGTTCTGTTTGCCCTTTTTAGGGAAATGGCGAACAATATAACTTTTAAGGAAGAATCCGTTTTGACCCTTAGATTGTATTCTTTCGGTGACAGTTTAATTTGTTGTCTATTTGTTATGAAAAACTAAATGGAGTTTTCGATATAAGTTCTACATTAAAAGAGCAAACCCTTGTAACAGATTCAGGCTGTACAGTTTAAGAAAACAAGTAAATAAAAACCTGCAAGAAGAGCAAAGGTTTCTGGAGCATTAGCATTTCTGGACTGGAGTAGAAGTCACAGGATGCAATTATGTGTAAAGATGCATTTAGCTGGATACTTAAGATTTGTGTACTTTTTGCGTGTGTGCTAATACTTCAATGAATTAATTTACTTAAATATGCAGAAAACCTTTGTGAAGATTTAGAAACATTTTAGCATTAAGAAATTAATGCATATGTTAGCTAGCTTTTAAAAGAAATGTGGTATGTTTTCCTTTTTTTTCCCAATAAATTAGTCTTCTAGTGATAAAATCAGTTTTTTAACAAGACCGTTAATTGTATTTTGCTACTTATCATTGTATACACAAATTTGTTTTTTGTAATTTCACCACATTTCAATGTTAATTATTCCCATGATTTAAATATCTAACTGGAGTATTTTTCTTCCTTGAGAATTTGGGTGAAAAACATAGAACTGGAAAGCTCAGATTGTAGATAAGACCACTCGTTGACACTCGTTTTGTTATTGTTGGAAGGAGGATCCTACTGGCCATATTGCCACTGCTGAACATACGACGGTCCCTGAACACATGTGGCACAATATTACCCAGAAAAGGCACAATGAATAATGACAATATTAAAGTTTGCTAGATATATACATTTCCTACTTTTAAAATCCCTACGTTCATTTTTGTTGTTTACGTTAGTGAAAACGAGTGGCCTGGGGGGGTATTTGCAAATTGAGCCAGGAGTCAGGCTTATTTGATTTTCTTTAGGTTTATCTGGAATAACTATGAACTGTAAACACTTAAATTCTAAAACATGCTAATTGTTTTTCTGTGTTTCTTTGAAAGTACCAGCTGTTTCTCAGAGAGACCTACGCATTACACCATCCTGCTACCTCAGCCATAACAGTACAAGCACATCTTGGGGTCTGCATCTTTTTCTTGAAAAATTAAGAGAACACCAGTAGCTAACAGGACTTGGGTGATGCTTTGTGAGTATTCAAGAGAGTGGATTTATGTTAAGAATGCTTAACAACTGGGTTTGAACTATCCCAGGGACTTGATAAGTAGTGGGTAATATTTTATTTATGTACTATTTTCTTTTTCTATAAAAACCATACAAAAGAAGATATTTTGTATATTGTTTGTATTTAAAATAATTTTTTTCTACTTAATACATGGATATGATAATAGAAAGTATCTTGAAAGAACTCAGCACATCGGAATTCTCATGCATTTCCTGGAAGAAAGGGAGAGTACGGTAGTTCCCCTGATTTACATGAGATTGATTTATTTTAATAAGAGAGTAGCATTCCGCAGCTCAGACTCTGTGCGTCTCATAATAATAAAGTAGGCACATATGACAAAAATACGTGGGTCTCCAGCACACAGGGCCCTCTGCTCCCATGCAAAAGGCATTCTAGGTGCTTTTAAGCTTTATTTTCTTATTTATATTTTTATAGTTATATGTACTCCAATTTGGCCCCAATAGCTGCAGGGCCAAATGTTCTTGGCAATGATTCTCTTCTTAGTTTCTAATAAAAGACTATTTTTTTCCAGTAAGTGAATGATAAAGAAAAATCAATTCATCGTGCTAAATTATCTGATGTTGTCACAGCATGTCACTATTGTTCTTCATATATATGTGTGTGTGTATATATATACATTCACGGCACTCACATATATTATAGGACATGTGTGTGTGTGTGTGTCTGTTACTTTCTTGAACTTTGAAATCCTGCCATCATTTACTTGGATGAAACTGGTATTTTTAAAAGTATCCCTTTTAAATCCTAATATGCATAAGATTCACAGTGCCCCAAAGAGCCCCGATTTCTCATCTTGTTATGCCCTACATGTGCTTGCGTGTTCTGCAAGATAAAGATTCCATTGTGGCAGTGATGCTGCTCTGGTCTAGTGGTGCTGCCAGGAAACCACACCAAACAAATCATGATGACGAGCATCATCAACATAAGATGAAGAACAATGTATTCCAGACGTTTCATGACGCTAAATGGATAAAGAGAGTTTGCTTGTTTCCTTTCTAAGAGGGTTAAGACAGTTAAAGAGTTTGCTACTTGACAATTTCTTACACCTGACATTCAACAGAACTCATCTCTCCAAGATAGATATTCTCATTTCTGCTGTGTTGATGAACAAATCAAAATTACTTGCTGATGACCATTCAATTTGAAAAGAGTCAGATTAGGAGGTCAGTTCACACTTGCTCACTTGAAAATCCTTGCTTTTACCCTAGGGAAGGCTGTTACTGTAGAAGATCTTTACGGGAAGGAATCACAAACTTGTATAACCTGAGTGACTGGTTACTCCCTACCTAGTGGTAAGAATCAATTTCATTTCTTTTCTTCTTTTTTTTTTTTTTTTTTAAATCGCAATGTATAAAGTACTAGGAACAATCTGAAACATTTTATCTCCTGAAATTGGAGACTGTGCATAAGTAAAATACCCTTCAACTCACTGAGAAAGAGCCTGACCCACTTTTAAAAAAAAAAAAAAAATCAGTGTTTGTTCATCTGAAAAGCAGTCATGTGGAAAACAGTTGTCCGCAGGGGAGCTTGCTCCTCCCTCAGTCCAGCATCTTCCACTTGCCTTGTGTTCTGGAGAAGGACAGGATGTAGAGTATATTATGAGGCTCCCATCTTGTGACATTTAAAATACCTCACTATCTGCAAGTTCCTTAGAACTCCTTTCTGCCTGAGGGCCTGTTTCTGAGTGAGTTCCATTTCCCTGTACCCTGTGCATTTACAAGAAACCAACTGAAAGATTATATATGCATCAGTGACGATCTTCCACTACCACCAACCAACTTGGTAATGTTGCATCTTAATATCAAAATCCACAAGATGTAAAATTTTGCACCCAATGATTATTTTTTTGATTACTCCCTTTATTCCACGGAATAGAGAGTCTAGGTTGTAACATTCCTTCGGTATCAAGAGAACACTACATATCCTCTGAAGACTTTGACCCTTTGTTGACCGTTACATATACCATTGCATATACAATTATAGAATTCACCCCATTGATTGGAAATGCCAACTATAATTTAACACAAATAGTGTTTAAATTAAAATCACACAACAATTTTAATAAGCTTTTGTTTTAAACACAACCTCACATTTTAACCACAATGACAGGCAGTTAAGGACAGAGCAGAGAGGTTCAGCTGTTCAAAACCTTCACCAACGTGGAAGAAATTCAGAAGGTACCTGATATTCAGAAACACAGACCTACGATTCTTCTAAAGAAAGTTAAAATGATCCATTAGAATAATTTAATCCAGAGAGAACTTTTTCTGCAAGTGTATTGACAAGAGAAAGAAAAAGAGGAACATAAAAGGGAGGAAAGGAATGGGAAGAAGGAACACAAGAAAGACAGAAAACACATTCGGAGTGGAAGGAATCAGACGGGAGCTGGAAATGCCAACAGACAGCCCTGTAGAACTTGAGGCGACACTTAAGCACATCGACAGGAGACATCATCTATGGGTTCAAGTCCACGGTCCTTCAACTTTTTCTAAAACCTATGCACTCCCCATATTTTGTTTTGTTTTTAAACTTAAGAGAGTTGTAAAAGATGAGGTTTCTGGCATTTTGTAATTGTTGAGAATTCAAAACTGCTCACTCTTAAGTTTACATTAAATATGCTTAAATAATAGAGTTGTCTCATACTCCCATCCTCAACTTAAAAACACAGGAACCAAACTTTTCCATAAATCGACAGTCACTGTGTTCGTTTTGCATTTGTCCTCATTTATACCTTCTACTTTCCCTCAGAACTTATCCAAGCATTATTTTTAATCAATAAATTATGACTTGCTCTTGGGTTTCTTTTGGTATCAGGGATTGAATCCAGGGGAGCTTAACCACTAAGCCACATCCTCAGCCCTTTTTGGTATATATATATATATATATTTTTTTAGAGACAGGATCTTCTTGAGTTGCTTATGGCCCTGCTGAATTGCTGAGGCTGGCTTTGAACTTCCAAGCCTCCTGCCTCAGCCTTCCAATCTGCTAGGATTACTGATTTGTGCCAGTCTCTGGCATGACTTGCTTTTGATATTTGATTTGGAGAAATGTACAAGATTTCATAATTTATTATATCATATTCTTTTCAACCAAATATAATAAAACAAAATCATATAGACTTTTTTTCTGTGAATTATTGTTAAAATCAATCATATTATAATTTTGTACAATATTAAGCCTGAAAATCTACAAGAAGATTAAAAATAAAAATACCTACATTTCTTCTTATAAGTCAATTGGGAACTGAAGTGTAATGTTTTGAATTGCTCTTTCCTTCAGTAACCTACAGATTTTTAGGGCCCAGAGGATCACAGTACAATGAAACTGAGTCTGCACCCCTCTTACAAGATTTCCGGGTGATTCCAGGGTCTTCCAAACTTGAAGGTAGCTGCTTAGAAATGTGTTTGTGAGAGACAGAGCTGTGTAAAAGAACTCAAAACAAAACCCCAAATCCAAGTATGCATTTACTAGACGATAACCCACGCAAAGGCCAAAAAACGGTAAAGAGAAACCGTGGGTAAACCTAGATGAAGTAAATGTAACTAGACACTCGGATGCTTCGGTGTCTGTTGCGGGGTTTCTCCCTCTGCCAGGATTCACAGGCCAGGAGTGAAGTCCTTACCACTCACCTTGTCCCTTATGACCTACTAGGAAATGTCTGCCCCCTGTGCCAGCTGCCTATGCTCCGCTGCCCTGGTGAGTCTTAGTCACAAACGCAGAGCTGCCTCTCTGGAGCAGGGCGATGACACCTCCAAGCCACAAGGGCAGGCTGCCACACAGAGACTTTGGGCTCCTCGTGAGTCTGAACCACCTGGCAAAGAAGGGGGTGCTGTGCTGGCTGGGAGTCGATCCCACACCCAGGGGAAACCAGACCGCCTCTCCACCGTGGCCACGAGGAGGGCAGACGGGGGCACAGGAAACCCCCCAGCAGCTGCCAGGGCCCGTGCCCTCGAGCCAGCCAACACAGGCAGGACTGTAATGGACAGACCCTCGGGAGTCACCCACCGGTGAAAACCGTGACCGGCCGAGGTGCTTGACAAGTGGAACAGAGTGGGTTGTGGAGGAGGGTGTTTGTAAACACCAGCTACATCCCGGCGACCTCAGGAGCAATAGAGAGCACGGTCATTGTCCTGAGGACAGCCTCCTTGTACTGCTACGAATATGTCTGTGTTCCGTTCTCTCTTACTTCCTTATCATAAGACGTACTGACTTTTTGTCAGGGGGTTGTTAATCCACATCCTAGTGTTTAAGTCATGGGATATCAAGGAGAAGAGTCACATTACTCCGTGACAGCCTCCCCTCCTGGGTGAGGGTTGGTGCGTGTTCAGAGCTGCCCATGGCGGATGGCCATGCCCTGTGCAAGTCTGACCTTCTGTCGTCTTTGTTGGGAGATTAACTATGGTTAACTTCTCATGTCTTCTTGACTAGGATGTGAGTCAGATTCAAGATAATTTCCAGGTATGTCTGTGAGTGTTTCTGGATGCAATCAGCATATGAATCAGAGGGCTGAGTGGAGCTCACGCACCCCCTCAGTGCGAGGGGATATGTATAAAATCTCCAGTTTGCTCCGTTTCCCTGGAGAACCCTGATGATCTTAAGCAACCTTGAGCTGCCAGGGCTGAGAGGTCCAAGCCCGGCTCAGGTATGAACAAGCTGGATGGCAGAGAAGAGAACCTCAGATCCTTATGCTCAGAGGGTCAGCTGTGGTCTCAGAAGGCCAAGGTCCATCTCTAATGCAAATGAAGGTTGGCCCACTGTTGGAAGTTAGTGCTGCGGCTCCAGAAGGAGCAGGTCTGCAAGGAGATTCCCAGGCAATCACTAGAGCAGGCCCAGGTAGGTGCACAGCCTTCAGCAGACCTCCTGGAGAGCAGGAGCTCGGCCCTGTAGGTGAGGATCCGGGGGTCTCACTGGCAAATTAACTGATGTTCAAACCCAATCTAAAAATGCAAAACTGTGAGAAGAGAGATCACAGCTAAGGGCAAAAACACTATTTGACCATCATTTCTGACACATCTCTGAAATCCTAGTGTCAACTATAAGTGATTCTCAGTTTGGAACCTACACCTATTTAGTTTCACCAGGGATTTCCAATCACATAGTCCTGAAGGACTCAGCAGTGTAAATGGGATAGAACTATGGGAACAGTTTGGCCCTAAGCTTTGCTTTGACCTCTAGGATCCTTGGATAAAAGTGCACAATTCCAGAGGAAGGCTATTTAGGTTAATGCAAATGAACTTGACCTCTAGTCATCCCAACCACAAGGCCTGAGGGGCTCCGGCAATTCACTAGTCCTACTCACACTTCTTCTGCCTGTGGTTTGGTTAAACTTTCTACCCACACTGGTTGCCAAACCTAGCTCAGTCTACCGATGAATCAGTCCTTACCACTAGTGCATATAAACATATTTCTAACTTTCAAAACAAACAAAATAATAAAGTTGAGCAAAGCCCGTGCCCTCGTTCCCACGGCTCCGTCCTGCCTGGGAGCTACCTACTCACTTGTCTGTAGAATACTTGACACATTTCTTCCTCCAACTCGCTCTGCAGCTGGGGGGGCTCTGCTTCCACCTTCGTTCACTATTAAAAGTTCTGTTTGGTAAAAAGATAAAATTAATTTTTAAAAGTCCCTTCGAAAGAGGACCCTTTAACCAGATTTCCCCTTGAGACATTAAGCCCTGTTGGAAGCGTCCTTTGTTGCAATGTGTGAGGGCACCATGGCCTTCCTACATGGGAGCTTGGCAAGAGAGGTGCCTTGGCCTCTTGGTCTGTCCGACTCCTCTTGCTTGACCTTCAGCTTGGCAAAGGTTCCACACACACCTGTACCCCTGGATCCTCTCAATGGCCTGTACAGTTAGCACTGTCATCACAATTTCCCAAATGGGGAGCAAAATTTTGGTAGTGACAAGAATCAAAAGTCTAATAAATTAAATATTTAAAATAATCTCTAGATATTTAACTAGATAATTATTCAAAGTTTAGTACTTTGTAGAGCTTCTGTCTCTCTAATATGTCAGAGCAAAACACTAAATTATGCTGGAAATACTTTTTATTGGTCACCTATTTTGTAGGAGAAATGCTCATCATCTGCGCAGTTTAACTTTTGTTGTACCAGAAAGGTTTTTGTTTTGTTTTTTTTAAGTAATTTGAATTTTACAGTACGTTCCCCTTCTCTGGATTAAAGGCAAGTTTGTCCTTCATTAAATCTTCATTGGATCAAGAGAAAATGAAAGTTTATGACTATTTGGTGACAAACCCCCAGCAGTCTGAAGCAGAGGTTCAACATTATCAACTGGCAGTGTCACCAGGAGAGGACTCAACTCTGGGACCTGCCTACTGAGACTCCCACTGTGCCAACTGCAGGAGGAACTCTACTGAACAGTTAAGAAGGGGGCTTCATGCTCCTGAATCCAAACTTTGCCACCATCTGCCAGTGCCGTGGCCTCCTGCAATTCCCCAATCCTCTCTTGTCCTCCACAAATCTTCGAGAAAGGTGGCGAGTTAGCAAAGGACGGTACCTGTCCGTAGCCCGCGAGATTGTGTGGGTGAAGGGCTTCTGCGTGAGCTGTGGTCAGCTCTCCCCCTCCTCTCCTCCCCAACCCCAGGCACATCTACTCTTCCTTCAGGTCTCAGAGTAAACTTCAATCGCCCCAAAGAATATCCTCGTGCCTTCCGGAGGGACCTCCCATTCCTCTCCCTGCTGCCAGCACCCTTCCTCCAATTAAGATATTGGAAATCGACTCTTGGAGCAATTAATTATTTCATGGATTCCTTTTCTTGTAAACTATATGTGCTAAAATGGTTAAGACCTTGGCTAGCCTATCACCTATGCCAGCACAGTGACGTAACAGAGC
Organism: Marmota flaviventris; assembly: GCF_047511675.1. Taxonomy (NCBI): domain Eukaryota; kingdom Metazoa; phylum Chordata; class Mammalia; order Rodentia; family Sciuridae; genus Marmota; species Marmota flaviventris. The sequence continues at coordinate 140,346,382 of NC_092504.1, forward strand.
GTGGAATCGACTTCAGACATAAAAACGACTTCCCAAGAGCCCAATACGTGGACACTGAGAAGATCATGAAATACTAGCAGCTTTGAGTTACTTCTGAGCCATATGCCAACACAAGGTGTGGATGATATTAATCTATGCAGGATGTTCATTAATCACATGTGTCTGGCACTGTTTAATATTAAAGAATCAACCTCTTTGGAAATGGGAAATGAAACTATATCACGTTGTACTGTTTTTGGAATCACCATTTGCAGGAGCAGGCCCCAAATGGCTAAAGCTAGGCTCCCTCCCATAGCTTCTGGAAGGCTACGCTGTGTTTTTAGTGTGTAGGCCGGGCTGGGAACTGACTGTGTTATGGTTAGCCAAGGTCAGAAACGCTGATTCGGTGCATAGACTCAAGGTCATAAAGAGTAACTTGTGCACATGTGCCCCCTCATGTAGCCCGGTGGCAGCATGCCTTCCACCTGCCTGGTCTGAACCTTGTTTCCTGGGTCTGAGACCCCATAGGACACCAGGGAATGTGGAATTAAAGGAATTTAAAAATTCCTTACCAGGAAGATGACTGTCTATTTCCCATGGGAAAGGACTGCATGTACTACAAGAATACACAGTGCCACTACAGGAGGCCTGTGGAGGCAGGCAGTGTCCAGTACTGACATGACACGCCATGTTACAGCTAAGCAGGACGGGACGGTGTTGTGTGTGATCCCAACACTGAGCGTGTACCAGCTTATTCCAGGTTAACACAACATGGGGGCGGGGTGCTCTCACCTGTTGTCCTTAACTCCCAGCTCACTCCTCAGTGTCCTGTTCCATAATCTTGAGGACGGGGACTCTACAAATCACCTGTGTTTCCAGCTGCCTCTGAGGCTCTATCAGTACCAAGTGCACACAGGCATGCAGAGTTGGGGACCACATCCTTGGCCTTTCCTCTTCCTGTGGACAGCACCCTACCAAGGATCTTGCACCCTCACCATAACAGCAACTGTATTCTGTAGTTCTTCCCACCCTCATGGGACCTGCCCCCATGTGTCCCCTGAGCTACAAGCTCCTGGGGCTGCTGCCTACTCAGAGGTGCAGCTGATAGATCCTGGAGCCGTCCGTCCCTCCCGACTCAGACACCCCACCAGACGAGCAGTCTCCTCCCAGAAGCCTGCATTCGGGACCACGTGGACTCTCCTCAAAGCTTTTGAGTTTTAATTATTTAAACCTGTTCCCTTTTATGTTACTTTACATTCCGTGAGAAGCAGTTATCACGACATGATTAGACACGTAAGAAGTTTATTAGGGGAAATACCTGTGAAGCGAAAGGGCAGGGAGCCAGGGGCCTGGCAGAGCTGGCCGGGCGTCATGGAGTTCTGGGCCTGCCTGCAGGAGTGTGGGAAGGAAGGGTGCCTGCCCGGAGGTGTTTAGACTGTAGTGAGGTAACACAGGTTTGTGCAACAGCTGGGGTGGGGTGTGTCCCCCGAGAGCCTGGAAGCCCACTGTCCTCAGTGTGAAACCTCAAGAAGTGGTGAGAGCCATAGGTGGGGCCTAATGAGGGGACATTAGGTCCTGGGGGCCTGTCCTTGGAAGGGATGAAGGTCTAGTGGGACTTTGATTGTTCTCCTGAGAGTGAGCTGTTATAAAAAGACAGGACAGGCTGCCTCTGAGCTTTGGATTCCCAATGCACCGTGACAGTTCTCCCTCACAATGTTCCTGCCATTGTGGCACCATCTTCATGAGGCCTTCAAACAGTAGCACAAGCCAGCACCATACCCTTGAACCTCCAGAACTGTGTGTTAAATAAATTTTTTGTTAATGTATCCAGCCTCAGCAATTTCATTATAGTAACAGAAGATAGAGTTGTGTAAGACTGCTAGGGAGTCTTTTCATTTGAAGTTATCTATTGAAGAAGTGTTTCCTAGGAATGAGTGAATCTTTGTATCAAGGAATCAAAGGCTGTGGAAATACAATGGTTCCTCTCATAATTACATCCAATATCCTGTTTCAGCCTTTAGCTTTCATTCTTGCAACTTTAGCTTTGACAATTTGGAGATTTTGGTGCTCAAGACCAGGACCCACCAGGAGATATGGGGATTGTTTCATGGAATCAGATTTGATATCGCCACCGGGAAACTATAATAAACGTCTTGTGTTGCTGAATCAAGAGCAAAGAAGGAGATTACTCTCTACTGGCAGGTTTTGAAGAGTATCTTACATGATTTTGCATAATGTTCCTTGCGATAGCTTTAATGTTTTCTTATGACGAGCTGGGAATTGCCATATTAGAACCCTCCGGAAGCTGTGTGCTTCCTCATGGTATCAACACTGGGCACTTGAAAGCTTCGTGCCTGGCACCTGTGATGCCAGCCCCAGCACGGAGGGGTCTGCCATGCTTCTCCAAAATAAAGCACTCGTGTTCCTATCCTTTGTCCTTGGAAGTGAATCACCATGCCTAGCCCCAGATAGGAGGAAGGTACGTAACTTCTATCCTGGAGACAAGTTTCTATTTCATCACTTGGAAGTCTTCTAAGAGAAAAATTTTGTCCTCTTCCTCTTCACCTTTTCCAATAATCTCTCTCTGGACTCATTTTATTGTTTGGGTTGTAATCCAATGTAAAATTATTGCTGCTTGAACTATTCCAACTTCGACCCTCGTGAACTCTTTTCAGAATGGCCTGTGTCCTTTGGATCTCTCTCATTTTAATATTTATGAGGCTTTAGTTCTTCCTTATTTTGTGGCATTGCAAAATAAGCCAGGCTCCTGTTGAGTTCAGCTGCTCCCATCCTAACCAAGTCAGTATTTCTCCAAAGGATAGTCCCTCTTTATTGAAGAATGGAGTTTAGAAACCATGTTGGGCATCTGGGTCAGCTTCTTGTTGAGATATCAATGTACATGCACGCACACATTATGTATGGGTGGATTTTTGTACAGATAAAATTTTTATTTAAATATATGTACAATATGTGAAAATATGTATTTGTATCCTTGTACCTATAATTATTATTCTGTTTACATATCTGTATATACTTACATTAACATTAATGTAATTGTATACTGATATTCTTTCATCTATACACAGGATTTATTCCAAATAGAATTTTTAAAATAGTTCACACAGCTCAGAGTTGAGTAGCATGAATAGTCTATCAGAAATGGGTATGATTTTTGAAATTTTGAGACTCTTCAATTTGAGAGGAGGATAAAAATCTCTTTGTATCTATGAACAACATTGGCTTCTTGAAAGGCAGAATCCTGCAGGATTGTTACTGTTGCACGGGAATTCCAATGTGCTTAAGTATCAGGCGTGTGCATGATAGAAGATACTGTCTCCAGGTATCTGGGCTGCAGAGCTGGAAATGAGACCTTGTAAATTACCTAACTGGCTGCCTGTTAATCTGTGCTCACAGGCACCAGAAGTAGACGCAAAGCTGCAGGAGAGAAGGGGCTGCTCCTTACTGCCGCTTCTGCTGCCTGCCGACAGTCCCCATCCGTGAGCATTAGCCAGCAGTGCTCCTTCACTCTGAGCACTTTCCTCCTCCTCTATTTTGCAATTTTTCTAACAGCTGCAGAGCCACCCAGATCATCCACATCAGCTCCAGACAAAACATGCCCTGTCTTTAGAGGTTTGAATTTCTGTCCACGCTGTTCACCAGCTTCTAAGATCGAATAACTCACAACCTCTCTAAAACCAGGAGCTTTCCACACTTGCTACTCCCTCACAGCCAGTGCTCTTCAGGACCTTGTTAACAACGGAGCACCTAAGCAACAAGTCTTTATATGAAATTACCTGTGCTAAAGGGACTGGGACAAGGCCATTACTGATACAATTTAATATATTCATGCATTGTTCACTTATATTTTTGAAAAAAAATCCTCTTACTATCTGTGGTAACAGGTGACTGGAAATGTATCATGTTTCACAATGCCTTCCTGGTGATGGAATATATTTATAACCAGATACATAATTGGAGAATTTGGCAGTTTCAACATATACTTCTATTTTTTCTTTATCTTGGGGGAAAGCTGTATCTCTGATATTTGGAATTTTATGTATAACATCCTCAAGTAATTTCAAATGATTTAATAGATCCTCCCATCTATTTAAAATCTTTATTATATTTTTCATATCCTGGGAAAGACCTCAAGGTTAGGAGAAAGTGGACTTCTTAGTTCTTAGAGAACTTGTTAATTCTCTAGATGCATTCTGGCTTGATCATTTTCCGAATTGCCTATTTCATAAAAGGAAAATATAAACTAAATCAGCGATTAATTAAGTGAATCAAACTATCATGTCATCCCAACAAGTAACATTTTAAAGCATTCAACTCTAAATAGTAGCTCTCTTTCCTGTGTCTGTCTCCTCCTCTCTACTTTTCTTTTCAAGTAAACAACCTGAGGAAGAAGAACAGGTAATAAGAATTTCTTACCCTATTTTTTACTTTTCAAGTTACTTGAATTCTTTGTACAACTTGATTATAAATAAACCAATACATCATATTGTATGATTGAAGGAAGAGGTTTATTATCAGGAATAGTGCATTTCAAATACTCATATGCCACCTTATCACCAAATTATCACATAAATCTTTCAATTTCAATTCTCTTTTGCAGAATTGGGGTAACAGTATCTCATAAAAAAGAAAAATATAATCAGTGAAAAATGTGTAACATAGTTCCTGGTTTAAAGTAAACATTCAAATAATGAATCCATCTGGTGATTTTTTTTGTGACATTATGTAGGTGATATATTCAACCCCATAAAAATTTGTGGGGTTTTTTTTTTAGTTGCATTAATAGTTTGCAAGGGATCTTTCAAAAGCTTATCAAATAATGCATTCACATGTAGTTTTGTTTGTTTTTTAAACTTTGAAACTCCAAGTCAGGATGCTCTCCTGGCCCACTGTCTTCATAAGCTACCTTAGTAACCAGGGAGGAGGCTGTGTGCCCCATGACTTCTCCCACACACCTATAACCTGGATTACATAAGTCACTCCTGGCTGGATGTCTGTAAGCCTATTTTAGATTATACTGTCTATTTTAATTTGTCATTACATTGGTTTAAGATGCCTGGACAACATCACCAAGAGATTCAGACTCAACCATCATATGTGACGCTACCCAAAGGTGCTTGGATAGCAGTCCCCACCGACAACATCAGAGACAGCAGAACTGTTCTCGACTGGCCAGGTCCCCTTCTAGTTATTGTAATTAGTAACTAATTACTGGTAACCAAGATATTTCCTTATGCTCTTCCCAAAAGATCAGTAAACAGCCGATTACCTGAATCCTTTCTGGTCTGCCGATGATCACAGGAAAACTGCATCTAATGTGTGACTGCTGGTGGCAGTTGAGAAGACCCAGTTTTACAGAACATACCTAGTTAATAACAGTCTAGGCTGGGATTTTATTCCACTTGCACTGATGCGTCAGTCAGTTACTATCTCTTGGGACCAGGGAGAACAAAGACTCCTGGGTCAGACAGAGACTTCCCTGCTTCAGGCACAGCAGGTGGCACGAGCCTCAGCAGGTCTGTATCAGTTCTCTCTGTCCTCAGACCCAACAGTGCTGGTAGGGTGGCAGGAAGGCTCCAGATAAACCCAGCTCAAACAGGGGACTTTGATACAGAGCTTAAAATCCGGAGCTAGGGCATACCCCCTCCTTCATGGCACTCAGTGAACAGCCTTCTTTATCTGGGGCAGAGAGTTCCCCATCCCTTGAGGTAACTTAAAAACCCAGCTCTTCAGTACTCCTGAGGAAAACTGTCAAGGACGCAGCCTCGTGAGCAACATGACCCTGAGAAAGGGCCCAAGTACAGAGGAGGCACAGGCAGCAGGACTCGGAAGCTATCTCCTGACAACCACTCCACTGTCCTGCTTTGCTTCGACTTGCAGCAAAGTTTCCCAAGATCCTAGGACTCCATGGGCTACTCTGAGCCATTTAGCTGGGAAAGGCTGCACCAGGTCCATTCAGTTCCACTCAGTGTTTCATTAACAGCAGGAAGAAGCCACCCTGCAGTATTGACCTCAACCATGTCCCCGGGATCCCAAACTCAGTCAGTAGGGAATATGTTCTAGGAGGGCCAGTACATCGTATTTTAGGTCTCAGACTGCAACCTAAAGCCAGGTCTGTCATCTACTGTCACCCATGCAAGGGACCTGCTACTAATCTGCTCATCTTTAGCACCACTGGCGATAAATGTAAGGGGCCATACATGGACTACAAAGCAAACCCCTTCCTGATCGCTCCTGCCTAATCCCATTTTTCTCTGGATCACCTCTATAAAAACCTCCTTTTCCTGTGGATGGGCAGAATCGTAGCCTTTGGGACAGTGGGCAGAATTGCAGCTTTTGAGACAGGAGTCCCCTGTGCTTCTCCCTTGCTAGCAAAGCAATAAACCTTTTTTTTCCTTTTTCTCAAGACCTTGTCTCCATTATTAACTCGGCATCAAGGACAAGGACTGAGCTTTTGGATAGGTCAAACAGTTTTAGAAACAGATGCAAATTTGATTTGTTTTGTGTATCCATCAGGCAAGAGAAACCCAGTTTTTGTACTCCAAAGAGGAAAGCTGGGTGACTCATCATTGTTGCCTTCCTTGTACCAGACAGCAAGGCCACTGGAAATGGTGACAGTCTTTAAACACTTGCAGATGGAGCCAATTTTGGACCAAGTTATGACTGGTCAATATGCCTGCCAGCCGGTCCAATAGTGCTGTAAGGTGGGTCCTGTCCTTTATTGAGGACATTCTAGTTAAGAAGTTCAGCAACTTCGTCAGGAGTGAGGGTGGTGATGAAGTCTGTAAAGTCTGAAAATTCCCTTTGCTATTCAGAGTTGATTGCAGGAGCTTCACCAAGTCAAAGGCTTTGGGAGAGGGTTGCCCGTCTTTAGCACCATGGCATCTAGCCAAGTCTGTCCTGCAGCTGGAGGCCTCGCCTGTCATGCCAAACCTCTGGGTGTCCTGCTCCTGTGACCTAGGGTAGTGAGCTGCTGAACATGGAAAGTCATGGGCTGAGAGCGCAGCATGTCCAAGAGAGCCCAGTTTGGGCCAGCAGAGATCATTCTCCCAGCATATATCATGAAATGGAGGAAGGGGATTTCTTTTATCAGAAGAAGCACAAGAGCAACTTGTGTTGTGCTGGTCCAGAGATTCAGGAGGTATGAGAGGTGCTTGCTGGAGCCACCACAGGGAAGGGGCCTCCAGCAAAGGCACAACAAAATGTTTGCTATATTGCAAACTGAACTAATTTTAGGGCCTTTTGGCAAAGACAGACCCATTTAATATAGGTCAACTGGCAAGTAATAGCACAATTAGAGTCCAATAAGATTTGTGAGAAGTGTGTTACCTTCAAATTCCAAACTGGAAGGTCAGGTGAAGCCCTTCAGAAGAATGGGCCACGCTGTTGCTCCACGTCCTGCAGATCCAGCTTTCTAAGAATGTGGTGTGATTCCCAAGGTAGGTAAGGGTGATGTCCCGGATAGAGTATCGGAATTCTCTTAAGGATTTTTAACAGAAAAACGTATGTGGTATTCACCTAGTTGCAAGACGCAGAAGAATATTTCAACCATTTGCAGAATTTTATATGATACAGTGTGCATTAAATGGCCTATATATTTTAATAGTTTACATATTATACATACTACTAAGTTACACATAAATAATTTGTTATATGGTCGCTTTATGTCTCACTGCTTGGCTAGCAAAGACGACACACCAGGGATCCTGCCCCAGAGCCTGTGATTCCGCCCATCACGGGGCAGAAGGGGCTGTTACCTCTCAGAACCGGCCTAGAACTCTAGCTTATCTCACATCTGCAAACTGAAGCAGGAAAAAGAAAAGCCTGGGGCAGGAAAGAGTCCAGGAAAAGCACAGTAATCAACAATGATGTTTGTCCCTCAGGTTTCAGCTGGTGACTTCTCCATTCAAGAATCTCCCCCTCTTCCTAGTACAGGGAAGGAAACAGGCTTCCTACAGAGAAGCTTCCTTTGTAGATGTAAATTTCAAGTATTTACAAAAAGGAAACTCCTTTTCTGCTTTTAGAGCCTTTCCTGTGTCTGTGGTTTTTCTAGCTGTTCAAAATACCCCTTCTGCCAAAGAGACATGTCTTGGGGGTGTAATATTCCAATCTCCTACATGTACCTTATTCAAGTACTCCAATTCCAAAGTTAGGTAATGTGCTAAGCATTTGAAAAATACTTCTGTTCAAACTACTCAGAATTAAAATGGAATTTAGATATATAAAGTGGAAATTATTATCTCTCTCAAAACAAAATGATAGACCAATAATACTTATAACTAATGCTTCACTGTATCTTAACATGCTTGTTCTAATTTTCAGGTAGAAATTTTGCAAAGCGTTTTGCACAGGCTGAATTTCAGGCAATAATTAAGGAAATCTGGAGTTAGCACAGGTCAGTCCTTACAATAGTTTGATCAGGAGCTTAGATCTTTGATCATCAGCAAGCTCCAAGATACTCTATGACTAACTCCCCTTGCCAGTTTTATGCCTCTTTAACATATTGAGCCTTTGCTCTGTTCCCTTCCCTTTATGACTTAAAAAAAAAAAAGTGTCGAGTAATACAGAATGTTTCTGCTCCCTGTCTGCATTCTGAGCTGTCTATTACAATCAATTCTTCGCCTTGTTCTCAGCTGCATTCCCAACTTCTGAGGTCTGGTATACAGGAAGTAATCAATAAGAGCTGTCTGTCAACCTCCTCCGTCTTGACTTCCTCCTAATACCTGTAGCATCCCCAACCTGCCAACATCAGCATCTCACCAATTTCAGTCCCAACACTGTCATTCCACTCTGCCTCCCCTTTAGTGAAAACATTTGGCTGCTCAGCCTCAGCAGTGCCACAGTGAGAATTCAATAGAATCTTTGGGTGAGTTTTGCCAAAACTATATCATCATTATCACATTAGCACTTTTTTAAATGTGAACTTTATATCAGTATTCTACGCTGGTTTTCTGTTTATTTTCACAACATTTGAGGACTCCCTAAATAATATATGCATTTTGTTAATTTCTAATAATTGTTGAAAATAACATTCAAAATAAAAGATCATTTCTTACATTTTTAAATATAAAAGCGGGGCTGGGGATGTGGCTCAAGCAGTAGCGCGCTCACCTGGCATGCGTGCGGCCCGGGTTCGATCCTCAGCACCACATACAAAGATGTTGTGTCTGCCGAGAACTGAAAAATAAATATTAAAAAATTCTCTCTCAATTTCTCTCCTCTCTTAAAAAATATACATATAAAAGCAAATTCTATAATAAAAAGAGTAATGTATACATGTATTTCACATGATAGCCAGCTGCAATATGACAAGGGTACAGAAAATATAACTAGACATTAATGCAGGCAGGGCAGTTTCGTATTTGTGCGGCCTGTGGGTCATATTGATCCCAGTCCTGTTTTACTGCTCTACTGGGACTCTTCTGAAATCCTTATCATTTTGAAATGGAGGTCTGCATTCTTATTTTCCACTGAGCCCTGCAAATTACGTAGCACGTTCCAAATGTGGGGGGTGGGGGTGGGGGGGCAATTTATTGGCTTAATACAAATTAGTAAACAAGATCAAAGTCAAACACACATAGCATATACCTTAATGCATGGGAAGCTTTTGTCACAATTCTTAAAGACCTGAATGTTCACTTCAACTTGAAAGACAGGTACTCTGTATTTCCACTTTCCAGCCCAACTTGTAATTATGGGAACAATTACCTCCTTAAACTTTATCTAACGTAAAAATAATCTTGTAAGAACTGATTGTAGGGTGAAAACCCACTGTGCAGTGGGGATATGCTGGTGTAGTGGATGAGTAGACTTGAGTCCTAATTCACCAGGGTCTACTTTCAGTTTGAGTCTTTGGTGGGGCCCAGTGAGAGTCATTCTCATTTGACTTAATCTATATTTGCGTCCTATCAGTGTTCCTTAGGACAAAAGTGACCAAAGGACTAGTATAGGTAATATCTGAACAATTCCTCCAAACCAATGAAATTTGGTCAATAATTTAACAGAAAAGCATGAAGATGACTTGAAAATGTAACAGTGGCTTCTGCCTTGGACATCGTCTTTGCTTCCCATCCCTTTGCCTGGCATTCTAAATTCTAAAGAAAAGCCAAAGCTTAATGATTAAGACATTAACTGTCAAATTTTTCTTTAGATTCACAGAACCCAAAACATCTGGTGACTTTCAGATAACAGCAGAATGCCTCTCCTTAAGTCTATGCATAAACTAGCACAAAGCATGGAAATAGTTGGATAATGAACTTGCAGAAAAGTAACACATTTGACACTAGCCCCAGGAGGTCAAGGCCACTGAGAATGCTGTGGCTGGGGGCCAGGCAGGGGTTGGAGGGCACTGCTCATCACATAGCCTTTCTGCCTATTATTCTCCTCCTCCTCCTTTCCATCCCTGTAAAAATCCATATACCTGCCTGAGGTCCCTTGAAGTTGCACTTTGAAGATTGGATTTTCATCTCCCAAAGAATTGAGAAACACACACAAGGGGCAAAGTACAGATTCATTGAAAGCGGTGGTGAGGGTAGCACTATATAAGGTAGAAGTGGGCCAAGCAAGAGAGAGACTCAAGGCCCTGATATCTGGAAATCAGAGTCTTATACGCTGAGCAGTGAGATGTTCTCTTTTCTGTAAGAGTGGGATTGAAGACTCTATGCCATTTGCTCTCACTGGTTACCTTATGATACCAGATTAGAATACAGTTGAATTATTCCATTAGTTCCCTTAGAAAACCTAATTAGAATACGTCTTGTGCTCCAGCAGCATCCTTAGACCCTGCCCTCTACCTTCTTGGCATCCCTGAACTCCTACCTAACAAGATGGGATCCCCTCCACCTTCTTATAGCCCTCAAATAAACCTACCTCCCACCACTAACTCTCATCTCCCAGGTCCTGGTTTCACATGGAAAGCAGCTGGATCTGGGTCCAGCAAAAATCAGATAATTTCGGGAATAGCTAATGGTCATGAAAAAAAAAAAAGTACTTAAATGCTTACCCCAAACACTAATAAGTCGTGAACATCAAAGTCACAATGAAATAGCATTTTAATCCCATCAAAGCCTACCTTTATAGCAAGGCTCAGAGGTGAGCCAGTGATTCAGGAGGCTGAGGCATGAGGATCTCGAGTTCAAGGCCAGCTGGGGCAACAGACTCTGTCTCCAAATAAAAAAAAAAGAACTAGAACCGAAATTCAGCGATAAAGGGCCTCTGGGCTTGATCCCCAGTACAATCACCAATCAAATCCTATCTTACCCACAGATTCAATTTCTGTGGTTTAAGTTATGCGTGGTCAAGTGCAACCTGAAAATATTAAATAGAAAATTCCAACAGTAAACACTTGGTAGGTTTTAAATTGCACATCATTGTGAGTAGCATAATGAATTGCGCCACCCTCCCTACCTCGCCCTGTCAGTCAGTATCCCCACACTCCGTTTCTCTTCGTGGTCATTTAGGTTCTCAGATTGACAGTATCGCAGTGCCTTTGTTCATTTCATTTACTAATTGCCATAAAACACAAGATTAAGCATTGTATAAAAATTTCATGACAACGGAATTACAGTACATTGTTGTAACCATTCTATAATATTTTTATTGTTAATCTTACTATGTCTAATTCATAAATTCAACTACCATAGGCATACTCGGGTGTGTGTATGTGTGTAGTATATATAAGTAGTACACGTAGGGGTTGGTACTACCCATGCTTTCAGATATCCACTGGGCTTCTTAAACTATGTCCACCATGATCAAAGGGGGGACTGTTGTATGAAAAATTAAATTTGAGAATACAACTTACCAGCAACTTTTCAAACCTTGGGGGTATAAACTAGTGAAAGTATTTGGAGAGCAGTTTCACACTATCTGGTAAATCTGAAGGGGCTGAAGTGTAATGGAATAATTCCACCACCAGTTTTATGACCTAGAGAAACTCTCACACATCTGTACAAGCAGTTATGTGTGAATCTTCATTCTGCATCTTTTGTAATAAGGAAAAAAACTTAGTGTTCCTAATTAAGAAAATGAATGACTTGTATTACAGTCATATTATATAGCAACTAAAATAAATTAGAATGACACAAACCAGCTAGGATGCATTTTTAAAAATGGCATAAATGAAAGAAGCAAATTTCAAAATAATTGGTGTGAAAAATGTATGGAATTTTTTTAAAACAAAAAGGCAATGTTATTAATGTTTGTTAATATCTAACATGCATAATACAAACAAAAACATGAGAGCAATGATACCAACTTGAGGGCAGTGACTATATTCAGGAGACAGGGGGATCAAGGAAGGGGAGAAAGGGACTCAACTTTTATCTGACATTTTATTAAAAGCATACCCCATAAGGACATGGCAAAATATCAATGTAGTAAATTTGGAGAGCATGATTAAATGAGCATTTGTTATTTTATTACTTTGGGTATGTCTGAAATCTTGTTTCCAATAAGAGGAAAAAGAATTAAGCAGCCAGTTTTGGGGGAGCTGGGTGTGCACCATCTCGCTGCTGAGATGCAGGGTCTGCTGTATAAATTATCTGGGGCTTTTACTTGAGTTGTGCCTCATTAGCAATCATCTCTAGCACCAATTAGAAAAATTGAATCTCCATACGAAATTACATGGTCTGCAATTAAGCAACGCCTGGCTGCCAGTGGGAGGGCCGCTCCTTCCAAGCCAGAGCTCCAGGCTCCAGGAAAGGGAGAGGGCGCTGGACCCAGGGTGCAGGGCGTCACAGGCACCTCGGGCGCCCTGCATGCTTCCCTCCCCTTGCTCGGTTCCTCTGAAATCGGTTTCCCAGGCTTTCGGTGAAGGGGAGAATTGTCCTACGTCATCCCTCCTGACAGCCTGGCTCCCGCCGCACGCGATGTGCCAGGGATTACTGTTCGTGGGGACCCTCCAAGGGTGAGCCGATGACAGCTCCGGCACCTGGCAGCCGTCACTCTCATTCCTCCCAAGGTGAGCGATCCCGTGAGTCAGAGGTGCTGGAAATGCTCTGCTGCGGACTCGCTGGGCACGCATTAGGGACAGCAGCGTCTCGGGGCACATTTAATGGCAGACTATATATGCTTCCATGTAGAGGAAAACACCTCCGAGGCTGATTCCCACGTCAGCAGGTTGAGAGGACAGCCAGCCCACTCCATCTGCTTCTGTTCTAATTTAAGAACATCTCGGGGACAATTTTATCTGCAGGGAGAGGAACGTGTTTAAATATAGACACACGATTTCAGACCATTCAGAACAAAGCTGGCCCACATTCCCACACTGCTGCCAGCATGCATGCCTGGACACACACTGGTCCTTCTGCATTTAGAGATGTCTGTCCTTCCGCATCAGTTAAACTGTCTTAGTTACTGTCCTCATTTATAAAACACTACCACGACACACACAGTGATGCTGGACTTCCGCTAAGCCACTTACAGCACAAGCTGATAAGGTGTTAATGGTAAAAACAGGACCGTCCGGGGGTAACAGGGGTTTCTAGATGGACCTATCGTTTCACTGAGCAATTACTTTCACAGTAAGTGCTTCACGCATCTATTTGGCATCTTATGATAGACTACTATCAACTAGAGTGACAGAGTGCTTTCTTCGAAAGAAATAGACACCCAGTAATAACGACACATGTAAGGGACGTAATTATGGCTCTAACCTTAATTTGGGTTCATAATTATCTAAGATGATTTGATCAAATCAAAGACTATCCACTGGTTAGTCTGGTAGGGCCACTGCTCCATGTCTGAGATGTCCATGGAGGATTCTGCGACTCGGCCCACCTCCCCCCTCTTTTCACTCCTGTCCAATAGAGAGGGAATTGATCTGCTGGGGTCTGGGATCTGCAGAGCCTCCGCTCCTGGGTTCTCCCTGGGAGGTGCCAGATGCTCGCACACCTGTTCTTCCATGCAGTGAGCCCATGAGGTATGGCGGGGACTGAGGAGCCTGGCCTGAGGGTCTGGGCTGGTCCATGTAATCCAAGGGGGACATGCAAGACTCTAACACAGCCACAGGTTGAGAGGACTTCCCTCATTCCAGGTTCAAAAGCCACAGAGCAGATGGGCTGTTCTTGGTCTCCCTGACTTCAGCACCCAGTTCCCACTGGGTCTGAGTTGGAGAATACCCACTTTACTTCCCTTTTCAGTTCAACCAGGAAATTTTGAGGAAAAATGGAAGTATCATTTGGAGACTGTAACGACACAGCCAGAGGCTACGTTTCCAGGTGGGACCATGGCAGGCTGTTTGGGGGCTTCAGTGATAGTGGGGTTTGACTCCTGGGACCTTCTTAGCTCATTGGCTCACTATGGCTGGCACAGTGCCAGGCCTGGGGGTAACAAGTCGGCGGGAGGGGATGGGCCTCAGATCCACTCCAGCAGCAGACGCAGCGTGGGCAGGACTGAGACTGCGCAGGAAGCCTTACCTGGCTGCTCACTGCTGATCCAATGACCCTCCACACACTCATAGCTGCTCACACTGGCTCCTCTCTGTACCTTGGGCACACGGAGTTCATCGCTATCGCAGGATTTCTGCAGTTGCCGTTTCCTTCTCTGAATCAGGTTTCTGAAAATAATTGTAAGGCCTAGCTTTCTGGCTTCATCCAAGTCCGTCCTCAAAGGCCATATTCCAAGAGAGGTTCTCTTTTCTTTCCAGACACTTTGTGCCAAAGTCAGCACAGGATTCTCACTTGGCTTTCACCCTTTCCTATTTAACCACATTAGTATCAATTTAAGTGTCTAAATTTAAGTTACCGTGTGTATGTGTCACCTGTCTCACTAGAACACAAGGCCTGAGAGGACAGAAGCTATGACCTTGATGACTCTTGATCCAAAGATTTAGCATAGTACGCGTTCAATTAAAAAAAAAAACAGTCCTTTTAATGAAATCAAGTTTTTAAATATTTGTTCATTTCTCCTCTTCTGACAGTAGTCAAAACACATTGTTCAAAACCAATTCATTTTTGCTCCAAACTGATTCCTGCAGCTTCAAACCTTTTTCAGTAATTTTTTTGGCCTTGAATTAATGTTTTCTTGCTGTACTTCCGTCTCCCGCCAAAATATTTGCTGTATAGCAAGATGTCTCTCCCTTCCTTATTCAATCATAAGATGAACCCCTTGTTCATAAGTGAGACCATAATCAGACCCTCCAACATCAAAAACTGTGGATCATAGATTACATGACTAATAAATCAGTAAGTGTCTGGCCCAGATTGGGAGAGTGTAGAGGAGTGTGGCTTTGAGCCAGGGACCAGCCAGGTGACCAAGGGAGCCCAGATCCCTTCTCCTGGACCTTCATGTGGTCTAGGAATTAAAAACCTGGACAAGCTAGACTTCTGGTTCCCAACACTCAGGAACACTTAGTGTTCTGAACAGTCAGTATTGTAGCGGGTTTTGATCTCTAGAGTCCCAGGTAGCGGAAGAACGAGAAGCACCCTACCCACCAGCGCCCCAGAGCCCAGGTGCTCAGATGCTTCCCATTTTGAATTGAGGCTTTACTGTGATCTCAGCCTTGTTGGGCCACACACATCTGTGAAGTTCAAGGTTAACCAGAGCTGCCTATGCACAAAGGACAAGGTATCTCACAGAGGATTATGACAGCTTAGGAAAGGATACACAGTTGTACCAGTGCAACCTGAGCTGCTGTAAGGGAAAGCAGCCAGATGACCTGCTCATCACCAGGAGCGCACCTGACTTTCAATGCTCTTACCCTGGCCCCAGTGGAAGCCACGCTCTCCCTGTGAGCTGCTGGCCCCAAACTCCAGGGCTCCACCAATGCACTGGAGCTGTGTGGGGTCATATCCATAACCACCCACCCTTCTCCTTCTGATTCCTGAACCAACCCTGAAACCAGACATGTGTGTAATAGAAATGGGATCTCTTATCAACTTTGTTGTGAGGTTAAATTAAGAGAATGAACATTAGAACAAAAGACTTAAACAGGCTTCCCTCTCTGAACCAGGTCTACCTCCCTCACGCCACCGCTCTGGTTAGCAGCCATGGAATCAGAAGACATTTAAAGTTATTTAGATGAGGTCAAATAAAGGCACTATTTAGGAATGTGTGGACAGGGCATAAGAATGGAGCTCCCATGTGCTGACTGCAGAAGAGTGCCGTCTCTAGGTACAAATTCTGAAGGACAGAGCCGCATAGAGGGACCTCTGGAGGGGAGAAGGGCAGCCCTGCAGGACAAAGTGACGAACACCTTGAACTCAGTGTCTGCTTCTGTTGGATCTTCGGCCAGGACCCCCCATTGGGGGTCCCAGAAGCCAGGGAAAGGAAAAACTTGATATTGCCAGCCAGGTCAGCCTCTGGGGGACATGAGGTTGACAAGGAGCAGGAAGGGGGAGTGGGCGGGGACAGAAGACACAAGACCACCTGGCAAGCGTGCCCCACAGATGAGTTGCGAAGGGCACCACCTGAGTGCAGGCTTGAGACTGAGGCAGTGTCACCCTGAGTCTCCTCCTCAGTCTCTCCCAGCTTCCCAGAGACGAGAGCACACGGATTTCATGGCCCCTTCGGCCTGCATGGTGGGACTTCCCGCCCACTGTGGATGGGAGACAAGTGAGCCATGGGCATCCTCCCCAGTGTTCACCAGTGGACCCACACATTCTCACTGGGTACATGAGAGCTTCCTTGTCCCCCGAGTTGGAGAGTCACACACCTGGAGGGCATAACCTTGACGGTCAGCTTCCATGAGGAAGAAGCAACTGTCCGAGTCAGCTGTGTGGATCTTGGCAAAGCGTTTCCCCGATACTCCTTTGAGACCTCCTGATTCTAAACAAGGAGAGGACCCATCTCAAGGCGATGGCCAGGAAGAAAGAAGCCAGCCTGCGAGGAAGCCCCACTGCGGGTCTCCCTTTGGAGACCCTCCTTTGCACATAGCTGACCTCAGGACACATCCCTCTTCTGACCTCCTGAAGGTCAGCTCCTAGGGCAGCGCAGCACCCACAGTGGGCGAGGGCTGCAGCTGTGGGCAGCGGAATGCGGGGAGGGGCGTTGGCAGTGGAACCAGACAGGTGGCCAGCCCAGCTAGTCCAGCCACAGAAGATGCACAGGAGTAGCTGACATTAACTCCCTTCTGTCCAAGGCCTGAAGGTTTCTTTGCTGGTTGAAAGCACAGAGGACAGGAGGTCTGTCCCAGCCTTTACTCATCTCACTACTGCAAGTTCCTTGGCCGCCTCTGGTGCTAAGCTACAGCTTGTGGAGATTGTTTTTAAGAAGAAATGCTGTCAGTCTGCAGCGTTCTCCCTCCAGCACCACGCCACCCAGGTGCATGATCCCACTACTCTTGTTCTTGACGTCTATGGCGGGGACCAGGGGCAGGGAAATGGAGGCAAAACCACTGTTTATAGGAAACATCCACTGAAGGCTTATGGAGAAAGAGGGAGTTATAGCTCCAAAGCATAAATTAAAATTGAGTAGTACATTAAGTATATTAAGCACGTTAAATTTTAATATTAAAGTAACTATGCTTAAACTTCTTCAGCCATTACCAACCATGAATGTCTATAGCTTTACTGGTATTTGGGACCTTCGTGTACACATCATCCTTTTTAGAAAGTGCTGCGTTCCTTCTTTTAATCTTAAACTAAATTCTTTGCATTTTGTCAAATGTAACAATTCAGCACTTGCTTTATTTTGCCCATTACTTCTACAATTTGCATTTAGTTGGACCAAAGTATTTTCCTTTAGGAAAATAATTCTGATGCCAATTAAAAAAAAAAGTGATATTAGCTCTAAAGTCTTTGAAAACCTACTACATGCTACAGAACCTCTGAGTTCATGGATTTCGTCTGTGAATAAAGCTTTTAAGTGATAAACTTGGAATCTGAAAAACATTAATTCCTAGGTCTTGTCGATATGATGGTTGTGTTTCAGAGAAGTCGTGGAACGTTATTTAGCCATCTGGCTATGAGCATGGCAAAACACCACCAACCCAAAATCTCTAAAGTTTAAAAAATTAAAAATACTGCACACTCAAATATCAGGTTTACTACCTCAGTGTAGTACCCTTTGGTATTGAAGTTTAATTTTAAGTGGGGGAAATTGTTTGAAAAATCAGTTTCTACTTTTCTAGTCAGTTTTCTAGATCTTGGCCATTGATTAGTCTAGGAACATTTAGATAAAATATTCATTCACTGATCATGTCCAAATGAGTAGTAGTAACACATTAGTATACAAAATTCAGCGGTACAATTTTTGTTTTTAGTTTACCAGCCTAGAGAGACTATATCCTATCTGCATCTGAAGGAATCTCAGCAAAAAAATCCACAAATAATTTTTAAAGTCTGACCTTGATAAAATCAGAAGTCTGAGAAGGGCCTTCAGTGTTAGAAAGTACTCACTGGTATCTTCCAGGACAGTGAAGACCTTCAGTGACCCTTGCATGCTATTATTGTTGCTCACACGGAATGGCGTAAACTGGCACAGGGCTCCTTAATCCCGAATTCCACGCTGCCAGCTCACTTGCTTTTGGACAGGATTGCACTGGTGTTTGCACTGGAGTATCCTGAGCCATCTGGGTTTTTATTGTTTGCAGTTTTGACAGTGTTTGGAAGGTAAAAATATCTACCCAGAAAAACCTCTTTGTCATTGTTATTTGCTGAAGAATAAATTTAATACAAATTTTAGGAAGTAGGGTACTCAGCAAAGCCTGTAGCTGTGGCGTGGACATCACAGTCAAGTTGAGCCCTCAGTGGGAGAACCATCAGCAGGGGATCGAGTTTAGATGTCAAAAGATTTTATAATTTTATTTGTATATCAAACCATAAAAGTCAGACGATACTTTTTTGCCATTAAAATAAGCTGATTTTTTGTGCTATTGCCATTTAGATTGCTTTTAGGAGGCAAAATTCCCACAACTATAAAGTCAATGGCTTACACAGTTATCTTGCAAACTAATAAAAGAAACCTGCTTTGGCCTCAATTTATGGAGTGGTTTCCAGGGACACGAGATTACAGGAAAACTATATTGCTCATCTCTCTGCCTTGGTACGGTGACCAGGATCATGGGGACTGTGACCTGGTGAGCCTATTTTGGAAACATCACTGTTTTTTTTTTTTTTTTAATGAATACATGGAAAAATCCTTACTCTGTTTTAAGCATAATAATTTCAAAAGTATGTAAGATCATATTTTGACTAAAAGTTCAAAGTTTCTTGAGAGAGGGACAGTCTCAAACATGCAGAGCACATTTTTGAGAAGTGACCTTTTCAATAAATCTGGAGATAAATGTCAGTACAATTGTCCCCCAAATCCATGTTTTCTGTGGTTTCAGTTCTCCACAGCTAACCAAGGTCTGAAAATACAAAATAGAAAATTCCAAAAATAAGTTATTTTAAATATTTTTATTACATTGTGAGAATTGTTCTATTACTAGTTGTTATCATTAATCTCTTACTAGGTCTAATTTATAAAGTTTATGAACAGGATAAAACAATATATAGAGTTTGATGCTATCCATAATTTTGGGCATCAGTGAGAGTCTTGGAACATATTCCCCACAGGGAGGGATATGATTTTAGTGACTGCAACATACCTTTATTCTTTGTATTTCTTTCTGAATTCTAATTTACAGATACAGGTGTTATATCTGAACTCTAATATAAGCCTGGAACCTCTGTTTTCAGATACTTAACATTTTTATATTAGAATTCAAGCCTTTGCACAGACTTTTTAATTTAAAAAAACTGAATTACTTCAGGTGGAAATGCAAAGCATTTTATATAAAGGGTAAAAATAAATATTGATAGGACAGAAAGTCTCTCTCCTCAGGGTAAAATTTTGAAACAGTAAACATCCTGAGATATTTCTATGAAAGGCCGCGGAGGCCCCACACAGCTTCTCCTGAGTGGCGACTTTCTATTCTGCTCTTAGAAGCCATCTTTACTCCTAGTTCATCAACGTGCCAACGTGCCTATGCAAGACGAACAGCCTCAAAGACACAGACTTATGAGGATACAAAGGACTAGAAATTTAAAGCATTTCAAGTATTATGCATTATTTTTGCACTATTCTCCATACAAAGTGGGATGAATTTGACTCTTTAGCACAAGCTATACCCCCTTCCTGGTGGTACACAGAATCAGCAGTTGTTCACACTGACACTGTGTCATTTACCATCTCCTATTCAGGCTGCTCAGACTGTACTCAATAAGTTTAAAAAACTACCACTAAAAATTAACTTATAAAATAACAATTTTATCCATGTTTTCACTGTATTTTTCCATTGCTAATAGAAGCATAAAATGAATTTAGTAAAATTTCATAGTATCTGCAAATCTATTATAGCTTTTAAAAGTTTCCCATGATGCATCATGAAGTTGTTTTCATTTTGTTTGAAAATTTTTTCCAAGAATTACATATTAAAATAAAAGGTGTTTTCAAAAAAATCCAACCTATAAATTCCCAGTTTGGGCTATCATCTACTTATTTTATATTAAAAATATTTCTGTGTTCTCCCAAAGAAGATTGAAAAAAAAAAAAACAACAAAATTTGACAATATAAAATTCTGGCCAAAGTATTGGGCAATTGGGAATTGTTATACCTTGGGGATGAGTTTATAAATGGATATAATTTCTTTGAAAAAACTTAGCAAGTTAAACATGATTATACCATATCATCCAGAAATTTTCTTTTATGCACAAACCTAGAGGAATTCCTACATGTTTAGGAAGTACACATAGAAGCATTCATGACCAATGTGTTTTCTCCAAAACGAACCGTCCCAAATATCAATCACAGGAGAAAGGAAAACTAGTCCATTTAGTGAAATAACTATTATTTGGCAATGAAAAATGATTGACTGTTTTCATGAATCTGAGTCACATAATATTGTGTGAATATATTAAAAAAACAGTAAATGTCAAATTTAATCAAAATTAAACATTACTCAGACATTTTATTACTCAAATATTCCAATAAAGTAACATAAAATTCAAGGGTGAGAATTCCCCTGGGTGTTTTTATTACATTTTGCAACTTATAAATTTAATTAATATTAAGAAATGCATGAAGAATTATGAACTTCAACATTCATTCCCAATGTTCCAAAGGGTTTTGAAAAAAAAAAATCCAGAGCAATATAATTAAAAACTGGGGAAATTTAGAAGCATATCCTAGAAGACTAGAGCTCTCTGAGGTAGCATATCTTCTGCTTCTAGGCCATCAACTTCAATATAAATTTTATTGATAGACTTTTGTTACTATGATGCATGTGAAAACAAAACAATTCAGGTTTTAGAACCCGTCCTCAGCAGGGCCTGGGCAGCATGCTTTAATGGCCTCTTTTACTGTTCTACTTGATGAAGCCGCTTTCTTGTCTCACAGACACATCCTATGGTGGCACGTGGCCACCTGCCAGGTTCCTTCCACTCTTACCACACTGCCCCTGCTGAAGAGATCAGGGTTACAGAAAAACACTTCTATTGAGCCTCATCTCAGCCCTTTTCAGGAATATGCCAGAGACCAGGATTTTTCCTCTTCAGATTCACACTAGGAACATTTTAGCTAATGCTGTGACTCCCCACAATTATAAAACAAATTGAGACTCTAGAATAACAATACCCAAAGACGTCTGAAGTTCTTGTTTGAGGCAGAACTTGAGTTTTTAAACAAAGGCAATGACATGAATTAAATAGTCAATGCTCAGGAAGAGACAGTCTTGTGTCAAAGTAAATGCAGTTCTTCAGGTCCCCGTGTCATTTGGTGGCTGTGCTTGCTACGCTGTGCTGGAGCTCAGTCTCAGGCTGGCCCGAGACTCACAGGGGAGAAACCGTTTTCACACCTCAGTGGCCGTCAGGTACCACATGCTTAGTAGATCCCCAATAAACTCACTGTGCGTGAACAGATGGTGAGTGGACATTAGTGACTGGACTACTTCATGGCCAAGGTTTTCATCAGTTGTGTCTTATTTTACCTAGGAGATCCCTATTACTGCAGACCAAATGTTTCCAATTGATAACCATGTTTATTTCTCCAATGAATTTTCTTTTCCTTTTTCAGAAACATATAAAGTGTAAATATTTACGTATATTCACGTATATAATATATATGCATACATTATATAGGTTAACTAAAACAAGCATGTTAAATTGTTTGTTGAACACCTGAAAGCAATACAATTCAACATACTTGTGTGAATGTATGTGTAGGGAGGGGGAGTGATATTCCTATATTCTAAATATTAAGCACTTTCTATTTTTTTAGAAAACATGCTCACACCATAAAAAATTTACAAAACAAAAATGTGACAGCCTATAATACTCATGAGTTCTTAAATAATTATGTGCTGCCATTAAAAATGATACCAGTGTTAGGATCCCTAATGTTCATTACTTTCTGACCACTTCATTGTTGCCAGAAGCTTTGATCCATCTCTCTAAGAAAATGGAAGGCAGGCATTTGAAGAGCCCAACACATCCGAGAGAAGAGGAAGAGAAGACAGCTCCCACCAGCTACCCCACGCCCTCAAAGGAGCTGGAAACTCTTAATCCAAACCACAGAGGATCTGGTTTGGAAAGAGAAGGAGTAACAATCTCAAATCCAGCTGTGGAACAGAAAATCATTTCTATGTTTGAATGTTTTTTTTGTTTTAATAAAAATATTCCCAAGAGCTTTTTGGTTGATGCCCGAGACTAATGAGATGTACTATTGATCTCTTCTAATTCCGGATATGGAATTCCAGGTTAAAAGTCACTAGAAATAGAAGCCAATATGTCCTCGTTTATTTGGAAAGGTCACGTATGTATTGACGTTCCCCTTCTGTTGGTGCCCGGACCCCGAGGGCAGCCTTTCCGCCTGCAAGGCTGTGAGTCTGCATGTCTGGGGCATTCATCTGTGGGGTGGGGGAGGTGGCACAATTAACTGCAATGAAAGTATTCATGGCTTTGAACACAGCCATTGAGGGCAAGAAGAACAAAGAGTGAGAGGAAGTCTCCCTGCATTTCAGAACATCTCCAGGGGGCCAGGGAGCCCACAGAGCCCCTTCCCCCACCCTGCTCTTTCACTCCATACTGACTGTGACCAAGAAAGCCATGACAACTCTTCAGAAAAATCTGGAAAGTTAGATTTAATGCAGTTAAGTGGCTAAAAATAAGATCTTTAAAGACTGACCAAACTCAGCAAATATCTGGGGTCAACTAGAACACTAAAATGTCTTTCTCATGTTATTTCACATGGAATCCAAGGTCAAAAAGCGCAACAATGAACTCCTTCTTCCATTCAAGACACTTCTCAGATTCTGCAGCTATTGTTTCAATTTATCACTGTAGCCCTGAAACACAGCACTGCTTTGTAACCCTCTGAAAAGGAAGGAAACTGCTGACACTCGGAATGCATTCCACTTAGACCAGGACACAAAATAGTCTTAAAGAAACCTGGCTTTTCATAAATGACATATACCTGACAATAGTGTGCACACAGAGGTAAAATATATAAAAAATACATTGCATGCTAAAAAGTGGAAAGGGCCAGAAGAAAACCATGGAGAGAAGGCAGTAAGGATGTTAAGAGAGTGGAAATTTTAGATAAGGTGGCTCCTGAAGATCTAAGAGGACGTTTTCCTAAGGATCTAAGTGAGAAGGGGAACGTATAACAGTTAATTCTGAATACAACACAAAAACCCCTCTTTGCATAGCAACCAGAAGAAAACACAGGGAGCGATGTGTTTGGAGGATCAGTGGGAGGTCTGCTCTGGTTTAGGAACCCAGGGGCTCACGCTCACCGCTGAGATGGGGAGAACATCAACGTCTGATGGGAAGGAAGCTGGAGAGACATGCGACTCTCAGGAACCAAGCACATGCCTCGGAGCATCCCTGCAGAGCACAGGATGCCTCTGCCTGCCGCCATGTCTGAGATGGCTCACCCTACAGTTAATGGGCGGAAATGATTCTAGCTTCTAGAAGTCTGGGGAACACAGATCAAGCTTTGCAGTGTTCTCAGCTGAGGAGAGTGGAATTGAGGCTGACAGGTCCAATTACAAACTTACCAGAGGAAGTTAATAGAAGATGACACCCTGGAGGACTTAGGGAGCCTGGCCACACTGAGACTACCAGGCCCTCTCCCATCTTCCACTGTATCACATTTCACATCTTCTGAGTGACACTGCAAATGACTGGAGACTTTCAAGGAGGAGGGTGGCATGATTTGGCCAATGTGTTAACAGAACAGGTTTGACTGCCATTTGGAAAATACACAAAAATGGAGGGAAAGGATAAAATAATCCAGCAAAAATGAAGCTTTCACAGAAGTGGCTCCAATGAGCATGGAGCGGCCACACTCTGGCTGTGGAGGGCCAAGTTTAGGCTTAGATGACTGACAGGCTCTGGACTATTCCCCAAAAGTCCAGTCATTGCTAATGGCATCCACTCTGTCTTGTTCTTCCATAATTCGCATCTGTCATCTTTTCATAAGTTTATGCTCCACTGGCTTCGTCTCCAGCACCAGATAAACATACCCCTTGTACAGATTGGAACCCTTAAGGTCAGCTGGTGTAGCAAAACCTTACCCTATAGCACCCTAGTGTTGCTAATGTAATTCTTCACCTGCTGTGTGACAACTTAATTAACCTAATCCCAGTTTCTTCTACTGTAAAATTGCAATAATGAAAAGGCTTGCTTCAAAATATTCCTGTGAAAAAAAATTATGGTTGTGTAAAGTGCTTAGCATAGTTACCAAAGCCCTAGTTACCCAGTAAAGGATGGCTAGTATTCTGAAAAATGACATAAATACATACATAATATGACCAAGCTTACGTTGAATTCTATTTGCAATCCATTTGATGAAGACCTCCTTGAGTTGAAGAACCATTTTTTTTCTTAATCCTTTTATGTAGTTATAGAAGAAGAAAAAAAGCATGTTATTCATGAATTTTGCTCCTGACAAGAACATACCCCAGGACAGAGGATTGTCAGTAATAAGGTATTTAAGGAGCAAGTGCCAATATCTGGTAAAATATATCACAATGAGTCTGATAAAACTACCTTTATAGATGCCCTAACATATTCTATTGGTCATGTGCATTTTTTTTTCAGTGAAAGAATTTTCACAAAAGTAATCCTTTAGAATCAATGTACTACAAAATTATTTTAGTATTACAACTTTAAGGAAATATTTTGTTTTTACTTTCAGATTGTTATTCTGTTTTCTGTTTTTAGAATTATTTGGTGTATTATGTATTATAGTGGGATTCATTATGACATATCCACACGTGTACATAATTTGACTCTTCAGTAGTCATGTTTATGGACAACATGTCGAATTACTTAAATAATCAGGTGTTTCTTGCCAAACATACTGGATACAGAAAAGCTCATGTCTTATGAGCTTAAGAGCCTTCTTCTCCTTTCCTATAAGTTATCTCATGTATTTCACTGGATCAAAACAAACGTTGCTCTTCATTAACCTTGTTTTCTTATGAATATTAAATTAGTTGATGCTTTGTAACATTCACCAACATCTGTAACACATTAAAGGCTTATTTAAAGTTAATACGAAGGTTGAGGTGCTGAAGCTTTGGAGAATCGTGGAGCTTTTCAGGAGCATCTTTAATAATTCTCAAAGTGCCTCATCTGTCCCAATGGATGTGGGAAGCCTGTTTCAGGAGATACTCATTTGTTTCCACCCTCAAGAGTCCCTCTGCCTACCTGGCACGTGTTTAGAAGTGGCATCTGGATTCTGGACAAGAAACTTCCCTTGGGGCCTCGGCAAGCTGGGCAGGGCCAGCTGAGAAGCTGCAGTGAGGGTCACCAGCTGAGACTCAGGGGGAGCGTCTGGGGACATAAAGGCAGGTTTGCTGATGGCTGTCCAGAGGAGGGTAAAGGGGAGGTGCAGGAGCGCTCACATGGCACCCAGCTGGAGAGCACCCGGGAGAACAGATCCCGCGCTTAAGACCGTTAAGACGGCATGCTAAGGGTGTAAGATGATTGACATACTGCTATGCCTCAACTTCTAGGCAGTTTTTGGCCTAGAAATTTTGTTTTGAATTGTTGATAAGAATCTATTATTTTTCTTCCAAAGATAGCTACTGTTAATATGATCCTGAGTATCAATAAAAACCCATTTTTAAAAAAACAATCATGAATGCATATGAAACGTACAACCTAATGGTCTGCCCTGTGGCATTTCCATACGTACCTATGTCATGCTTGGATCGTGTATTAAAAATTCATAAACCACAAGTAATACCTCAGCCTCAGAGTGGGAAAAAAAAGTGGAAGTAGCTCTCTGCTGTGGAAGGGCCGAGAGGATGGGAGCGAGCCTGCGATAGAGCGGAGAGCTCACTCTGACCCCTGCTCGGCAGATTAGCATCGTGAGGCTGAGTGCAGGTGAAGCAAACAAGCACCAAACAACCTTGTGTTTGAAGAACACTGTACTTTCCCTAAGTCATTTCTAATAGTCATCTCAAATGAAGGGCCTGGGCATTTGAGTAACTTGCCCAATGCCACCATATTAATGAAGGAATATCTGGCCTAGAAACCAGACTCCTAATTGCCATCCCTAGTTCCTTGCAATAGTGCTGTGGCTCCTGGGAGAAGACTTGCAGCAGGAACCACACACTTCAACATCTGACATCCAACTCCTAAAGCAATGGTGTTTTGTAGTCTGAAAAGTCCCTCATGTATCACTTAGCCAGTGTATACTAAACCAAGGACTTTTTAAAAAAAAAAAAAAAAAAGTCGAAGTATTTTTCCAGCCCCCATGACGAGTGCCACTGGACTCCTGGACCCTGGTGATTGTGGACGTACATAAACCATATGAATTCAAGGCCTCCTTGCCATTTTCCAACGTTCATAATTTGGAAACTACTGATTTGGTCCAATCCTCTCATCTTACAGAGAGGAATCCAAAACCCAGGGAAATTAAGTGAATCTCCCAAGGACATAAAGCAAGTTGTTCAGAGAAGGGAGCGTGCCATGCCTCCCTGCCGCTGCACCTCTCCCCCTTTCAGGAACAATCCCTTTTCTGTTTCCCTCTTGGCGCACCGTGGCTACAGCTATCACAAGAACTTCACTCCACTTTGAGAGTTCCGATGACCTCACAAGGCCATTTTCCACGCTGCCTCCACTTCGTTCCAGCAGGGGATCCAGTGATTTCTCTGTGCCAACTGACTGAGGAGATCTAAGAGAAATTCATTAAAAACAAGTACGGCTAAATAAAATTACCAGGAAACACAAATTTGGGGTGCTTATCTTTGCCGTCATTTAAATGGTTATTTTAAACTGTTTCAGTTAACTCATTCCTTTCCTTTGTGCATTGGGGTAAACCTTTCCATGAGACTTTGCAAAGTGGAAATATAAGTTAAAAATTTATAAATCTCTAGAGTTCTCTGGACACTAGGGGAATTCTCAATTTGTTCTGCAATTTTTCATCTTAGATGAAGATAAACCAATGCCAAGTCAACTCTGAAATTTTCTCACACATACTGTAACTTGGATAGATGAAAAATACCAAAAGTGTCTTTTACTCAGTGACTGTTTTAATAATTATTAAAAGATAATGACATGTTATATTTTGATCCTATTATTTTTACTTCAAAGTTTGCATCTCTAGATGGGATAAAATAGACATATCCCAAATGATGGATACTCAGCTTTCACAGGTCTTAGGAGGAATTCGGCCAATGAGAAGATCGATCTGGTGTTGATTGCCTGTGGAAAGGGAATCCACCAGCACAACTTCTGAAGGATGTTGAGAGACGTGGGGTGCAGAAGCACCAGGTCTGAGCAGCATGGGGAGGAGCTTTGAGCTGGGCAGATTCCCAGGCTGCCCTGTTCTACAGTGGGTCACTTTTCTGGCACTATAGTTCTTTGGGCTTTAGCTGTACTCCAACTTCTCTTCAAGTAAAACTCAGCAATAAATAATACAGGTTGAAAGCAGCCTAGTTACTGAACAAAGTGATTAATTTTCCTTTCCAGGCCACGCCCCCTAGAGAAAAACTTCCCAGAGAATGGAACTGTTGCTCCAATGGCTGAAGGTTGCTGTCAGGAGATGAGTAAGAAAGGCAGGCACGCAGGAGCCCCAGAGGCTGCAAACAGCTCTGAACAGCAGGTGTTGTGGCTCTGCTTCAAAGTCAGATGACTACACATTACGGAGGCTCTTCTTTGTACATTTGTTTATTTGTTCTAATGAGTTATACGTCCCAATAGAACACATTTATGAACTTTGACATAGATAAGTAGGGTATAGTTTCTCATTTTTCTGATTGTACACGTTGTAGATCACACTGGTCCTGCAGTCATGTTTGTACATAAGGGAATCATGTCCGTTTCACTCTGCTAGCCTTCCTATACCCTCCCCTCACTCTCTACCTAAAGCAACTATTCTACCCTAGTGTTTCCCCCACCACTTATTGTGAATTAGCATCTGCATGTCAGAGAAAATATTCAGCTTTTGGTTTTTTTTAAGACTAGCTTATTTTGCTTAGCATGATATTCTCTAATTAAAAAAAAAAATAACCCAATCAATAAATGGGCTAAGAAACTGAGCAGGCACTTCAAAGAAGAAATACAGTCGATCAACAATTACGTGAGAAAATGTTCAACATTCTCTAGCAATTAGAGGAATGCAAATTAAAGCTACACTGAGAGTTAGGGCTATAGCTCAGTGGTAGAATACTTGCCTAGCATGTGTAAGGCACTAGGTTTGATTCTCAGCACCACATATAAATATCCATTGAATTCATACCCCATTTGAATCAGATGTATGATATATGATATGTCAAGATCATTGTAATGTTTTGAGCAACCAACAAAAAAAATATCCATTGACATTTTAGAAAAACTGCACTGAAGCTTCATCTCACTTCAGTCGGAACAGCAATCATCAAAACACATGCAAAAAAAAAGTGTGTACAAGGGTGTGGGGAAAAGGTACACTCATACACTGCTGGTAGGACTACAAATTGGTGCAGCCAATATAGAAAGCAGTATGAAGATTCCTTGGAAAACTGGGAATGGAACCACCATTTGACCCAGCTGTCCCACTCCTCAGTTGATACCAAAAGGACTTAAATCAGCATACTACAGGGACACAGCCACATCAATGTTTACAGCAGCTCAATTCTTAATAGCCGAACTATGGAATCAAACTAGATGCCCATTAACAGATGAATGAATAAAGAAAATGTGATATATATTATATTCAACAGAATATGACTCAGCTTTAAAGAATGGAGGCTATATATTTTTAAATGAACAAGAAGCTACAATGACTCAGATCATAATGAAATAATATAGACTTGAAAGGTCCCATTACTCTAAGTTGAACAAATGATTTACAGGTTCTAATGAAATCATCCAAGACGAAGCACCTAGGTCCTGTGTCCATACTTCAATTCTATGACGTGTGCTCAGATCTATGGCCGGTACACCTCAGCTCACTCACACCAAAGCTGCAGCCCAAGGAGACAGACATGCTGCTTCTCACCACGTTCACAGCCCACGTCGGAGATGGCGCTCAGGTCAGACCAAGAACAACAGTGGCATACTCTGCAAGGCTAACAGTACTCACAAGTGTCACACCCAATGGCATCCTGTGCCTGACAAGCACAGAGGCACAGGCCCCTCAGGAGGAAGATGTCTTACCCCAACTTATAGTTTCTTTGAAGTCATAATCCATTTTGTGACCATCTTTCAAAAGATATTCTTCTGGTATTTTCCCCCACCTTATTATTGTCCACCTTTCTGACCTGTATTTTCTAAGTATTGCCTAAGCCAGGACCTAGCATCCAGTAGACTTCAAGAAATCCTTTGGAATAATTGAATCAATGAAGCATTGAGAGGGAAACTCTTGAGTAAGTATTTCTGAAATATAGTTATGAAAGATTATTACAGAGCCTGATTCTACTTAATATGGGAAGAGAGCATTTTCTTTTAACTATTCACTTTGCTGTAATCATTATTTTTATCTGATTTCTTTCTGGGTGCACTACACTATTTTGTTCTTGCCGACTCATGCTTTTCAGGCTTGATCCTGTGAGTCTTATTTACCTAGTATTTATAAAGGGTCATGTTGTACACGTTTACATCGCTGTGAGCAAAAGACCCGGCCACAGAGGAGAGAGTTTATTTTGGCTCCTGATTTCAGATGTCTCAGTCCATAGACAGCCAACTCCATTGCTCTGGGCCCAAGGTGCAATAGGACATCATGGTGGAAGGGCCTGGAGGAGGAGAGCAGCTCAGGATATGGCCATCAGAAAGCACTTCACTCACAGGGACAAAAGAGAAACCCCAAAGGTAAAGCCTCAGTCAGTCACTTTCTTCACACCCCACCTGCCTGCAGTTACCATCCAGTTAATCCTGTGTGGATTAATCCACCGATTAGGTCACAACTCCCGTAATCTAATTACCTTACCTCTGAACATTCTTCATAGTCCTACCCTAGCATTTGGGAGACACCACATAGTCAAACCACAGCATGTTTAACAGTACCTAATGCTATCTATACCTACATCCAAACCTAGAGGAAAACAAGAATAATTTTCTGTTTTCACCACCATCTGCTCATGTTTTTCTCAACACCAGAAACAACCTGAAGTTTATTTATGGATTGTTATGGGTATTAGAAGCGGTTTTCCTAGGCAACAATAAACTTAGTGAACTTGCTACTGAAAGCTTGGTTCTTGTCCCCGATGCTAATCTGATAATAAGGACTCGGTTTTGAAAAGAAGGAAAAAGGTTTATTGCTTTACTAGCAAAAGAGAAACACTGGTGACTCCTGTCCCAGAGGTTGGGATTCTGCCATCAGCAGGAACAGGGGGCTTTTGAACAGGCGATTCAAAGGCTGCATCCCAGATTTCTCTGTTGGAGTTGTAATTCACTTGTTAGTTGGGGACTTAGTCATTTCTGAGATCTTCTGGTACCATCCCCAAGTCTGGATTACTTCTTCTGGTGGATGTGTACTCAGGGACAGAAAAATCTGCCTGAAATATGGAAGAAGATAAGCCTGTTTCTGAGATTGGGAAGGAGCAGGGAGAGGGGAAAATAAATGTGTCCATATTTAAAATAAGTGGCAACAGCAGATCAGCAAGAGCTGTATTCCAAGCGCGCAGTGAACCTCTGATCCAGGTTCTGCACCTGACATCCATCTCCGTTTCACCTAGTTTATTTTATCTAGATGTGGTAATCTCCAGTGATCAGAGGACCACCTTCTGTGAACATTCACAAGCTCATGTGTTTTAAAAAACGGTTTTTGAATAATTTAAAGAAAATTTTAAGTTTAAATGAATTTCTGTTCAGTAGTCTGAAAATAGTCTGATTTTTAGAATATTTCTAGACTTTGCCTTAGGAAAGTCAATTAATCTGATTTACCATCAATTATTTGTAGTGATGTGCTTTTCTTTCTCGCAT
The DNA here is from genome assembly GCF_047511675.1 of Marmota flaviventris. Classification (NCBI taxonomy): domain Eukaryota; kingdom Metazoa; phylum Chordata; class Mammalia; order Rodentia; family Sciuridae; genus Marmota; species Marmota flaviventris. Next base: position 140,377,720 of record NC_092504.1, read on the forward strand.
TCTATAAAATGATCTTTGATGTTCTGATAGCCCATTATCATGTGCCTGGGTGTACATTTATCATTTCCACTGTGTACCTTTTCAAACTTGGATCTCTTGAGGGAACGGATCCACAAATGTTTTTAAGTAATTTCTTTCCTCCACATACTTTCTGCTTTCAAGGTGCATTTGCTGATGGTAAACTTTTGCTTCTATGATCCACTTTTATTTTTCTCCCTCTTCATTCTGGGAAATGACTTTTAACCACTTGTCCAAGTACAATTAAGCCTGTCCACTGAATCATGTATTTCAAAAATTACATTTTCACAACTGTATGCACCTGGGGGAAACTCAAGGAGCAGAAGAACTCCCTTCAGAGCAGAAGTTTACTGAAGGCCAAAGGCTCACGAACAGATCCAGTGGGTATGTGAAATTGAAGCCAGAACAATGCAACCCAGAAATCCTGAAAAACCCGATTTGGTGAGGGCTGCTACCCTTCTTTTGAGTGGCCCCTTTCCTGTCCTTTTTAGTAAACTCATGCCTGCTGCTCTGAACAACTCGTCAAAACCTGTCCTGATCACAGGAACTGGCCAGAAAGGACTCTCCTGGCTGCCTCTGCTCCATGGGCATCCCTGGCCTTCTAACAGACCACTGGATGTTGAGACGACTCGCCAGTCGAGGGATGGGGCAGGGAAACACAGGGTGACCAGCTTCCCTGCACGGGAAGGTCCAGTCTTTGAGCGAGACTCCAGAGCAGCCTATGAAGTTAGGCCGATGTGGGAGAAGGAAGCCTGTGAGAGGTTCTTTAGTTGCAGCCTCTGTTCTTCTTGCCTTGCAAAAACAACATTGCTGAAAACGGGCACTCACCTCCACGCAGCCTCTCCACCACTGAGCTGCGGTCAGGAGTCCACAGCCCAGGCCAACTTGCCCTTTGGCTAGAATGCTGGTGTCTACGATCCTATGGCGCGTGCATTCAGACTGTATGACTCGCAGAGAACAGCCCGTGGCTGGAGGCTAACGTTAAGTGGTGCCACCTTTGCAGCTTCTCCCTTCACTGACAGGCTGTATCAACCTTGAGGGGGACTTGGTAAGGTGGGGATTTGTCCATTACCTCTCCACCTACCTGCCCATCCACTCAACTGGGTCATGTAAAATTCAGTGTAAGGTATTTGACAATTATTTTTCTTGCAAGTGGTATAGGTATCAAAGAAAAAAAACCCTTTTTCCAAAGTGTTTTACTCAAGAAATAGGTAAATGTTTGCTTAAACAAGTGTACGGTTATCTTTAAGGAAGGTAAACACGGAATCCTCAGTACTAAGTGTACATTGTGCATATCTGGGGGAAGTTACAGGAGAAAGTGTTTTAAAGCATGCTTTTAAGTCAAAAACAATCTAAAACCAATCACATGTGAGCATGTGACAAGATTTATTCAATTCATTAATGAGAAAACCAACCAGTTTCTACTCTTTACTGCTTTGGAAATGAACATAGTGCATCAGAGTAGGATTTCCCATCTGTATTTCAGAAAACATTAGAACAGACGGTAAAGCAAGCAGACACACCAGGAAACTGAGTTGAAGAGTAGATAAAACCTGAACTGGTGTTGAACAGAACATATACTAGTTATTTCTTTATACAACATTTGAATTTTTTTCTTATTTTCATCTCTGTCCTTTTCTTAAATTTCTCTTTTCTGTGAGGATCCATTTATTCTTTAATTCATTTGCTTTTGTTTCTAACTGATGTCCTGAGCAACCAAACACATTCAAGCACAGCTATCTTCAAACCAGGTGATACACAACCTCAAACCAATCTTCCAGTTATCCACTGGATTATTTTCCCAAAACCTTTATGCTGTTTTCATTGAAATCTCAAAATAAAAGCTTCCTTCAGTTCAGTTTTTCCCTTCCTTCAACCTTGGTATGCCAAGAGGAGATTCTCTTCCCTTCAGCTTTCTAAAAGGAAGCAGGGAACCTTCTCCATCGCCTCCCATCTCCAATGCCTCAGAATCCACAGATAGGTAGGATGATTCCCTGCCACTACCTATGACCTTCACAATCTGATCTCCTGAACTGACATTCCTTCCTCTTTGCTATCATCTAATGTCTGGGCCATAAATGATCATGGACTCTTGACCTCCTCTTTCGGCCTCCCTCGGGGAACCACCATCACCCTGGTGATTGCAACACTCAGCCCTGATTCAATTATAATCATCTTCCTTTTTTCTCTTTGAACTTATGCAGACCTATAAACCCTCGAGCACTTTTTCTTTCTTCAGTTTCTAGCTAGTCTGGATTCCAAGGGCTCTCATTCAGTGCATTTATTTCTGAGCATGTTCAATTGCTTCAGAACCTGTTGTACCCAAGTATATGTACTGTTTCTAAACAAAAAAACCCTCCAACTACCCAAAAATATTGAATTCAGACACCAAGATTCCTTAAAAACTTTCCTTCTTGGTCTTTCCTTTCATCTTTGTCTTGTCGTTGCTTTACAAAGTATGAACACAGCATCACAAATTGGTGAATGACGAGGTGAATGCCCAGAAAGTCACGTGCAGAATTTAGTCCCTCAAGAGCAGCTAGGACAGAAGAAATATAAGATGGACTGATGTGTGAGACCAGTCAGAAAAGATGGGCAACAGTTTGATCTTGGAACCAAAGGGATTGTGTTAGGCACACCACAAAAGCTTGTGAAGATTATTACAAACACTTCCATTTTGCCCAAAGCCAAAGACCAGCGCTAACCAGGGTGGAGAAAGCCCACAGCTATCTGCAGGTGCCAGGCTTCAAGCGTGGTGCAGACTCCAAGGAAGAACTGTATTCCCTCAGCCCTGCCAGAAGGAATCCTCAGTCAACTACCAACAGCATAAGACAGAAGATCCCCCTGGGGGCAGGGAGCATGTGGACAGTGAGAACCAGGACCACAAAGGGCCACCTGTGAGCAGCGCCTGGTGCAGGAAGCTCTCTTCGTGAGCACAGTGGGCTGAGCCAGGAGAGGGTGGCTCCCTCCTGGCCAGACCCAGAGGCTCAACTGTCTGGGCCAGCTGCACACCGTCCGCTCCTCAGTCAGGCTGGAGCTGCGTTACCTACTGAATGTTCTTAGTGAGGCGTCCCTGTCCACGGAAGGCCTGGTCCCTCACAAGGAAGCCAGCCTGTGCGCCCCACCGCCAGGCTCCATCTGTGAGGCCGGGGAGACTGGGCTGGCCCAGGAGGAAGGTCCCCTTGGGAGCCTCAGGTTGCTGGCAGCAAGTCCATCAACCATGCAACTGGAATACAAAGGAAGTCGCAGGACAGGAACAGCAGAGAACCCTGCTAACCCGATTGTCAGGTGAGACTGTAGCTGACCTGTGCCTTTCATGATTCTGATTATAAAATGCCAATGATTCTATCTGGATGAGTTTAGGAATAGAATTTGTTACTTAAATCTGTTCCATGACTTCTGTGTATAAAGTGAAGCCTCAAAACCCGTGTGTTCACGTGACTCTTTCTGAGCCAATCGTTAATGCTAGAAATATTCTGTATTAGCCGAGATGTAAAGAATTAGATTTGTGTACACCAATGGTAGGGGTACTTTTAAGTTTTAGATTATGATTCTAAGAGTTAGCTTGGAAGCCGATTGCAGTAGGCAACACATAAATGTCACGTGAACCGGTAGGATGGATTGGGATATTGTTTTACGAGAGTGACATCAGCTTCCTCACAATCCATCCCTGACACTTCCCAGGAGGACCGTGTCACTCAGTGACAGGAAGCATGGAGGGATTTATTCCCGACAGAGTCCACTGTGTCAGGGGCCCCCGAGATACGACGCTGGCTCGACCACCAGGGCCACAGTTCTCATGTGGGAAGGCCACTTGGAGGCCTCAGTGTAGGCTGGCTTATTTTGGCACGTAGCAGAATACACTGGAGCATTCCGTCAACCTCAGATGATCTGAGGTTGGGTCAAGAAGAGTGCTTTGCAAGAAATAAGATACATCTTAAAGCAATTAGGAGGAGTTTTGGAATCAAAACCACTGCTTCTCTCGAAGTTTGATTTTTAAAATCAGTGACTTTTTCAAGTTGAGGATAACACGGAGAAATGACTTCTAAGTCATCCTTCCAGAGAACACTATTGACAAAGCTACAACATGAAACCCTGCTACCCGCCATATCCTACTAATGGTGTTTTCTTGTGCTCCCTTCAAGATTCCATAAAACCAGCATCATCCTGTGTTTTATTTGAAATCAATGAAGAGAATCCCACTGATCATGGTATGTACCTTGTGCTTCTCCTCTTAGACTCCAACTGTTATCACGTATGAAGGTACTTTTTTTTTTTTTTTTTTTTTGCAAATTCAGAATATCCCGTTTCATTAATATTTTGTTGTTTTCATATTAAGATACCCTGTTCAACTTCATATTTTAATGCCAGTCTTCCCAGCTGTATAAATCATAGTTTGGAGTTGAACTAGCTGATCTGCTTTCTCAGTTGCATTCAGAAATAGTCAAACTTTGGGATTCAATAAGCATAATCACGCATTTTGAGTATTTTCTGGTTTCCATTACCTTTTCTTTGTGTCCTGTAAAATCCAGTACAATCTACATCAATATCCCCAGATGACATAAAATAACTTTCGCTATTTCATCGGTTGTGATGCTTGAGTTTTCTTCCCAGTTACACATCCCATCTACTCTTCTTCCTGCTAACAGAAATGAACCCAAACTCCACAGACCCAAAGTTGCTAGACACACTACAATCCCAACAATCATGCTGAGGTCTCAGGTTCTTTACCTTGATACCCGTTACATAAAATGTTTATATGACAATTGTAAATTCATTTAGCCATCTTTATCGTAAATTTAATATAAAGAAAGTCTGGTTTTAGGACATCAATTCTGTGAAAACACATTTGTCATTTAACTATTTGACCCAATTAGCTCTTCCATTTGGACAAACCATCACCAGGTGTCTATGTGAAGATAAGACCTGCTGTAATTCTCTTCCATGTTAACTTCTCTCTTTAAAGGTAAGTAATAATTCTCTCAATGTGTTCACCTTCTCAGTGATGAGCATCCCCTACCCTCGAAAACTCACAGCCACCTCTGCACTCTAGATAATAGTCAATGTTCATTCCTGCCCTGATTAAGGCAGCTGCTCCTCCTCACATCTCTCACACACACTAAACATGTATGTAGGTGACTTTCTGTGCCACATAGCTCATATTTTAATATGACCTCACCTAAGAAATACATATATAAGAAGCTCATTAGACATCTAGACTTGTTATCCATCTCTTAAAAAACAAAACCAAAAGCAAAGTAACAATGCAAAACACTCAAAACTAAGCCATTTTTAAAGTCAGGTCTTAAACACATCATTTTTTAGCTGAATAGAGTTCTATAAATCTAGTATGACCACCCCACTTCCTTTAGCCAACCCACTGTACAGACATAGGGGTCCTTGGAAATTATACAAAATTCCCAAGATATTTTTAAAGAAGTAATTCTTTATTTTTTAGTCCTTGTTATTTTATCGTGTCGATTTAAAAAAAAAAAAAAGATAAGCTCCTTGCCTATATCTATGTTTAGAAAAGCATTTAAAAACCTTGGACATCTTCAGAGTACAGAGACCGGTTATGAAGTCTCCACAAAAGAAACCTTCACTTCCACCCATGAGTAATTACTCTAAGGCACATGTGGAAAAGAAACCAATAACCCTCCCTTCTGATGATGAAATAGTGGAGAAACATGGCAGCCAGAAGGGAAAGTGAGGAGAAAATTAACCACCTAGACAGATGAACACTAGGAAGCATGTGATCAAGACCAAGAGTGCCACATAGCTTCAAAGTTATCCTTTGGGAAATTTGTTTTTCTAAATGTAGAATACTTTAAAGAACTGGCAATCGAATAATATTCGCCCATTTTTCATCTAAATGACATTTCTTATTCTGGAAATGGATACATAAAACTCACTTATCAATTATGTGTTTCCAATTATCAAAAATACCATCATTTATACAGCATAATGGAACTAATTTTGTTGAAGATTCCAGTGTTCCAAAATCTAATCAATGGAGTCAATAATCAATAGAGGTGTGTTTGTGGGATAAAAAGTTAATAACAGAAAAGGTGAAAACCACAGATCGTCACCCCACTGTTCACCAATACCTCACACTGCATATGTTTGAGAGCATGTGTGCATTAATGTGAGCAGCCAGGCTTTAGCATTTGTTTAAAATATATAACGTGCTTTCTTACTGTGATCAATAATTCAAACCATTGCTGGCGTGCATATGTATATTTAATGCAGAAGGTCCTCATGCATTTTTAGAGGTTCCCATCTTTACACCACAGTATTTGAATTCAATTTATAGAAATATCACAAAATGCCACTTCCCCTTGATGTGATAAACCAGTTTTAATCATTACTAGAGCTTCAGGTTCTTCCAATTAGCCTTGGAGCAAGATACTATAGTTGAAATTTAATTTTTAGTCATCTATATTTCATGGTCAGGCTGTTCACTTACAGAAATTGAAATCTGGCTTAAGTGACATGTGAGCATAGCAGATAATCCGTGCCACCTGCGTGTCGGCCCAATGACACTGCTAGTGATTGTCTGCAGCTCAGTATTTAATCTGATAGCTTCCTAAGGTAAAGAGAGACAAATCTTATATTGACACTGGCGAACTAACTGCACAATTAAGTAGCCAGAGTTAGATGCAAACAACATTTGAAGAAATTGGATGCTACCAACATGGAGAAATGACTAAATAAGAGAAATCATGCTTCTGTTTTCTTGAGTAACACCAAATTTGGGGGACAATGAAAAAAATGTATGAAATCCTTTTTGATTGAGAGCAATGTAAGGCTGGGATCAGTAGCTCGGGAAAAGTGTCATTAGACAGTGCTGGAAAGCCTACCTCCTAGAATCCCCGACTTGAGACTTGCTCATTACCATATGACATGCACATTATTTTTAGGGAAGCCATAATCAAATTAATCTAAAGGTTTAAAGTCAGTTCTGTAAAACACCAGTGGATTTACTGCTCCAGGCTACTCAGTTCTTGGCATCTGCTTAAAACATGGCCTAACCTTTGAAATGAAATATCCATTAAAAGTTACATCCTCCTCCACAAAGAGGAATACTACTGGAGAAAGTACTTTCAGAATTATAATAAAATATTGTGCACCATTTTATTCTCTTACCTATCTTAGGAATAAATATTGTAAACCATAAGGACAAAAGTATAATCCTACATTCAAATATCATCTAATAAAAATTTCATTCATAGTTAACTTATCATCTCTTTTGGAATACCAGATGTTTTTGATTCTGTATGTCAATTTATTTCAGGCTATAGCTCCATAAAAGCAAAATTACCTTATAATTTTGACTTGACACTGATTAGGATTTGTTGGAATATTTTAGTAATTTACTCTTCAAAAAATCATTTGAAAGCTTCCCAAGGAACCAAATAAGCATAAAATTCTTTTTACATATGCAGACCACACAGACATATAGTCAAATGATTATTGATTATAATAATTTTACAGTCATAAAAGTCCAGCAATATCAGGCTGGACAAACACTGACTTGCCCATGTATCCATGCAGGGAATAATCTCATTTTCAAGGACAGTTTTCTTATGGATAGAAGTCCAAAAATTTGCTAATTTAAATCACATTTAGGATTTTTTTTTTTATTTACTTACTATTTGGGAGAATGCTACTTCGTCATCCAAATCAAAATCTTTTATTTTGAAAGTTCTGATTTTAATAAATGAGCCATTTGAAATCCCATTTATCCAATTTGAATTTTGGTGTAAGAATGAGGACCCTGAATGCATACATCTGTCCTCTAGGACTCTATTCAAGTCCCGAGGAGGACTGAGTTTATCAAACTGGTTATTAAAATTAGTCCTTGATCTCATGAAGTAGAATGCTATAAACCAAAAGCATAAGACACATCATTACAATCCCAAAGAATTGTCCTGGGATTTTTTTTTTTCCTTTTATATTCTCACATTAATTTCAAAAATAGCTTTGCTATTTCGTCACATCCCTATCAGTTCTTCAAAATTCCCAGAAAGGAAACATAGAATGTACACATCCATGTTTTTACTTTCCTTTAAATATTAACAGACTCAAAATTTCAGATAAATTTTAATGCTGTTATATTGCCTTAGTTTTTAATCGAGTCTACAGTTGTTTCTGAAGACCAATTCAGTGTTTTCTGTCTTCTTCTACATCACCATTTATCAGTCTTCAGGATAATTCCCTTCGTGAATTATATTTGGGGATCCATCAGCTATTAAATTAATGAAAATTGGTTATTTAGAGGCCAAAAATTAACAGTATAAGAAAATTAAGGAATCCCTGACTTATAAACTTCCTTGCCCGTTCATGTTATGGACATATAATAGGAATTCTGTTAACTATAAATTTTGTTGATTTTCCCTGTACTATACTCTCTCCCCACCTAACCCAAGTTTTCTTACAAATAATTTGGTGTTGCCTCATCTCCCACGACCTGGCCAGCTCAGAAGCAGTCTTAGGGTTGTGTGGCTAGAGCTGGGACACAGGAGTGGAAGGCACTGGGTCAGCATCAGGGGACATTTCAGTGTGGGCAGGGGAACCAACCCGACAGTTGACACTGGAAAGGAACACCGACATCACACTTGGCTCAGCTGGCTCCATTAGTAAAACCTTACTGCGGGACAAGTCCTCTTTCGTGGCCATGAAATTCGAGAACATGCCTTGTTTATAGAGTCTCTAACTTATAAAGTGATCGACTTTAAAACAGACTCGCCCCAACTCTGGCTGAATCACCCCATTTTATGTTAAAAACAAGGGACAATTTGTTTTCACCTGTTTATCGAAGAGAGCCAAAACAATCCTGAAAAAAATAGGAAAAAAGCAGAGAGACCCTATTCCAATGCAGCTAACTCCAAGACTCAGCCGCAGCTCCCTTGGGGATGAACAGTGAAGTTACAAGCTCACGGAGGTGGACTTCTGGGAAAATATGACCAGGGCCTCGTCCATGCACGTGGCCCTACAGCAATGCAGAAACACCAGCTGGGAGGACACTCACTCTAGCCAGCCTCCCAGAGCTTCAAACAGACGGTGGACCACAGTGTCCACTGCCAGCTCCATGTGCAAAGCCAGACTGCACGGCGCTCGCGCTTTCCCTCTGTCGGGGCACACAGATGCGCTCTCAGAGCCGCCTGGCAGGCGTGGACATGGAGCAGCAGGATGTCTGCTGATCTCAGGTCAACCACCATAATGGGCAAAGACGCCACTTGCCAGATAGCAATAACCTGCTTAGCTGGAAGGGCGAGGGACACTGAGTCCTGGTCCACACACATCTTGCCCTGTCCAGGTTTCCCAGGCCTGCCAGGCTGTGGGAGAAGGCACCTGGGGAGCAGCAATTTCTTCCCTTTGGCTGTACCCACAGAATGTGCAAGAGTGGTCACAACACGCTGCTCACCACTCCGCAAATAACCACTCTCGTGGTTGCTGCACAGACAGCCCCTTAACTTGACAACAGTAACCTGCCATGCTGAACCGGGCCTCTGCCTTCCACAGCCCCGTATCCAGTTAGACAGAGGCAACTTTCCAAATTAAAAACTGCATTGATGGAGGTTTTTCCGACTCTTCTATGGTCTGTTGGTAGTAGTGACGTAGCTATTACCAATTTTAATAGTTGACAGCTAAACCACATACTTTAAGTCAGAGTCCTGTACAAAGTAACTTTGGATGAAGTAGAAGTAGTGAAATCAGAAAGTGTAACTGGAAAAAAATGAACAAATCAAAATCAAATTGTTAGAATTCTATCACCTAAAGAAAACAATAAGTTTTGCTAAGGGCAAACAATCCCATTTTTTCCAATGTCAAATTTATTTCTAATGAGCGTAGAAGACATTTGCTTTCTATTAGTGAGAACTGAGTCAACCAGCAAGACAAGCTGTACCTAATTGCTAATTTCAGAAGTCCAAAAAAGACAAGCACTTGCTTTCTTACATAGGATAGTGTTGGTCACTCAAGAAAGTGGTTTTATTTCCCCTTAGAGCACTGTGGTTTCAGAAATAGCCCAAGACATTTGTCATTTCCCGAGTTCACACAGTACCCTGCCCCAGGACCAAGGACACACAGTACCCTGTCACAGGACCAAGGACACATGGCCTTCCTCCATCTTCTACTTCAAAATACACAGCATATCCCCAAGTCACAGCGGAAGGGGACTGCAATGCCATCTTCAGTCCTGACGACCCCAGCCAATACTTGTAACCACAGTAGGTTCTCAATTGTTACAGGAATCAAACCCAACATGGCAACTCAGATTACATAAATAATGCAACTAAAAACATGTGAGACTGTAGCATTATTTTCTAACCATACAGTGTCTGAAGCTTTGTAAGTATGGAGAATAAACAGGGGAAGGGCAAGCAGAATCTTGTAAAAGACCACTCCCAATTATGACTGTGCAAATCCAGCCTCCTCTTCCCACAAGTTACCTGAGGCTTAATAGCAAAGCAAGTCTTTTTTTTTTTTTTTTTTTTAAATGGCAGGAAGTTCAGAGAAGACAGAAGTCCTTTTGCATGTGTTAGAAGATCCATGTCTCAAAAACTTCACATGGTTAATGTTATGACATGACATTCCTTTAAATTTTCGTGTTTATTGTAGACTATTCCTTATAAGAAAATTACCTCTGAAAAGGGCATTGGCCAAGGCTATCCTCGTTCAGTGACAGTGGAGATATGGTAGTTTATTTTCATCCGAGGCACAAATTTGTCCAACGTGTGTTGGATTTTGTTTTAATAGCATTAAATTTCAAATAAAGTATGCATGCTGTTGGCAAAGATTCTCTTGGAAATTTTATCTGGCAGACAGTAAAAATATTTATCCTCCCAAATTTTAAATAAGGCTAAACGTGCACATATACTTGTGGACAAAAATAATTTCTGGAAATCCATTATTTCTTCATTCATGTATTTAACATGTTATGTGAACAGAACTTCTTAGTATGGACAATTGAAGGTACAGTTTTTACACGTGCATATTATATCCTGTGATCTCTATCAGGGTAAAGTTTTGAAATCATTAGCAAATGCTGGCATGATGCACTGGCAAAGTAAACATGGGAATGCAAGCTAATAACCACTATTGGCCAGATTTAGAGTGCTTGTTCCTAACATTGCAAGATTTAACACACTTGGCTTGTCAGAGAGAATCGTTCCTTGTTTTAGTATGAACAAAATTTCAAAGAAATATTTAGGCAATTCTTTCAAGAGCCACCCCAAAATTTTCCTATCTCAAATATAGAAACAAAAGTGGTAAACATGTGGTATGTCTTGAACAGGTGGAGGGAAGAATGAAGTTTTGACACAAAAGTGGTCTCCCAGAAGAATCCTTTGCATTTGGTGACATCTGGATGAAGCAGGTACTCTCTTCAGCCCTTCCAATATTACATTTACCCTTTCCACAGCTGATGGGTTAAATCCATTATTCCCATATGACGGACAAGGAAATTGAGGCACAGTTAGATAAGTGGTTGGCCCCAAATCAAACTGCAACCTTCTGTATGCAAACGCTGAGCTCTCTGTAAACATTTTTCAGCACAGGAGCGTACACATGTACACCTGAGCTACTTAGGTGTTTTCTAGGGGTATACAGACATGGAGAGCTTGAAAGAAATCTATTTCCTGTTCTTCAGTTTATTATTCTATCCTAAAATTTGTCAGGTTGGAAGGCTGTTATGGATGTATCACTTTCCCAAATTGCTCTCATGTTATCAGCTAAAGGAAAAGTGTTCCTCACACCTACCTGGTATCTTGCCAGAATGCACTGCCTCAGTAAATACCTTCAGGGAGCCAAACAGAAGGCATTTCAAAATAGTGGGGTGGACTTGAGAAATGATGTTTCTAAAATACTAGAAAATGAAGCCCCTGCCAATCAGGAGATTGGGTCCATACTACCAGTACTTGTTGGGTTGTCAATCAAAGGTGTTACCAGAGAGTTTGCTAGAAATGCAAACTGTTGGCCCAGCCACTTGTGAAGATTAAGATCCCCAGGTGACACCCATGCAGAGTTAGGTTTCGGGCAGGAAGATTTACAGTTTGTCTTCAGGAAGGGAGGTCTGTTCTAGCTGTCAGAGCATTTCAAGTTGTTCTGCTGTTAAGTCAACAAAGTAATTGTCACGTAACATCCAAATTGTACCTTTTGAAAATTTATCATGAAAAACATTCGTGTCATCTTAAAAGCATGAGGTGCTATGCTGTTTTTCAAATCATTTATGAATCTCATGAAAGGAATTCTGAAGACCACTGCTCAAGACTAGCTTTCCCACTGCCCCAAAGAGCCACTCTAGGACACAGTAAGGATGAGGACCAAGAAAATCACCATCACCCGGGCAACAAAGCTCTCCAGATGTTTCACACTGTTGATCATCTGGCCCAGCGATTCTCTGTCCATGTCTACATGTCTATCATAAATGCATAAGGATATTTTTAAAAACCTAAGCCTGTGCCTCACCGAATGCTGAACATAGGTGTGGGTTTAGACCACAGCATCTGTGCTTCTGAAGTTCTCTTCAGGGGACCCTGACAGCAAGGAAGAAGATGGATACCTCCTTGGATTACTCCTAGTATCATCTGGTTTGAGAAGTGATCAGGCATGATCAGAGCTCCCCTCCCAGAACTGGAGAATCCACCTCAGGTAGAGATCTGCATTTCCACAAACCATCCTCAGGTGCTACAGAACTCCTTCAAGAAGTTGAGCTTGGTTAATTAGAAAGATGGACGTAATAATGTAATTCTACAGGAAGAACAGGTTACAGTGTTGACAGGAAACTGCTATTTTGGAAACAGATTATTGGACATCTGGATGGGAGTATCAAGTTGGATAGATTGTTTGGGTTTCAGCTATTTATGGGTGTATACATTTCAGGTCTCTCTCACACAGTATTTAGTATCTGAAGGGGTCGCCTAAGCAGTAGACAGACCTCAACACCCAGTTCTTGTTTGTCTTGGGAACGTCAAGGAATATTTTAACCCCATAGTGCATTCCCCACACTACACAGTGGCAGGCCTCTCGGGTGCTAACTCACCAGCCCCACCACTGACACATCCCCGTGGGGCCAGCTCAGACGCCCTGTTTGCCTCAGGCTTCCCCCTCTTCTCTTACCCAGGCCTTCCATCATCTCTACCTGCCCCCATGCCCTCTTCTTGCTTTCACTCAGCCTTTTAAGGTCATTGCTCCCTACAACTTACAAATGTAGCATTTCCCTAGTAGCTTAAGGAAGTTTACATTCTCCACCACAGTGAGAGGGAGATTTCCCAGCCCTGTGGATGAAACACCTCAGTATCCGACATCAGGATGAAGAGGATGAGTACTTCACACCTCTGTTCCAGACCAGGCAAGCACAGCTTTGTGTTTGGTTTTTTTAAGATGAAAGAGAATGTCACTTCCTTGGAGCATTTTTTAAAATGAGGTAGTTTAAAAACCCATGGTCAAGGATTTATTATTACTCCATTCTAAAGGTAGATGAGGATTGCTTAGTCTCAATTAAACTAGGATGTTTTTCTTTTTAGTTAGATGTATTTTCTGTTTAGTTTGACCCTGCAGAATCTAGACCCTTGGATCTACATTGATACGTCTTAAAATAACTTGTCAGAACAGGGATAATGGTAGTGTATTGTACATTTCAAAAAGCTCTAAGAACGGATTGAGACTTTTCACCATGAAGAAACGTTTGAGGACCTGGATCCGTTGAGCCCGACTTAAACAGCAGATCAAGTGCACACACACCCCAGCATCACGAGGTACTCCAACATGTGCCTTTCCTGTGCTTCCATGGATCAAAGAAAATTATTTTGTCTCATGGAGGTGAATTTTATTCATCTGAATGAGATTTTTACTTATCTTCTGATGTGTGCACTGTAACTGGTTAAAGTTTAGTTTCCATCTAAGAATGACCATCATCTCCCCTGAGAGATGGCATGGGCAGGCCCCTGCTGCTTTACAGAGTTCAGTTGCAACTAGCTTCCAATGAGGACAGGAGAAGGGATCAGACATCAAACTGAATGAAGGAAAGCAGGACTGGAGAGTCAACCGGGTCACCGGAGGGAGTCCAGAGGCCGCTGCTGGGTTGGGGCATCAGAACCAGGTGCGAGAGCTGCTGGGGGCTCTGAGCCCACACCCCCAGGCCCAGGGGACTCCTGGAGAAGCCCAGGAGGGAGGTGTGCTAGTCAGCTTCCCCTCCCATGAGCAAAGTACCAGTAACAACAACAGAGAAGAAAGTTTACCTTAGGCTCAGAGTCTCAGAGGTTCAGTCCACGGTCGGCCAACTCCATTGCTCTGGGCCTAAGGTGAAGCACAACGTCATGGCACAAGGCCCTGGAAGATGCCGAGATCGCGGCTGGCAGGAAGCAGGAGGAGGGGCCACAGGGAAGACGCACCCTTCCAGAGCACACCTCCAGGGACCCACCTCCTCTAGCCATCCCTACCTGCCTACCACCCAAGGGTCCACTCGCACCAGGAGGGATGCATCAGGTTGCAGCTCTCATAATCCAATCATTTCACCTCTGAATATTCCTTCATTAAGAGCTTTTGTGGGAAATTTCGTATCCCCACCCTAAGGCAGGGACTACTGTCATCCTCACTTTAACACAAGGAGAAGGAAGTGTGGAGAGGCCGGTCAACTAGCCCAGTGTGACCAGAGCTACCCTGAGGCTGCAGAGTGAGGAGTGTCACGTACATAACGCTTCAGGCCTCCACTGAAGAGCATCCAGCTGGCTCCGGAGGCCGAGGCCCTGAACTGAGAGCATCAAGTGCACGTCTGCAACGGCTCTGAGGACAGATCTATCCGGAGTCTTTCTCAAATGCCTTCCTATGCATAGAAGTGCAGAATCACACACACCTATGTTGATTAGCAATATTTGTGCATGTTTTATTTCTAAAAGGTTTGTTGCCAAGGAAATAGGCACTGAGTCATAAATCATGTGCTATTACAAGCAGGGTCAGAAATTACAATAAAGAACGTTCAACTTTTTCTTAAGTAACTGATTTTTCATTGAGAATGAGCAATCTGTATTTTCTGCCTAAGCAACAATTATAGCTAGTTTACACTTGGTAAGCAGGTAAAGGAATTGAGGATAATCATAGCCATTAGTATTTGGGCTTACAGTTCAAGCATCGTTAAAATTCTCTCTTCAATGTGTTTGGAACAACTCATTCATTCTTCATTATGACTTAAAGCTTTCATCACTAAATGGAAAAATGCAAATAGGATTCCTTTTATTATCTATAATACACCAATTTTACTTGTAAAGTTCAATTTTTCTTTCGTTTGAATATTTGTAGTACTCAATAATAACAATGTTGGAAAACTAACTCCACCGTTTGATTATACTGTCAAGTTAATCTGTAGAATTCTACAACTCTCCTGAAGAGCACAAAACTATTGAACGCTTAGTGAAATATTCATGTGTTGCTTTGAGCCAGTATTGTTTCCTACTTCTTTTACAACCATAATTTCAAAGACCATTAGTAAGGACTGAGTACTCTGCATCACTGTGCAGGCAAGCTACCATTTCTGCTAACTGATGAGAAGCATAAAATATTAACACAGTGGCAAACAAATTCAAAGTGCCCTTGAGTAGTTTCTCAGGGATACACTAAACTAATGCTTCTAGTTCTGTGCAGTTCCTCTTCGCCAAGTGAGGAGACCTCTGCACAAGGTGAGTGTGGTCCTGCAGGCCTGTGTCTATGATAACGATTCTGTCTTGCTTTCATAGTGGAGCCCAACCACTTTAGATTCTGCAGATGGAATTCTATGCCACAGAAGAAACAAAGAGGTTCCTCAATGAAAATAAGTGATTATTTGAACAAAATGTAAATTTTACATTTGCTTATGCAAAATTTATCCATGAGAAATACTAAGTAAACACAAAGAACTGTACCCAACTGCCTGGCCAGGCCTGTTAAGTGTGCAGAAGGACACACCCCTCAAACATCTCCAGCTTCCTCAGTTCAATGTGTGTTGAGACACACCCACTTACATCTGATTTTACATTCTGTCCATTACAAATAATTCTTCTACCATAACACGCATCTCTTAACTATTCAACATGGATAAAACTGTGCTATTAATTTGGTTAAGTTCCCATCTTAAAGAAAGATATCACTGACAAAATATTTGAATGTTTTTGTCCCCCAAAAACAAATCCACATGTATTGATACATATTGATATACACATGTATATCTTGTTGGGAAGTGTGTGTACGCACGCATGTCTCCCAACGAAAGTTGATTTCTATTGGCAAGGTAGAAATTGTTTTACTTGTAAACTTAAAACAAACGCAACACTGTACCTTCATTCAGCATCCTTTATAAACCTGTTATTAGGAAATTGATAACTTCAACTGACTTACAGCAAAAGATGGATCAATGAATCAGTCTTTTGTTCAAATATATTTAGCTAATCTTGGCACAAAACTGTGCAAAGATCTTATGTTTTAATTGCTTGAATGACACTTACTTTTAGTAATGCTGCAACACTTGAACATTTAGAGCTACTTCCATAATGAAATCACTGGATGAATTCACTAAGATATGAGCGTCAGTGCTTATCTGGTACCAGAGAGCCCGGGGACCAGAGTAGGAGACAGACCTTGCTGACAGCACTGAAGACAAATCGAAGACCAGTCAGACCAAAGGGAGTCACAGCAGTGTAAACAGGAAAGCACGGGCCTAGGGTAAGGCAGTGGCGGAGGAACCGGAGGGGGAGGGGCAGCACTCAGTAGGGGATGGTTCTCACTGGACTTGGATGACCATGCAGTAGGGAAGAACAGGATGGAGATACTTCCTCGTGTCCCGTTTCAGGTCTGGGGACAAAGCTGCTCAGAGTGGTGGAGCAGCATGAGTGAGGAAGTGGGTGTGTCAACAGGACAGAGGCCTGTTCAGTGGGGGCCTGCCGTACCTTCACCTGGTGGCGTCCCATGGGCAGACAGATAGGGAGAGCAACAGAGGAGGAGTCCGGGTTGGGGACAGATTTGGATTCCTACAGGGCAAAGGAGGATATAAATGTTGAGTCTGATGAACTGAAGATGTAGGAAGAGAATAAAAGGCAATTGAGGCTCATGTCCTGGGAATATGACTATGTGAAACCTAAGAAAATGGGTCCAGGCTAAGCAGCAGCAGTTCAAAGGTAGATGAGGACTCGGGCACGAGTGGCAGTGGAGGGCTCTGCACAAGGTCCACAGCACCGCTAACTCCACAGGCCTTCTCTCAACGGACCACAAAAAAAACAGGGAGAGGGAGTGTGAATGATGAAGTCCCCAGTGGAGACAGGAAACAGAGTGCAAACACAAAGAGAATATGAGCTTAAAACGTCAGGGGCCCCCACTCACCTGGGCCGTTGGCAGAGAACAAGAGTCAAATCCGGAAGGCTCCTTTGAAAAGAACCCGCATGAAAGATACCACCTCAGCTGTCCCAGTTTCTCAGGGAGATGGAATGGCTGGCTTTCTGCTCAAAGTCACTGCACTCAGGAGTCAGAACCTGACAGTGACTAGCTGTAGAGTGTACCCTGAAGTTGCAGTGGGTGTGGCCTCACACTTCTGGGAATACTTGCCTTCAGGTCCCCCCGCCCCCCAGTGAACAATGATTTGCACTTTTGCTTCATTTCAGAACAGAGATAATTTGTGATATACAATCGTCCTGCCTACAGTTTATTCAGATTTACTGTTGGTCTCTCTAAACAAAAGAGCCAATTCTCAAATTATATGTTGGTGAAGTCCAACTTTTGCATCAGTATAGGAAATTATTTTCCAAGAAATTTCCAACTCCATATGCTTTATGTATAATATTCATAATTGCAAAAACATAACAGAAAATGGAAAATGTAAAAAGTAAACGCTGTCTCTATAAGGACAATCACATTTGTTTTGATCACTGATGTATCTCAGTTGCCCAGAAGAGTGCCTGGCATGGAGTCAGTGCTTGATCAATGACGTCTGGATTGCTTAAACAACATTGATTTATGACCATGATGGTGCTCTTGGAATACTCCTCACACACACTGAAATCCACTGATACAGGAAGGGACCATATAATTTCGTAGAACATTCATGTCACTTCCCCCACCCAGACTTGGTTCTTTTGGTCACGGATTGAAGACGTTTCTTCCACTTCACTCCAGAAAAGTCTCGTGTCTACCTTGATAGCTGAAGGATAAACTGTGGTCATGACGCTAAGCTAAACATGGGGAGCTTCTGGGAAATCCATTATAGCTCAAAGCCTTGGCTTGAACCTAAACTCTGCCATTTATTTTTCTGATAATGGGCGAATAAGTGACCACCCATGTGATCTTCCTATGTGAGCATGCGTGTCTTGTATTAAAAAAAAAAAAAAAGCCAGACAGTGTGGGGAATGGATTAAATGAGCTGCTACGTGTGAACATTTCTGGCACCTCCAGTACATTTAAGGAAAGTTAATTTATGAGCTGCTTGGCAACTTCCTTTTTAATTTTTCACAAATTATGAGTCAAATCTTTTTAGAATAAAGCAGTGCAAAATAGATACTTACATAGACAATTTACTTCTTTTCCAAACAATTTTATACCAATTGTCTTTTATGATTAAAAAATTTACGATGGAATATTCTAATTTTAAACCTATAAGAAAATCTTGAGTATTAACTACATAACATCTTCTATTTTACCATCTTTGGAGTTTTGGGTTTGAAACCTGATTTTACATTATGTAGTTATTGTAAAAGTTGATAAAATGGGATAGAAAGCATAGGGCTGAACACAATGCTGTCACATGGACCCGTGGAACACTAACCCATCTCACAGCCACATAACTCACTTCTGATTCTATAAAGTATGTAATCTGGGGCTTTATGTTCTTATGAACTCTTGAACCCACTGAACTAATAAGACTGGAATTCCAGCAAGGCAGAGGCCTACTCAGTTTAGGTATGTCTAAAGCACTCCCCTCACACTGAGCCTCCCTCCAGGGTGCTCTTAATACAGAGCTACCGAGGGGCAGAAACCTAGTCTTAATTAGGGGTATTATGGTCTTGTGGTACTAAGTAGACTGAAGGAATGAAAATAAGCCTATGCCCATGATATTTTATAATGCATATTACAAGTGTGCATCATAAATATGCTCATATTTATAATACATAAACACTCCATAATTTCATAGTTCTCAAATTTGACCCAGTTTGTGATTTGTAAATCCTCAACCCTTGAAACCATACTTTAACATGAAGCGTTTACTTAAAAGCATAGGTCATTGCTAAAAATAAACCACCCTTTCTTCAACTGTGGACTACAAAATCAATATATTGTTCTCATTTTCTCTTTTCAGGGATCTCGGTGTGCAAAGAGGTGGAAGGAGCACCCATACGGCACAGTCTATTTTTATTGTTGTAACAAGGCCAGAGGAAATCGGGTGCATGACCAAGTTCTGCTGGCAGAACTACAACTGCATTGACATCCTCGGATATCACGCCACCTTTCCTCCTTGGACCAAAGAAACGAGCAGACCTTCCAGGGGACTCGGTGTTGGCAAAGCAGCCACATGGGAAGGCAGGGTTTCCACTCATTCAGGGCCCTGGGTCTCCATGCTCCCCAGCCCCGGCCAGCTCTGTACCACTCTGTTCCACAGCTTCCCTGTGAGCTCAGGTTTCCTTCATTTCTCTTTCCCATTAAGAGTTTGATGTTAACAGCCCATTCAAAGTGTTATTTAACTTTATGGAATGAGAAAGATCACGAGGCGAGTCCTCAGAAAGGAAAAAGAAAATGAAGTAGGAAGTACTGTGGAGTATAACTTAACAAAGAAGGAGACAGTTTAGCATCAGAGTCGCCCAGGAAGCCAGAGAAGCTGCAGCTGGCCTTCTTGCCTAGGCCACCCCAGAGGGCACACGTGACAGTACCAGGAAAGCAAGCCAAGGGTCTCAGGCCGGGTGTCAGAGGGTTTCCCCTGTGTCCTGACATTCTACTCCCGCATTGGAGAAGAACTTGAACGGTCTCATTGAGCACCTGCTACGTGACAGAACCCCTCCAGTGCCAAAAAGAGAATACAAATACAAACACTGGGGAAAAAAATATTTAAAATCCCAGTTAGCAAAATCCTCCATCTTTCCCACATGACTGAAGAGGGACTATTTGGTTTAGGTATCGATCATCCCCCCAAGATGCATGTGTTGAAGGCCACATAGCAACATCCAGACGCGGGCAGGGGACTTTGGGAAATGATCGATCATGAGGGTGCCGATCTTACCGTTGAATTAGTTCATTTGATGGATTAACAGTTTTGATCGACTACTAGGTAGAGAGAGGCTATAGACAGGTGGCACGTGGTGGAAGGCAGTAGGCCAACGGGGGCATGCCCTTGGGGACGATATCTCGTCTGTGGCTCATTCTCTCCACCCCCTACTCAGCAACCATGAGCTGAACAGCTTTCCGCCACCAGACCCGGTGCCCTCACGTCCCACCTCACCTCAGGCCCAGAACATGGAGCCAGCCAAGCATGAACTGAGCCTCTGAAACCAAGAGGCCAGACAAACCTTTCTTCTAAGTTATCCGTCAGGTCTGTTAGTCACAGCCATGAGGAGCTAACAGACTGCTGACCTTGTGACAGTTAGAAAATATGACAGACTACAGGACTGACAAACCAGGAGCAGGCTCTGGAAAGTGAGGACACACCCCTTGTCAGATTCTGGTCAGGAGATGTTTGATAAAAAGGAATTCCAATTTCAGAATATTCTTTCCCCTTGGAAAGACCACTAGACAGGTACTCTTTGATCTTCACACCCATGAAGACCTTTATTTTTCCACAGGATTCCATTTGAATTAAGGGTTAAAAGAACATATTCTTATCTCTAAAACATAACATTTCTCTGTTCAATCAATGTTTCCAACTTCCTCATGCCACACAGTTAACAATAAATTCAGAATGTGTGTTTATCTACCTTGGTTTCCTAGACCATAAACATAAGGCCAAGGTCAAGACTAAATATATGAGTTCCATAAACATCTAATGTGCTGTAAGTAGTCCATAAAACATTTACACCATCCATAAATTTCTTTGCACTAATAACCAGGTTACAAAGAACAGCATCAATTCACTATAGAATTAGAGTGTATTTAATCTGTAACAATTGAAAATTTTTCATAGTGGAACATACTATTTACAGTATAAAAATAAACAAGCTCCAGCCCCAAGAAGAGATTAAACTGGGCAAGATTATCAGATGAGGTAAATGGAAGCTACTTTTAAACCAATTACTACAGTCATTTAAAAACAAATGAGTATAAGGTATAAGTTTTTAAAAAGTAATGTATTTATCTAAGGGCTGGGCTGCATCGGTATTTGTATACAATGGGTTTCTATAAATCAATTTTAGAAATACACATCTAGAACACATTAAGTTACTTGTTATATTTCTAGAGATGTAACCTTAAAGTTATTCACAAATAATTCCTCAAGTCTGAAAATATTTTGCTTGTTTACCTAATATCATAGGGGTAAGAAGCTACATTAAATCTGACATAAGTTTTTAAAGTTCTTTTTTCAGTGCTAAGTCAATCAGGAAAGAACAATAGTCATGACTCCACACACCCCCCCCCTAACAAAACTGGAGCTAGCTCCTGGCAGGAGCAGGGAAATCAGTCCTCAAGGTCAGAAAGGCTGCCGGGCCAGTCTCAGTGCACAGAATCCCAGGACAGGAAGGGCTGCCTGCCCTGGGCCCACGTAGAGACTACTCAGCTTGCTAACTGGGTGCAAGGAAGACACCCCGGGGGTGCCAGCTGTGTCTGGGGCACAGAGACTGGAGCCCTCTGGGATGCCCATGCTGCTCCAGTGCCAAGAGAGAGCCCGAGCTCAGTCCCAAGTTCAGGACTAAGTACACTATAGGAGTCCGGCAGTCACCAGCCCAGGGAGCTAGACAGAGGCCGGCAATTCTGAATTTCTGGCAAGGAGAGCCTTTAACCCTGGTGGAGAGACCGCCTCCCCCCCCGCCCCCAGCCCAGCATTGCAGGACCAGCCGCAGCTGCTCGGGAATTCCAATGGGCATGAGTAAGGGCACTAGGGGCAGACCAGGGAGGCCAGAAAGTACGGTATCTACAGCACCATGTGGCCAAGGACTGGCTCCCCTGCCCCATGAGGGGAACCCTACAGGCCCCTGGGGTACAGTCCTAGGGGTGCGGTGATTCAGTGACCCCCAATAACTCCCCATGCAGCAGCACCCTGGGGCCACCCTGGACCTAATCCCTACCCAGGAGCTACACTTCCAGAAACATCTCGGATTCCAGCAGAGTCTACACCCTGGGAGTGGAGCGACAGCATCTCCACAGCTGCCAGCATCCTGCCGAGAAGGGAGGCTGAGAAAGGGAAGGACAGTCCACCCAGCGGTGAGCACATGCTCTCGTGGGCTAGTTCTGCTTTATCACTTCTAGCATGTCTTGAGGGTAGTTATTTCCTGTTTGAGGGTTAGGGATTTTGATTAGTGTATTTTGGATTGATTTTGTATTGTCTGTTTCACGGCTGTTCCCTCTTGTTTCTTCCTTCTCTTGCTAACAGCCAAACTATTCTAATTTTTCACTTCTGGTTCTCACCGCCCCCATAAACACATCTTTCATGGCCTCAGCATCTGTCCTATTCACCTCTTGAAACTAAAAGCCATTTTCAATCCTCAATCTCTTTTCTCTTAATGTCTCTTAACAGTAATTGGCTTATAAAACTTATAAATACTGCTATAGAATCAATACAGTAGAAAACAGGTAATATCTATTGCTTAATTTTATGCCCGACATGATTTATACTTACTGTCCTCACTGATAAAAATTGATGATCCTGGGGCTGGGGAAGTGGCTCAGTGATAGAGCTCTTGCCTAACATGTGTGAGGCACTGGGTTCGATCCTCAGCACTGCATATAATAAAGATCCATTGACAACTAAAAAAATATTTTTAAAAAATGGCTGATCCTACCATTTCTGTTAAATTTGTCAATTAACATCTTAAATGTTCATAGGAATGAAGATGAAGCACATAATCTTGAAAATAAAGTTGATCATAGAGAAGACCATGAACAGAATTTTCAAAAAAAATATGAGATAAAATTAAAAGGCCAAATCTAAGATGAAAATTCTAAAGTACAACTAAAGGGGTGCACAATCTTTTCAATGAAATACAAATTTTCCCAAATATTAAGAATGAAATGGAAAAGTCAAATACAAGAAGTATACAGGACTCCAAATATACAAAATTACAACCTACCCACTCCTAGGCACATTATGAAAATGCCTAACCTACAGAGTAAGGACAGAATTTTAAAAGTGGCTAGAGAAAAACAACTGGTCACATTTAGAGGTAAACAAATCTAGATATTAGCCGATTTTAAACACAGACGCTGAAAGCTAGGTTGTCTTGGAATATTATCTACCAAGTTCTGGAAGAAAATGGATGCCAACCGAGAATACTATATACAGCAAAATTAAGCTTCAGATTTGAAGATGAGGTAAAAACCTTCCACTATAAACAAAGAATTCACAACTAGAAAGTTGGCACTATAAAACATACTCAATAAAATATTTCATGAAGAAGAAATGGAGTATACAAACAAAAACGGGCAGAAGGTGAAGAATAGCATATAATTTAAAAACTAGAAATAAATCAAAGTGACAGTAAATAAAAATTCTCTCAATAACACTGAATGTTAATGGACTCAGCTCAAAGGATATAGGCAGGCAGATCAGATTAAAAACAAGATCCAACAGTATGCCGTCTCCAAGAGACTCACCTCATAGGCAAAAACATCCACAGACCGAAGGTGAAAGATGGGAGATATCATTCATATGGATCTTATAAACAAACAGGGGTTTCTATTCTCACAACAGATAAAGTGGACTTCAAACCAAAATTACTCAGAAGAGACAAAGAAGGCCATTTCATTACCCGCTTAAGGGAGTCATGAAATGAGAAATAACAGTCGTAAATATCTATGCTCCAAACAATGGAGCATCTACATATATCTAATAAACCCTTCTCAATATCAAGGGTGAAACAGACCACAACACAAAGATACTGGGTGACCAACATTTCTAACATTTCTCTTATCAATAGACAGATCATCCACACCAAAACTAAAGGAACTATAGATCTAAACAATACAACTAATGACAGACTTAATAGACATTTCAGGCAGTGACTGAATACACTTTCTTCTCAGCTGCACATGGATTATTTTCTAAAATGTACCATGTTTTAGGACACAAAGGAATTCTTGACAAATAACAAAAAAAAAAAATAGAATACCCTGAATTTTTTCCAATTATAATGGAATGAAATTAGAAATATAAAAATATAAATTAATTTCTGGGGACAGACTAATCCACTATTGAATGTATAGCAGAAATCAGGATGAAAATAAAAATACTTAGATGTAAATGAGACTAATGATACAACATATGAAAATCTCTGGGACATACTGAAGGTGATTCTAAGGACAAAGTTCATAGCATTGAGCTCACACATTAAAAGAACACAAAGTCAACAAACAGCCTAACATTACATCTCAAGGCCTTAGAAAAGAACACCAAGACAAGACAGGAAATAATTAAAATCAGCACCAAAAAATCAATGTAGTGGTGATTAAAAACAATTCAAACAATCAATGAGCCAAAAGTTCTTTGAAAAAATTGATAAAACCTTAGCTAAGAGGAAAAATGATAATCATTAAAATCTGTTTTGAAAATGGAAATATCACCACATACTACCACATATCTATCAAGTACACAGGGTAATCAGAAGCTTTTTTGAGAATGTATACGCCTACAAACTAGAAAATCTTGACATCGATAAATTCTTGAACCAAGAGAATATAGAAAATTTAAACAGATCAATTTCAAGTAATGAGACTGATGAAGCCATTAAAAGCCTACCAACAATAACCACCACAACAAAAAAAGCCCAGGACCAGATAGATTCTCAGCTGAGTTCTATTGAACATTTAAAGCAACACTAACACAAATCTTCCTTGAAGTATTCCACAAAATGGAGGAGGGGGGAACTCTTCAAATATCACCCTAATACCAAAACTAGTTGAAGACAAAGGAAAGAAAACTTCATACCAATATCATTGATTAGTGTAAATGCAAAAATTCTCTATAAAATACTGGCAAATCACATACAAGAACACATTAAAAAGAGTGCACCACGAACAAGTAGATTTCATCCCAGGGATACAAGTTTGGTTCAAAATACAGAAATAAACATACTTTATCACATAAGTAGACTTAAAGAATCACGATTATTTCAATAGATGCAGGTAAAGCATTTGACAAAATACAGTACCCTTTCATGTTCAAAACACCAGAAAAACTAGGAATAGTAGGAACATACCCAACATTGTAAAAGCTATCTATGCTAAGCCCAAGGCCAACATAATTTTAAATGGAAAAAAATCTAAAAGCCTTCCCCTTAGAAGAAGGAGTAAAACGGAGATGCCCATTTTCACCTCTTGTATTCCACACAGTCCTCAAATCTCTAGCCAAAGAAATTAGGCAAAATAAGTTAATGGGATAGGAATAAGAGCTAAATTGTTTGCCGACAACATTATGTGTTTAGAAACCCCCCCCCCCAAAAAAAATGCCACCAGTAAACTTCCAGGACTCAAGAATTCATCAAAGTACCAGGATACAAAATAAATACTCAAATCAATTGCATTCCTCTTCTGCAAAGACAAATCAGCCGAAGAGAAATCAGGACAACCATCCCATTCACAACAGCCTCAAGAAATAAAATACATGGAAATCCATCTAATTAAAGAGGTGAAAGACCTCAACAATAAAAATTACAGAGCACAAAAAGAAATTGAATAAGACCTTAGAAAATGCCAAGACCTCCCATGTTCTTAGACAGAATTAATATTGTCAAAATGGCCATACTACCAAAGAGCATTACTTAGGTTCAATGATGTTCTTCATGGACATTTTAAAAACAGTCATGAAGTTCATTTGAAAAACTGAGGCGCAGAATAACCAAAGCAATCCTTAGTGAGCAAAGTGAAGCAGGAGGCGTCCCAATGCCAGACCTGACACTGCTCTACAGAGCCACAGCGACAACACCAGCATGTACCAGCCCCAGACAGACACGTAGACCAAGAACAGAAGACAAGCCCCCAAGAATAACAGCCACCTCCTACTAGACAAGGCAACAAGAAACACAGTGGAGAAGAGAGCCTCTTCAACCTATGGTGCTGGGAACACTGGAAACCCACGTGTAGCACTTACTAGAAGGTAAAGTAGGCCACCTCTCCATCATGTCGCCTCAGCAATCAAATTCCTGAACAAGGCTCCTAAGGCACAAGTAGGAAATCAAGAATCATCATGATATCAAATGAAAAAAAGCTTCACAGCAAAGGAAATGATCGAGAGAATGAAGGGAGAACCCAAAGATTCCAGAAGATCTTTGTCACCTCAGACCACTGACACTGACAGGTGACGTTGAGCACGGTGCCTTCATCCCTAAGTGCGTCAGCACTCCTCCTCCACCAGCACCTCTCACCGCTAGAAACCCAGCTGTCTCCACTGGCACCTGCAAGCCCATCTCGTCCACTGCAACTTTCCCTCATCGTGACGCTTCACCTTTTTGGTTTCTGGGTTCATTTCTTCTACTTCTTCCTACACGGAAAGCCTCACCTCAGCCAGTGCCTGCTCGTGCCCCCAGGAAGCTGATCCGGCCCCGTGCTGTAGATTCCCACCGGCAGCCAGATGTTCTCTTTCTCCCTCCTATTCCAGTTTCAGGGACAGCAGCTCTGGCAGAAGACGCCTCACACTCCCTGTGCACCACGGAGATGAAGTTTAATTGCTTTTCAGACGTTTATTATGCATTATTTTCCACTTGTTCATGACAGCATTAAGGTACAACTCCATGGGACCAGACCCCAGGACATACCATGGGGGTCTTAGAACCCTCCTTTACCAACACCGGCCCATTCCTCATCCCAGATACCTGTGGCTTCCTGGTTCTCCTCCATCCCAGGGTGTTTCGGACGTTCACAGACCACACATGAGCTGCTGCAGCGTCCTTCAGAGGTCCCCAGGCATGCCCAAGTATTAGGAGGTGCCGCAGTCCAGCTGCAGCCAAATGGGGGGGGGGGGGTGACAAGCAACTTGCGTAGATTGATACAGCAGGAGTGGGAGCCATTTATTGTAGGACAACAGAGGTATTTATACATTCCACACAGCTTATCCTAATTAGCATAAACTAGATACAGCAGTCAACCAATAAGGAATCTCCACACTTAATGGCTCGCTGGCTCGACCTCACAAACCACTCCCTCTGGCATTCTCCCTGAGGAGAGTCCGGGGGCTCAAACTGCTTCCCAGCACAGGGAGCAAGAGCCTGAGAGACTGTGCCTCCAGGTCAGGTCTAGATTTGGGCTCTCGAAGTAGCGTCCCGCTCCCGGGCAGGGGGCAGGGAAGAGCCGGCTGCCGCAGCTTGGAAATTCCTTGCTGCGCCATGATCCGCTCGCGCACGTGGCAGCCGCTGCACATTCACGCACCCTCCGGTAACGAAAAGTATTCACTGATAGCCTTTTGCTGCAATTTTCCTGATAATCCTTCTTCTTCTGAAATTTCTTCTTTCTGACTAGAGTTCCTGGGCTTCCATCAACACATGCCCTAACTGCTCTTGGTTCCACTGGGGTGCCTCTTTCCCTTATCAATTTACCTAACACCCCTTCCATATTTTCATCACAAAGACAATACAACATTTCAAGACAAAACAAGACACAAACATACTGTATCAATCTTCTCCACTTTCTGGAAATGGCCATTTTTCCTCTCGCCCTATCTGCCTAGGGACGAGCAGATTTGCTCCCTTCCTATCTATGGACAGGCAGCATTTTTTTATTTTTGTCACTTACCCCCGGAGTGTCCCGGGGCTCCCCATAACGGGCCACCATCTGCCGCAGCCCGGCTGGCTGGGCAAAATACCCGGGGAGTGACGAGCAACTTGTGTAGATTGATACAGCAGGAGTGGGAGCCCTTTATTGTAGGACAGGAGTGGGAGCCCTTTATTGTAGGACAGGATCGGTATTTATACATTCCACACAGCTTATCTTAATTAGCATAAACTAGATACATCAGTCAACCAATAAGGAATCTCCACACTTAATGGCTCGCTGGTGTTACTTCTCAAACCACTCCCTCTGGCATTTTGCAGGCGCCATCCAGACTTGTTTACAGACTCTAACAAGGAGGAAAGCAGGTTAGGTACAATGTAGGAAAGTTGCTCCTTGATTAACAGACTTGAAAATAATCTTACATATTCTTAATAGTAATATAATGAAGTCCTAAAATATTAACATTGTATGTAAGTAATATTAACATAGCAATTTATTTCACATATTGTTTTATAATATTTTCATACATATTCTGAAATTATTTTATGTTTTTTGGGTACACTGAAATATACTTAATGCCTTAGAAATAAACATCTGCTCAAATATCAAATTTGGGACAAAAAAAATTGTCTCGAGCGTCACAGCCGTATACCATGGGGTTGTGGGTGAAAATGGATTCTGTATCACAATCCAGAAAGTCAGAACAAGCACCTTTTCCCAGAGTTCAAGGAGTTCATCAGTAAGTGCTCTGACCATCAGAAATCATGAAGCTAACGTCATCTAAGAGATGCAGGTGATTATTAAAAATATGAAGGTTATACATGTATGCTTTCCTTAGGGTCTTGCTATATTAAGCAAATTCATTATGAACTTGGGGTTTTTTTCCTACCAGAAATTAAACCCAGGGGCACTGAACCACTGAGCCACATCCCCCAGCCATTTTTTATTTATTTAGAAACAGGGTCTGAGTTTCTGGCTTTGAATTCTCAATCCTCCTGCCTCAGCCTCCTGAGCTGTTGGCATTACAGGGGCGTGCCACTGTGCCTAGCTGAATGTGCCATTTCCTCTGTAAACTAATGAGTAAATTTTCTTATAACCTAATAAATTTCCTGATAGGCATCATAAGCTGAATAACAAAGAACAGGGACCTGGAAGGTACTCTCAAAATGTGGTAATAGGAGTTGGATGGATTAAACAAAGATAAAGCATCATCCTGAAAGTTAGATGAATGCTTAGGCTCAGAACCCTCCAATGTAAACTCCAAATACTGAATTATATCACAAATTCCTTTGTATATGTGAGCCCTTTTCTAGCCAAGAGCTCTGCTGATAATCAGGACTTACGAGGGGAGAGGTTTGCTTTTATCCTGAACTATCTGTTCCTGGTGTGATGAACTCTTCCACTTTTGCAGTTCCTACACCACAGTTCTCCTGCCCACCTGACTCTGCTCTCCCTGAGACACACAAGGCTTTGCACCCGGTGGGCTGATGAGAGTTCAGAAAGTCAGTAGTCAGGCGGTGCCTGATACGCCTCCCCAACACTTCCCATTAAAATGCCAGACGGACATTTAAAAATGAAGGAAGCTCAAAATAGCTCTGAGCACAGATAAAGGCATATTCCTAGAAAACCATCATTAAACCACTGAAGTAAAGATAAAGCAAACTCCTCCTCCCCTTTCCCGAGGATGGGGCTGGGCAAACCCTGGGTTTGTGACTTTCTCCCCAAAACGCACCTGTCCAAAGCTGAGGTGCCCCAGATCTGCCCCCTCTTTTCTCTCCAATTCTTCATGCTCCACACACCTGAGAACCGTGACATTTGGCAGGTCTTCACATTAGTGTTAATATTTGGTGACTTCTCTGGGTGAACACAAAGAGAACCCAATTCCACCCCCTTCTAAAATAATTGTGTGCTACACGCCCCGCCAAATGTGTAGTTTCCCCATTATAAAATCAACCCAAACCCTTCCCCCCCTGGATTCTCACAGTGTAGCCCTGCTACTGTTTTCTCTTTACTCCTCAGCGTTGCCATAAAACAAACAACTTTCAGAGAAACAGACAATGCTTCAAGTTTTACCTATCAGTAGCTGAAACTAGTGCTAGCATTGGGAGCAGGCTGAATCAGGCTGCGTCTGCGTGAAGGTCCTCCCCTGTGCCTCTCCATTTTCACAGCAGACAGCGTCACTCTAGTTTCTGCCCATGTGTGTTTGACTGGCATCGATGCACGTCAATTTCACCCAAGTTTCAATCCTACCTACAATACATGCTACGTGGCAAAGCCTTCAGCACCAGCCCTTTGCAGAGCGTGGCATGAGAGCACCTTGGTGCACGATCTGCAGCTTGCTTTTGAGTGCTGTGAACTGTGACAGTGACACTACCCCACCCCCAAACTCTCTATTAAACTCTTCTCTAAATTAAGAGTCACCAAAACAGGTGCCATGGTTGTGGCCCAAACCAATATCGGGCGTTCTCATCCTTTAAGGGAATGCCATGAAGCCATGACAGATCCAGAAAAACACGGAAGGATGAGTATTGAGACATCTCGTCAGTATCTGCAAGGGAAGCGCACCGCAGAATGCCAGAAGATGAACTGAAGCAAACCACACCTTCTAGGTTTCTACCAATATTCCATCCAGAATGCATCAGCCATCCTTTAAGACTTTTTTTCCTCTTAATTAACCACTGAATATTCTATCTTTTTTTTTTATTTTTTTATTTTATTTTTTTAATTTTTTATTGTTGGCTGTTCAAAACATTATAGTTCTTGATATATCATATTTCACAATTTGATTCAAGTGGGTTATGAGCTCCCATTTTTACCCCATATACAGATTGCAGAATCACATCAGTTACACATCCATTGATTTACATATTGCCATACTTGTGTCTGTTGTGTTCTGCTGCCTTTCCTATCCTCTACTATCCCCCCTCCCCTCCCCTCCCCTGGCACTTTCAATTCTTGCTAATTCTAAACTTCATTTACTATTCTAGTCTATAGAGCTTGTAAAGGAGCCACGCTACGCAGCGGATGCTATAGGGTGGACATTGAATCAGAGGACGGATCAGCTGGATGACCCACCCTGCCCTTTGCCTTTCCACTAGGATGTATGACTGCTGTATAGACAATAGTCAGGCATCAGCACAACTTCCCTGGATGGACCTGAATGAACACCCCCACTTAGATTCTCTTCTATGCTGACCTCCTACCTATTTAGGTAAATCAGGGGCATTCTCATGTGCCGCAGTCTGGCTGGGCACAAAATAATCCAGCCGCCACGAGGCACTTGTAGGTTCAAACAGGAACTCCTTTATTGCCCGAACTCCCGTGAACGCCACCCACGCGGTCCTTCCAGGAACACCACACACCAACCCGAACTCCCTCCCCGGGCCTTCACCAACCGATGCGAACTCTCCAGGAATCCCCGCGAGAGCTGTGTCCAAACAGGGCAGAGAAGTAGAAATGTCCCTCTGCAGAAAGAACATTTGTGACATCAAGGAAGAAATCCTGTCTTTTACAACTACCCTGTCTCTCCAGGATGAATCCACCCCTCGCAGACACGACTGGTTCTCACAAGTCAGTGTTTTCCCATTCACTGGAGTGGCTACCCCACGACCCAGTTGCTCTCCACAGATCTCACCTCTCAGAGGACCTGACACCTCAACCCTGCCACACTGGGGCCAAGCTTCCAGCATGTGAACCCGAGAGACAAACCACATCCAGTTCGTCACATCACCATCTCCAAGTGTTGACAAGTTCGTCTGAGTTTGAAGGTGAATCAGTGATTCTACCCATCAAAAAAATGGAATTTAAGGGTTATTACAGGAGATCAACTTTTTTCTTCTTTGGGAGACACATAGCTCTTAATCTAATCCTTTCACCTTTATAGCAGATCTTATTAATGTCAGATTTGCTTCTAGATGTTACACCGTCCTTTTCTGGGACATCATCTTTCGGTCTCCACTGGTTAATCCCCCTCATGCCCAAGTTCAGTTCTATCTTAAATACAAAAGCAAAATTCCCACTGGGCCCTTCACTCCCCCCCACCTAGAATCTTCTTCCTGTGTTTGAGGAGAAGTCTGTCTCCACTTCCTCGCATGACAATCAGGGTACGATTCCACCCATTCCCAAGGCCACCAATGCCTAACTGCCAGCTCTAGCGGGGGGCTGTTCCTTCTGTGGCTTGGTTCACCTGGGACCTCTCCTCCCGTCCCTCCATTCCTTTACCCCAGCTGTTGTGGGACTGTTTCAAATATTCGAGTGGCGGTCACTGATGAGGAATAAAATGTCAGTGTTGAGGAAGAGAAATACTTTTTAAAGTACAGTCACAGGGAGTAAAGCATGAGACCTCAAGTCTAAAACTCTTACTGGTGCCCAGAAATCTTATTTGCCACTCTTTATCCCTGAAGCTTTATTACTGCCATCAGGGAACAGAAATCTCAATCAGAGAATCTTCTGTTCTTTCACATAAGCGACCCCCCACCCACCCAGCTGAATGGTGACATCGACTTTCGGACCACTACTGCTCCCCGTCAGTGTGAAGTATGAACCCACCACTGGCCAGTAGTAGCTTTCTTGAATCTTCCCAAGCAACTGTGAAAGGTTCACAGCCTTTCTTAGGCTCCTCTCCCACTTCTCCTGTGCCTCACTGTCTCCCACAGCGTGTTCACTGCAAATAGTGAGGTCAGGTTTAGCCCGCGGCCAGCACAGGCTTCGTGAATGAAGGTTCAGCTACGTGAGAAATCCTCAGGGAGTTTGAATTAAAGAGACGGGCTCTAATGACCTTTCAACCAGCCCCAGGACGGCTTCTCCTAGTTCCAGCCACCTATTATGGTGGCGAGGTTTACTGAAGAGGCTAGCGAGAGAGAGAACACGCCAGGGAGAGGACTTTTATTGGGGGACAAAAAATCATGGGGAAAATCCCATCCAATGAAGATTAAAGGGGGCAGCATCCCAAGGTCAGGGGCAACGACTGGGTCTTCAGGGTAGTGGCCAGACACGCCTCCACACGGACAAGCCCTCGGACCTGAGAAGGGTGGGGAAAGCTCTGGACACAAAGATGTGTCTAAGCGCCTCTCGCCCAGCCAGGGAGGAAACTCCAATCACGTGCGAGGATGGCCTCCCACAGTCAGGAATGAATCAAGGTCCCTTAACCTCAAGTTTAAAACCCATCTGTCCACAAGATCCAACTCACTACGTCATGTACCCCGATTCAAGTCACGAGTTTGTAAAATACAATATTTCCATCTCAAGTCTTACGCTTCAACGTTTTCTTTTAGGTAATTTTACAGACCTTCAACATCATAAATACAAAGTACGTAATAAAGACAAGAATGATCAGCCTCTTGGAAAAGCTGGAGGCGAACAGGAACACAAGAGCCAGAATTTTTGATCAGAAACCTTTCCCAGTTTGGAATTGTTTCCAGGGACTGGACTCTGCAAAGCACTTTAACAAGGTGATGATTTCACAGGAGAATGTAGACCATCTGTCCCTCCTCTACCCTGGAAGCTCCGTCCTTCGAGCAGATGACACCTCGGTACCAGCGTCCGTCTCTGGCGTAAATAGAATTCTTAGACTGAAAACCACAGAGACGGGATCTGCCGTCCTTTGCTCACTGCCAGTAGTGCTGGCGAGGCCAGTCTGGACACTCCAGACCCTCCCTCTGCAAGTGCATCC
The DNA here is from genome assembly GCF_047511675.1 of Marmota flaviventris. Taxonomy (NCBI): domain Eukaryota; kingdom Metazoa; phylum Chordata; class Mammalia; order Rodentia; family Sciuridae; genus Marmota; species Marmota flaviventris. The sequence goes on from NC_092504.1 coordinate 140,411,267, forward strand.
TTGTTTGTCTATGCCGATTTCTCCCGTAATGTGAAAAACCTGTTTCAAGCAAGAAAGTCAAACTATCTTCCAAAATGACTGATACATAGAGAAGATCTTATTTCAATTTATGTGTAAAACATTTGTCATTCAAGAAAAGTGCACAAACGTGACATCTTCAGTTAAGAGCTCACGAGCAAACTAATTGCCAGCAAATAGGAAACACGGATATTAAAAAGGGTGTGTGTGTGTGTGAGTGAGAGAGAGAGAGAAAGAGAGAAAGTGTAAACAGACATAACTACGCTACTATGGCTTTGGTTTAAAAGGCTGAAAGTAGTGAACCTCCAGCTGTCATTCTACCCATTGAAATAGACACCATGGCCCAAGTTGAAATGTGTCGTGAGGAATTCTGAGGCCGCCTCATGCCCTCCTGTTAGTATTTCATCTGCTTGGTAGAGGACCCAAACCAGGGCTTGTGTCTGAGAAGCCCATCAAATGATATGTGAAATTCAGAACAAAAACCCAGACCTCCAGGATGTGACTCAGGAAGTTTTTGTCAGTGATAATATGGTTTACCTCATTTTCTAAGCCATTACCTACCTACCTGAATGATTCTGTCGAGATGTGAAAAAGAAGCAAGCATGATTCACCTTCATCCCAGGCACGCTGTTCCGTTCTCTTTTTCATTTCCTGGCTCTAATTCCAACCTGCCAGGATTTAGGAGCATTATAATGCTTCCTCTTCTCAAACACATTGATTACTAACTTGAGAAGCCTAAATACAGACAGACACCCTGTTCTGAGAACACCACCTGACAATTTCATCATGAAAAGCCAAGAGAAGTTCAAAGGCTGGCAGACCTGTTCTACTCCACTCATCTCTCCTATTAAGCTGACACCTTCTAGAAGCCCCGTCTACCCACACAGGTAAGGAACCAACGTCCACTGAACACTTCCTTCCCTAGAGCTCTGCCTAGAGTGTCTCGTTGAATCCTGACGCCCACTGTTGAAAGCCAGCAGTCTCGTTGTGCATACTGTAGGGCAGGGGATCAGGAGAGCGAGTCCTCACCACACCCTCAGGGAACAGTGGGGGACATGCCCGTCATGGGCTACCTGCCCAAGGCCTGTGTTCCTACTCACTCAGTGAGGTGTGCACAGGAGAGTGCTAAAAGGTACCATAGTCATCTTCCTCGTGGGTCCCAGGGAGGAACCAGGCTGCGCTGGACGAGTCTCATCAGAATCGTCAAGGGGATTGGAGGGACCTCTCTCCAGGAGCGCCCGGGTCACAGCGTCCTGAACATGTGTGTACTCGTGGGCCAGCTCTGACTGCATTCCACATGGGGCCAGGACCACTCCACATGTCAGTGGCCCTGAGCTGTCCAAGCCCTCACTGTCCTTCATCTTCGTCTTTGAAGAGGAAACACTGGACAGAACTCCAGCTTCCTCCCCCTGAACCTTCACTCCAACTCAGGGGGTGCTACAGGCTCCCGGTCCCGGCCTTTGCAACGCAAGCCCATAGCCTTGTACCATGTCCCTGTTGCCCGACACACAGACCCTTTTGGGGACCACCCTCAGCAATATGTCACCTTCTAGCCCGTGTCCTGCGGCACCATTTCCTACAGCCTTTAAACTTCCGTCTTTCTCAAAACTGAGCCACAGCCTCCTCTGGCTTCTACCCTTCCTCTCCCGCGTGTGAGCACCCCCTCCCTCCTTTTGTTTCTTCCCATTGATTCTCCACACTTCGGATGTCTTACTGCTGCTGGCCATGCTGCTGTACTGCAGTGGCGCTTGTCAAGGCCACCGACAAGCTCGTCACTATCATATCCAAGGACAGGTCTCCAGGGGCCTCAGGACGCGCGACCCCTGGGCTGTCTGATGCTCCGTTACTTCCTCCTTCCCGTGGCTTCCTTGTCTCTGAGCACTCTGGAATGCCCCACTCTTCCCTGCATCATAGGAAGAGCGTCCGCCACCTCCAGGCCAGGAAGACAAAGAGCGGTCGTAAGGCTCACTGGCGGGACTGATGAGCTATGGAAAGCAGCAGATATGGACCCCATGGCTCCACAAGGCAGCTGCAAAATAGAGGCAGTTCCTGGGAAGCCCAGTACGTTCTGCAACACGCTCCCTCGGCACAAATGAGCTGGGAGAGGGTTGGTAACTCAGGGAGGTGACAGAAGAGTGGCATGAAACCGAGTTTTCTCCAAAGTGATTTTTCTAAGCAGGAGGCTGAAGTGGCAGGAGCAGCATTATAACCTTGCTAGGAAAGACAAAGCCCCGAGCTTGGCCACTGTTCAGGCAAGAGCATTTTAGCTATATTTTAAGAAAATTAAGTATGAACTCCAGCCCAGGGCTCCAAGGCCAGAGCAGCACTCAGGGCTCGGCAGAGCTTCTCCCAGGAGCACAGGTCTGCTCGGGCCTCTGCGCCTCTCAGTCCCCAGCCAGCACTGCTCCTCCACTGATTTCTGCACTAGCTGATGTCCCTGCAGAAGCTCGCTGAGCTCAGCTCTTTTATGACGTGCCAATTGTCACTGTCATCATTGCTTTGGATCCTAAGTGGTACAGGCTCCAGGTAGTCAACCCTGACCCCTTCTTCCCACAAGTTCAGTGCATGATTTTGCAGAACACCAAGATTTTCAGGAATGCACACTGTGGACATCCCCAACACATCTTTACACCTGAAGGGAATTAAACAGAACACCTTGTAGTTCATCGTCAAGCATACCCTCAATTCCATGCCCCTGTTTAGAAAGCGTCATAACTTGTTTCCTCAGTAGAGTCTCCTCAAACAAGACCCAGCTCATACTTATTACCGGTCTGTCAGGACTGAAATATGAACAGAACACTTTTTTAGTTACATGAGTTAAATGGTGTGAGTCTGATAAGTCTTCTCCTGCCCAAAGACAGCACAAGTAGACACATGGGTTTTAATCAAGAATGCAGAAAGGAATTCATTTGGGGGTGAATTCCAAGTCAAAGAAGTTTCACTCTTTTTATGATAAACTTGAGTGTTAAAGGTAGAATCCATAAACTTCAATGCTTTTTCTAGCATAATTTCTATGAAAATAAAAATGGTGCACACACCTGCGATCCCAGTGGCTCGGGAGGTTAAGGCAGGAGGAGTGCAAGTTCAAAACCAGCCTCAGCAAAAGCGAGGCTCTAAGCAACTCAGTGAGACCCTGTCTTTAAATAAAATAAAAAATGGGGATGTGGTCGAGTGCCCCAGAGTTCAATCTCTGGTACCCACCATCCCCCCACCCAAAGGAAAAAAAAGTGCGGTTTTACCTCTGGTGTACAGCTCGAAGAGCATCCTTGACACATTCTACCGTACTGAAATAGCCCTTCCAATTCCCAAGTTTTGTGCTCAGAAACTAATGTTCCTGGTTTTGAAAGAGAACATCTCTTCTCCTTCACCACACCTCCCTGCATTAAAATAAGCTCTCCAAAGAAAAAGTAAACGGGATTTATTTTGTGTAAGAATGCCATCTATGTTAAAAAGTTAATCACATTATTATAAAGAATTTATCATTGCCTGTGCAAAATAGTTGTGAAAAAATGATTATGTGAGGAAAACATTAGTGGCAACTCAAGCAGAATTGATGACCCCTTCAAGGAAATAGGAAGCTAAAATAGCAAAATTCCCATGGTCCTAGAGATAAGTAAAGCTTGAGCAAGATAAATATCTAGGAATTTTGAATTGATGCGTTTTAGAGTTCCGCTAGTTCTTGTAAAATTATGTCTATGTTGATGTTGTAAGGTTATCATTTCCAGTAGTTTTGAAGTGAGGCAAAAGTAGCATCTGAGAGCAAGTGTGTTAAATCATTCTTTTCCCCAAATTAGTTTAGGGTACCCTTAGGTATGCCCACTGTGATCATGTTCCTACTTTTGAAATTGAAGCGAGGAATACATCATTGTCAAAAAGAAAAAATAGACTACATACATGGGAACTACCCTGCAGAACCCGTAAGTACTGGCCTGGATAATCAGCATGTTACTCAGTGACAGAGCTCTTCACAAAGGAGCCTATAACAGGAGCTTAGGAATGCAATGCAAACTTGCAACCAAACAGGCTTCAAACGACCTTATCTCCACACACTGCGTCAGAGGCTTCAGTTCCTGTGGCCCACTGTGATGTTTGTTTTATGGGCTTGTTTACTTATTTGCCTTCCCTCCACTGTTTCCTAAAGAATCTATATAATCTTTAATTAAAGTTTTAAAAGCATATTAACGCAAAATTTGCTTTTCTGCTGACCATGTATGTGAAAGAACACACACCTTGTAACCTAAATCATTCCGATTTTTATCAGCTCTAGGTCTTTAACCTTAGTACCTCTTTGGGCAGTAACCGCCCTGCCATTTATCAGGTGGCACAGACCTTAGGAAGAGTGAGCAATCGGGACTCCACTAAGAAATGCAGGCCGTCTCTGAAGCTCCCCTCACATCAACAAGCAAACCTGCTCCTTGGAGAGGAGGTTTTGAGGGGATTTTTCCAAATATACTGCAGCAACCCAGCCAACCCAGCCTGAGCTCCAGCGGTCAGTCCAGGACAAGCCACGGCCAGGGGCGCTGGCGTGGCCTTTGTCTTCTGGCTCAGCATAGGAAACCCTGAGGCTGCAAAGTTCACGGCTCCCAGGGGACAGACATCACACAGCACTGCAAATTACTCCTGGGATTCTCTGCGGGAGGAATTCAGTTTTATGGCAGGCATTTGGGAGGAAACGTTGCTAGAACTGATTGATACAAAGCCTTCCTTTCAGCTGAACTAAAATCCAATGATTTTAAAATGGGGAAATGCTAAGCTCTCTTAAGTGTATGAGTGACGAAATCAGGGGGACAGGTTGAAAGACAGGCACAGGGAGCCACAGCAGGCTAGAGAAACCCCTCCCGGTCTCCACGCCCCTCTCCAGGCAGGCCTTCTGAACCCACTGCCAACTGGACTGCCTGCGACTCCTTTCCCAGGTGGACAGAGGGCCACTGCGGCCATCTCATCAGATCTGCAGCTCAACAGGAAACCCATTTTGTCCTCGTGTACCGAGAGCCTTTTTCCAGACAAAAGTGGTTTCCTGGACTGGAGGATAATGGTGGCTCCACAGAATCCTTCCCTGGAACAGAAGTAGCTGTGATCTCTCCTAGGATGAGCCTTGGCTTCGTACAGAGGCAAGTAGTTAAAAAGCCAGTAAGGAACTGAGAACTACACCTGGTTAGCAAGGTACGATTGGGAGAATTTGAAGTATCAAAGATAAGTGTGTTTCCAGAACAGGGCCATTGGGCCCACGTTGACATGACATGCTGGCAAAAGTATTTTAATATCAATATTAAAAACGCTTCTTAAAAAACAAGTTGATCAAACATTCTACTAAACCTTCTCACACCAGACAGCGACTTTTTTCCCTCCTCTTGTCATGTAAACCTGGTCTTGACTTCCTCTAAATCCCACACTAAGTCTACAGCGCACACTCTTTCACAAAATAAAGCCAGTACAGCCGGCCAGAAGTTCTTCTTGTCCCTGAGCTATGTCACCCTGCTCACCTCGACTTCATTAGAGCTGATGCTCTTCTGCTGCCTTCAGTAGCTCCTGGGTGCTGTTGTGCACATTATCGAGAAATTTCAAGGTGCTTTACATCATGCTATGATCTAGAAGCCTAAGGGCTCAGTTGTCCACACAGTAAAATCCATCCACAGAACCACTGAAGGCTTCTCAAAGAACATGGAGATGGGTGTGAAGCTGGTTATTCATCTGTCTGTACTTCAGCTCCTTCATGATAACAGGACCTAATCCACAGGAAAGGAGAAGGTCAGGGCGAGTTAGCACAGGGGAAGCACTCACTTTGCTCGACACTAGGTGCCTTGTTAGTGTTCACAAAGTGGCAACAACTCATCGATAAGACACATCTGTACGGAGGTGAGACTGGCTCACAGCCAGACCCACAGCTGAGCCGTAAGTCAAACGGCCACCCTTGTTATTTAGTGTTCCAAACTCTTCAAGTCATCTACTGATGATCTCCAAGAAGCAGCCAGGATGTGATTCAAGACGTCCACTAGACCTTCTCTCAGTAGAAGGGCGGGCAGAGGCACCTGTGTGGTCAAGTTGAAGTTTCCCTAATTGCCTGGTTGTTTCTAACAAGCTTCATGTGTGTTGAGTTACAGACATGGGGAAGTAAATGGCTGCCCGGGCTGCCAGAACAGACAACCTGCAGACAAGAATGGAGTACAGATGAGAAAAGGTGAGAGATAATTACACTGCAGAGACGCCTAACACAGGGGACACGTGCATTCCGTCTGTGAAGACACCAGTAGCCCGGGAGAACACTGCTGTCCTGGAGATGAGACGTGGCATTCAGTAATTCAGTAGCAATGACTCCTTAGGGGAGACCAAGTGCAGCAGTATGCCCTGCAAACAGAGGCAGGCAGGCTGTCACCATGCCTTCAAACGTTCCTCTGTACTCACATATTTCTTTTATTATCATTCAAAAGTGGGGGGTGGGTATGAGTCTGTCTGGTGTTCGTTTTGTTCTAGACCATCTCATAGCTCCAACTCTATTTGATTGAAACTGAGCCAGGCTCAGTCTCTCCTCATTTTTTCCACTCAATCCCAAGTCAGTATTTATCATGATAGAGTAACATTATCAATCATGCCGACCCACCACACCATCTATCTCTGGACTTGGAATTAACCTCCTTTCACAGGTCAAGGGTGTTTATTGTCCTGGTTATGCCACCGTCTGGTCTGACATGCAGCAATGCCAGAGGAGCAGTGTCTTTCAGAGCTCTCAGATGATGAAGACCTTCCCTTGGGGTACACAGCACTGCAGCCAATGGCCACGTGGCCACCAAGCTGTTAAAATGGGGCTGGTGCACCAGAGGCACAGAATCTTTATTACATTACGCAGCAATTAATCTTAAATAGCCACACATCTAGCAGCTACCTTATCGGATAGCACAGCACTGGAGAATCTAAATCTAGCTGATATTTCCCCAAGGCTGTGTGCCTGCTGCTTAATTACACCGTCTGCCACGTGAGATTCCTGGGGCTGCGTCACCTAGCCATTTAGAAACCTCAGAAGTCACCCTCCCTGAATCACGCTTCATACAGCCAGAGCAGATTCTCAGGTGATAGGCTGGATGAGCAAAACACCAAAAAGCTGAGCAAAACACAGCATGAAATATATTAAACACACTTAGAATAAGTGGGGGGGAAAAAAAAGGCTTCCCGTTGCCAGAAATGAAGGACGAAGTCAAAGTCAGATATGAGTGTTTACCGAGTCAGACTCACTGTGGGAGTCAGGTACGAGGGGCAAGAAGAGTGAATCCAAAATAGAGAAAGAAAACAAGGTATTGCAAAGCGGAGCATGGAGCTGGGTGGGTTCTCCGTCTTGTGAATTCAAAGAATGAGATTCACTGTCAGCAGCTGGTGAAAACAAAGTATAAGAATTTATTAAAGCAAAGCACAGCCCCTGGCTGGGAGGGGACCAGAGGTTGCAGTGGATGGCCACTATCTAGGGGTTTACCTGGATCTGCAGGATCGAGGCAGTCATCCTCTGGACCAGACAGTGTCCAGGAGGCCCCCATGCAGCCTTTAGTCCAAGCAAAACATTGAATATGAGGCCACAGACTCCAGGTCACGTATGCCCTGAATCCCTAAGGACGTCAGGTCACCCACATCCCAGTTGTAAAGATAATTTTGCAAGTTTCTCAACAAAATCCTGCAGCTGCTGCTTGGGCTCTGCTTCCCAGGAAGTTGCCCGGGGGCCACTTCCCTATCTGCCCAGTCTCAGCCCCTCCTGCTGACCTCGGCGCTCTGGCTGCACAGGACCGGCAGTTGTACCAGCCGGCTCAGGCTGTCGTGACCAACACCACGCTGCGTGCCTCAAACAGCAGGCATTTGTTCCCACAGTCCTGGAGGCTGGAGGTGCAAGATCAGAGTGCCAGCGTGCCCCCGTTCTGGGAGGCTGCTTCTGGCTTGCAGATGGTGGCCAGCTCACTGTGCTCACGTGGCAAGTTCCCTGGTGTCACTGCTAGAAGGATAGAAATCCCACTGTAAGGACCCCACCCCCATGACCCATGTCCCTAAACAGGCCTACCTTTGAAAGGCCCCTCTCCAAACCATCACATGGTATGTGTGTTGAGGTTGAAATTAAGATCTCAAGGAATGAACATGGGGATGGGAACCCAATTCAGAGGTTGGTCACTGGAGTCACAGGCAGACATTACAGTTCTCCCACAGAACTCACATGCCTAACGCAGGAGGTGGATAAGCGAGGGCCCCCGTGTGACCAGCACACAAGCTTTTGCTCTTCTGAAGCTACATCGACATGATCTTGGCATGAGGCAAAAATGGCCATGGCCACACTCTTGCATGATTCTTCCTACCAAAAGGTGGGGTCTGTCCAAGCGCTCATTCAGTTTAGGCTGGGCCACATTATTTGCTCAGAAAAGAATGACTATGGGAAACAGAACTCATGCAAAGACCCTGCGTGCTCACCACGGGAAATCGCCTCCTCACGGGTGATTCTAATGGGGAAGCCACATGGGCCTCTGAAGGAGAGGCCACATACAGGAGAGGTCTCCTGAAGCTCCCCACTGAACAAGCAGCCTCCAGCTGACCTGGGCTCAACTGCAGAGCATGCAGTGAGCCCAGCTGGGCCCAGAAGAAGCCCACTCCTCCCAGCCCGCTGGACTCAAAACCATACTTTTAATGAGCACCAGCCCAGTCTGGGCTACAAAATGGAAAACAATCTCCCCATTAGTAACAGTCAAAATTCCAATTGCTTGAGATGAAAGCATCAGGAAGCCAGCACAACCAATCAGGACTGACGGCTACACAGAACCGTAAAGAGTACCATCACATCAAAGAGGCTGAAAAAGGGAACAAGAACCCGACTATCCAGCAAGCTCTCCAAGAGGTCACATTTACCCTAGGAGCAAGCAAATAAGCTCAGGAGATAAAAGACCACCATTAAGAATGGGAAATTTTTAAAAACCTCATGTTAAAGAGTGGGGTAGTCATATTTGATGAGAGAATTTGTGAACCGGTTAATAAAAGAAAAAAAAATCTCACAAAATGAATTACTAACAAAGCTGAAAAGTGTCCATTAGACAGCAGCAGGTACCAAGGCTGGGAGAAGAAAACCTCAAGTGCAAGGAGAGGAGCAGAGATGGTCTGAGATGACATATGGAAAGAACAGCCAAGAGTTTTTCACAAATGAAAACCCACTGTGCAAAGAGATCACAAGTCCTGAGCAAGAAGATGAAATGTTGATGCCACCTAAATACAAAGTTACAAAAAAATAAGAATTCAAACATCACCATAGAGAAAATAAGTATCATCTCTCAATGAAAGAAACTTCCCATCGATAACAAGTAATGTCAAAGACTGTACAATAGTCTCTAGAATTCTAAACTTAGCTCAACTTCCAGACAAGAAAATAAGGACACGATAAATTAGAATCAGAGTCGACTGTTCCTCGTCTCTCATGGAAAGAACACCGACACTCACTCTGCAAATAGGAAATGAAAGCCAAAAGAAAGGATTGACAGGTAAGACTATGGTGAGCAAAGGTGGTAGTCACCTGCTGTAAAGTGTAGACCCTGAGATCAGTAACAATGACCAACTGGGAAAATCAAGTAGAACTAAAACAAGACCCCTCCCCAACACTCAGCATTTAACACCCCTGAGTGTTATGGTTGGGATCTGGAGTCTCCCCCAAAGCCTGGTGTGCTGAAGGCTTTGGGGGAGACTCAATGTTCAGAGGCAGGGCTTTTGGAGAGTGACCGGATCCCCAGGGGCCCTGACCTCTTCAGGGATCAGTGTTTGAGTGGAAAATTGGGAGATGAAAATGCAGAAGAGGGAACCTACACAGAGGACGTAGGTCTTTGGGTGTGTGCACCCTGGGGGCAGATTCGTCTTCTCCTTGGTCTCTGCTTCCTGGTGCCATGTCCAGAGCAGCACTTCTCTGCCACACACCACCACCGTGATGTTCTGCCTCACCTCAGGCCTAAAGCAAGGGAGCTGGCCAAGCCTGGACCGAGACCTCTGAAACTGAGCCAAAAAATCAATCTTTCCTCCTCTAAGCTGTTTGTCAGGAATTTGGGTTATAGCAACAAAAAGCCGACTCTCACATCGAGTATGTGGAATTCCTGTGGCTGATAGCAATCAAGGCTCAGCATCCACCACACACTCAATAAGGAGATAAGCAATAATAACACAATGAAAGACTTCTTACAAGAAAAAGAAACATCTTAGAAGATAACGAGGGAAGTTCAGACCTGAAGGATGATGAATTTTTCATTGTTCAAAAAGAATACTGACTTTCCTTTAGTGGAGTGTTATATTCAAATGCTCATAATATAAAGAATCGGTAAAAAATAGAAAATCAATCATCACAAGGTATCCCATCAATATGTTATGTTTTTACGTATCAGTTTGAAACATTTAATTTAAATGTGAAAAAGGAAATCACACAGAAGATAGAGTAAAGCAAAAGCCATGAAATAAGAAAAATAATAAATGAAAGACAAAATACAAGGATGAAAGTCTTTCCAAATATATCCGTAATCTCAGTAAATGTGACTGGAATAATCGTGATAATGGGAAGACAGACGCAAATAATGTTTAAAAAAAAAATCTAAAAACAACAATGTTTATCAACAATGACCCTTGAAAGTTATGGCACAAAAATATTACAAGAATAAAAGGAAAGCTGGTAGCCATGTTTTACCTATGAAGTACTATTAATGAACAGGGAGACATTACTCAAGTGATTGGCCCCTTCCTTCTCTTTTGTTCAGAATCCATTGGCAGAAAGAGAAATAGACTTTAGAATGTGGAAAGATCTCCCATGCGCTTGGATAGGCAGAATTACTATTGCCAAAATGGCCATACTACCAAAAGCGCTATACAGATTCAATGTAATTCCAGCTAAAATTCCCTTGTCACTGTAGAAATAGAAAAGGCAATCATGAAACTCATTTGGAAAAAGAGGCCCAGAATAACCAAAGCAATCCTCAGCAAGAAGGGTGAAGCCAGAGGTATCACATTGCCAGGCCTTAAATTATACTACAGAGTTACAGTAACAAAAATATGATATTGGCACCAAAACAGACCTGTAGACCAATGTGCAGACTAGAATGCAAACCCACATAAATGCAGTTATCTCAAACTAGACAAAGGCTCCAAAAACATACATTGGAGAAGAAAAAAATCTCAGTAGTGTGTGAAAACTGGATAAGCCCTCCTCTTTCACCAGGCACAAAACTCAAAGTGGACCAAGGACCTAGGAATTAGACCAGAGCCACTGCCCTTAGACAGGAAAAAGTAGGCCCAAATCTTCATCACATCAGATGAGGCCTTGACTTCCTGAAGACTACAAAGTGCAAGAAATAAAGAATAAATGGTATGGATTCAAACCAAAAAGCTTCTTCTCAAAGAAGCAACCAAAGAGATGAAGTGAACCCACATTTTGAGAGCAAATTTTTGCCACACGCACATCAAAGCACTAATCTCCAGGATATATTTAAAAGAAATACTCAAAAAACAACCCAATCAATAAGTGGGTTAAGGAGCTGAACAGACACTTCGAGAGGACATACCAGCAATCAATGATTATATGAAAAAATTTTCAACGTCTCTAATAATTAGAGAAATGCAAGTCAAAACTACTCTAAAATATCATCTCACTCCAGTCAGAATGGCAACTATTATGAAGATAAACAACAATGAGTGTTGGCGAGGATGTGGGGGAAAAGGCACACTCATACACTGCTGGTGGGACTGCAAATTGCTGCAGCCAATCTGGAAAGCAGTATAGAGATTCCTTGGAAAACTGGGAATGCAACCAATTTGACCCAGCTATCCTACTCCCTGGTCTATACCCAAAGGACTTAAAACAGCGAACTACAAAGACATAGTCACATGAATGTTTATAGCAGCACAATTCACAATAGCTAAACTGTGGAACCAACCTAGATGCCCTTCAATAGACGAATGGATTTAAAAAAAATGTGGCATTTATACACAATGGAATTTTACTCAGCAAGGAAAGAATAAAATCATGGCATTTGCAGGTAAATGGATGGAGTTGGAGTATATAATGCTAAGTGAAGTTAGCCAGTCCCCAGAAAACAAAGGATGAATGTTGATAAGTGGATACTGATCCATAATGGAGGGGCCATGGGAAAAATAGAGGTTAGATGGGGCAAAAGGGAGGGAGGGGTAGGAAGGGGACATGGGGGGGGCAGGAAAGAAGGAATGAGACGGACATCCTTGCCCTAGATACATGTATGACTGCACATTGGTGAGACACTACATGTACAAATGAAAAGTTGTGCTGCAATTGTGTATAATGAATCAAAATGTATTCTGCTGTCATGTATACCTGGTTAAAATAAGGGTTTTTTTTTTTTTTTTTTTTTTAAAAATAGCATGTTTATAACTCAAAGACAACTGGAGACAATGGCTTTAGTTTGCTTCCATTTCTTCTGGATTAGAAGGAAAAAACCTCGCCTCCAAAAGTCATGCTTTTCAGTGTCACTATCCAGCGGCAGGTGGGTCTCAAGGGTGACACCTGCTCCACCTGGAGAGCGAGGCTGCACCCCTGCCCACAGGTGTTCCAGGGAAGGCCAGAAGGGTCACTTGGAAGAGTGGCTCTTCTTCCAAATTCACTGAGAATAGCCCTTCTTTCTTTCGTTCTTTCCCGGCGCAGCTTCTATCAATACTCGCACTAAGCATCACTTTATGGTCAATTATCAAGTTAAATTTTTGCCTTTGGAAGTTTGGAGGAACTGATGGGAGTGGACAGAAGTGCTTGGGAGCCAGAAGCACAGTGGATCTTGAATTCGATTTGGAATGCTGTTACCCCCCAGCACACGGCAGAGCACAGTGAGTCTTGCAGAATCCAGTTGGATCGTGCATTTTATTTTGTTTAAACTTCTCCCAGGACCCCAGCTCACGGGGGATAAAACCCTGGACCTACCGAGGCCACACAGCCCCTCCCACCTCGCCCTCAGCTACCGCTCCAGCCCCCCAAGCTCTCCTGGGCCCCTTACTCAGGCCAAGCTGCTTCCCACTCAGGCTCTGAAAATGCAGATCAGTTGCAAAATGCTTCTCCACATCAAATGGCGCGTCCCTCACCGTCTCCTGAGCTTAGCTGTCCCCATCTTAAAATGCTTCCCCTGCAGCACTGGGGACACCTTATTGTTACACACAATACATATGTGAGGGGGAAGGGGGGAAAAAAAGAGAAAAGTGTCACAGTAGATTGGGTAGAGAGGTGATGGGAGGGGAGGGGGGGATAGGGAGGGCAGCAGAATACAACAGACACTAGGATTGCTGTATGTATACACATGGATGTATAACCAATGTGATCCTGCAGTCTGTACACATGGAAAAATGAGAATTCATGCCCTATTTGAATCAAATGTATGATATGTCAAGATCATTGTGTTGTCTTGAGCAACTAATAAAAAAGAGTACCCGTTGGAGACATGGAGGGAGCTATTTAGAAAGCACAGCCCTGAGGTGTGGAACGGTTGCCCAAGAGCAGGCAGCAACGGGAATGCAGAAGGGAAACCTGGGTTTTCACTGTGGTGCTTCTGAAACATGAAGTTAGCATGTGCTCATGCTGCTGTCCTGCAAAAGCACTCTGAAGACACGCAGGTACTCACCGGGCCTCACAGCCCTGAATTCCTGTCCAAGAGCTACTTACAGAGAAGCCGGTGAGCCAGCTACCATCATGAGATTGGGAGGTAGGTGGTTTCAAAGCAAACAAAAATCCCAGCATGCTGAGCAGCTGGGCCAGTGTGCACCCTGGGGTGGACACCTGAGGGTGGAGGAAGGAGGCCGTTTCATGCATCCTGCAGTTCCAAGTCAGAGAATCTGTGGTGCACTCACTCAGGGGTCCTAAACACAGCACACAGACTTCAATTATGCCACGTTACCGGTAACTACTATTTAGGTGAATGGATGCCCCCAAAGCAAAAATGACCAGCTTGGGGCAAAGTGTAGTCTACTTTATCATTCTATGCATCTTTAAGAATAAATAATTTCTTACATTAAGAATGAGAACATCAGATTAAGGTGACCTTTTACAGGTAAAGTCCTAAGATGATACGAAAAGAGACTCAAAACACATCTCAAGTGACTACTTGGAATTTTTCAGTGCTTTTAATAGCAATACAATTTATTTCATCCTAACCAATGACCTTAAACTGAACTTAATATCTTAAGGTTTCCATAAGTGATGCAACAGTTTTAATTTGCTAAGTATGACAATATTAAATACTGCAACAATTTTGTTTAAGCAACTATTGATCAAAAACAAAACTAAAAATTTTTAACTGTTTAGCCTAAAACTATTGTTTCAACAGGAAAACTTTGTAAAAGAAACACTGAATTTTGATGTAGAGTTTGAGATACTCTAAGTGATTGACCCCATAGTTACTACTGCACACACACAATTCACCAGGATTGAGTCAGTCTGTTTGTAACCACGGCTGTGCATAGAGGGTCTTGGGGGTCAAGCTTGCATTTGAGAATTCTCTGAAGACTTTTCAAACTGGAGTATCTGAGTTATGAGTTACCTATTTGACTAAAAATGTGCTTTTCCTAGAGACAATAATGATCATACTCTGAATCATCTCTCCGGGTCTTGTAAATCCACGTCCTGTTTCTCTGAGCCATCTATGAGCTCTATGGCACACACACAACACCAACAATTTCTCACTGGTAAGGAATTCTCTGAAAAGCCCCAGTTTCCAGGAGCAGCTGCTGGAAGATACCTGTGGTGTGTGACCTCGGGCCGCCTCCCTAGTCAGCCACATTTTCTCTGGGTAGAGTCAGTGCACTCAGGGAGTTCACTGAAGACCTGGTCTCAGCACACGGTAGTAACCATGTGTAGTGGGTAGGAGGCCTCCTTGAGATGGCCACCAGGGCTCCACACAGAAAGTGCCCAGCGTGCTGAAGGGCACCCGGGGGCCTCAAGGAGGAATGGAGCTTCCCATCCTTGGAGCAGGGTGACCTTGAAAGGCTGAGTTTTTAACTACTTTGGGACTTTTGCTTCTATGAACACTTCAACATTGACTTCACCAGAACCACCTGTGGGTGATTTTAAGAGTTACGGCCTTGACAGATTTCCAGGTCTTTCTGCAAAGATTCTGATTGGTAACTCTCCAAGGGGTTCTACATAACTAGCCAGGCCTGAGAACAACTGAGATAATTTGACTATTTACAGAAAAAAAAAAAAAAGGAAACTATCAGAAAGAAGTAATGCAGCAAGTTTCGATATATCTTCTAAAACAAGGGCAAGAACCAAGTTCCCCTATCTGCAAATCTTCATGTGAAAACAGAACTTCTATATCCTATTTAATTCACTCAAAATTAAGTGGCTCATTAAAAACTAGTTCTTCGCCTTATCACTTTGCATTCAGTTTCTTTTTATACCATTATTGTACATGTATTCAAATACTACAAGGATTTCTAAGAGATCAACACAGATTTCACCTGGGAAATCTAAGTTCTTCTGTAACTTCATTTAACATGTGCTTATGTGGGAGCTAAAGTTTAGATTCAGGCAAGTTGAAGAATGTTATGTATTACTCTATTTCTAGACCTACAAATGTAACTATGTATCACCTATGGCATTTCTAACAAGTGACAGTCTATTTCAACCTATTTCTGATTAGTAAAAATTTAAGCCCATAATTCTCTAACTCCCAACAATCCAGCATCGATACAGAGAAGGTGAGGAGGGGACAGAAGATCCGAACAGAAAGGGGAAGAAAAAAAATCTACAGGGAGAGAAAAGGGACATTACTGAAAGACACTAGAGATTGCTAGAACAGAATAAGGCCAACTTAAACCCCAAAATGGGAGTGCCTGAAATGAACCAAGGTTCATACCTCCAATTCCCAACCCCATAGCTTGAAGCCCGGCTACCCCACAGGACAGCAGAGTTCCTTCCCCTGGGTGCACAGGCAGCGAGTCAGAGGGTTTCAGGTCCAAAGTTGCTGGTTCCCTAACCACCTTTCACCTTCTGCTTGAATATTCATTCCCCCAACACAGTGGAGCGTCTCAGAAGGCAGCTTTAGAAAGCAGATACTGTGCTCTTTAAAGCCTCTTCCAAGAGAGCAAGATACGATGAACCTCATCTTCGTTTTCACCTTAAACACTGACCTTTGAAGCAAGCACTCATGTGGGCACAGATGATAGCATGAAGTCAGGAAAAAGCCTTTAAGTTACCATTTCACAAGGGACTATGATAAAGGGCTGCCTAAAATCCCCTTTCCTTCATGAAATAATTTAAAACACCAGACAAATGAACCACTGAGAAACAGACATGAAATACAAACCCAAATTACTTGATTCAAAAGACAAAATCGGTCGGATTGCTGAGAAGTTTTTAACCATTTACTCTGTTTCTGCACTTGCCCTGTGACAGATCAGCTCGTCAGTGGACCATTCTAAACAGCAAGGGTTACTTAGCCCTGTTTATCAGATACTTCCTGGGATCACTGATGAGGGCTAACAGGTTCAAGTCTTTTGTGAAAGTAGTGAGGGGATTATTTAGCTTGGAGTTTCACTAAGTCTCATGCAAACAGGAGTATTTCAGCTACCAGTGAACATATAGAAATACACATCGTCCCTTTCTTCACCCCCAAGACCATCCATTATGGGTCCAAGCTGGACACATGTACCCTCCAATTCTGTGGATGCTCTTTGGCTTACATTTCTCACACTTACTGTTTGAATATTTGCTTTGTAAAATGCCCGTGTTTGTAGTCATTCTTAGTATAATCATTGTCTTTCAATTAAATATGCCTCCATTGATTTCTCTGCATAGTCTTCCAAGCAAAATGCTGACAGTGGTATTTGTATACATCTAACATTTTAAGAAACAGATAAACAAGGTAGTCAAGGTGGGAAATCAGTTTGTAAAATAAGAGACAGCCCTCCCTCTTCTGGGAGGCAAGTCAAACCAAGGGTTGTTGCCCCTGTACTCTTGACTCTTTGTTCTTCTGGTTCCTTACATAATCAACCTCCGGAAAGCAGGAGTTACTTTGTCGAGGTGCCAGCTGATCCATGCTGTTCCCACCCCAGATGGGTTTCAGTAAGCTCAATGTCTGTCCTCGGGTCCCACTGCAGGGTACACACTGGAAACCGAGGGAGGGATGGTGTGTTTAATGACGTCCTGGCCAGTGTCAGAAAGGGACAACTCATCTCAGGGAAGGAGAGCATTAGAAAGGAGACAACACTGAACATACTACTTGCACTTGGAAAGGTAATCACAAAAGAGACTCTGAGCCTGAGATTTTTCTTCCCCACATATTTAACAAGTTTAAGAAAAAAAGATGCAACTCATTCCTTTCCTGCATTCTTTATGTATGTGTTCCTTGACTAGTAGATTTTTCAAGAGCTGTATTTTTAAGGTGTTTTATTCTTGCTACAGCACATTCAAATCCAACCAGTATTTAGCATAGGGTGATTGTAAAAACATCCACCTTTCTTCCACATGTTAGCTTAGACTTCCTGGGCAGTGCTGCCTGGGCACGCATACCCCTGACCAAACTCCCCACCACCCAGTGTGCTCTGCACTGAGGCCATCCCTCTACCAAGACACAACAATCCCCCCACAACAGAGCTAGCTGTTAGTCTCCAACTAGCCCCTGGAAGAGGCCAGTATAGTGTGTCACATGGATGTCATTCAATTAGAATTTGTCTGGTCGCGATCCCGGAGGCTACTGGCCTTCCAATCCCTTCCTGCACTTGGCCAGCGGTATTGATGGCCACCCTTGAGACACACCTGGAAGTCAACCAAACACGAAGCTGCGAAATGTGCTCACCAGGGGCAACTGTGGCTGCCTGGCTCTGAGCCGTCATTGTCCCTGAACTCGACAAGCACTTTATGTTGGGAACAGGAAGAGAATACAGGGAAGGGGACCCTGAGGTACTCCTTCTGCCACCTCTGCACCCCAGGGCAGCACTGTGAGAATGCTCGGTGTTCTCCGCCAACTGTTGGGTCAGTGACCCTGATCTTGTCATGTTCCCTTAAATCCCCGATCCCGAGCCCCTTTGTGTTTTCTGGCACTCTGGGGGCCGTTTTCTGGTCATGTCCCCCTCATTCTTGATAAGATTTACATTTCCCTTTGCCTCTAGATATAAACCCATGGGGGTAAAAATACTTGCTGGCTTTTAAAAACCTGTCTATGGCTTATTCAAATCCCACCATGGAGCCACTACCCACCCACTCTGTCCTTGTATCCGCTCAGAAACGGCCACAAGCAGAACGTGGGCCTCGGAAGCCCAGAAGACCACTCAGCCTTAGTCTCCCACTGCCCGTCACTGCTCTCCAACTGAAGCCTCCCATCTCCCTTCGGCATCCTGAGACGATGGCTCCCTCCTCCACATTGCTGATAGTTGGTTTGAGGTAGGGAGCCCCTGTCAAGGTACAGAGAGCCAAGTCTCAACACCATCGCCCTTTGTCCCACCTATCCCTGTCCCCTTCCCCGAAGGTACCCGTGTGCAACCATCCATAAGTCATCTAGGGGTGATTCAAAAGTAGTTTCAAAACTGATTAGAGAAGATTTGTAATAGATTCCAGAGCTCAGGCTTTCTATGATATTAATAAGATGTATCAAAGGATCTGCCACTTACTGCCCTCACACTCCTTCGGCTCAACTATGGGAGACAGCTGTTCCTTAGAATGTTGTGAGGCAAAGACTGGGTTGGAGGTTGCAAATTCCAAATTCCAATGAGTGTATTTGTTACTCATGGTGATCCTGCACCCCTGGGGCACGTTGGATTGCCCGGGAGGCTGCCCCTCAGCCGCCTCTCTGAGATACAAGAGCAGACTCTTGAACTTGCAGTTGGCCTACACCTCTGTGCATCTGCTTGTCCCTGTGCTGTGGGACATGTGCTGTCATGCCGTGACAATATCTAGTCTTGCTTTTTCATTCTCCTCCTGGAAGGAGGCAGCAAAAACCACCCTGTAACACTCAGGGCAGGCATCGTGCTGTGAGCACACACAGGATCTCTTTGACGCACGATGCCAAGATGATCATGGGCTTCCAGAGGGCCTCCCTGGAGCCATTCAGACTGTGTGGCAAAGCAGGCCCGATTAAAATAGACCAGTGAATCAAGGTAGACGGCACCTTTACACGTGGCCTTTTGAATCAAAAGCATTTGCATGTTATATGGGAAAGTGACATTTCATGCCATGAAAGAAAGCACTGCATACCCCCCTATTCAGTAAGCATAAAAAGATAAGGCATATATTGTGCCTGGGATACAAAAAAAAAAAGTCATTCTTGAAGTATTTCAAGTATACAAGTCTGACTACTTGCATTTGTGCACATAATTTACATGATCAGCATGCCAAATACATAAGAACATTCTTTGAAGACATTTTAGCATAATTAATCTTTATTCAGCATCTCCTAGGTTAAATTCAGCATCTCCTAGGTTAAGCCCGAAATCCTTTGCATGTGAATAATTACTGCCAATTGAGGATGCTGGGATGAAGAAATGTTCAGTAATCTGCCTAAAGTGATACAGTTAATGAACAAAAACCTCAAAGGGCAGGTTTTGGTTTTTGTTTTTTAACTTGTATCATGGTGCAATATACAACAGGGTGCTTGGGTAGTGTTGAAGGAGCTCAGATTCCGAGAACTCTTCTAGGCCGCGTTTGTGTGAAAGTCTGAAGGCTAAAACGCCACCCTCATTTGTAAACTTGGATGTCATCACCCTAAACTAGTGTTGTGGTTTGGATGCAAGGCCCCAAGAATCACCTGTGAGACAGGGCAAAGTTTAGAGGTGAAATGATTGGGTTATGAGAGCCATGACCTAATTGGTGTTGATCCCCCGACAGGGTAAACTGGAGGGTGACTGTAGGCAGGTAGGGTGTGGCTAGGGGAGCTGGGTCCCCGAGGGCGTGACTTTGGGATACGTGTTTTGTCCTGGTTGAGCAGAGCTCTGCTTCCCTCCACCACACACTCCTGTCCTGATGTACTGCTTTACCTCAGGCAGGCCCCAAGGAAAGGGATCCAGCTCTCTATGGACCAAGTCCTCTGAAACCTTGAGTCCCCAAAATAAGCTTTTCCTCCTTAAAAGTGTCCGTTAGGCCTTCTGATCACAGCACTGAAAAAGCTGACTCAAGTAACTGGCTACCTGAGAACTCTGGGCACAGCTGCTCTTCCTCCCTGGAAGGGGACTGGTGGCACTCGCAGTGCCCGTCTCAAGATACTGCTTGTGAATCAAGTGGGCAAAGTGTGACAACGGAACCCACTCTCCCCACTGAAATGAGCTTGAGAATGGCACTGCCCGCTCTTGTGTCACAGCAGGCTCGGGACCAGAGGAAAGACACTGAGGAGTCTCCCCTCAATCTCCCATTCCAGGAGGCATACGCAAGTCAAATGCTTCGAGACCAGCCACAGGCTCCTGCGGGGGAACCCGTGGGCACGGACGGCACTCAGCAGCATCCCGAGTCGTGAGAACCCACCTCTGCTCCACCTGCCCTTCTAACGGTGCAGCAGGTGCAACGCCTGCTCTGAACGCAAGGAGATCTCCAACCCCTGTGTCTTGTCGCAGATTCTATGTACTCAGGTGGGGAGGGGGATAGCAACATTTTTAGGGGGAGGAAATAAAGCTTTTTAGTAGTTTAATGATCACACATTGGCCAGTGTTTTTCATTTTTTTTCTGAAATAAAAATCACTTTTGATGCAACTACAGAAGGTAATGAAAATGCCATTGACATTTTGACATTCTTTGTTAAGGAAACCATCATCAAAAACAGTTAAAAGGGCTTGTCTGTTTTTATACAGTATCTCATATTTCATTGTCTGTTATCCTTTCCTCAAAGAGCAAACCTTCCATTCCTGCCGGCCCAACATTCTATAATAAAATAGAAGTACCAAAATGTAGCACCGGAATACAATTCATGTCAATTAGCTACAGTCTGCAAAAGAACACAGCTATGAATAGCTTATGTTTTTAAAAAGGCACAGAATAAGATTGAACAGAACTTTAGAAATTAACTATGGGCTATAAATAGTGACCCATACAACCAGTTAATGAACAAGTTGCAGGAAAATACCATGTAGTGGTAATCATGAAAATGAAATGTTGAGAAGGTTTTCGCTACCAATTTATATACGAGTTTCTTCCAGAAAATTGTCATTTAGGCCTGAGCAACCAGCGGCAGGCAGAGGCGGACCAGTTTTGAGTGGAGGACGGGCAGCTGCCCTCACAGCATCCTATTGAGCAGTCAGTCAAAGGGAGCGATGGACTGAGATGTGATGACATATTTGGAGATTGACATCATGACCCCCTGGAAGGTTAACCACTTACTGAAAGACCTGAAATCCACAAGTGTAGCCAAGAGGGGGCTTAGGAGACCTGGACTGTAGCAGCAGGAGCTGGGGTGGCTGGTGAGGACAAAGATGCCTCCTTCAGGTGCCCCTGGAGTCCTGCCTGGTCCAGCGCTCCCGGCCTGCTGTCCTTCTGCCAGAGCACGTGCTGGCCTTCCCGACAGCCGCCTCGCTTGGAAAGGGAGAAGTCACTTTCCCTTGAAGATCAACAGACGTGCCCTTTTCCTTCCCCTGCCCACCGCAGCACAAGGCCCATACGGCAGACACAAGGTGGACGGCTGGTCAGCAGCGACCTCAGGACTTGTGATGTGGATGTACCGGCTCACCGAGCCTCTCGGGGTCCAGGAAGAAAATCTAACTGGACCTTATCGTGCCCTGGCAGGTCTGCCCCCAGACATGCCGTCCGAGTCACGAGGACTATCTACAGCACAGCGTTCATAGGTTTCAATGACAAATCTGTTCATCATTAAGACTTCCAGACATCTAAAAAGTTCAACATGGCTGTATTCAAAAATAAATTAAACATTATTAATGTCTACATAACTAACCTCACTGGAATTTCATTTTTTGATCCTAACTTGCTTTATTTGCTGGTAATAAGTATCAACATAAACAGTATATTCTCTATTGTTGCAAGATGCCTCAAAACAATTGAAATACCTATATTTCGTATTTACCCATTAACTTCAAGGTGTTTTCTTCTTATTCTAATGGTGTCTAAATAGATGTAGAAATATAACAGACATCAAAACTTGGTAATTTTATATACCACTTTGAGATAATCAAAATATGGGCAACAAATCCTCGTAAAAATTTTGAATCCAGTTAAGTCAAAACAGCCTCCAGAGGGAAAGAGGGTCATTTCAACTTCTGCCTCCTCCATTTTACATATGTAATAGGGCCTTTGAGAGTCGGCTCTAGCTATACACCTCTTATGTTTTCTAACGGTGACATCCACCGGCCCCTTTCCCCTGTTGCAGGACCAGCTCCCAGGCAGAGCACAGAAGCCTGTGTAAAGGGGAGGAGAGAGCAGGATGCCGAGGGACCCATAAGACCACCTAGTCGGCATTTGTGAGGTTTACTGGCCTCGCATGGTTAAGACCTGTTATTCTTAGAATCCTGTTGGTTTCAAAAATGCATGAAACAACTTCAGAGTAATAACATTAATGAAATAGTTATCTGTCATCATAATTACCTCTACTCAGAGATTGTCCTGCAGCTTCAAGGAGTAGAAACAACATATGCCCGTTTTAGATATCAGTGATGATAGAATAGATTTTTAAAAGTGTTCTCTCCAGTGCAATCTACGGAAGGCATTTTAAAATAACTAAGAGGTCTAACTTTCCTCTGCAGTAAAAGCTGTGGCTTTCGAGCAGAGCACAGCCTGCATGCAGACCCAAGGAGGACCAACCTTTTAATTCATTAGGCCATGCCCAGATTAGACATGGCTTTCGAAATGAAATCCAAACCCTTCACAAAACATTCTTGGTCTCGGATATCACTAGTAACACCACATCGTAAGAAGGGTCACCGAGAGGTTTCCTGGGGTTCACCGAGCCTTACGCAAACTCAAGATGAAGTTTTTCCAAGGACAAATGCCAAGTTTTTAGCTAGTCCTGGTAAGATTTCTTGCAGACTTGATTGGCATGCCAAACCTAGACCAATTAATAATTCAGAGGAAATACTAGGCCCAACTTAAGGATTTCAACCAAAGTGCTGCCATCTTTCATGGCTCAAATCATCAATGCCATACTACGGTGTACAGTTTATTGCAGTCAACAAAAAACTTCAACATTCTGCATTGTTGCTTTGCATGTGTAATTGGCAATGTTTGTCGATGTTTTTAAGAGATCAAACTTTTCTAAAAATATGTGTTGGCATCAAAACCAATTAAAGAAATGCTTTCTCATTCACTCTTCCAAAATTTCTCTCACAACAGTTGCGGAACCTCCAGAAAAAGAAGTTCTTGGTTCCAAGTAGGTTCAAGTGGGCTTCCCAAGTGCCGAGGGATTTCTAGGATGTGACCCCCTGGGCAGGCAGAAGGTCTGGGGCCACTTGAGCCCTTCCCTCAGAAGGGGCGATTTCTCCAAGGGAAATCCACAGGGTGGACAACGCCTATGGACATATCTACATAAAGGTCGTAACTCGCTTATTTACTAAAGTGAAGGGTGACTTTCTAAACTGAATGCTTTTCAAGATGCTTTTGGATAATCAAAAGCAAATACTTCCAAGCAAAATGGTCAAGAATCGCCAAATGCTCCTTTTCCTTTGTGTTTTAATTTTAGAATAAGAATTAATATGGTAGAATAGAGAGAATATTAACCTGAAAACTTTGCAGAAACCTACATAACCCAACTGCTTGGTTGAGTTCCAGTTTCCCATTCTATTGATCACTTATCATATTTTTGTACACATGGTCATAAGGGCCTCATGATTTCGCATTAAGTTTCCAGATTTTTATCTTCCATTTAACATTCTATCAGTCCCTAATTATTCCAAAACTGATATATAAATACATATTTATATCATTACATATGTCACCCTAGCAATTGGATTATGATGCAATGCTTCTGCAAACATTTCATCTTGTTTTTATTCCACCATGTTATTCTACATTAAAAACAAAGGAAAAGACTATTTGGCAATTGTTGAATACCTCATTTCACAAAATGAAATGTGAAACAGACTGGTTATCCAAAAGCAGCTTGAAACCTATTTAGTTTAGAATGCTATCCTTTATTTTCAGAAGTGTGATATTATATGCATATGTATTTTTTTCCCACTCACCACAGTATAAACATTACTTGGAACTGTTTAAATGGAATTGACTGGTTTACATGTATAGCCACAGATTTCAGATGAAGTATGTTACTGTATATTAGATTCTATCCACCTCAAAGGCCAGGCATTTCATTTGAACTATTTTTGAAGATGAAAGTATAGAAGGTAATCTGAGCCTTTCTGAACTGAGGTCTTCTGACTCTACAAACAAAATGCTTTTCATCACATCATGCTAACCATGTTTATTGCTTATCACTAATGAAACGCAAAGGTTGGAAAATACATCATTCATGGGGCTCAGAGGTTGACATGAGCGCTCTTGTGATTTATATCTCTCATGTGTGTGTATTTATAAGCACTTATAAACTTATACTTACATACGTTTTTATGTGTATTCCCATTTTTCTACCTATGACATTTCTAGGAAAAGCAGAAATGTCTTGTCTTTGGTAAAATAAAGAAGTTTACTCTAAAGTTACACTCAATATCTAATGAACAACCTTTATACTTTAATTGCTAGACCCAAGTTTCTACAAGGGGGAAAATAGTAGATCCAAATGCGAGTCCTGCCTCACTCTAAGCATTCCATTTAAGATACATGAAACACGTCTGACCAAGTAGCTACTATTTCAACGCCATTTACTACATTTTCAGCAAAAGTCATAGACGAGTGTGCACCAAACGGCCTAGTAACCATGGTGACTCTTCACACCAGGGAAACCGTGGCTCTCAGCCTCCGCTATTGATATTTCCTTCAAGCACTGAGAAGGAAAGTTGCTACTGAACTGCTTTCATCAGTCTGAAAGCAGAGCAGAAATCACTGGTCGTTCTGTGGGAGTGGGGAGAAGGAATACAGATGTCAGTGCATTTCTCTATCAGCCAGCCATCCGTGGTCTGCCTCCTCTGGATATGAATCCCACCCCATCTCACTCTCATACATGCCCTTTTGGAAAGGGTCAAAGTCATGGCAAACAAGAGTCCTGTAAGAGGGCTTGGTTCTCTGACAATCCCAAATTGTTTTAAATAGGCAAGGTATAAGGAAATTCCAGTACGTCTTAGCCAATGTCTGACAGGTGAGTGAAGCAATAGACCCAGCCTAGGGTTTACAAAGAAAGCTGTTAGTATATGCCCACCCTCCGGCATGCACCCAGGAAAAGTCTGGGTTATAACCCTTGGGAGGGAGCTAACCACCCTGCAAAAGGATTTTTTTTTGAGCAAATGTTAATGTGAATAAAAAGTTAATAAGCAGCTAAATATAAACACCCCAATAATTGTGAGTTTTTGAAATGTCTATAGGCTCTTTGCAATGATATCCTGGGGAAAGTGGTGTGCAAGGGTTTGAGACCTAACAGTACTTTCCCAGTGGGTGAGTAGTGTTTTTTCTGAGGTATAAAAATCACCATAGGTGCTGCTGTGGTTACATTTGGTTTGAGGGTGCTCAGGTGCTTGAAGACTGGTCCCCAATGCAGTGACATCAAGAGGTGATGGAACCTTCAAGGGGTGGGACATAGTGGGAGATGTCGGGTCTTAAAAGAAAATTAGAAGAAGCCCTTATGCCCCTCTTGCAGTGCCTCCCAACTCAAAGGGAAGTCCTTTGTGAATGTTTTACAGACCGAGCCTGCCCCTCCCTGCCTCTAGCCTGCTCTGTCCTCATGTGACAGTGTCCCTCCTCTGCAGGCAGCTGGCTCCTCCAGAGTCCAGCAGATCCTGGGTGCCCTGCTGCTCTTCATCCTCCAGAACTGAGCCAAACGAACTTCCTCCTGATGAAGTAGCCACCTTCAGGTACTTTCTTTAGGGAATCCCAAAACGAACTAATGCAATGTTGTTGCTCTTTTTTAGAAAGACTCATCTGTGTAGGGTAAGATTTTAAAATATCCATCATCTGAACCCTGGTCTATTGTGTGGCTGGACCCAATTTTCTACAAGGCGGCAAACGGTAAATCCAAAAGTTTTAAAGATGTTCTCTTACGGCCCTCTTTGATTTCCGATTCATAGAAAAGCCTTTGTCTTGGAATTATAAATATAGTCAACATGTCTTAATTTATATAAATTCTAGTTATCCTCATTTTTATAAATGTAGCACAACTCGATTTGTGATGCTATTTGCAGAATTGCATCAGCCCAGTTCCCATTGTACTTACATTCATTTTGAAACTTGATATTTTAATTCCGTTAGAATTTTGAAGTTTAGTATTCCTGAAATGCCAACACATTGTATTTTTCCCTCCTGGTCTTTAAGGTTTCTATCAACTGTCTAAGATCCGTAGTTTCTGTCGCCGCTACTGTCACTCCTCTGCTATGACAAGGTGCACTGCCGAGGGCATTGAAATCTGCAAACAGCCACGGCCCGCAGCAGGCCACACTGCCCTGCTGCCATTCTGGCCACTCCCTTAACTACTGATGGACTTGGGGAATTCTAAGACACTCTAACCTCAGTTTTCTCATTTCTAGATGATCCACCTCAGCCATCTTAGGCGATATTTACAAAAACTAAATATGTAGGATGAACCTTTATATTCAATTATGGGTACACTATTTTGAGTAAATTATAAAATATTTAGTAAAAATGTAACTTGTCACGTGCACGTGTTTTGAATAACAGACTTGAGAGTCTAAGAACCTCGATTTAGAATAAGAAAATGGATATCCAGTACCACTGAGAAAAATATACATAAAACAAACTATTTCATGCAAGCTATTTGAGAAGCCAAACTTGACAAGTTAAAATTTATATTTGTTCAATTACTTTGGTTCCAATGGTCAAATATGCTCTTACCTCCAAAGTAGTGCCCTCACAACTGGCGTTGGCTAAACCCGAGTCCCTTCACCACATTCAGACGTGGTCATCTTTGTTATGAGGTCATAAGTCAAGAGATATGGTGTTACCCTGGGGCTCCTCGGGGTGCACCACCTGGTGAGAGAGGTACTCAATCCAACAGCTATTAATTTTCTAGAAATCCTAATGTTGAGGTATCAAGCTTCCTGTTGGAGTAACAATGAAGTTTACTAGTTAAGATTGTAGCTGGGAGTGGTGGTGCACTCCTGTAATCCCAACTGCTCAGGAGGCTGAGGCAGGAAGATCTTGAGTTCACAGCCAGCCTCAGCGATGGTGAGGCACTAAAACTCAACGAGACCCTGTCGCTGAGTAAAATACACAAGAGGGCTGGGGATGTGGCTCAGTGGTCGAGTGCCCTTAAGTTCAATCACTGGTAGCACACTCCCCCTAAAAGAATAAAAATAAAAAAATAAAGGTTGTGTCTAGCTATGGCTTAATTGTGCAGAATGGCGACTTAAAGGTTTATGTCTCAACATCAACATAAATCCAAAGAATAGCTGCTCAAAGATCATGGTCAGAACCATCACCCTTCTATCTTTCCACTTTCCCATTGTTTGTAGTTGACATCCTCCTAGTTGCTGACTCTTCCTCCTGGTTGCAAGATAGCTGCCAGTTCTCTGCATGTAGCATCTGCACTCTAGATCTTAGAAGTGGAGGAGGCAGCAGGATGAACGGGAATAGAGCAAAACTCTCCCAGACCTCCAAGACTCACGTTTCGCTTGGTGACACTGTACCACAGGTGAGAAAGGGGCTTTTTCATCAAGATAGATGTCCAATAGGAAAAATTACAATTCTATCTGTATAATGGGATAGGAAGGACCAATATGTTTATTAGCAACTGGCAGTCCCCGCTTCCTGGTCACACCAGCAGCAGCACCAGCACTTGCAGGGTCTCAGCACGTTATGTGACATCATTCTGACACTCAGCACAGTAAGAGCAGTCACGTGCACGTCTTCCTGGCTTTCTCACTTTTTAGTATCACCACCATTTTGATGTTATTTATAAAATAACAACTTTTGCTATAGATTTAACATTTTATAAGAAAATTGCCAAGCATAAATAAGAGTCTAAAATATATCTACTTAGCATACTGAGAATAACATAAGTAAAATCATGCCTGTTTAAAAAAAAGTTACAGAAGAAATGCCTGTATCACCCCTAAGTTCTATCGTTTACTGGAAATGTAGAGAACTATGAGAAATCAAGTATGAGAGTAATATTTCTGATATATTTAATTACTTCAATGATTAGTCTTATTTGAAGAGTTATACCAATAGCTCCCAACAAAAATCCAATGAATGAAAATGTCAGGTGGCCTTCAAAGCATTACATCTGTTTACATACATGCATTTCCCCCACCAAAACCAGGTTTAAAAAATGTATTAAAAATCTTCAACACCATCACTCAATAGCAATTAGTTTTTTCAAAATTCAATTTTTAGAAGTAAATAATCTCAGAAAAGTTACATTCTTTAGTTACGATTTATCTAATTACCTCCAAGGAAGACTCTGTAAAAATCCTCCTTCAGATTTTCCTGGACTGTCAAACTCAAAACTTCTCGGCTCATCTTTGACCTTGCTCTGGTGAGTAAGCCGCCCGTCCTAGAGTTTCCAAGAGCCATGTGACGGTCATTTTGATAGGTGCATGTCCTGCATCCTCCCTCTCATCATCACCTACCCTTAATTCTCACAGAAGCCCTGCAATCCCCACCCAGCTGCCAATCACCAGAGGTGACCTAACAAGGGTCCCCTGGCTTCTGGTAGGACCAGCACCACAGCCTTCTCATGTCACCGTGGCTGTGCGTAGCCAATTTGTGTAGATGAATATTTCTTCGTTTTATTACAATCCCTCCTCAAACATTATTTTTGTACAGTTATCCGAGATGCAGAGTTTTGACATGTGAAATCGTAGCAGAAGTAGAGAGTCACTTCTTGCTCCTTGTCCCTTCAACAAGAATCATGAACTACTTCTTTCATTAGTCAGAAAAAGTAAACCAGGTTTTCCTATTGAAATGGCACAATATGACTCCATCTTTAAGGAATCAGACATGTCACCCCAGCAGCAGCAGAGCTGTTAAGACTGTTCTTAGTTCACAGATGGCAGGATTTCTAAAGTCTATATCCCTTAGGATGAAGAAAGGCCAAGGAAACAGGCAGAATCCATCAGAAGCTGGATTTCTTGAAGCGAAGACCCTGCGACAAGGCTGTGCTGTCCACGGGGTGCAGATTCCACTTGAGTGTCCTACGTAGGCTTGGAGTGCGACTGAGCTGAGTGGACGAGGCGGGCAGTCCCTGCAGCCTCTGTATCAATGCTTCCAGAAAACACTCTGCCTTGTGTTTATTTGTTCATTTTTGTTTGACATTCAAGCAACAGCAACAAAACCAGTCATTTGGGTCCACAACACTCCAGCAAATTCTTAGCCTGCCAGCATGTGACTAATATGCATATTTAAGTGTCTTTGTAGATCAGCTGCCTACAGTGTTATTTCATTTGGAAAACCATTGGGGTTTCTGACTGAACCACCCCCCTAAGCCCAACTCCTGTGTACCTCTCCAACATACTAAAAGGCTGATGGGGATCATAATTTATGAACCAAAATTCAGAGATGAGATGTGAAAAAATGCTTAGGTTTGAGAGTCGCGACATATGCCATGAACTTCAGAATAACCAAATTGTTAAGCAAATAGTATCAGGCTGAGAGTCGAATACACCCAGGTTCACATCTGCACTCCCCACTTTATTCAGGTTATGGTTTTGTAAGCCTGTTTTATTACGGTAAACTGTTTTTTTGAACAAGACATTTGTAAAATAAAAAATGGTTTCTGTGTACACAGAAGTCAGTGACAGTAAGTGTGATGGTCATTTATCATCACTTCCATTGCTTTAAAAGTGATCATTTTCTGGAATGGGCTTTTCTAGAAATATGACCAAGCTGGGGAATTTTTAGTTCCTCCTTCATCTGAGAACTCAGCTGAAGGCACCCTCAGAATAAGAGCTTTCCTGAAGAATAAGGTTGAGGTTTGCGGATTAGTTTGCTAGGGCGACTGTAACAAAGACTGCGCGGACTGGGTCATTTTAAACAGCTCTGAGGCTGGACGTCCAAGATCACGGGGCCAGCAGGGCTGGCTTCCTCCAGGGCCCTCTTCTTGGCTTGCAGATGACTGCTCTTGCCAGCTCTGCCGAGGGCTGCCCTGTGTGCACACGCAGCCTGATGGCTCTTCCCTTCCCATGGACACAGTGTGCTGGACCAAGGCCCCACTCACAGCCACGTTTACCTTGACCTCCTCTTTAGAGACCTCCCCCTAGTGTGGTCATATCTGGATGTCTAGGAACCAGGACGCCAACTCTCACACTTAGTTGGGGGAACCTGGTTCAGCCCCTAAAGATGGTTCGTTTTCCAATTTGGGGCCCACTTTATCTTCCTTGGGAAAGTAACCAACACCCTGGTGTTAACAAGACCCCAGGAGACATCTGGATGCTGGGCCCAGCCCAGGGATCCGCATGCACATTTTCACAAGGCCTGACTAATCGTCTGTGGCGTGGTGGCGAAGGCCTCAGCCAGGCTTTGGCAACACCAGACTGGACCAGCTCTGCCTCTCAGTATCTGCTCATCTCTGCTCATCCTTGGACAGGGTATCGACGCTGGAACGGTGACCGATACTGAATGACCAGAGCTGTATGGGAATCTCGTGCTGTTCCCCGGGCTGAGACCTTCCCCCTGGCAATCTCATTTTCTTCTATCGTTTACACCCTGATCAAAGTCAGTCCAGTGACTGGCAACATCATCTAGTATGTATTCTAAGTCCTTGGTCTATGATCATCAAAAGTTGAAGCGTCAGATACAACTTCTTAGAAGTGACTTTGGAAATTTTAACTCATGTGATGTCAATCTTCCCTCCCACCCAAAGGCTAGGGATTGAACCCAGGGCCTTTACACATATTACCCCAGAGTCCTCTGTAGTGGTCCAAGGGCTCTGGGCCAACCACATCTCTGTGCCCCACAGAAACAAAGGACAGCACCAGAACCTTCAGACGAATGCAGGAGGTTGAATTTTGTAATCCAGACTTTACAACCTCAGTAAATTCTACTATTTCAATACAATGCACAAATTGGCAACAACCAACGTCTTAACTTGTCCCAGACCAGAAAATTGTTCACTAAACATGAAGAAACAAAGGGTGTTGATTTGGGCTATTCAATTGTAACCTGTATTCATTTTTTTATTATTTTTTATTGGTTGTTCAAAACATTACAAAGCTCTTGACATATCATATTTCATACATTAGATTCAAGTGGGTTATGAACTCCCATTTTTACCCAATACAGATTGCAGAATCACATCGGTTACACATCCACATTTTTACATAATGCCGTATTAGTAACTGTTGTATTCTGCTACCTTTCCTATCCCCTACTATCCCCCCTCCCCTCCCATCTTCTCTCTACCCCATCTACTGTAATTCATTTCTCTCCTTTTTTTTTCCCATTCCCCTCACAACCTCTTATATGTAATTTTGTATAACAATGAGGGTCTCCTTCCATTTCCATGCAATTTCCCTTTTCTCTCCCTTTCCCTCCCACCTCATGTCTCTGTTTAATGTTAATCTTTTCCTCCTGCTCTTCCTCCCTGCTCTGTTCTTAGTTGCTCTCATTATATCAAAGACGACATTTGGCATTTGTTTTTTAGGGATTGGCTAGCTTCACTTAGCATAATCTGCTCTAGTGCCATCCATTTCCCTGCAAATTCCATGATTTTGTCATTTTTTTAGTGCTGCGTGATACTCCATGGTGTATAAATGCCACATTTTTTAATCCATTCATCTATTGAAGGACATCTGGGTTGGTTCCACAGTCTGGCTATTGTGAATTGTGCTTCTATGAACATCGATGTGGCAGTATCCCTGTAGTATGCTATTTTAAGTTCTTCAGGGAATAGTCCGAGAAGGGCAATAGCTGGGTCAAATGGTGGTTCCATTCCCAGCTTTCCCAGGAATCTCCATACTGCTTTCCAAATTGGCCGCACCAATTTGCAGTCCCACCAGCAATGTACAAGAGTACCCTTTTCCCCACATCCTCTCCAGCACTTGTTGTTTGACTTCAGAATGGCTGCCAATCTTACTGGAGTAAGATGGTATCTTAGGGTGGTTTTGATTTGCATTTCTCTGACAGCTAGAGATGGTGAGCATTTTTTCATGTACTTGTTGATTGATTGTATGTCCTCCTCTGAGAAGTGTCTGTTCAGGTCCTTGGCCCATTTGTTGATTGGGTTGTTATCTTATTGTCTAATTTTTTTTAGTTCTTTGTATACTCTGGATATTAGGGCTCTATCTGAAGTGTGAGGAGTAAAAATAAAATACTTGGGAATCAACCTAACAAAAGGGGTGAAAGATTTATACAATGAAAACTACAGAACCCTAAAGAGACAAGCAGAAGAAGATCTTAGAAGATGGAAAAATATACCCTGTTCATGGATAGGCAGAACTATCATCATCAAAATGGCGATATTACCAAAAGTTCTCTATAGGTTTAATGCAATGCCAAGTGTGAATCAGGCGGTATAGCGATACCAGATTTCAAACTATATTACAGAGTAATAGTAACAAAAACAGCATGGTACTGGTACCAAAACAGGCGGGTGGACCAATGGTACAGAATAGAGGACACAGAGACTAATCCACAAAGTTACAACTATCTTATATTTGATAAAGGGGCTAAAAGCATGCAATGGAGGAAGGATAGCATCTTCAACAAATGGTGTTGGGAAAACTGGAAATCCATATGCAACGAAATGAAACTGAATCCCCTCCTCTCGCCATGCACAAATGTTAACTCAAAATGGATCAAGGAGCTTGATATCAAATCAGAGACTCTGCGTCTGATAGAAGAAAAAGTTGGCTCCGATCTACATATTGTGGGGTTGGGCTCCAAATTCCTTAATAGGACACCCATAGCACAAGAGTTAATAACAAGAATCAACAAATGGGAC
Organism: Marmota flaviventris; assembly: GCF_047511675.1. Lineage (NCBI taxonomy): Eukaryota > Metazoa > Chordata > Mammalia > Rodentia > Sciuridae > Marmota > Marmota flaviventris. The sequence continues at coordinate 140,444,203 of NC_092504.1, forward strand.
TTACTTAAACTAAAAAGTTTTCTCAGCAAGAGAAACAATAAGAGAGGTAAATAGGGAGCCTACATCATGGGAACAAATTTTTACTCCTGTAACCTGATTCATGAGTATTCCATGCGCCCTAATCTTGCACCAAAGACAGCTTCGTAATTAATGCTTTTAAAATAGCACAATTTTAAAAAGCTTCACATAATTTTTGAACCCCAGTTTTTTCAAGTAAAATTTGGCACATGATCTGTGATGATAATGCAATAAAATAGAATATTTATGAGCTAACGATTCAATTGTGGGGAGTTTGAGATGGAGAGGGTGGCTGGAGGTTGAGAAATTCAGGAGCCCAAGACTGCATAAAATTCCCGATTCCCACCAACTATCCAAGTCTACGATAAGAGTCTAAGCAACCCATACAAAGAAGGAAACTTGGAAGAAGGTCAAAGACCTCAACAGCTTCCATTGCTGGGAGACAGCACTGAGAGCTCCAGGTCTGTCACGTGAGTGGGAAACAAATGCGGACTTCTGCCAACCCTGCAGAGCCATCCCCTGCGAGCAAGGGTCACCTTCCGGGATTCAAGCAGAAAGTGCTATGGACACACCTTAACATGGCTCAAGAGCAAGCCTTGTCCATCAGGGTGATCAATAGGAATTTAACTCCCTGCTATATCAAAGAGCACTCCAGAGTCCTGTCACCATGACGCATAAGCCAGATGCCCCTGATGTGTCAAAATTGCAGACATCAGAGCAAAGACATGTGGCTCAGATTTGGGAAGAAAGACAGTCAGGAAATGGACCCTGGGATATCCCACATTCTGGACTCAATAGGAACCGACTTGAGGCATACAAATTTTTTTGGAAGGAATCATGTGAACTACCTATAATCATATTAAATCCCTTTGCAGGATCTTAAAGTCTTTGGATATAATCACAAATGTACAAAATAGAAGGACCAGTGAATCTAAAACTAGGCCAGAAGTTAAAAAACTGAAATATGGGGGAGGGACAAGTACGGAAGTTTCTGAAGGAAAAAAGAAAGGAGTTAATGAGGAAGAAAATATTTTCAGATATGTTCACTAAGGTGTTCAATGTTTTAAAAAAGTCTGAATTCAGGAAGCTAGGAAATACCTAAGCAGGATTAAGACATTGAAACTTGGAGACATCATAGTCAAACCTAGAAATCAGAAAAGATCTTTAAAAAAAAATCCAGAAAAATAGACTAAGAACGATGTGGATGTTGGTTCATTAGCAACAATGAGAATTAAAACTATTTCAAGTGCTAAAAGGAAAATCTGTCAATATGTAACACTAATGAAAAATATTCTTTAAACTTAAATGTGAAACTCAGACATTTTTAGATAGACAAAAGTTAACAGTTGTTTACCCATAGACACCCTGTAACAAATTTTAGAAACATTTCTTCAAGTAGAAGGTAAATGTTGGAAGATGAAAATTCAGATCTCTGGGAGGAAACAGAGCACCACGTGGTAAACACAAGGGTAAGCAAGCCACATTGTTCCGTCATTGAATTCTTAAAAAATCAGCTTAAAAATAGAGAACAAAAACATTAATCCCTTAGATAAAAATAGCAAAGTATCATCATAGAGCTCATAGCACTTGCAGAAGTAAAATATAGATGGAAATAGTATAAAAGATGCTCTCAACGTCTCCCACGTGTGCTGTGTTAAAGGTAGGTGCAATCCCTAGAGAAAAATCCAACTGTGTTATGTACAAGAGAAGGACCTTAAATATAAAGACAAAGGCCTCTTGAAAACAAAAGGAGGGGGCCAGGCTCGGTAGCACACACCTGCAATCCCAGCAGCTCAGGAGGCTGAGGCAGGTAGATCATGAGTTCAAAACCAGCCTCAGCAAAAGCAAGGCCCTAAGCAACTCAGCGAGACCCTGTCTCTAAACTAGAAAATAGGGCTGGGGATGTGGTTCAGTGGTCAAGTGCCGCCGAGTTCAATCCCTGGTGCCCAAAAATAAAAAAGTGAAAAAAGTAAAAATAAACAGCATCCGATACTAAGCAGAAAGAAGCTGGTGCTGCTATAAGAATATCAAACACTTCAGGACACAGGCGACCACCAGACATCCAGCCCCACAATCACATGGTTAAAGGGTCAGTTCAAGGGCAGCAGTCCTGCCTGTGTTTCAGAGCTTACGACATATGAAGCAAAGCCACAGAATTAGAGGATAAGTAAATCTACGATTCTAACTGGAGATTTTTATCACCTCTTTCTCAAGAGACAGAGATTTTAACAATGCTACCCAACTAACATTGCAAAACCCTGCACAAAAAAACGCAAGATACACATTAGTTTTAAAAGGTTCCTGCCATGTTCACTAGGTAGAGGCAGACAATATATTGAGCTAAGAGAAGAACAGTTACTGATGTGCTTTTTAGCCGTGATTAGAAATGCCAGCTGATTATTCTTATGATTTTCTGAACTTATATACTACCTGCTGAACTTCCTTAAGAGTTTTCTGAGCTTCTCTATAGATAGATACTTATGTATTTAAAAAACTAGTTTTTAAGTACAGAGTAAACACCTCTATTATTCCTGAAGAAACTGAGATTTATTTTTTTCCTACCCTATTTGGGAGAGTAGATAATACAACAGGGATGGAGTTTATGAGGATGTGGTGGCAGGGAACGATGTTTACTGTCCCTCATATCTTGCTACCTGTGGAGAGCGGAACAGGATCATTGGGAAGTTCTCAGAATCAGAGGTGAGATATGGGCAAAATAAAGTTGTGCATCAATGAAAAATAGGCAAATTACAAAAGTTAAATGGATATAACCTAGAATTCGATATATATGTGTGTGTGCATATATATATACACATATACACACACACATATACACATACACGTACACACACACGTACACACACACACACATATACATATATATACACACATATACATATACATATATATATTCTCTTCTACCACTGACTGAGCTTCCTGGCAAATTCCATTTTAAAAACTTTCTAACTTTTCTTGTGGGGAAAAAAACAATATCCTTTGAAGACAAAAAAAAATATGGAGCTGATGATCAAATACTTAGGAAATTCACTAGAAACAACTATAAATTGGGCCATTCCCATCATTTCCTGATGCTATTAATTTTCCCCAAATGCTTTTGTTTTCCCAAGAGGAATGTGTTCCTCATGTGAGGAGGCCATTTGTCACTGTCGAGGAGCAAAGCAAGGACAAGGAAATCGCTTCCCTAACGAGTCAAGGCTTCCTCTATGCAGTTTCTCAGACTTTGTCCACATCACAAAGTGAAAGCACAAATTTAAGGAATTTAAGCCAGCTCGGTCACGTGGGGAAAAACAATGGAGGGAGAGAAAAACTGGCAGCTCCGTTCCATTCAAGATTCAGAGGGGAAACTCTGGCGAGATTGAAAGTGGTGCACTCCACGAGACCAGCGATGCTTAGGGCAAGTCAATCAAGTTTCCTAAATGATGAGCAGAGTATCCAAGTACCATAAACACATCCATCAAGGGTGATAGCAACAATACGGCAGATCACAGGGTCCCATTGGTACCACCCCATAGCAGCAAGAATTTGGCAACAAATCACCGGCCAAAAAATGGCCTCTGTGTGGCCAGACGTGGGACGACACCCAGGATGGGAGCCGTTTTGAGTGGGAAAGCTCACACCCACATGACAGACCCACTGACCGACCATGACTCCAAGCCCTCGAACCTCTGGACTCAGTCACAGCCCTGGGAGATGTTGGTCCTGTTAGAAGGATCTGCCAAAGGACCGGGAAGGAGTCCCACCCTACCCCCCCATGACAGGCACCCAGATCTTGGTCCTGGAATAGACACTCTACAACTCCACTCTTGCCACTCTCAGCTGCTGAAGGATGAAACGGGCTTCTCTGCCCAGGGTCCCGCTGGGAGCAACCCGTCCATACCACCAGAGGTGGACCCACCAACCTCCGTCCCACACGAAGCCTGAGAAGATCCTTTAACTCCATCTCATCTTCTCAGGTGCAGGCAGGCAGGAGATCAGTCTCCTCTGCTCCCCCTGGAAGACACGCCACTGTGCCCCAGGCAGGTTCACCACTTCTAGCCCACTGCAGATCCTGAAGTGACCCTGCCATCCAGTATGGACCGTAACAGTGTCGGGGCACAACTGCCTACTCAGAGGGTAAGAAGTGCCCATCTGTGCCCCAGGAGCAAGCCTACAGCCTTCCATCTGGGCCCTAGGATCCTGACACAGCCTCAGTTGCAGCCCTGCTTAACTCTAGTCCAAGGCCAGGCCCGCCTGCCCAGGAACCAACCGGGCAACAAAGCAGAAAAGCCCTCCAGGACCTGCGGGGAGCCACTCCGACGTGCTGACCTGGTAACAGACTCAGCAGGCTCCACTGCAGACCAATAGCAGCCATGGGCAGTTCCAACACCACCTGACTGCAATCCAGGGAGCCAGCTCACCCTGTGCGGAATCCACAGAAGAAAGCCCCCACTGCTGAAACCAGCTGGTAAAGACAGGAAGCCTGTTGGTTCTTTCAGATGCAGAGACACCAACTCGAGACTACTCAAAAATCAATGAACAGACAGAAAATGATAGCACCCAGGGGCATCCGCAACCATCTATACACAAATGGCAGTTGTATTGGTTATGTTTCCAGTACTAATTTACATTACTGACACCATCAATTCATCAAGAAAAAAGGGATTTTGAACCAGTTTTAGAATTTTCAGTCCACAATCAGCCCACTGCTTTGGGCCTATGACAGCACATCACGGCAGCAGCACACAGTAGAGGAAAGCCTTTCACCTCGTGGCCAGGAAGCAGGAAAGGAAGGAGCTGGAGTCCCACTCTCGCCTCCAAGGGCACGCCCCCAGTGACCGGAAAGCCTCTCACTAGGCCCCACCCCTTGACGTTTCCACCGCTAAAAACCAAATCCTCAAGAGTCTTGAAAGCAGCTAGAAAAAAAGGAGATCTGCCACATTCAGGGGAAGTTCCTTGCAAACGGTACCTAAAAGGCAGCCTGGGAGCCCAGGACAGACAAAGCAGACCGACTCCAAGCCTGCCCCAAGAGACAAAAGGACTATGTAATGTTAAGAGGTCAACACAATGGAAGGATAGAACTACTGATGCATATGCACCCATCACAGGAGCAACTAACTACAGAGCGAATGTTGTATCTGAAGGGAGAGAAAACTGTAGTGCAATAATAGAGTAGTGCAACGCCCTTTAAAAATGGACAGGTCATCCAAAGTCAGATAGTATCAGACTTGAGCTACACTTCACAACAAGTAGCTCTAGCAGACAGAGAATGTTCCACCCAACAGCAGGGGGATACATGTTCTTCTTAAGTGCATACAGAGCATTTTCCCAAATAGGAAAGGCCCTGTATCTTTGCCAAACAAATCTTAACTTTAGTGAGGCTGAAATCACATTGATCATTCCAAACAAAAGCTCTCGAGTCCTTAAGTCAACAGCAAGGATTCTTCAAAAGTCACAAAGGCAATCCCTCAGGGCATCAAGACCAATGAACAGAACCACAGTAGACCCAAAGCATCACACCGATTTCAAAGTACATGATAAAGCTACAGTAATCCAAACAGGAAGGCACTGTCTGGGAGACAAGCAGGCAAAAGTCACCTGTGACAGTGGTGATGGCAACACTTCACAAAGGATTCTTTGCTCTGTAAATGGAGATGGCAAACACTTTTCTCACTTTCTACATATAAAGCAATTGGAACTTTATGTCATGCCATTTTCAGAATAAGCCCAAAACAAACTGAAGGTTAAATATAAGACCTGAAATTAAGATTCCTAGGTGAAAAGCCACAAAAATGATCCTCGAGGTTGGTCTTGGCAACAATGTTTTGGGTGACATCAGTCAACGGAAGCAAAAGTAAGAGTATATCAAACTAAAAACCTTCTGTACCACATAGAAAGCTATTAACAAAGTGAAAAGGCAACTGATGGTTCCCTTTAAAGGCTCCCTTTAACGCAGAATTTTTACAAGTGAAACGAGATTAGGAGAGCTGGGATTTCTCAGTTCATCCTAGTTTGAATGGGCTGACTGGGTGGTCACTGTGGGGGAGGTAGGGAGTGGCTGGAAGATGTCGGTTACTGGGGGTGTTCCCTGGAAGAGTGCATCTTCCCCGGGGTCCCCCTCTCCATTTCTGGCTGCCATGAGGTAGGCAGTTGCCCTCCACAAGGCCTTTCCACCCTGGTGTGCTGCCTCACCTTGGGCCCACAGCAACAGTCTCAGCTGAACGTGGACTACAACAAAGCCACAGTAAGTTTGCCCTACTCTACGCTGCATCACTGAGCACCACGCCTCCCAAGAGCAAAGCTAACACATGGGAAAATGTATCCGCAAACTATGTTAGGAATGCACATAAACAGCAAAGAAACCCCATGAAACTGAAAAAAAAAAAAAAAAACCAAATAGACATTTTTCCATGTAAGACAGAGGTACCAGGTGTGTGAAAAGAGTTCAACATCATTAATTTTCAAATGAATGTAAATAAAGACCACAATGAGGTTATCACTTCACACTTATAGGATGGCTATTACCAAAAAAGATGAGCCATAAATATTAAATAGTGTGTATTATAGTTTAAATATGAGGTTGCTTCCAGAATCTCCTATGAAAAATCTCCAAAATCTCTAATGCAAGAGTGTTCAGAGGTAAAATGACCGACTGGGAGCTGTAATGTAGTTAGCCCATCCTAGTTGAATGGATCTGGTAGTAAGTGTGGGCACGTCAAGTGTGGCTGGAGGTGGTGAGTCACTGGGCTGAGTCCCAGAAGGGCTCCTTCCTCTCCCTTTCTCCGCTTCCCAGCCTCAAAGGCCCTAAGTAGCCTCCCTCTGCCACATCCTTGTACCACCACGAGCTGCTGCACGGTGGGTGGGCCCAGAGCAATGGGCTGGGTCATCTCTCCACCAAGATCTCTGAAGCCGTTAGCCCCTAGTAACGTTTTCTGGCTTCAAGTTGTTTTCGTCTGGTGTTTTAGTTAAAGCAACACCAAACTGAGTAGTACAGCGTACGCAGAGAAAAGAACCCTTGTCCATTCTTGGTGGGAATGTGAATTGGCAAATCCATTAGGTAAAATAGCAGAGAAGTTCCTCAAGAAGTTAAGAATTTCTGTGCGAGTTAGCCATCCCACTTCTGGGTACACAGCCAAAGAACATGAAACCAGTGACTCAAAGAAATATCCACACTCTCACGCTCATTGCAGCCTTCCTTGCAAGAGCAACACAGAAACAACCTAAGCATCAGTTGTAGATGAGTATCAGTACATACGTACAATGGAATAGATTCACACATAAGGAAATCTTACCACTGTCCACAACTTAGGTGAAACTGAAGTACATTATGTGTTAGCGTTTTCACGGCTGGGATGAAAGGACCCAATCAGAACTAAAGAGGAGGAAAGGTTTATTTAGGGGCTCACGGTTTCAGAGGCCTTAATCCATAGAAGGTTGGTGCCCTTCCTCAGAGCTCGAGGTGAGGCAGATCACGGCAGAAGAGTGGCCAAGGGAAGCAATTCATGTGAGTTGGAAGCAGAGAGGTCTCCACCTGCCAGATTCAGATATCTGCCCACAAAGCCACGCCCTACAACTTCAGTTACCACTCAGTTAATCCCTACCAGGGTATCAATTCACTAAGTTAAGACTCTCAGAACCCAGTCATTTCTCCTCTGAACCTTCTTGCATTCCATCACACATGAGCTTTTGAGGGACACCTCACAACCAAACCATAACATTATGTTAAATGAAATTTATCAGATTTAAGAAGTTATATGATCTCATTTATACAAAACTTTAAAAACTGGCATTCACAGCAGCACAGCCTAATGGTGGCTGCCTAGGACTGAAAGACAGTGGTAAGGCAATAGGGAATTATTGTTTTCAAAGGGCAGAAACTTGCAAAAGGAATAGTAAATTCTGGGGAACATATGGCATGGGGACTAGAGTTAATACTGTGTTATTTGCTTAAAATGCACCAAGAGATATTAAGCATCCTTGCATTAATGAAAATTGCATTAATCAGTTTATAATCATTGCATGGGGTGTGTTATGTATGAAGTCACCACATCGAATGCCTTAAATATATAATTTTCATTTAACAATTGTACCTCGATCTCAAAACTGGAGGGAAGAATCAACATGTGTCCTCTAATTCTTATCCTTACCCCCAATTTAGATTTCTTGTGTGCACTTCTTTAGAACAGCTGTTCTTAGGAAGTCAAGATCATTTTGTGGCTCCGGAGGCCGAGGGCGGGGGTACAGAGGTGGCAGCTGAGGGAGGCGGCGGCGCGGGAGGCCGTGGACCTCAAGCCCAGACCAACCCCTGTGAACTGGGCCACGACTCTGATCCTGCAGCCCAGGGAGAAGTGAAACCAGCCGGATGGGCCACTGAGCCCGAGTCGGGGACCGGGCGGAGCCCCCTGAAGCTGAAATCAGGATGTTCCACAGCAACGTGGAGCCGGAGGATCCCATGTTCCTGATGGGAGAATTCCCTCCCCCTAATGCTTCAGAGCTCTCATCCCCCTCCGCTGCAGGGACCCCTATTCACCGTCAGCATCTGAGCCCATGTCGTCAGGTGGCTTTGGCACAGCCCCTTTCTTAGCCTCACAGATGGCAACATGCCAGGGACCGGCCTGCCAGCCGCAGGACGCAGCCTAGGGATGTCTCCCCCTTCGGGATGCTGGGAATGTCGGGTGGCTTCATGGACATGTTCGGGATGATGAGTGACAGGATTGGGAATATGGAGCATATGACAGCTGGGGGCAGTTGCCAGACCTTTTCATCCTCTACCGTCATCTCCTACTCCAATACGGGTCATGGTGCCCCCAAGGTCCGTCAGGAGACATCAGGGATGCGCTCAGCACCAGGTGGGATCTGGGAGACACGGAGGACTGTCGCCACTCAGTGGACTAGAGCAGATGTCCCTTGGGCATCACATCCGAGACAGGGCTCACATCCTCCAGCGTTCCCGAAGTCACGCACAGGAGACCAGGAGGAACGGCAGGACTATATCACCCTGGACGAAAGGGAGGCAGCAGCACTTGATGAGTGGCAAAGAGACATCCAGATTCTGGCAGCAGCACCCTCTGGAATTTTGAAGGCATAAGGCATCCGAGTGGGGCTCAAAGGGCCAAGGGGCTTCCCCGCCTGGCCATTCAGGGACCTGAAGACTCCCTCACGACAGTCCTGCAGCTATGACCGGTGAAGGCCCTAGGTCCTCAGCCTTTCATGTACAGGCCAAGAGGGTGAGAAATCATCCCTGAAAGAACTTTCTGTCCAACTCCCACCCCAATTTAATGTTAAATTAACGGGCAAGCGGGCCCCACCTCTCCCTGGGGTCTCAGGGAGAGCCTTACATGGCCCCCATACCTACATTTTCTGTCTTTAATCCCCCTACCACAAGGACTCCACTTGTTCTATTATCCACTAACTTCGTTTTTTCATTTTGCTGCTCCATCCTCAAACCTCAGTTTCTCCACTGTACCCCTGCCATGTGCAGAAGGGGTGAGCTCTGGGTCTGGAGGCCTCCTCCATCCCTTAGCTACCCTGGATCTATGCCCACCTGTTCCTCAGAGCCTTACTACAGGAGTCATAGTCCTGTCCAGGGCTGGGGAGAGTTCCCAACTCTCGTCTCCTCCCCACACTCCCACCCACCCACATCACAAAAACCTTCCCCATGCCCTTCTTTGCCTTTATTTTTTGATTTGTGCAACTTGTAACTAGGTGTTTATGGAATAAAGGAGAATGAGAAAAAAATGATCATTCTGTGGCATGTGTAATGTATGCTTTACCTCTATAAAAGTTTATTGTATTTGAAATCTCCCCTTGCAGGGGAGCCACATTTTAATTTTAATTAGACTCATTTCATGACATTCAAACTGCAAGTCCTTACATGTCCCGAGTCAAATTAAGTCTGCTAATTCCAGTACTTCCTTCATGAGTAATTTCCGAGAATCGGGGTTTCTTGTAGTCCGAGACCAAGTGAGGTAATTTCCCCACTGCCCCCAATAGAACACCAGGTCCAGGAGAGCAAGGGTGCTCCTTCCTATTGCTCTGTACCCAGCAACTCCAGGGTGACTGGCCCTGGGGAAAGCACCAAGTAACTTAGTGAAAAGATGAAATGATGAGACTTTGCTGCCCGTAAGCTCTAAGATCACCTGACCCATCTGTGACCCACGGGAAGCTATAACCTCACTTTACACTTTGTTCCCCTAGCCACGAGAGAGCTAGAAGTCTTGTCAGATTGGAAGCAGTTGTCAATCTTAGTTCCTCACTGGTTTTTACTGAGCATGGATAGCTTAAAATAGTCTAACTTCAAAACTAAGGAGAGCTGACTATGGGGCATCCTTGCATTAATGGAAATTGGGGCTTTGCCTTGGTTTCCAAGAATATCTTCAGTAGAAATGAAATTATGGCATTTGCAGGTAAATGGACAGAACTGGAGAATATCCTACATGAAATAAGCCAACTCCAAAAAAACCAGAGTCTGATTGTTCTGATACGTGGATGGTGACACACAGGGTAGGAGGCATATTGAAGAAGTGAAGTTCATTGTTGAATTAGACAAAGGGGAATGATGGGAAGGGAGATGGGAATAGGAGACAGAAGAAGAATCAGACATAACTTTCCTGCATTCATTGTGAATATATGACCAGTTTAACTCCACATCATGTTCAACCACAAGAATGGAATCCTAATAAGTTGTACTCCATGTAAGTATGTCAAAATGCACTTTACTGTCATGCATAACTAAAGTGTTTTTAACAATATCTGGAGAGGGAAACAAATATAATGTACACACTTAATATCACCAGCTAGATCTCAGGGCCTCAGGAACCCAACTCTAAATCATTGCCTGTTTCTTGCAGGCTCCCTGCCAACAAGCATCTCCAGGACATTTATATGTGGAATCCAACAATGCTCAACTCTTCAGTTGTAAGTGAAAATACACCTGCTCCTCCATGGTTTGAGGCATGCTCAGTGAAGCACAGGAGAATGCACTTCCTTTAAACAACACTCCCATTTCCAAGTTCCTCTTTCAACCACATCCCTAGGAGATGGTTGGATTCCTACATCCAACTGAAGGCCATACAAAGAAAAGTTCTCAAAATCTGGCTGATTAAATCTTTAAAAAACACCAAGTGTGAGACCGTCCCCCCCCCCCCGCCGTCCCCAACAGTTCAGTTTTATTTAATTATGGGGTAAAACTGTCACTGGTAGTCAATGGGTCTAATAACTTTGGTGGGAAAATGGAAAAGTTCTGACAATTACCTGTGGGGTGGGACGGGCATAAAGATCCAATTACTGTCAACTTAGATACTGAGTTAAACACTTAGCATTTTAGTTTCTTAAAACCTTCCTTGACGTGAGAGACATGTTTAAGTCAGTAGATGACTGATGACCCCTGGCTTTAGTTTTGTGAACCCAGCAGACCCAGCCCAGTGATTTTCCCCAACTGAGGGTACACACTAGTAAAGTCAACAAAACCACTTCCAGGGAAGGGGAGTTGATGTGGCCCTCAAGCCAAGTTCCCTCCTGGGACCCATAGTAATGATGATGATGATGATGAACTATTTTCCTTCCACATATCATTAATTATTCTTGGTACCCGAAATATCTCCAGCAATGCCGCCTCCTCCACAGTTGTGTTTCAAACATCTCAGCATATTCAGACTCCAGGAGCCCGTGATGAGCATCTCTAAGAGCCCACTTGGGTTCTTTCCAGTTCGATCTTCAGCAAAGAATTAGAGACGTAAGTAGGAAAATTATTAGCTCAAGGAAAACTGATAAAACCTGGTTGGAAAATGAGAGATTTTTCCTTATTTGGGGAGGTGGGAAACCACATCATGTTGGGTAAGATCTCATGAGTGGGTACCCGTCCACTTCCACAGTGTGAGCATTAGAGCTCAGGGCTTCAAGGGAGCAGCCAAGACGCGAGGGCTGTCGTCTGGCCACACTGCTCAAGTTGAATGCGAAGCAGCCTCCAGCCAGAAATTCCTGCTTCCCTTATTCAGGATCCCTCATTCAAAATGCTCTGAACCACGTGTTTCAGATTTCGAAACACTTGCGTATAATGAAATAACTTAGGAGAGAACTCAGGTCCAGACAGAAAAGTATTTTGTTTCAGATATACTTTATGCACACAAGGTCACGTCCTACTCTTCTTAGTAGGCCTGCATTTTGACTTCAACATCGGGTCAGGACATCAGGTCAGGAGTGGAATTTTCCATTTGTGGCATCGTGTTTATGTTCAAAAGTTTTCCAACAAGGAGTGCTCGACCTGTATAAAACGTACTTCTGGAGCTACTGCACATTTGAATCCACAGCTAGAGATGGTAACAACATATCAAGGATTCCCCACGACATATCCACCATGAAGATACTCAGCCATACCCAGCAGCCTGGACGCCCTCCCGTGTGCACCAGTCTAGATCCATCATGAAAGTAATGTTTTCTAGTACTGTTAGTTGCATGGGTCAGTGGTACCATGTGGAAAGGTATCATTACAGCCTGGACAGGGAAGACAGGCCAGCAGTAATGAAAAGCCACGTGTCTCCTGACACCACAGTCAGGGAAGTGGGCAGTTCTACCCAAACCAGAGCTATGAGTAACCACAGGTTTTCACACATTCTGGGAAACTTTTTTTTTTTTTAATTAAAAAAAAAAAAATACAAGCTCCACATCTCTCATTGATTCAATACGGTGATATCGGGACAGGCAGTGGCTGGTCCCCCGGGGATGGCCAACTCCAGGGAACTGCCCAGCCTTGTGTTAGTGACTCAGGATTTTCCCAAACGTCCTACTTTTTAACAGAGCAGTAATTCTCTGGGGCTCTGCATGGTGTAGCTTGCCGTTTAAAAGTAATAGCTTTGAATTTTGTCTGTCTTAATAAAACTCCTGACACGTTACCACCAACCGCTGCTCACACATCAAGACGAGCAAGCCACACAGTGGAAAGATTTTCTGAATTTCTGAGTAGCAGCCAAGCCAAGAGAAATTTGACACCCCATAAAGCAACCTGGGCCGCCGTGCTTGGGACTTTCTGCAGAGGGGTTTCCTAAGTCATATTTCTAATTATAAATTGAAAGCTTTTATCCTGTTGAAGGAATGTCGAACAGGTGGGGAAAGCAAGGAGTCGAGGGAGGGGGAAAGGACACGGCTTCTGAAATCTCAGCTCTCAGCAGCTGCCTGCTCCACCCCAAGAAGCCCAGTCCTGGGAGGACCCTGGGAATGCGCTTGGCACTTACTGCTGTGTCGATTTCAGTGTTAGAAAAGACAATGAGGACAGGAGTTTTATCAGTCACCCAGTAACCCAGAGCAGTGGTACCGAGCACGTCCCGAAGGACAGGACACTCACACTTCCCCAGCAAAAAGCAAGCTGCTCTTGGACCCTGCACGCGTGAGGGCTGCAGCTGGGCTAGAGCCCCTCCCCACACCCCCCAAGGGTGGGAGACAGCTTCTTCCAGTGACATCTAGCTCCTGCTGTGGAGAGAGGCCTCAAGAACTGGCACCCCTTCTTTCCAGCATACCACATGTCTATAAATTCACTTGATACACAGAATTGGAATGCAAACAAGAGAGGAAGGCCTTACTGTGTTTTATAGTGTGGGAAACGGGAGGAAGTTTGAGAATCTATTGCGTCTGTTACAGCCTTAGTGCTCCTTCTAGCCACGTTATCCCATCAACCTAATAAAACAATGATCAGCTGTGGCTGCTTTTATGGAAATCGGAAATAGATTGGACTACAGCTATAAGAAGCTCATTAATAGACTATCACATAGTTCAGTGATTATAATCCATAGCAAAACGGATGCATTTTTGTCCCTTGAATGTTGTGAAACTAATGTTTATTATGCACAGGAAAAGAAATCCCCAGACTCCAAGTCATGCTTTTTAGGCTACTATAGCTAAGGTGAATCCAACCTAGCAGTGATTGACCACGTGTTTGAACACTGTGCAACATTAGCTTCGGTAGATTACTGGAATTCTCTCTTCACTGTTACATAGCTAGACCCCAGAGTGGATCCCATTACATCCCCTTTGAAAGTTAATAGCAAATGTCTTCTCCTTTCAAACCAAGTGCAAGTGTTTATCACCACTGTTGGCTGCCGACTTTTCCCCACCCCAGACCCTGCCGGTCCCCCGTTACCATTTAGTCTGTTCCTGTCTCTACAGACCAAGCAGGCAGCTGGAGCAGCACTGGGTTTCCAGGGGGCTCACTATCTTGGTCAGCAGTGGGCGCCTCACAGCTTGAGCTGCACTCAAGGTTGAGCCGGCAAGGCCCTGGGCAGCCTCGACACGTATCGATCTCCTGGTTTCATCTTGGAAGCCAGGCGAGTCCCTCATCTGCCTTGCAAAATGAGCACCACGTATTCCTGTGTGTATGGGGAACAGATGGGAAGGTAAGGTGCCTGCAAGAAGCGCACCCCCCCCCCCAGACACGTTTCACCAGTATTGATTCCCGGGCTGAGAACGTGGCCACTAGCAGCAGCTCTCAGCAATGTCGCAAGCACTTCGGACCCTCGTGGCTGCTGTGTTGATAACGAGTGTCCAAGGCTAGCACACACAAACCTTGACACGCACCAAGGAGAGCTGTAAATACGCCACTGCTACTCTAACATCTGCTCGGTCAACAAGAGCCTCGCACAGCTCACCTTGAAAGGCCGCCGAGAGGGCTCAGGGACCAAGGGTGTTTACAGACAGGCTGCGCCTGGGAGCTCCTCATTATTCTGCTGGAAAACTGAGCAGCTGTTGTGATTAGTTCTTGACCTTTGGGAGCAGTCTTAGCCTGGGACATTTAAGACAGATGCTCCGAGTTATCAATTCGGCTTCACCACTGTGTGTCCTCCCGAGAGGGAAAGAAAGAGAAAATGGTTTTGACAGGAGAGGTAAGTTCAGATGCCTAGAAGCCAGCAAAACATCTCTTGATCTCAGGCCAGGAGGCCACAACCTTATCGGGGGAAGCTTGAGCAACTGGCCCACATACTTGCCACCGTCTGTATTCAAATTCTTGGCCAGGCAAGACGGGCAGCCACGGGTGTGATGGATGCACAGGCTCACTCACCTTCTCCACCCAACCCAAGAACTAAAGGCTTGCTGTAGGCCCACCAGCCCCTCCTCCCAGCTCATCCTCGAGGTGAGCATGAGAACTGAGGGGGACAATATTGCTTGACCCTAACTCCCAACTGGAGGTTCCCAAGCCCGTCCTGAGACAGGCCAACAAAACCCCTTTCACAGCAGGCTCCCTTCACTTTGGATCCGTCACGTCAGGAAGGACTACTTTGTGAAGAGCCGATGGCTTGGACGTGTGCTCCTCTGACCCCAAGACTGGAGCACTTGGCACCAGGGAGTGTCGCTCAGTGGTAGGGCACTGGCTTACCATGTCTGAGGCCCGGGGTCCCCTCCCAGGTATAGGGGCTTAAAGTGAACCGTATGCTTAGTTAGCTCTCGTGCCTTCCATATGAAGCAGCCCACCTTCTGTGAAATGAGAGGAGCTGCCCCTGCCCTCCAGGGGGCGAGGACCTGTGTGAAGCAATAAGCTCAGTGCCCAGCATGCACCACGCCCCCCACCCCCCAGAGCCTGCTAGCTGCTACTCAGTGGTCTGCTCAAGTTATCATTACCTACACACTTTTTAGAAGTGCCTAGTTCATTAACTGTTGCACTTAGAACTGGGTTTTGAACCCTGACTAAAGCTTCTTTTGACCCAGTGGCCAACAATACCCAAGTGAGTGCCCAGTATCTTTAAGCTTATCAGCTCCAACCTAAATTAAGCTAAGTTGTAAATCACGGTGTTGCCACAAACGATGCATCAAAACTGGTCAAAGATGCTGCTTAGCTCTTACAACACTTCATAAGCTTTGGGAAAGCCCTGCTAAGAACATGCATAGCAAAGTTGGAAAAATTCAACTTTGGATTTTGAAGTTTTAGATATTGGTATATAGAAGAATACTTAATTTAGTTCCCTATCTTACCACCTTGAGTCTAAAAATAGGTATTTAATGATTCATTTTCTTTCAATATGGGCGAGATTCAGAAAGTAGTTCTGAAGTTAGTTCTACACGACACACTGCACCTAAGAGCACAGCACCAGGCAGGCGGTTGGGCAACTCCAAAGCCCCAGGCCGAGTGAGCCTGATGTAACACCAATGACCATTTAGGAGGCTTCATAGTCAGTTCTCAGAGTTAAATTACCCTTAGAACGTAAAAATGTGGGGGCTTTTTGTGCAATCATTCATTGGAGTTTCAGTGTCATCCGAGCAAGGAAGTGTTTCCTCACAACAGAATCACCACGATCTGGATGATGTTCTGCCTTCATTGTTTCCCCCGGAATAGGAGAGATCACTTTGTGTCCTTCCTGGTTTAAGTTTACTCCATAATTACCGTTTCCAAATATTGTGAGAAATGGGCGACTAAAACGTATTTTGTAATATTTTCCTAAACCCTTTTGAATTTGTTTCAATCCCTTAATAACCTTCATAACAAGATCAGAGTCACCTTACTCCTCAAAGTATAATAGTCTGGATTCACTTGTAGTTAGGTTTGTTGGAATTCTGAAGAGGAATCTTCAAGCCTACCTTTCTACAGACATCTCATTTTATTGATTTTTTTTTTCCTTTCTGAACACATCTCTTTTTTAAAAAGATGACAAGTCAGTTGCTGTACCCGACCTCAAACCCTGTGTGAGCTGGTTCTGGAGTGGCAGCTGGCACTTGTTCCCCATGGGGACAGAGTTGGAAGATGCTGGTCTCTCCCGTCTGCTGATCTGCACCCTCGGGCTGTTTCACAGTAAGGAAAAACAAACGGGTAAGTCAGCCCATAAATTTTCTAGTAGAGTACCATTGGATTATATGAATAGACTTGTCAACAAGAATATTCAGAATCCCTAGTGTAAGGGAGATGAGGGACGGCTCCGTACAATCTGATGAGGATTTCCAAGTTCACTGTTTGGGGCGAGACTTGTCCCAACAAGGGTAGCCTATCACCACCGTCCTCATAGCCGAAACTCATTTTTCTTTGTGGCTCAAATTCTGGAGTCAAAAACGTCGAAGTCTTTTGGGGTCGAGCAGGAATTGTGCAAAGCAAGGAAACAGTGAGGATGGCGAGAACCACAATGGGCCACAGAACACACCTCCCTGGAGCCCCGGCACAGAGACCAGGACTTCGTGGTCTCCTTCCCACCTCATAATGTAGCATTGATCTCAGAATGAACATGGAGTTCGGGGCGACTTCCCTATTCTGCTTGTATGCCTCTCAGAACCAGGAGCCCCATTAAAAGCAAAACTTATTTTAAAATGTGGCCAGGCCTGCTCTGAACAATGCCAAGGAAGCCATCTGACTCACAGCTAGGAACAACCTTCACCAAGACCTTTGTTAAAGTGTGTTATTCTAGTTGATACTCAAGAAATCAAAAAGCAGAAAATAACTTGAGTTTTTGAAGGAAGAAAATAGGACCTGTGGGAAATATTGTATTTTATTGTGATTATTTGGTGATACGAGTCAAAAATAGAATTAGTTTATAATCAGTCCCAATCATTTGTCAACGTGTAGGTCTTGGTTGTAACTGGGCAGTGTTATTGATAGCAGCGGCTATAGAAATTTGATCTGTTAGTAAAAACAAAGTGACAGTTGAACAGCACATTACATCCCTCTGGTCAAGTTCCTCTTCCATTGGATCCTTCCTGGAGATGGCATATGATCTAACAAGTAAGACTGGCCCATCATGTTTGATGGGGCCTCTCCTGGCTCAATCACCATGCAACAGCAGACCCTGGAGATTGCTTTGGCTGACTTCCGGCTCACTGCAGACCCACCCATCTGTCTCAGAGGTGAGCAAGGTCCATGTCACATGGCAAGTCAGCTCAGCACTAGAACTGAGTGTGCTACAGGTCATCTGTGCCAGGGGCCAGGACACAGACGTGCTCACATGACAGCTTCTAACCCCCTTCACCAGACAGCGAAAGGCGACAGATGGGGTAAGGCAACAGACTCGGGGTAATGTGCAAGTGGGAAGACCACGCTGCCTCCGCCGGGGTCACGCAGAGGTCCTCTCGTTACCGGCTGCATTAACCTTCCCTGCCCCAGTGTGGTTGCCAGCACCAGGGCGCAGGTCTGAGTCAAGAACCCTTCCCCAGGTCAAGGACGCCCACGGGCTCTGCCAGACAGGACAGAGCATGGTGGTCAGAGCACAGGTCATTAGCCGGTCAAGCAGTCGTGGGTTTAATTTATGTCTTGGAGAGAGCACATGGAGTCCTGGGGAGTGCCCTGGGTGTCAGTGGGGGCTTGAGAGGAGGCGTTCTTAGCTCCCGAGTGGCAGGACCATTGCTTGCCTTCCCCTGTGGCTGCTGCTTTAGGGTGTCCTGTCAATTTTTCTACTGACCACTTATTGGTGTGTTCCGCACATCAACTCTGCCCCATTCACGACACGGCTCTTCTCCATCACACATTTCCAGCCCAGCTCATGAGCAACTAACCTGTGTGGAATAGCTCGTTGTTTTCCTCCTGTTACATGGGATTCGAACCTCCTCAGACCACACACCAGGCACAGGGTGGTCACTGGTGCTTCTCCACCCCCACCCAGCCAAAGGGACCACTTCAAGGGAATGGAGTGTCCATTCCAAAAAGAATAAGTCAAACATGATGCATCATGGTGTGGATGTGAAGTGTCCCCCAATAGCTCATCTGAGAGACAATGCGAGAAAGTTCAGAGATGATCAGGGTGTTGGAGTCTTAACCCAGTGACTTAGTTCCCTGGTGACGTTAACTGAGCAGGAACTGAAGGCAGCTGGGGGGTGGCTGGAGGTGGCGGGCACTGGGGGCATGGCTTGGGGGTGGGTATTCGATATCTGGCAAGTAGAGACTCCCCGCTTCCTGGTCACCTGAGCCGCTTCCCTCCACCCCACTCGTCCACCATGATGTTCGCTTCACCTGAGGAACAAGGACTGGAGCCTGCTGCGTATGAACTGCGCCACTGAAACCCTGAGGCCCCAGCTTCTCCTCCTCCAAAGGGTTCTGGTCAGATCTCTCAGTCACAGCGACAAAAATCCCACTAAAACATTGTGTAACTAGCGTAGATTTAAGTTTTTGTGCCTTGGTCTTTGTGGCAAAATATGAGCACAATGGAGTCTTTCTTAGGTATTTTCTAGAACATCTGTGTATGGACAAAAATTAATCTTAAATCTAATCCCAAGGAATACCACCTTAGTCTTTGAAACACATCAAACTGCTCAGTTGCACACACACAAAAAACAAACCTAGGTTGTCAGGCAGGTGTATTACATTTAAAGATGACACCTAGAAACAAAAGGCTCCCGTTGCTTCAACTTTTGTCCTCACCGTCTTCTGACTTCACTGTTACTTGACCTCAAATCTCCTAATACAGTTTTAGAAGAACCATTTTCCTTTTACCTTGACTACTGAGTGTATGAGTTGAGCTAATAACTGAAAGGCTATTTTAACTTGGGCTAGTTGCAATATGTATTTTAAATACATAGATAAACACTGGATTCTTAGTTTACTTGAAATTCTCAAATGAGACCGCTTTTCCTAATTAAGAGAAACTTCCAGTGTAAAATGTTGACATTTCTCTCTAATCCGTGAGTATCCTATTTCCATGAAAAATATGGTACTAGGCAATAGATCAGCTAGTTATTAGCTAGACAGGCAACACTGTCAGCCAGATCATAGATTACGTAAATAGGAATTACAAAGTTAGAAAGTGTATACTAAGAGCAGAATATTAAAAAAAATGTAAGTGGGAATATGATGAGAGGAAAATTTTAGCAGCACAAGATCCAACACTAAACTTTAGATTTTTTGAAGACATATTGTATTACTACTCTGGCAGGATTTTTATCATGATTTGACAGGGTGTAGTCACACTTCAAAGTCGTACATTGGACTATACTGTCCCCAGAAAACTGGTTAGAATCCAAAGCACTTCAGAAAATGAGTCAGAAGTAGATGCCTGAGGACCACTGGTCAGCAGAGCACCTTTTACGTGGCAGGACACCCCCAGAAAGCCACATGCAGTGAAGTCATGCCTCACTAGGTCCCATCTCAGCCCAGTCCCTAAGAGGCAACACTTTGAGAGTTTTGAGCTTTAATATAAAAAATTTCACTGTAATGCCCACCTCAAGATATTAGAGAGGTCCAACCTGCATAGGGAGAGGCCTTCATGCTTATCACAACGAGTACCCAACATCTTTCATCAGCAAGGTTTTAAAGATTTTGAGAGGCTGGGTCTCTACCCTCCCATGATGTCCTTCGGATAGAAAAGTCAGAATTTTCAACCAGTCCCCAGATTATCCTCTCTCACAGCAGAGGTTGGCACGACCCTGGGTGAGTCCACAAGTTAGGCATTGAGAACTTTGCTGGTGAAAGGTTGTTTACTTCAGACTTTTCATCTAGTCACTAGTTCTAGTTGGCTATAATCCATTAGGTTTGAGAGAAAATATGAGGGGAAAACATGAAAACCAAGTTTCTGGAGATGTGAATCTTTTAGCCAAATCAAGATCCGCATCCATGCAGGACTCCCAGCCTTTGGTGAGTTGCAACCTGACATTAAATCCAAGGAGGCTGCCAGAGTGGAATCAGGTGGAAAATGGCACAGGAGCCCTACCCCAGGGGAGGGGCTGCCCAGGAGCGTGCCACTGGGGAGTACCTGGTCCTGCTCACTCCACCATATCACTGCTGGAGACAGACCTGGGGTAGAGCCCTCTCTGAGGGGCCAGGGATGTTAAGAGGCAAGGAGGCTAAGGTCTTCCAGGTGCCAGACCATTACACTGCACACCCAAACCATGTTCTCTTCTCCAGAATTGGAGATGTTCAAGACAAGTTGAAAGAAATGTGTTTTCTAAATTAAAAAGAATTTCATCCTATCTTGTTATACAACATGCATTAACTGTTTTTTTTTTTTTATTCTATTCTAGATCTTCCAGGGGTTTCTGAGATTTAATATATTTTTCTGAAGTATAAGCTAAACTGGAGGATGAAGAGCAGATTCTACAGGAAGAGAGCCTACCCTCAAGGGATGCATTGAAGGAAGGAAATGTGCTTTAAATTATGTTTCTATTTAGAGTCAAACACATTAGCTGGAGAACATCCTTGTGACTTCAGATGCACCCACTTCAAAAAGCAGTCACCATCTCCCACACTCCCCTGCCTCTGTCTTGAACTAGGCCCCAGGCGTTTCCACAGAGCCAAACCTCGAAGTTCATGTTGATAAAAACCCACTTGTAATAGAAATGGGAGGTAGCTATTTGCTATTTCCCTGTTGACTGTTTAACCATATATTTTTTGTGTGTAGAGGGGGAGGTACCAGAGGTTGAATTCAGGGGCACTCGACCACTGAGCCACATCCCAGCCCTATTTTGTATTTTATTTAGAGAGGGTCTAAGTTGCTTAGGGCCTCACTTTTGCTGAGGCTGGCTTTGAACTCTCAACCCTCCTGCCTCAGCCACCCTAACCACCGGGATTGTAGGCATGCACCACTGTGCCCAGCTTAAGTGTTGCTTTATATCATACCTATTGTCTACTTGAAAATGGTTTTTTAAAAAAGACGTTTTCAAGCTTCAGTTGTAAATTAAACAAATGAATCTAACTTTAAGTGACCTACAAGTGTTCAGTTTTCCAGGCCAAAACACCACTGCCAAAAGAAATTATTTGGAGCAGCTTATTTTTAGGCAAAAGTAAGAATCACTTCCATGTAATTCAGGTGCACAGTGTTATCGTGAAACATCACTTATTTTGAACTGTTTCAGCTAAGCTGGATCTTAAAAGACGCCCTAAGAGTAACAAACTTTTTCAAGATATATAAGCCATTCCTCAGTGATCTTAAGATACGTGGAATTGGGTGGGGGAGTTCTCTAGGTGATTCTGATCAACGCTCCAAGAACCATTGGTAGTGAACATGACCCAATTCCAAGAATGGACCAACGACATAATCAAAGCTACATGCCAATAAAATGGCATTGGCACGTCCATCTGTGGGCCTCTGGACAGGGCCGCTGGATGCGCTCAGTGCTGCCCATGCATCGTCCTCCATTCTTTATGGCAGTCTTGTAAGTTGGTGCCCTTTTCGTCTGTTGGATGAGGATAATGAAGACTAGAAGGGCTGGGGCTCAGTGGTAGCACGCTTGCCTAGCAAGTGAGGCCCTGGGTTCAATTCTCAGCACCACATAGAAATAAAGGGAAGGTATTGTGTCCACCCAAAACAAAAAAGACTGAAGTGTATCCTGGCCCCACGTGGGAGCATGCAGAAGTACTTCGAGCAACCGAGACCCAAACCCATTCATATTTTTAGGGAGACTGTACTTATAAACACCGTGAGGTACTCTCATTTTCACACCAGTATACATCAACTTGCTAGACTGACATCACAAGTAACTTTTGGAGAAATGTGGTAGACAGAAGTGTGCACAGAAGACACTAACACAGCGAGTTTGACCTGAACCAAAGCTTTAAGACTGGAGGTGTCAAAACCATTTCTTAAGTATGGAGATATTTTGTATTTGGAAAGCCTGAAATCGGACTCTTGAGAAACTAGTACCTGATGGTTTGTGACACATCTAGACTCGGGCACTGGGGTACCCAGACACTGACTGCTGTTCTGGGTGTGCCTCAGGGTATTTCCAGAACACCTGAGTGACAAATTTCCCTCCCCAACTTGTGCGGGCATTGCCCAGTCCCCAAGGACCTGAACAGAACAAGGCCAAGGGAGGCGGGGCCCCTCCAGGTCTGGTGAAGTGGAACTCGGCTCCCCTGACCTCATCCTGGGCTTCCGTCCTCCCTGCTCCCAATTCTCAGGTCTTTGAGATGAAACCATAGACCCTGGCTTGCAGACGGTGCATCCTGGGATTTCTTAGCATCTCTAACTCTGAGCCAACTCCTTGTAATAAGTCTTTTCATGCACACATCTTCCATTATTTGTTTCTCTGGAGAACCCTGACACAGTACTTTTTTTTTTTAAGCATAAGCTACACTTGGCAGAAGATTTTGTATGATCCACATCTCTAGAGATAATACCAAGAAAACAGAACAGTTTCAGGTCATATGTTATTATCTCTATTGCCGGAAGATCTCTCTCCAGGGTTGTAAGGAGAATCCAAAGTCTCATTCTTAGAAAATAAGAAAATACTACTACATACCTGATAATTGTGGAAGTACTAAAGTGAATAATGCCTCAACTTCAACTCTCCCAGAAGTTTAGATTCTAGATTTGATTTTCAACCACTCACATTCCAACACTTTTCACCTTCAGATGGATTTCTGGTTCTATGATTTTCAATGTGAAGAGCTTTGTAGAATTTGTTTTTCACTTTTAAAATTGTTTTCTAATTTTGTCCCAACCATGTTCGAAATTCAGTAACAATTGGTATAAATAAGGATGCCAAAGTCCCGTTATTCAACACCAACTTTATGAAGTTCAAGATCTGAAGTGTTTGATATTGCACAGTAGGAAGTATGTACACACACCTAATTTCAATTAACGCAATTTAGACCATCAACCAGGTTTTTAAAGAAGCCTGAGGTGAGCTTGCACCTAGCCTCATGTCCACACCACTGAAATACAGAAACACTAACAGTCCCTCCCAAGCCCTGGCACACCGACCGACTGGATTGCATGTTGCAATTCTGCTTTGAACAGTCCCAGCAGGAATTTCAGGTTTCCTTAGCCCATGATCCAATTGACACCCTTAAACACAAAACAGTGGTTAGGAATTCAGGAACAGTCAGATTTTTATGTTTCTTTATATTCAGCAACCTGGAGAATTCTTCAGATTTGTCAAGGAACTACAGGCATACAACAGTGTGGGCTTTTTCTCTTGAACACGCAACGTTGCTTTTCTTCGCCTACCTGGAGGAGGCGGACGTCTCTTACGCAATGATCATGAGAAACTGACTTAGTGAAGTTGTAACAAAGGGAGAGAGTGGTTGAAAAGAACAAGACAGGCTGGAGAGGGGACAAAGCAAACTTTTTAAAAAGCCAGAATTAAAGAATGCTCTGGGAACTAGCAAAGCCTCCGAGGACTGGACGTCCCAGGAACGCAGTCAGCCTGTGAAACCCCGAGTCTGCCTGCCGGAACTGCGTCACTTAGAGAGCCACATGAAATCAGCCGGTGCTCCTGCACCACTGCTTCAAAAACTTAACTTTGCCCTATTCCACATGGGTCGGGAAGTAAATCTCATGATTCACGGATTTATATATTCCACTGGTTGGCAATGTAATGAGCTCGGCTCTTCAGGACTATGACCCCCATCTCTGCTAAGGGCAAGGGTTTCAGCAAGTGTATGGCCCATGCTTAGGGAGTGACTAATTTCTACAGCAACTCTTTCATCATCTCCGATTTACATATTCTCCATCAAATCTGTGAACACTTGCAAGTTGTATGAATAGTAAAGATCAAACACGAATACAAGTTTACTAAGAAAAATTTTTTAGTGTTAAGCTGGTGAGATTCTATCATAATTTATTGGGCTTAACGAGGGAGATTTTTATGGAGATTTGTTTTTCTGTTTGCAGGAAATGTGTGTTGTCACCAAGAACGAGCTATAGAAACAACTTGACGCTTTTTCAAAGCAAATCTTATAATTAAGAATAGTTTTTAAAGAAAAGTAAATCTTAAAAATTCCATTTTCTAGGTGCATTAAGTACACAAGGAAACATCAGAGCAGGAGAGTAGAAGTTATCCAGGTCCAAGTGGCCTTTCTGTGCCTCCATCTGACTGTTAACCCCTGGGTGACAGGAGCTTCCTCAGGACAGCTGGCAGTGGGGGGCATATCTGCTAAGTGCCAAAGTAAGAATGGGTGGAATTCCAGGTTTCCTCTAAGGCACGTCTGTCCTTATGCCCCACCTCCCCCCGGGTCTACCGATTCTGACACCATAAGGAATCACTAGAACTAGTGACTATTCAGGAGCATTAGAGTCTTCAGCTACTGGTGAATCTAAGGAAGATGTCGGTTCCCTAGATGAGGAGACAGGGACGTCTCAGAGGACAGACCTGCAGCTCGCTGTGGCCACTGAACTCTGGACCCCAATTTCTTCTTGAGTCCCCAGGTTCACTTTCCCCTTGGGAATCTCCTGCAGTTTTCCTGTCCCCAGCATGAAAGCCTCAAGGGGAATTAAGCTATGATTATTTGCAGACATCTGAAATGAGAAGCACGTTTTACTAAAATTAAGGACACTGTCTTATTAAAGGGTGACGTGAAAATTGACTTAATGGCATTTGGGGTTGTGGCTCCCTAACTGAGGTGGGCTTCCAACCTCTATGGCTCCCAGGCAGTTTATGATTTACCTAGTGCCGATTCCCTCAGGTATTGCCTGATTGCCAGGGTGGCTGGTCACCAGGGGGGAGAGCCTTCAGTACAGAATTTGCTACCTACATAAACGAGGTGTGATAGAACATTATGTTCTATTACTGTTTCTAGTATGTTCATCTCTGTCCTAAGGCACTGGAGATTTAGATTTGAATTCTCCATAGAAAGAACAAGACACCAAGAGACAGAGGAAAATCTTAAGAGTTGGTGCTCAGACACTGTTGCACACAGGTAGTAAAACAGGAGAAACTTTCCTCAGGCAATTCCTGCTATTCAAACCCACATGGATAAAGACTTCAAATAAGCAGGTTTCATAGGAAAATGAGCTAATTCTTTGTTGAAAATAGAAGAAAAAATGAAGAAAGATGAAATACAAGTGTTCACCAGCAGCCTTTCTAAGGCTGTGAAGAACTTTGGTCAGATACAACCTAACGCCCCCATCACTCAACTTTGAGGGACGGCACAGTAAGATGGGACAACTAGACCTCCAGTAGACAGCCGTAGTCACGTTTCCCAAACAGCTTTGTGCACAGCCTGGAGAGTCCAGTGACCACAAGAAGCTAATGAGACCAGTGAGAACAGAAGCAGGACTCTAAACCCAACAATTCTTCTGATCTCACCTCCTCCAGGCCAAGATGAGGTTCCTCCAGGGGGAACCAGAGGAACCATTTGATTCCAGCTCTATACGACAGTTTGCTGCTAATTTCCAGCCAATCTTAATAATGGTGCTCTCCCTACAGGATGGGAGAAATCTTTGCCACTTGCACCTCAGAGAATTCATCTCCAGGATATAAAGAACTCAAACTAAATACCCCTCAAAAAAAAAAAAACCCATCAATTAATGGGCTAAGGAACTCGTAGACATTTCACTGAAGAAATATAATCAACAAATATATAAAAATATTCAACATCTGTAGAGATTAGAGAAATCAAAATCACATTGCCATTCTGACTGGAGTGAGATGAATCTCAATCATTAAGAATACAAGTGTAAAGAAAGCACATTGCTGGCAGAACTACAAATTGGTGCAACCACTGATAGAAAGCTGTATGAAGATTTCTCAGAAGACATGGAATGGAACCCACCATTTGACAGCTATCCCACTCCTCGGCTTATACACAGAGGACTTAAAATCAGCATACTGTAGTGAGGAGGCCACACCAATGTTCATACCAGCTCAACTCACAATAGCTTTTTATGGAAACGACCTAGGGGCCCTTCAACAGATGAATGGGTAAAGACGGTGTGGCACAGATACACAGAATATCACTCAGTCAAGAAGAATGGAATTACGGCATTTACTGGTAAAGGGATGTAACTGGAGACTATCATGCTAAGTGAAATAAGCCAATCCCCCCAAAATAAAGGCCAAATGTTGTGACATGTGGATGCTGACTCGGTGAAGATGGGGTGGAAAGGGGGAAGTTCGCTGTATTTGAAGATGACATGGACATTCACTGTCAGAAACTTTCATTGTATTGGCAGTTCCTTCCTTGAACTTGGTTGTGTCATGTGGAGGATTTTGTTATTTTCTTCTGTCATGGAGTATATATAATTCAGGTGTCACAGCAACTTTTATTCTATTAACAAGTGTTTACAGAAGGACGCATTATTAGGACTCCTTAAATAGACTCAGGTTTTCATGAAGAATGAGTACTGGAGCAGCAGACCCCAGGCCCAGACCTAGGACTGCCCCGCCAACCCGCTCAGGAGCCTAGGCCAACGTGAGGCCCGAGACTGTCCCACCGACTGGCAGGACCACACTGGAGCCCAGGCCTAGCCCACCTCCATCTTGAGACTGCAGCCTTTGCCTTAGCCTCCCTCCCTGGGACAACAGACAGGCAACCCACCCTCAGCCTCATCTCAGAGCCCGGTTGCAGCCACCTTGGGACCCCTCCCACTGCCGTCTTGAGTTACCTCTGCTACTGCCACCACCACATTGGGCTGCAGTAGCGTTCATCATGGACACCAACCAGGGACTAGAAGCCCAGCACCAAGGTGAGGTTCAGATCATCTGCAGGGACACTCCAGGATTGTAAGGCAGAGACTGTAGTACCTCATATCTGCACCACAAGAAAGGAAGATAGACTTGAAAACACAAGGGAGGAAAATGCCTCCCCCCCAAAAAAAAAAATGTAACAATAGAATCCATAGACAGTGCAGCTAATGAAGGGTCAGAACGATTTCAGAATTAAATAATTAAACTGATGTGTGAATTAAAGAATCACCCGAGTGAGCAGATACAGGTGACCATGGATTACAAAGAGATAAATACAGGTAGAAAGATATTACTTCAAGGTTCTTTTAAAAAAAAGGCCAGTCCGAAATCCTTGAAATTAAGGAAAAAATAGAAAGCATAACGAACGAGATCACTTGGAAGACAGAACGGATCAGGACAAAAAAATACATCTTGAAAATAAAATTGACCCCACAGTGAAGATGGTAAGAATCCAAGAACAGAACACCCAAGAATTATGGGATAGCATCAAAAGACCAAATCTAAGATTTACTGGGATAGAGGGAGGCAGAGATTCAAACCCAAGGAATACACAATCTCCTTCAATGAAATACAAAGTCTCCCAAATATGATGAATTGGAAAATCAAATCTAAGAGGCTTATGGGACACCAAGTTACAAAATAACAGATCTACACCAAGGCACATTATAATGAAAATGCCTAGCATACAGAATAATAGAATCTTAAAGGCTGCAAGAAGAATCAGATCACATATAGGAGGAGATCAGTTCATCTCTCAGATTTTTCAATCCTCAAAGCCAAGAGATCGTGGAACATACCAAGCTTTAAAAGAAAATGGAAGCTAACCAAGAATCTTATATTCAGCAAAATTAAGCTTCAGATTTGATGATGAAATAAAAACCTTTCATGATAAACAAAGGTTAAAAGAATTTACAGTGAGAAA
Organism: Marmota flaviventris; assembly: GCF_047511675.1. NCBI lineage: Eukaryota > Metazoa > Chordata > Mammalia > Rodentia > Sciuridae > Marmota > Marmota flaviventris. The sequence continues at coordinate 140,472,437 of NC_092504.1, forward strand.
GCCTGCCTTACAGAGCATGCTCAGCAAAATATTCCAGGAGGAGGAAATGAAGAACAATGAAAAATCAGCAAAGGTGTGAACTATCTTAAAGGAAAGCTAGTCAAAGGAGAAACCAAGTTAAACCAAAAATAAACCAAAATGTCCAGGATTAAAAATCATCTCAATGACCCTGAGTGAATGGCCTGAGCTCAATTGAAAAACAGACCAACAGATTGGATTAAAAGAAGACCCAACAATATGCTGCCTTCAAGAGACTCATCTCACAGGAAAAGACATGCACAGACTGAAGGTGAAAGGGTGGGAAAGACGCACCACTCACATGGACCTCGGAAACAAGCAGGTTTCCATCCTCAGATGAAGTGCACTTCAGACCAAAGCTAGATAAGAGAGATAAAGGACATTTCAAACTGCTTAAGGGATCCGCACAGCAGCAAGACATAAAAATCAGTATCTATGCCCCAAACAATGGGCATCTATGTAGGTCAAACAAACCCTTCTCAACTACAAGAACCAAAGTGACCACAACACAATAATACTGGGGGACTAATACACCTCAACACTGGACAGATCGAACAAAAACTCAAAAAAAACCCCCAATAATATAATCAGTAATTTGGAAATGACATATATAGAATATTCCATCCATCAACAAGCAAATATACTTTCATAACAGCACATGGATTCTTCTCTAAAACAGACCATATATTATGCCACAAAGCAAGTCTTGGCAAGTACAAAAAAAATAAAGATACTACCCTGCGTTTGTCAGGCCACAATGGAATGAAATTAGAAATTAATGATAAAACAATAGAAGCTACTCCAATATCTGGGGACTAAATAGCACTATTGAATGACACATGGATAACAGAAGACATCAGGGAGGAGATAAAATTCTTGGAGGTAAATGATAATTCAATACAATTATCAAAATCTCTGGGACACTAAGAAGGCAGCGCTAAGGTGAGAGGAAATTCCATTGTATGGAGTTCATTCCTTAAAGGAATACAAAGGCCACAAATAACAGCCTGGCATTACATCTCAGAGTCCTAGACAAAGGACAGATCCACACTAAAAGTGGAGGAAGACAGGAAGTGATTAAAATTAGAGCTGAAATCAATTAAATTCAAACAAATGAAAAAACTGACAAGCTGGTTCTTTGAAAAAATAAAGTTAGCCACGCTAACGAGAAGGAGAAACAATTACTAAATTACTAAGATTACTAAAATTCATGTTGAAAAATATCACAGACACTGTTGAAATACAGAAGACAATTGCAAACTGTTTTAGAAATTTATATTCTGGTAAAATAGGAAACCTCAGACACTGACAAATTTCAAGAGGCATATGATCAACTCAAACTGAGTCAAGAGGATATACCCAATTTAAACTGATCGATTTTAAGCAAGGACATACAAGCCATCAAAAGCCTACCAACCATGGTGAAATGTGACGGACATCATTATCCAAAGTACATGTATGAAGACACGAATTGGTGTCAACATACTTTATATACAAACAGATGAAAAATCGTACTGAATATGTGTAATAAGAATTGTAATGTGTTCTGTCATTTGTTTATAATAAAATAAATTTTTAAAAAACCTACCAAGAGAAGCCCAAGACCAGACAGATTCATAGCTGAGTTCTACAAGACCCACAAAGATACCAAATACTCCTCAAATTATTCCATAAAATAGGAAAGAAGGGAACCCTTCCAGACTTATTCTATTAAGCTAGTATTATCCTGATACAAAAATCAGACACCAAGAAAATTTCAGACCAATATCCCTGATGAACATTGATGCAAAAATTCAATAAAATTCTGGCAAATTGCATAGAAAAACATTTTTTAAAAAGTACTGCACCATGATCAAGTGGGGTTCATTCCAGGGATACAAGGTTGGTTCAACATGTAGAAACCAATAAATGTATTTCTTTAAGTCTATTGGTGAGATGAACTATCAATTGATGCAGAGAAAGAATTTGACAAAATACAGCATCTTTTCGTGTTCAAAACACTAGAAGAACTAGGAATAGTAGAAACATACCTCAAAATTTTAAAAGCCATCTATGCTAAACCCAAGGCCATCATACCAGAGAGAAATTGGAAGGATTACCCCTAAAAACTGGAACAGGGATGTCCCCTTTCATCACTTCTATTCAACATGGTCCCAACGTGGTCCTGAAACCCTAGCCAGAGCCGTTAGACAAAAGAAATGAGGGTTACAAGTAGGAACTCACACTATCATTATTTGCTGACAACATGATCCTCTACTTAAAGGATCCAAAAAACTCCACTGGAAAACTTTTAAAATGAGTTCAGCAAAGCAGTTGGATATAAAAGTCAAACCCATAAATCAAATGTATTTATACACATTAGTGATGAATCCCAAGAAATTAGGAAAAATACCCCATTCATAGTATCCTCAAAACACACACACACACCCCCCTTGGGAATCAACAAGGGATGAAAGCCCTCTATGATGAAAACTAAAGAAACCGAAGACCTAAGATGGAAAGATCTTCCATGATCCAATACTGTCAAATGGCCATACTACCCCAAGTGCTCTACAGACTCAATGTGATTCCAGTTAAAATCCCATCATTCCTTATAGAAATAGGAAAATCATGAGATTCATCTGGAAAAATAGGAGATCCATTATAGCCAAAGCAATCCTTAGCAGGAAGAGTGAAGCCAGAGGTATCACAATACCAGACCTTAAACTGTACTACAGAGCTATAGTAACAAAAACAGCATGGTATTGGCACCAAAATAGGCCTGTAGACCAGTGGTACAGAGTAGAGGACACAGAGACAATCCCACATAAATACAGTTATCTCACACTAGACAAAGGAGCCAAAAACATACATTGGAGGAAAGATAGCCTATTCAACAAATGGTGCTGGAAGAAGTGAAAAATACCCATGCAGCAAAATGACACTGAATCTCTTACAATGCACAAATGTCAACTCAAAGTTGATCAGGGACCTGGGAATTAGACTGGAAGACCCTGAGCCTAGTAGAGGAAGAAGTAGGCCCAATTCTTCGTGTTGGATTAGGCCCCTACTTCTTTAACAGGACTCCTGAAGTTCAAGATATAAAACCAAGAATCAAAGAATGGGATGGATTCAAACTAAAAAAAGCTTCTCAACAAAGGAATGACCAGGGAGGTGAAGAGAGCCTACATTTTGAAAAGTTTTTGCCCCCACCCCACGCCCACCCACCCACAGCACTAATCTCCAGGATACAACAGACACTAGTATAGCAATATGTAAATCAGTGGATGTGTAACCGATGTGATGCTGCAATCTGTATCCGGGGTAAAAATGGGAGTTCATAACCCACTTGACAAATCATATTTCACACTTTGATTCAAGAACTATGTAATGTTTTGAACAACCAACAATAAAAATTAAAAAAAAAAAAAAAAACATAAAGAACTCAAAAAAAAAAAACCTTACCAAGAAACAACCCAATCAATAAATGGGCTGAGGAGCTGAACAGACTTCAAAAGATACAACTGAACAATATATGAAAAATATGTTCAGCATCTTTAGTAATTAGAGAAATGCATATCAAAACTTCTCTAAGATTTCATCTCACACCAGTCAGGATGGCTGTTATCAAGAACACAAACAATAACTGTTGGCTTGGATGTGGGGCAAAAGACACACACATTGCTGGTGGGACTGCAAATTGGTGCAACCACTCTGGGAAACAGTATGGAGATTCCTTAGAAAACTGGGAATGGAACCACCATTTGACCCAGCTGTCGTCCTCCTCGGTCTATACCTAAAGGGCTTAGAAACACCATACTACAGGGACACAGCCACATTGATGTTTATAGCAGCACAATTCACAATAGCTAAACTGTGGACGGAACCAACCTAGATGACCTTCAATAGTGAATGCATAAAGAAACTGGTATGTATGCACAATGAAATATCACCTCAACATTAAGAGTAACATTATGGCATCTGCAGATAAAATGGAGGGAGTTGGAGAATATCATGCTAAGCAAAGTAAGCCAATCCCATGAAACCAAAGGCCAAATGTGCTCTGGTAAGTGGATGCTGATCCATGATGGGGGCGAGGGGGCACGGAAAAAATGGAGGAACTGATTGGGCAAAGGGGAGGGGGGAGGGGTCATGCGGGCAGGAAAGATGGTGGAATGAGATGGACATCATTACCCTAGGTACATGTGTGACTGCACATATGGTGTGAGGTTACATCACGTACAACCAGAGAAAAGTTGTGCTGCCACTGTGTACAATGAATGACAACGCACTCTATCATATATACCTACTTAAGTGAATATTTTTTAAAACGCTGGCCAAAAAAGAATCTGGTTGACAAAGATCTAAACCACTACAAATGTATATTTTTTAGCACAAATATTTGATTATACCTTACCATGGTCTGAATAAAATATTTGCTCAAAATTAAAAATATTCCTTCATGTGAAGTAGAAACATGTGAACACTGACATTTATGTGTCAAAATGTCCCACTGCAGCTGTCAACACTGAGAAATTCAGCAACAGCTAGAAAGTCCATTGCTGCAGGCCGAGTTCAACTCAGTGTTTCCTCCTCCTCTTTAAGTACTCTAGGGCCAGCTGAGTGGCCTGATCCACCCAAGAGCCTGGAAACCGGGCGATGCGTTCTTCTATTTGGCACACCTTCTTTGTTGTTCTCTTTTCTCAAGAGCATGAAGAAAAGCTACCAGCTACATTTCCAAGCTGAGTCAAAGTGCTCTGAAGAAATATGATACAGATCATAACAAGCACCCTATTGATGCTGTATGTTTTCCAAGCATTACTCTGGAGTTTTTGAATGCAAATTTTTTTTTTTAAGTGTTTTGCAGCATTTTTTCCCTGTAGCGATACTGTGATTAAGTCTTCATGAATGGTGTTCAATATTGTTTGCTCATCTTTTTTGGAGTGAAGTTACAGGAGCCCAGCTTTCTCTTCTGCCTCAAGACTTGAAGTCTGACCCCAGGAAACTGAAGGTCATACTGTCCACATTTGGTGAGTCAGTTGGTCATTGGTGACCTGTTTCCTTCATTGCTCATTTTAAACAAAGACACCAAGTACCTCACATTCTGAGCAGGAATTTCAGACAGTTTAACCAACATCAGTGGAGCAGAAAGTTGGCCTCCTGAAGACTTTGCAAGTCAGTCACTGTATTTAGTAGTGATTGAGCTGAAATGAGCTGTTCTGGAAAGTGATCAAGATTTTAAATGTAAGGAAACATAAGAATAAATACACTCTGCATCAACAACCACCTCCTTATGAACGTATGAAAGATATCAACCGGAACAAAATGAAAGTATATTTTTGAAATTTCATAAGTGATGGTGTCCTAAAGCTGGGGAAAGTGGTATTTAAGCGTAATTATAACCTATTGATAGATGTGGGAATCAACAGAGCTTTTACTGGAAAAAAACTGACAACTCATTTTTTTGATCATGAATCATTAAATTTTTAAAAATGTGTAAGTAGGTGTTAAAGGCATGCATATATACCTTCATAGATATAAATAGTTATAAGTAACACTCAGTATATGTCCAACACTGAAGGAATGGTTAAAAATGGAACATTCAGCAAAGTAGCACAACTAAAATAACACCCATAAGTCAAACACGTGCTTATTCAGTGATGATTCCACTGAATAAGGGAAACCATCCATTCACAATAGGTAGCTTCAAAAAAAATATTTGAAAAACAAAAGAGGTGAAAGACCTCTACAATGAAGACTACAGAACACTAAAGAAATCTCTCAAACTTAGAAAGGCATACAGATTTAATGCAATTCCTATGAAAATCCTAATGAAATTCTTTATAGAAATAGAAAAAAAAAATCATGAACTTCATTTGGAAAAATAAGAGGCCCAGAATAGCCAAAGCAATCCTCAGCAAGAAGAGTGAAGCAGGAGGCATCACAAAACCAGACCTTAAACTGTACTACAGAGCAATAGTAACGAAAACAGCATGGTATTGGCACCAAAACAGACAGACTAACAGAATAGAATACAGGACACAGAGACAAACCCACATAAGTGCAGTTCTTGTACTACACAACATTGCCATAAACAATGGAGGAGAGACAGCCTGTTCAAAAAAATGGTACTGGGGGAACTGAAAATCTACATGTAGCAAAATGAAATTAAACCTCTCACCCTGCACAAAAGATTAGCTCAAAGTGGATCAAAGATTTAGGCACTAGAACAGAGGCCCTGTGCCTAATAGAAGAAAAAGTAGTCCCAGCTCTACCATGTCAGCCTAAGAACTGACTTCCTTAACCAGACTCCTAAAGCACACACACACACACAAAAAAAAAAAATCAGTCAATCAATGGGACAGATTCAAACTAAAAAGCTTCTCAGTCAAGGAAACATGAGAGCCGACAGGAGAGAATCCTTACCACACCCATCTCAGAGCATTAATCTCCAGGATATATGAAGAACTCAAAAAACTTAAAATCCCAAAACCAAATAACCCAATCAATGAATGGGCCAAGGAACTGAACAGACACTTCAAAGAAATACAATCAAATATGAAAATATTCAACATCTGCAGCAATTAGAGAAATGCAAATAAAAAGTACTGAGATCTCATCTCATTCCAGTCAGGTTGACAGTTATCAAGAATACCAGCAATAGTAATCATTGGCGAGGATGTGGGGGAAAGGCACTCGTACATGGCTGGGGGAACTGAAGACTACTTGCCATATTGGCTATTCCTCAGCCAACATGGAATGGAACCACCATTTAACCCAGTTATCCCACTCCTCAGTTTATACCCAAAGGATTTAATATCAGCATATGACAGTAATGCGGACACATCAGTATTTATAACAGCTCAATTCACAATCAACCAACATGAACCAGCCTACATGCCCTAGAACAGATGGATAAAGAAAATGTGGCATGGACACAAAATGGAATATCAGTCTGCTTTGAAGAATGGAATGACGACATTCACCTGTAAATTAATGGAGTTGAAGAAGATGCCAAGTGAAGTAAGTCAATCCCAAGGAACCAAAGGCCCAGTGTCCTCTAGTGTGGGTGCCAATTTACAATAAGGGAAAGGGGCCGAGGGAAGAACAGATGCACTTTAGATAGAGGGGAGGGAGAATGTGGGTAGGAATGATGGACTGAATCAAACGCCATTACCCTGTGTGAATATTACCTGACTGGTGAGATTCTGCATCATATGCAAACAGGGAAATGACAAGTCATACTCTGTCAAAATGCCTTGTGTCATGCGTAACTAGAATAAAAAGACAAAGATATAGAAATTAAGAAGGCTGGGGAGGATTGAGAAAGATGGTGGGAGTGAGCTAGGCAAAGAGTCCAAGTCTATTCATAACACAGAAGGCAGCAAAGGACCAGCAGAATTGAGAGGCAGGTGACAAAAATCAGAGCTTTAGGACTCAGTCCTGCAAAGTGTAAGACTGGCGTGACTGGAAGAGAGGTTACCAGGTAGAAAAGAAACTCAGTCCCCTGACCCCAAGCCCGAAGCTGGGTAGGAGAAGGGAGAGAAGAGGGGCTGGTGATCTCTTAAACTCACACTTCAGTGATTTTGGAAAGAGACCATGTTTATGTTGTGACGGTAACAGAAGGCACCTTACGACAGCATACAGCTTAAAACCGATTTGTGAGAGGAAAACTGAGCCACAGGTCCCGTCACTGTGGGGAACCCTCAGCTGACCACTCACCTCCTGAAATCAGCATGGCTCCTGCCCGCACCTTTTCCACGGGAGTTAAGACTCCTATGTGACACTGAGCAGAATCAGAACAGTGTTTTAAAGCTTAGCTACACTTGACTGATGATGGTGCTCTCAGCTTCTAGAAGAAATGGTACACCACTAATGTTCCCAGCACAATTTACTAAGACAATGAGACCTTTCTAAAGGTACTTTTCATTAAAATCATCGAAGTACGAGGTTGGCTTTTTCTCTGGTGCTGAGAAATTAAAGCATTTGAAAGAAATTTCAAATGTAAGGGTGCATAGTACTACAGGAAAAAATAGCTGCCAATTCCCTGTTAATTTTAAATTTAGTACCCACACTCCAAAACTTTACAGAGCATTTCTGACACTGAATAGTCTCCATTGTCAACCGTAACCACAGTAATGACCAGAGCTGTAGAAGGAAGACAAAGTGCCTTCGCACTGGCTTATCAGACCAGAGGGAGGAAGGTGAGAAATTCCACATGAGCAAAACTCTGCTCCAGATTCCTGCCTTGGGAAACTTCCTGGCTTGTTAACACTCCCAAGTCCTTCAGAGTTTGACTTGCATTTTACAGTGTTTGCTGTTGCTTTGTAAAAGTGTAGATCAAAATGGTATTGAGGGCAGTAAGAGGCCCGAGGAGATTGAGGGGTGATCTGGCCCCTGGTATTACCCACTAATCTTGAGACCTTGAACAGGGATGAAAGCTGTGTCAGAAAATGCTCAGCCTTCCAGTGCTGCCCTCCACTCTTCACAAGCTTCTGGGAATTGACTTGCTAATGAGCTTCTCCCACAGGGGTGCCTCCACATCCCACATCTGAGCCCACAGGGGAGACCAGTTCCCAGGTGTGAGGGCCAACCATCTCTAGTTTCCCTCCTTATGTTTTCCATCCAGGTAGTTTGCGTTAGAGGCGCTTGACCCGTGCCTTTTTAGTAAAACAATGTTTCAAAGAAACCTATGCTTTGTACTTCAAAGTTTGTTTTCTGAACTATTATGTGGGGGAGCTGCTACAGTTCAACAGAGACAGCTCTACCCTGGAGCATCCCAAGGAGGACTGCACGTTCCCACCCTGCTCTCAGCTTTACCTGAAGATGCTGGCTCAAGACTCGCTCCCTCAGGTAGAAACGGAAGACACCGATTATGAAGAAAGGAGGGGGCCTTGAGCAGTTTCTGGTTTGCTCTTCAGATTGCTTTTTGTTGCAGCTACGTCACATAATTTCTGATTAGTTCCTTAAAGCCAAGTTTAAAGTAAAATGTGCGTCAATACTCAAGTCACTCTGATAGAACATCAGCTCAGGTGTGTAACATTGGTTCAGGTGTACAGTGACGTTCCCAATTAACAGGCATGTTGATGGAACTGCACATACTTCATACATTAACTGTTGGAATATTAGTAATATTGCCAGTAGCTCTGCAGAGAATTCCTGTAAAATGAAAGCCTGCAGCATTATTGATATTGGATATAGAAAGTTAAGAGCCCCTAGATAGTGTGGCCTGGGAAAGGGAGTGAGAGAAAGCCATAGATAAATCCTTTTCAAATACTGGCCACAGATGGAGAGAAAGTGTTTCATCAAGCCGAGAATTAGTCTCTAGTCAACACTAGTGTCTCCCGAGGTAACTCCTCTCCAGGTGACCATTGAACCCCAACCCAAACACCCAGATTTCTGAGCGCCCCAACCGACATGCTCACTAGATCACCCACAAACTATACAAGCCCATCCCCTGCTTTGTTCAGTGGCTCATTTTCCACCAGGAGAGTGGGTCCATCAGAACCATGACTTCATTCCTGAATAAAGGCTTTTGGCTGATTTGTGCTTTTAGAACAGAGACTGGGCCAGACACCAACAATTCCAGATAAAGAGTGTTCTTAGCTTCTGTCAGCAAGTGTTCATGGCCCACAAGGCCTGCCTCTGCTCCTCTTCCAGGTGTATTTCAGACGTGGAAATAGATAAACTGTGCTATTACCAGGTGAAAAGAGCCAAACCTCCTTCACCTGGCCTATCAAGCAGAGGACAGCATGCTGCCGTCTAAAAGTCACCGAGAGTCAGGCACATGGTGCACGCCTATAATCCCAGCAACTCAGGAATCTGAGGCAGGAGGATCACAAAAGCCAGCCTTAGCAAATTAGCAAGGCCCTAATAGAACAAGTGTTGAAATTTTAAAGAAAAAAGTCAGGGTGGAGATGTGGCTTAGTGGTTAGGCATCCCTGGGTTCAAACCCAAGTAAAGAAAATGAAGTCACCAAGACATAACAGTCTGTTTCCCTCACTGGAGGGAAGAGCGCTTAGAGAGGGTAGGACCTCCTCAAAGTGCTGTTCCCCAAGGAAAGGTGCACGACTTAAGTCACCTCACCCACAAGGGATACATCTTTTATTAAGCCTACAGTTAGGAAAAAAAGATGAGGATCATTTAATGTCTTATCTGAGCACTCTGAGGTGTCTGATAGAATGTTCTGAGTCCTGCATAATTAAAGGATGAAAAAAACATCTGAGAAGTTTTATGTGCTGATAATAGAGTTTTCACAGGAGTAAAAGGACTTTCATTCTCAGAGCTGTAGCCTTGTGCTTTAAAATAGTGCTAAGACGTGAACAGATTCTTTGAATTTTCTTTAGGACACTTACTCTGCACAGAAGTGCTGCTGTGGATATGGGGTTTGAGATAGTTTCATATTATAAAGACACCTTCCCCAACTCCTGTATCTGATAGTTTGAATGAGGTCTTTTGAATGAGGTCTTTTATAGGCAATATGTAGTTTTGAGCAATCAAAGTTTTTTTTTTTTAAATACCGATTACAGTGAAAAAAACTTAGAACTAAGAGCTCAGAATATTTAAGATTTTTCTCCAGAATTTTTATTCTGATTTGAGGAGGGGGTAGTAAATATTCCTTTAATGTAGCTAGGAAGAAAGCAGTCTTGAAGCATTATTTCCTAAGTTACTGATGGCTGGGTTTTCATTCTGAGCACCACTATCTACCTCACTTGATGCTCTTGAGAGCTATAAAGCTTCTCTTTGGATATGCCCAAGCTCCTCTTCCCTCTCCATATCGACTCCCAAGTTTCTCTACCTCCTCTGGCACTGAGCAAGCCAGCTTCTACCTCCTGGTTCCCACCCCTTAGACTTCAGGCTGGATGTGTGCAATGGAAGAGGTATTAGTTTGCAAGAGCTGCTATAACAAAGAACAGCAGATGAGCAGTTTGAACTTATTTTCTCAGTATTGGAAGCCAAAATTCTACAGTCAACTGGTTGGAAGCGTTGCTGTTCCTGAGGACTGTCTCCTTGGCTTGCAGTCAGCCATGCCCCATCTCCGCATGGTCTCCCTCTGTGTGCACTGAATTCCAATCTCTTCTTACAAGGGTGCCAGTCACATCAGATGAAGGCTCACCATAATGACCTCACTTTAATCACCCCTTTTTGAAGAGAGAGACTGTCATTCTTAGGTCTCCAAGGCTAGAACTCAACATACAAATTTGGGGGTGATGTAGTTTAGCCCATTGCAGGGGGCAGACCTAAGATCAAAGAAAGTTATAGTGGGCTTAATTCCCCTGGCAGCCTGTTGTCTCTTGGTTTTGGCACATAGTGACCTCTTCTGCTAGGACCACCCCCCTCACTGGGTGGTCACTCTCCTGCAGCTGCTTTCTCAGTGGATCCTGGGAACAGCCATCAACCCTTGTCCAGCTGGTACTCCCACTAGGAGACTGAATTGTTTACTGTTAGATGCTTTACAAGTAGTCTTTATGAAACAGGCTCCAATTATCCCCTCTAAGTGTGCCATCTGCACATCGTCAGAGCTTTGAGCAACACATACCAAAAAATGACAGTGAGACAACAGACTATACTACAGTTAACATAAGAAAAACTACCACCAACTCTAGAGGGTCAGATTCTGACTTCTAATTTTCTCCCAAGTCAAAGTCAATCTCTCATGTCCTGCTGTTGCTAGGTAATGGAGTTTGGGGCAAAATTCTTCATTTTCAGTTTTACAAGTTTTCCAGATGAATGTATTAATAACAGATTCTACTACTTCTATTAAGGGTGGGTAGGGAGTGGCTACTTCCGTTTTTTTCCTGCGAAGATGCCCGTCTCAAGATATTTATGACCACAGAGGCCACTCCTCTCTATTTGTGTGGTCCTCAATTTCATCATCTTTATCTAATTTTAAGGCATTAGTCTCTTCATCAACTGTCTGCTGTCCTGGATGCTGTGATGAGAAAGTCTGCATCAGAAGAAAGCCCTTCACACCCTGAGAACCAGGCTGCACGGTCATCCTCCCCGAGGCCCCACATCCAGGCCCCACCATGCCTGCTGCCACCAGGAGCAACACGGATGGGGCACACGCATTTGGCATAAAACGCTTTCCGTTTCTACACTTTGTATTTCTGGATCACATTTGTTCCCTCGGCAAGTGTTGCGAGTTTACATTTTATATTTAATATCCAGAAATAAACGTGTTTCACAGCTCCTAGGAAATGAGTTTCTAAAGTCGGTATGTATGTATTACACTCTTCCCGTGGCTTGTTTTCAAGGGGGAAGAAAAGCATTTTTTCCTTTTTCTGGCCATGCTTTTGAGAGGTTCCAATGTGTGAAGCAGAATAGGGACTTTGTCTAAGACAGTGAATCTTCCGTGTTGACCAGTATCATACAGATGTCCCTCAACTTGTGCTAGAGTGGCAAGTCAGGTGTTGAACCCATGTAACCTACGAACAGCAGAGCCTGGCCCAGACACTCAGATGTGCTCCCAACACAGCAGCCCACAGATGCACAAAGTCAGATGCAAAGCCCGTCTCATGCTAAACTATTGAGTATCACATGCCATTTATTGGATTTCATTTATTGGATTTATACCGATTTCATACCATCCCGAAATCCCAAAATCATAAGTCATTACAAATTAGGCCCATGTGTGTGCTTTGGTTCATGATATTCTTGGAGTTAAAACTGCAAAGTCATGCAGACACGATGCATCTGACAGAGGCAATGTTGAGTTAACAGGTTCTTACTCATTTCTATTTTCGCAAGTCACTCAAGCCAGAGACACGTTTTGAACCGTTCAGCCCATGGCTTTAAACCTACCGTGAATGCTGAGTGTAGAACATCCTGGGATGTTGGAAGATGTTCTGCTTTCTGGTCAGTACCCAAGAGCCACATGTATCAGACCACAGTCCCTAGAACCAAAACAATCTAGTATGTTCATAGTGATGATTCTGTCAAGAAACTGCCCCACAGAAGTTGATCAGGAAATGCTGTATTTTGCTCATTTTAAGTTGAATGAGCTAGTTCCTACATGACTACAGTGTAGGATGTGTCAACACACCAGGAAGTGGCTGGTCCCCACCTACATAGGTACAGTGTATGACATGTGTCAACACCAGGAAGTTCCCTAATCTAGCCCTCTGGGAATGACAACTGATAAATACAATTGTGTCCAGATCAGCACCAAGGTGAAAGACTAAGAGTACATATTCTTAGATAATTCTATAGTTTTAAGGCTGAACTTATTTTAGAAGTCACTTGTATGTACGTAGATATCCTGTGAACTCAGAACTGTGGACTATCTTACTGTAATCTCAGCTTTTCTCCATATCTGAAGTAAGGCTTCTCAAACCACTTGATAGCAATTTTTAACCCTAAACTCACAAAACTAAGGGGGAAGTCATATTCAAAGGTGACGGCTGTGACGGGAACATGAGTAATTGTCATTGTGGTCCACTGGCGTTCCGAGGGGCAGAGGATAGGAAAGTGGACCTTGCAGGTGGTTCCTCGATCACCCTGGTGCATCTCACAACCTTCAACCTCCTGTCTAAAACACACCATCAGCACAACCTCTGGACTGGAACATCCCCATTTTACCAGGCTGGTGGCCTGTGGTGAGACACCCTCGGGTGTTGGGTAGTGAGCCACAGCTCCCTCAACAAGGCCAGCACAAGGGTCAGCAGCCAGCACTGCAGTGATGGACTGCAATGTCAGAAGGTGTCCAAATGCATTTTTTACTTTAATACCTTCATCTGACAACAGGTTTATTGTGATGTAACTCCACTGTTAGTCGAGGAACCTGTGAACTGCTTTTAACTGCATGATCTAAGGGTCTTTGCTCCAAATCACAGCCTAACTCTTTAAAATCGGGGTGGTAAGAGTGCCTATCCTTTAAAATTTTAAGGTTGTAAAAATACTGAAGTACATAACATACTGCTTCCTGAGCACTCTAATCAGCAAGTTCTGATTTAGAAGTGATTTCTCCTCTACATTTATGGGACTTGAGTCCTGGGAATCTGTACCTATCATGGTAGGAGCATTCAGGAGCATTCTGCATCTCCCTATCCAGGTTTTCAGCTCAGTGACAGAACTAGGTATTTGTCATGTTCTAACAAATACTCCTACAGCTGTTAGCACTCAAAATGGGACCCTCACTGCACAGTCAGCCAGATTCTTGACTTCCACAGGATTATCTTGGCATAAGATTCTTTTAAGTTGCTATTTTGGCCAAAGAAGGTTGAGTTTAAGCCCCGAGTGTACCTGAAATGCACCTGTGTGCTTTCTGTAGCTCCTGCTGGTCATCAACGTTTTATTGTTAGGATTTTATAAGCTCTTGGCACAATGGTATCTCCCAGAAGCTGTGGGTGGCTTCTCATGGAGTGGGGAGAATTGCTTTTCTACCCTTATGGGGCAAAGAGAACAATCTCACTGTTCAGCATCTCCCTGTGGAGGCACAGAATCATGAAGTTCCACGGTCCTGGCCATTGTGCCGAGAACATTTGGCTTCCCGTGTCTTAAGTCATACATGAGGAATTCTCCACACAGGATGAGGAATTGGCCATCCGTCTTCAGGCATCTGCTTTTGGGCATGGCTGAAGCAATCCTTAACAGTTCCCAAACATTTCCAGACAGTGAAATTCAGATAACTTGGGGGATTGTGGAATTGCAGAGTGTGGTTTATCTGGGTCTCACAGTCTCAATTGTCCTGATGGCCAATTATAAGTTTGTTCAAGTTGGGAGGGGGAAATGCAATCCTCAAGAAATCTGTACTATCTAGAGACTGTGCCAATGAGGCAAAAACATTTTGAGCTTACTGGGAAAGTTTAACGTGCAAACTCAGCAAATTGTTTGAAGGAGGAATACTAATTACTTGCATTATGCCTGACTTTTTTTTAGATTTCATCTTAAAGTTATTATAATTAGTGAAAAGGAAATTCTTGTGTCAGAAATACCTTTCTGCTCCCAAGCACAAAATATACAATCATAGCCATACAATTAAACTTAATTCAGCTTACACAACATCATTAGTAAGCCTTTACAGGGTGACAATTGTAACAAATTATATACCTTCATAGTAGAGAATTTGTCAATTCCTGAAATCTTGGTGCAAAAATTGTTTTATGCCTTGATGTAACAGCCACATACTGCCTGCACAGTACTAGTTCCTTTTACAATCATAAGTTTTTAAGAGTTAGTCGCCAGCTTCTCAATTAGTTCCGCACTATCAAGTTCACATGAAGCCCTCTTAGTACGCTGTTTTGTATTTTTTTTAAGTACTTTACATAAAGCTATTACTGTTTTCTCAGACTTCTAACCATAACACCAAGTTAACATGTCATGACCTGAAAAAAAATTTAATGCTTCTGAACTCAAATGTAAGTTTAATACCCATTTCTGGGTACTCACAATTGTAATGAATGTAGCCCGAATTATAAAGTTTTCAAAAGGGGCAACTGTAGTGACCAGATTCCATGATGCACACACATAACCTAAAACTTTCAAAGGAGGTAACATCACCTCCCAAAGTTTTTTTTTTTTTTTTTTTTCCCTCCAGTTCAGCCTGAAGCTTATTCTGTAGCTGAAAGAAAAGTCTAAATTACATGTTGCAAACTTTCCAGATATTTTGGCAATCTCTTCTCTCCTGTACTGTATGGTAGTTTAAAAAAAAATTAAGATCTAAAAGCCTGTCAGTGATTAAGTCTACCAATACAATTACCAATCTGACTTTGCTCTCGTCTTTGTTGGGCACCATGTTTAAGCAGCTAGGAGTTTTTCTTGCCCTTCTGCGACTATGAACAAGCCAAAGGAATACGTGTAACCATTCAGAAGTCACTGCCCATCCACACAAGCCATGGAATTAATACCTGCATGCCCGACATCACCAGGAGAGATGCACCCACCTCTAAATTTCAGTTGCCTTAGGACAATACTGAGCGACATTTGTAGACCCTTTCCTTACTGTGTCACAGCTCACACCAGAATTCATTCAGAAGATAATTGAAGCCAGTTTCTATTTACATATTCCCAAGTGTATTGTGGAGAAGGTATTCATAGTCTGTTGAATCATCAATGAGCAAGTGTTACCGTTTCTGATGCTTACTTTGTTATGAAATTTGTCAAGAATTATTTTATCATATAACATACTCTAGAATAAGTGAGTATTTTTAACTTCCTGCTACTTTTAGTCTTTTTTCTATCCCTTGCTCATTTATATGCAAAATTCTTAGCTGGATCTGCAGAAATACCATGCTCATTTTGTAGCTGAATTTTAGTAAGCTACTAGTATTTTCCGACTGTATGTGTACATTTCTCTTGCATAAGCGAGACAAAGTTAGAAATGTAGTACTGCACAGTGTATCTAAAAGGTGTCCAAGATCTTAGCCCCACGTCTATTTTCTTCATTCTTTTAAATAAAAGCCAAATTATATGTTTCCACTTTCGCAAAGTTCAACTCAGAATCAAAATGGCATGATGCACTGTCACTGAACTCCACAGAAATTAGACTGTTAAGCCTTTTCATGTGTAATTATCAATTCATGCTAATGGGCAGGAGAAAATGGAGGAAAAAACCTTTCCCATTACTTCACTAACACAATCAGCATGCATTTGCAATGGCTTCAAGCTAAAAGCAATGAAATTATGACCAACATACAAAAATATGTGTGGCCAATTGTCCACATGTCTATCCAGTTTTGTATGCTTCTTTATGTAGGCCTAACTCACTCTCAGCTAACAGGGCAGCAGGAATTATCTCAACATTACCAGGTTTCCTTCCTCTAACAACTCATGATCAGGCTAAAATTGTCACTTAGTCAATTACCTTCAGTACACAGTTCTGTTTGATTTGCCATCTCTGAAATTCTTGGGGGAGGGGGGAGGGGGAACTGCCACCATGGTGAGCCACTGGCACACCCTGGCAGGACAGGATCCAAGCACAGCTCTGTCTGGGCCTGGCTCTTGGCCTTGCCATCCCCTTCTCTCCCTGTCCTCGTGTATCAGAATCTCCTTCATGCCCTTCTCCTCCACAGGTTGGAAGAGGGACACGAGCAGCATTGGGGACAACGCAGTTCATATTCAGAGTGCGAGCAGCATCGGCTCCCACCACCACCCAAGTCCTGGAATTCACACCCACAGGGCTACCCCCAAAGTGATCCCCAGTGTCAGGCAACTCATGGCCTGAGGTGCCAGCCCTGGATCCTCCGAGCTTTGACCACAGCACGGTGGGTATACCGTCTCAAAGGACTCAGTGCAGAGCACTAAGCCAGTCCCCCTGATGGGAATGTGCCACTGGTGTGATAGGAATGACAGTCCCCCGCCACTGACCAGGCTGACAGCTGGTTTACTAGCAGCTCAATAAACCTTTTTAAAAGGCTTCCGCTTGGGATCATCACCTGTGAAGGTAGGTAAGGGAAGCAGAGTGGACAGAGAGCAGGGCTTCCGTGTTCCACCCGTCCCACGAAGAGCTCCCAAGTGAACAGTCCTTCCCTGGGCGAAAGGGGTCCAGCCTCTGTCCTCCTTTACGTCACCCACTGGACAGCTGTCCAGGAAAGGGGGGGCTCCAGTGGTTCTCACAGGGGAGGCCATTCCTGAAGGGCCGAAGCCACCTGCTGACAGGACACCCAGCCACACGGCCTCCGCTAAAGGGAGACCCAGGCAGCGTGCAGCTCCTGCCACGTCTGCCGTCAGCCTGGGGAGTGACCCATGGCACTACCCCCCAGCGCTGGCAGACCTCTGAGAACTCACTTTCCAGGCTAACAACAGCCCCAGGATCGGGTAGAACAATTATGTTTTCTTCTAGCTAAGCAGACTGGTACAGAACCACCTTCTCCCCCGACTGTTCACTCTGCATGCGTCTCCCTCCTGGAGAGAGAGGAGAAACTAGAGTCTCTGGAAATAGCCCTCCACTTCACATCTTAGCTTTGCAAACCCGACTTTGGGGTGGCTTGCCAAGTTACACAGTATTGGAAAAATCGCCCTCCCCCATACTAATAAAGTCAACAAAAATAGATTTAAATGAGACAGGGGGAAAAATTCTTTCACAAGCTGCAACCAAATAAGGAAGTGACAAAGAGAAACCATCAACCTCAAAAGCCAAAGTTGAAGAGGCAGTGGCAGCTGCCCTTTTGACTTTTCTTCCTTTATAAAAATCTGAACTAGAATAATGAATTAACACCTATTTTCTTTAGTGATTATGTATAGAAGTGAAAAATGTGCCCCAGTTAACCCATAAATAGTATCTTAAAGTTTATGATTTTAGGCATAATATTTGATGATCTGAGAGCTAATCTTGGTCAATACATTTTTAGCTCATAAAGACTTCCAAAAATTGCTTCATTTAGAACACATAATATGGATTATACTGTATCAGTTCTCTACATGAGTTTATTACAAAAAGATTTTTATACATCAGTAGTACATGTTAAAATAGTTTTTCCCCCTTCCTAAGATCTTTATGCTCCTTTTTCATTTCTAAAGTTTTATGGTCTAGGTAGTACCACTGAAAAGTTAGAAAGAAAATGATAATGTATGGCAGTGAATCTATCAAGTAGAAAGGGTGACATCACCCATGTTCCTTGTGTTTCGTTTCATCTGTGCAGGTTACTGTGGGTACTCGGCATCAGGCCTGCTTCCAGTGAGCTCAGAGTAGTGGTGACACAGTGGTCCCCAACAGCTTGTGCGTCTACAGATGCTCTCCAGGGAGCTGCTGGATGGGCTCTGCCTTGCAGACACCCCCTTAGGGTCTACTAGGTACTACAGCAGCCCTAGTTCCATGGCTCTGTAGGACCATCCCAGAAACTGCCAGATCCATGTTCAAGGACTGGGGGAATATCTAGATTCTGCAGATAATTACCTCCCTGACCCATCTGCTTCTAAATGGCTGGCCCCGAAGTTAAAGATGATGCAGGGAAGGCCAGAGGAACGAAGAGGACGAATGAGTCAGCTAAACACCATGCCCACAGGTCAGTCCCCACCTAAGGGAGTGCCCTGAATCAAGGCCAGCCGGTAATCCACACTGATTGACGAGTAGGGCCAGGAGATGTCCACTGAAGCGGTAGCTGTCCAATTCCTATGATCCTGGCCACCCGCTTGGCCCCATCCTGACCTGTGGGTTGGTGACAGGACCCAACATCTCTTAGGGTTAGCAGAACCGAGTACATGAAGGCACTTCATGGAAGCACGCCACAAAGCCAGCAGCAGGAGCCCTGGAGGCACTAGGCCCAAACCCGGTGAGAGTCGGTCTGCTAGTCCATGGGACGATGGCTGCTCTGGAAGCCTCCGAGTCAGTAGGCAGGGGTCGCCAGTTCCCAGGCTGAAGGAGACGCGACGCAAGCACGCACAGGTCCTCCAACTGGGGCTGGAGTGGGTCCCACTCCACGTAGGAGGGCTTCTCACCCCGGTGAGGAGGAACTGGGGCAGAATTGAAGGCACTTTCATGAAGTACGTTCAAGAGACAAGATTTGACCATTAGAAAGGAGACCATTTCCCCAGCCATCATACAACCCCATTGACCCCACAAGCCCCGAGCGTGGACGTGGCTGGCAATAGTGGCTGTGCCTGGGGACACAGACAAGCTGGAAGCACCAGGCAAGCCACCTGCCAGCGTCCTGCACAAGCAGAGTGCCTCGAGGCAGCCAGACTGAGGCGGACGACCTCTGAGCACCCGCGAACATTGCCAGAGCCCGAGATCTCACAGCAGCAGATGCTGTAAACAAAGTTGGGTGTAGAGTTTAGTATTTGCACCGTCAGGTGGGTGAGGCCTGGGAATTTGATCACAACGGCAAATACCGCTAGGACCCGTAAAGCAGGGTTTCCACATCACGCTCCCTTTTATGAACTTCGTCTACAAAACAGCATCTAATACAGCACTGACCCTCCACGAAGGGTGACGTGTTTCCTTGCACAGCCAGTGGGACAGAAGTTATGCCTGAAACCCCAGCCCCTGACCCAATGGGCTTAGCTTTTGAAGCCATGAAACTGCAAGTCTAGTCTACTGAATCCCATCATGAGTTCCTACTGAATACCAGCATAACAAGAAATGATGAGTGCCCCAATCCGACACTCAAGTGTTTTAGTGGGAAATGAACTGCAAATGCTGGGGAATTCTGCTTCTCACCCCCCATCCAGGTGTGCTGGCTGGAGCTAAGCATGAGTAAGGAGAGAAGTTTGTTGCTAGAACATGAGAAGGGTAAGAGGGGGAGGCAGAGGGGAGACCTACTCAGGTCATAAAACCCTGGGGTCTGCCATCTTTAAAGTTGAAAAGAGTGAAGCTCATCAGCACATGGAGATCCAGCAGCATATAAATACCAAGAGTCGAGGGACAGACACAGCCCGAAGCTTCTCATATTTAACATGTCTCAAATGATCAGGGTCTTTCCACTCTGCTTGAGCCAACTTCCCTGTGCATTGGAGTGTAAGGCCGTGCCGAGCTAACAGCCCTGACATGAACTCTGCCGGCTGCCTCTGGGGCTCCACTCATCTATGGTCAGTCGCAGCCCATCCAGGCAGCTCCTGAACCTTCACAGACGCCTCAAGTATATCAGCGAGAGGCAATAGATCCTTGCAGTTCTTTCCAAAAGAAAGTGGATTTAAGTGTGAGACTTCTACGTTGTGTTCCTTTGTTTTGGTCTATGCCAAGTTCAAGGATGGCACACTTGGCTTGTTCCCACCCCAAAACTCTCCTGCACAAACACGTGTAAGTCAAGTGGAATCTGTAGACACAACTCACTTCCTCTTTCCACCCCCAAAACTTGAGGCAGCAAGAACAGCCATCATAGCACACGGCAACGAACCCACCCGTCTTACCGATGTGCGATGTGCGACCTGGCCTGCGATCAGAAGTGCCTGAGAGCCCTTCGAGGGCATGCACTCAGTCATCTCATGTTTACTGTGCTGGAGATACTGTGGGAAAGGCAGGAAGTGGCCCCGCTGAGACTTCGAGAAGTTTGCAGTTTAGTGAAGGCCAGAGATTGCAACATAATGTGCTGCCTATTACAGAACAGGCATCAAAAAGCTGGAAAACAGTGGAAAGAACCGTCTGTGGGGAGAAGTTGTCACCTGCCAGAAGCAACTTTCCAGAAGAATCTTGAGAAACAAGCAGAGTTAGTGATGCAGGAGAGGAAGGGGTGATGGTGGCCGAGGGTACAGCCTGGACAAGGGGACTGGCGGGGACAGTCATGGGATAGCCCATGCCTGAGCCTCCCCAGTTGACAGTGTCCAGGCTTTCAAGTGAGGACAACCATGAAGCCCACTTTAAAAGATTTCATTTTTAGTAATTTAAGAAAAAAAAAAAATCAGCAGACTATCAACCGTTTGCTGTAATTGTTGAGGTTTTGTATTTTTATCCCCCAGAAGAAACATCTGCTTGCACGTCCCCACTGGATTCCCAGGGAAACTTTTAGGACTGGCAGATCTGACATTTCACCATCCAGATGTGACACCAGAAATTTCACATTAAGGTTCTTCTGGCTCATTCAAGACAAGAGTCAGGTTTTAACATGCTCACACAAAACGAACCCTTCAACCATTAAGATTTCACTCATCATCGTAATTACAATTCTGCATGTTTCCGAAGAAGACTTTATAGTTCAACCCGCACATTTTGCTCAGGGCTGATGCTTGGGCTTTCCCTTGAAAGTCAGACAGAATCCGGTTGAACCAGTTTAGCCGGCTTGCTAGAGGGGGCTGGCTAGAGGGCACGGTCACTCCCACACCGCCCCTGACTCCAAAGTCTTGCCCGCAAGGTGACGGGTGCTGCGGTTGGAATGTCAACATTCTCAGAAGTACTGTCAACAGCAGTGGGTCTTCAAGTATTCAAAACATGTAACTCAGTGAGGTACTGTTCCGAAATATGACTTTAGAGCCGATTTTAAGATTATTCACCTACTTTTATTTATCTGGCCTCACACAAAGGAAAAACTTCCCAGCTGTGTGCATTGATAATGGATTTTTTCCCCCTTAAATAACAGGTCATGAAAATGTTTGCCGGCAGGGAATTGCCCGGAAAGTCGTACAAATATAGTCACACTTGTCACAAAACATTGGTCACAAACCCACAGGCAATTGTGAAACTGAAAGATGGAAGAACACGGGCTTCTCATTTCTAGTCCTTTGGAGGCGCTGGTATCAAAGTGACCCTCCAGAAGACGGAGTAGACTCGGACGTATTGGAGGCATTGAGTGTCACCACGGGGAAGCACTTGGATGCCACCTACTCCACTCCTTATCTCAAGGATGAGTAGCCAAGTTTCTAGAAAACCATGGCAAACCCAAATTTACCCAAGATTCTTACGGGAGGGCTGCCATTCAATACTAGAACCTGCCACTACAGGTGCTAGGGTGTCGATGACCTTGGAGAGCATCTTCTGGAAATGTTAGTCTACATGTTACTTCAGCCTGTTCCATCCCTGAAGCAAGCTCCCTCCATACCGAGTGGAAGACTGCCATACCTTCAAGGACCCAAACTAAGGGGAGGATGTTACTTGGAAGACAGTCTGATCAAAGGAAAGAGTTGAGAAGAGCAGGTCTCTAGGAGACACTGGCCTTGACTTTACGACTCCCTCCCCGACACCTGCACATGAGGGGGAAGTGAGAAGACACCCGAGAAGCAGATGGCACCGAGGTTTGCCCCAGAGGGAGGTGGGCCGCAGCACACGAGCCTGGGGCTTTGTGGGGAGAGGGCCCTGGGCCTGCTCTTGGGAGCCCCGAGGCCTTCCCTGGGCTCTGGGCAAGCATCTTCCTGGAACCCTGGAGCCTGGGAAGGGCACAGGCGACATCCCACTCTCCTGCAGCCAGCACACTCTGCAGGGGTCAGTCCCCCTCCAACTCCATAGGGACAGGAGTGGCCGAGACTCGGAGCCCGCAGACCCAGGGGTCTCCTGGGAGGACAGCAGAAAGGCCAGGGCCCCCAGTGCCAGCCAGACAGCAGCTGCCAAGACCCGACTTCCCCAGGAGTGTCCACCACTTATGCTCCAAATCACTCAGTTGACCAGCGGAACCCCCCTCCCAGGCCTCAGCTTGTGGCTCTATCTGGAGGAGATTCCTTAAAGGGTAATGGTGTTAAAATTAGGTCACAAACATGGTCCCTGGACTGTGTGGACCCTCCTCAGAGGGGGAATCTGGTCACAGCATGCAAGGATGGGCAGCATCTAGCGACTTGAGTTATCACTGACAAGGAGACCACAGAAGAAACCAACCCGAACACCTTGATCCTGGATCTCCAGCCACTGCACTGTGAGAAACTCGGTTTCTGTGATGGCTTATTATGGCAGCTTTCACAAACTAACAAATGCCACCCTGAAGAAGACAGCCCCAGCGTATGATTCACAGGCCACGTTGAAACCTCCCACACTGAACCTTTTGGAAAACACAAGATTTCAAGACTATAGTTATGCTAATCGGAATCCCCATAGTGATTCAATTAATGTTTTTCACTTAACAGTTGTAGGTTGCAGTCCTATATGATCACTGAAACACTGGCTTATCTATACATCAACCTTATGGGAAGTCATTAGTAAAAACATTTTTTCGTATTTCAGAATCTGAACCAAAGGCCTCCATTTTTGAATGATTGTTCTATACCAGCGTCAACGAATGCTGCAGGGAATTTACTTCAGATACACCATACAATATGAAAGGTCGAACTGAGCAGCTACTTGTTGAATGATGAGTTGTAAAAACTGTAGCCGTCCCTACTGGTAAAAATCCTTTCCATGTTAGTGTTTATTGAAAGACTACCAGTATGCCTTGGCCTTGCCTAGAAAGCTAGAATTAGTAAATTGGCATAAGGTCTTTTTTACACTTGAATAATTTTTGTTCGTTTCACTAGACTTTCACTTCCAAGTTAGTCAGGTATTTGCCAAACAGAAAGCATGAGTAGAAATTCAGAGTCATTGGACACCCACTTTTGTCACTAGGAAAGTGCATAGCCTGGGGCCATTTCACTGAACAACTCTAAACTTACGCTCTTATCTATAAAATATAAAGCTAATTTACAAGGGTTGTAGTGAGGATAACCTGGATGGCACTGAAAATACAAGACAAATGATTGAGATAAATGAGAAATTAGCTTGAAATGTCAGTTAGAACTAAGTTACTACAAAATTTTTCACATCCCAATTGGCATCTGCCCTTGATTTTCACGAAGAACATTCATAAAGTGCTGTGATAGCCAGGCACAGTGCAGCACATCTGGAATCCCAGCAGCTCGGGAGGCTGAGGCAGGAAGACTTCAAGTCAAAGCCAGCCTCACTAACTGAGGCCCTCTCTCAAAAGATAAGAGTCTGGGGATGCAACTCAGTGGTGGAGCACCCCTGGTCCAACCCCATTAGAGAAAACAAAAGAAAACCTGCTAAGAGGGCCCAGTTTCTTTATTTTAGTTACAACTTGAAGGTGACCATTCACTGTTTATCGCTTGAGTTCTGAATACAGTTAAGCAAGCATTAGAATACCAGTCATCTTAGAGTAAAACAGTTGTATATTCTGCTTTCTGATTCTGGGAAATTACCAAGTTATAAATATGTCACAGCCATCAGAACCGCCCCTTCAGAAAGGGCTTTCTCTACCACCTTCTGGTAGTGTCTGCCATTTGTAAGTGTCTGCCACTTGAGGAATTGTCTTTGTAAAGACAGCTACTTCATTTTTAAGTGAAGCAAGAAGCATCACAATACCAGAACTTAATTATACTACAAAACTATAAAAATAAAAACCACATATTGGCACCAAAACTGCATGAAGACCAGTAGAACAGAATAGAAGATAAACCCACATAAATGCATTTATGTCATGCTAGACAAGGACGCTAAAAACCTACACTGGAAAAAGAGCCTTTTTACCAACTAGTGCTAGGAAGACTGGAAATCCATGTGCAGATGAATGAAATTTAACCCCTCTCACCCAGCACAAAACTCAACTTGAAGTGGACCAAAGGCCTAGGAATCAGACCAAAAACCATGCAACTGCTAGAAGGTAGGTTAACACTGCAAACATCAGCTCAGGAACTGACTCAACAAGACTCCTAAAGGGCAAGCAGCAAATAAAAGAATGTGGGGTAGCAAGTCAAGAAGCTTCTGCGGGCTGAGGATGTGGCTCAAGCGGTAACGCGCTCTCCTGGCACGCGCAGGGTTCGATCCTCAACACCACATAAAAAAAATAAAGATGTTGAGTCCACCGAGAACTAATAAGATATTTTAAAATTCTCTTTAAAAAACTTAAAAAGCTTCTGTACAGCAAAACAAACAATTTAGAGTGCAAAGAAAATGGGAGAAAATTTTGCCACCTGTTCCTCTGGGCATTAAGATCTAGAACATAAAGAACTCATAAAGGGCTGGGGATGTGACTCAAGTGGCAGCGCGATCGCCTGGCATGCGTGAGGCCCGGGTTCGATCCTCAGCACCACATACAAAGATGTTGTGTGCGCCGAAAACTAATAATTCTCTCTCAAAAAAAGGAAAGGCTGAAGTTTTAAAAAAAAAAAAGAACTCAGAAAGCTTAACACCCTACCCACCCAATCAACAAACAGGCAAAAAAAAACAAAAAACAGCCTACTTCTCAAAAGAGGAAGCGGCCAACATGAATAAGTGTTCTATATCTAGCAGTTGGGGAAATGCCAGTTAGAAGTACATGGAGATCCCCTCTCCCTCCAGTCAGAATGGTAATTATCAGTAATACAACAGTGTTAGGATGTGGGGTAGAAGGCACACTCATACACTGTTGGTGGAATTGAAAATTAGTTCAACCACTCTGATAAGTGGAATTGGATTCCTAAAGCCACCATATGATTGGCTATCCTACTCCTTGGTACATACCCAAAGGTTTTAAAATTGGCATACTACAGGAACACAGCCACGTCAGTGTTTACAGCAGCTCAATTTATAATACCCAAGCTATGGAACCATCCTAGGTGCCCCTCAACAGATATGAAGAAAGTGGTATATACACACAACAGACTATTACTCAGCCATAAAGACAACTGACATTATGGCATCTGTTGGATGGAATTGGGTACTATCATGCTAAAAATAAGCCAGTCCACAAAGTAAAAGGTTCAGTGTTTTCTCATAGGAAATAAGGGTGCAGGGAGGGAGAGACTTAAAAATACATATCACTGATGTAGACAAAGAGGATTGAAGGTGAGGGAAGAGATAACACCAGAATGAGTCTGACCCAAGATTCCTTACGTATGTACGTGAAAATATAGAATATTATGCACATCCACAAGATGCTAACTAGAAAAACACAGAATTACAGAAGATCAATAGAGGGAAGGGAACAGGGGGAGGGAGGAAGAGGGAGAAGTACTGGGGACTGAATTGGAACACGTTATATTCCACGCTTTTATAGTTGTCAGAATGACTCTTGGTGTATGTATGTAAAGCACCTATGAATAAATCATTTTGCATACTTGAAGCCGCTTCACCAATTCACAGTGCCCGAGGTGATTAATGCCTAACAGCTGATGAGGTGGGCAGAGGAAGCAGAACCCCATTTGGTTCATGGATTGGCCCAGTGGGTGCCATTGGAAGTGGCTAGAGGCTACACTTGGAAGTAGTGAATACAGAAGTGGTAGGAGAAAATCCTGAAGAGTGAAGATTTGGTCATTTCTGCATGTCCCCACTGTGTGGGAAGAACAGGCACTGAATAACCTGCTCGGCAGAACTGTCCCTGGAGACCTCGGCTACCTCCCATCGCCAGCCTCCCAGAACTGGAGCGATAGGTCCAGGACCAGAAGAGACAGTGGCTGGGACAGAGGCTCTGCAGGGCTCCCACTTACAGAAACCGTCCGTCACTCAATGCATCAGCTAGCGATGGACAACAATGATCCCATCGCAGCACATGCGGTGGCAAGTTGACCACACTGGACCCCTTCCATCCAGGAAGTGGCCTTATTGATAGGAAGAGACTTGTTCTCATTTTAGGTTTGCATTTGATAGTAAGGCTGCAGCCAACAGTGCCGTCTACATGGTGCCATTTCCTCAATGGGTGGAACACATGGACCCACATCAGTGACAGGAAGAGAAGAGACCCTGCTCCCATCATTACTAGTGACAAATAATGTATGCTTTTTTCATTCCATCAAATCTGGACCATGAGGACCTCGAGTTTCTAGAGAGGAACATACAAAGCACTATTTCATTATAAGTGAACTGAGTGGGTCATTCTGATTACTTTATGCCAGGAGACCAGGTCAAGAGGCAGCCACCAACTTACAAGATGTAACTGAAGCTTGTCAGTGGGAAGCTGATCAGTGGGTAAGGCTGCGGTCTCATGACGGGGTAGGGAGAAATGGGCCCCGACCATGGTGATGTACTCGGGCACCTCTGTGTTTCTGCCCAATTTTTACGAGCAGAACAGCCACAGTTGGGGAAAGTCAGTGCACAGGGATCAAACATCCCAAGGATGCAGGTCTGGGTCATGTTACTGGGTTAACCACTGGAACCAGGGAGATGCCAACCATCAAAGGAATCCGGGAAGAGCAAGGCAGTGCCCATGTGGGTGAGCTCATTTCTTAAGATCACCCTGTCCAAAACCTCAAGGAGTGGCTACAGATTTCATTCAAACATGGGACTTTAATGGAAGTGTGGGGGAGGAGTGATGGATGTTGAATGTCACCTGGCTTCATTTCTGAAATAGTTTTATGTGCTGAGAGTGTAAGAGATGCCACTTCATGCAGAGATGCCACTGTCCTCATTCAGGGGATCCTTGTTGAAGGGCTACGGCACCCACGGGCACAGTTCCTTCCCTAGCAGCCCACATCCAATGGCCGGTCAGCAGGGGAGGAAAGAGCCCGACCTCTCCAACTCACTCCAGCTTTGAGGGACATGTGGGCTTTGCATATGCAAGATTTTGAGCCCTCTGGCGGGTCAGGACAGCCCCTTCTACCCAAGCCTGCATCCACCCCTTCTCATAACTGTTTCCCAGAGCACTCCCTAAGAATTCTAAGTAGTCATCTCCATCTCAACCCGCTTCTGCCAGTCTCAGAGCAGAGGGAGAAGTCAGGGATGGAGCCAGGAGTTGGTGATCTACTTTAGTAGCCAGTCCAGTGCCAAAGAATCAAACTAGGAGTTGTCTATGGATCATAGAATGCAGTTCTTAGCTTTTAAGGGGAATCCCCTTTTAAATACAAGGTAGAATAACATTTCCCAATTTTATTCAATAGGATTTTACTGACAATGTTGGGCTAATCAGTTCTCATATCCACTCATTCATCTGAGTTCTCATTCACTCATTTATTTATGTCTGCTAAAACACAAAAATGAAATGCCTATTCTGTATTCTCCCAACGGGCAAAGGAATGCACAGTAGAACACAGCTATTAAATAATTTTATATAGCTCCAGTATTTCCCCCCCAAGTGTTTTTTAAAGATCATATCAGGGCACTATTATATGCCTACACAATGGTGTTTCCAATTTTTCTGTAAGTGAATATAATTCCAACTTTCCTGAAGATTAGATAACAAGAGCTAGGTGTTAATTATCTGAGCTACAGAGAACTCTGGGCATTATGAATGTTCATCAAATCCTCCCAAATGCCCCCAGATTTACTTTGTTTCTATTTTACTGGAATCCAAATACAAACTTTATTAGTGTTCTACAGAGTTTACTTGTTTCATACAAGAGAAATGTTTCAGCATTCAGCTAGTTAAAATTCTTAATAAAACTTAAAAGTGATTATTTAAAGATATGATATCCAAATATACTGTCAAGAAAGTAATTTTAAGATGTTAAGTGAAGAAGAAATTTTTAAAGTAATTGAGGGTTTGATTAGCACCATATGAGATAATCTCTTGAACACTATGTATAATGTGATTTAATAGTCTTTAACATGTCAGGAGACATTGTGCACAAAACTTAAGGCCATTTAGGGTAAGAATATTTGTATTCAATATTTTTTTATCCAACCAAGGAAGTGTTTCTAGTCTAAGAAGTTGTTCTTGGACAGCTGTGCTGTAGTTTAGATATGAGGAGTTCCCTGGAAGTTCATGTGAGAATCAATGCCAGAGTACTTGAAGGTGACATAATTAGGTTATGAGAGTTACAATCTAAGGACTATTCTTTTGATGATTTAATCATTGGAATGGATTAAGGGTAGTAACAGTAGGTACATAAGGTGTGGCTGGAGGAAGTAGGCCTCTGGGGGTGGGCCTCTGGGGTTTGTATTTTGTCCCTGGCAAGTGGAACCATTTTCTGGCTCATGAACCGAGCAGCTGTTTTCCACCACACCCTTCCGCCTCACCTTGAGCCCAGAGGTATGGAGTTGGCCAACCATGGCCTGAACCTCCTAAACCAAGAGCCAAAATAGAGTTTCCTCCAAGTTGTTCTTGTCAGGTGTTCTGGTCACTGACCAAAAGCTGACTAAGATAGTAAGAGTGACAAAGCAATCACACCAACATTAAGTATGTACAAGTACACTGTCTCTAGTGTACAGCAATCTCACCGATGTTACCCGAGATGCCACTTTATACCATAAAGTTAAATCAATGTAGCAGAAAACAAAATGCACCAGAAGCAATAAGTTAAACTGACAAGGTTAACATCCAGTAAGGATTAAGTGTTGTCATTATGGTCGCAATGAATATTTTGAAGCGAAGAGTTTCTTACAAGGACTATTTCTTCAAAAAAATATTCCATTTGGCTACTAGACTGCTACTTAGGATTTAGAAAGTTAGAGCAAAATCCCAGCATTTCAGTAAACACAATTTCCAAATTCAGTGTTTCTTGAACTCAGAGCTGAAGTTGCAGGTGAACAAACCAAGCCAAAAAAAAAAAACACACACCAAGGAAAAACGGGAGCCTCTTGTGATTAACTAGCAGGACCGCTGGCTTTCCTGGCAAAGATACCATATGACGTCGGTAAGGACATCAGTAAGAATTCAGTTAGCTTTTCAAATAAGATGTCAGTGGTCAACTGCTAGTGATTGAGAGAATACTGAACCGAAGGCAAGAGATACAAGAGGAATCTGTGTACCCAAGAGCCTCAGACCTCACTGGCTACTCGAGAACAGCGTGGCCCAGGAGGAACGTGGCCACGGTTCAGGCTTGGGGGGCAGAGGCAGCAGCCACGGGAAAGGCCCTCTCTGCCTGCCTGGACCCTCACCTGTACCTCCAATGGCCCAAAACCCTGAACCACCTCTCAGTCCCACAGAAGCCCACTGTACTTGGGGGAAGAGAAGAATCAAATACCTGGGAGAAGCACCGGAAGGTGTGCCGAGATTTGCACTCTGGGAAGGCCAGTCTCTGGAAAGGCTCAACCTTGGCCCATCTAATGTTCAAATTAATCAGACTAGAAAACCCCTGTGTGCCACCAGCACGCACTGTCCCGTCACCAAGTTGGCATGTGTCAGTAAGCAACAGTGGCTCACTCCTGAGAGGGGCAATAACACGAAGCAACGCCATGTGCAGCACGGCAGTGGAAGGGTGGAACTGGCCAGAGGAGACGTCAGTAGACTCCAGACGTCCCAGGCCCACTCCCAAGTAGGGCTGAGGACTCCAGAATGGAAACAAAGCCCCACCCCAGCTTTGCTGTCGCTAAGGACGTAACCCATGGGAGAGGTTTACAGAAGCTAAGGGTGCCCATGCCAAGGGTAGGATTCACCTTGGTCTCTGTTGCCCGATGCAGCGTCCGATTTGAACAAAATCACAAGATGAAAAATAAGGGGCAGAGTAAGTAGCCGATCTGAACTCAGCTGTGAGATTAGAATTACCGACAGAATTTAAAATAGCTAACAAGTTAAGGCCCACAGAAAAGATCAACATGAATGGTCAGGTGGCCAGTTCTACCACTCAGTTTAAAATTAACAGTGGATCAAATGGAAATGCTAGAATAAAACAGAATTCACTGGACAGGATCATTGTAGATGATCATAGCTAGAGTTTTAAAAATTGAAGTTTTGTTTACATGAGATGAGTCAGAGAAAAGGATAAATACCAAAAAGTAGAACCAAGCGTCTAAGAGCTGGGGTATAATATCAAGTGGCTTAATATATTTCTAATCTCATAAGGAGGGGAAAAAAGCAGAAAACACTTCAAAATAGCTCAGTTTTTCAAAATTCACGACGGACATCATACCACACATCTCAGGATCTTGGAGGATGTGTTCAGACTATGGAGACAAAAAACGGAGGTCCATAACAAGTCTAGGTATGTGTCTGCAAACCAAGACCAGAGAAGTTTTTTTTTGAAGTAGGAAAGAACACAGCATCAGATCTCAGAATCTACAAGATAGAATCTCATCTCAGTGATTACTAATCATTGATAATCAGGAAAATCAGAACTCGAAGACTTGAACAATGATATGAAGGAAATTAGTCTGACATTTACAGTCAACTCCAACAAAAACAAATACACAACATTCAAGGGCATGTGAAATATTCACCAAGATAAAAACATTCTAACCAGAATAAAATTTAGGGCCCAGGTTTAAAAGACATCGATATTAAATTTGGAATCAGTGGTAGATATCTGCAAAAGCCCCAATATTTGAAGGTTAAACCATGTATTTCTGAATAGTGAATTTGTCAAGGAAAATTTTCAACACTAAAATTTGTCATTTCCAGCCAAAGTTGGTGAATTTAATAGTATCAGATCTACTTGTCTGATGTTTAATGCTATCACTAACCTACTAGTAAGAGAAAGTTAAAGCTAAACAGAAGTAGTGATGCTAATAAATTAGTAAGAAACTAAAAACTAAAGCTCATTCTTTGACGTAGTTGTAGATAGGTTATCTGATTATGTCAGGGTGATGAAAAGGAAAAACTTGAAATATCAGAAAAGAGACCTATCCTACATGCTTATAGGTATCACACAATTAGTAAGGGGACATTACCAACAAGTATCTAGATGCCAAATTAACACGTGGCAGAGGCAAGGCTCACTTTCTACCTTGGCAAGCGTAGGAATAGAACTGGGCCAGTCACCTGCTCTTCATTGGGTTGCATTAAGAGCCCTGAGGAAACCGATATCCTGAGCAAGCAGGGCACCGGGAGGAGCAAGAGGAGTGGACCTGCAGAGCACAGCTCAGCTCCCAAGGGACACGAGCAGGAAAACTTAACAGCTCAAGAATCGCAGAGCTAAGCTGAGCCCGAGCCCTCCAGGAGGGTCTCAGCAAGATTGTGTCACAACCGCGTAAAAGCCACCTGATCTCAGGCTCTTCCCAGCTGATCAGTCAGCAGAGCCCGGTAATCATATGGCCCAGCTGCAACTGAGGAAAGAGTGGGTGGGGAAAGCTCTGCCACATTTCTGTGACTGAGCGCCTCAGCACCCAGTCACATGTGAGGTTGGTCTCCCACATATTCCCCCTTTCTTTATTATAAATGTACCTGGGAAATTTTATCTTTTAGTCACTTAACTTTTGGACCAAGGTCATCATGATCGTTATTGAAACAGAAAGAATAGAAAACATATCTTTACCACACAGTTAGTAGAAAACATATCTTCATAACAATCAACACAATAATCCGGGTTATTATTACTTTGGCAAACACTCAGATTTTTAATCTTTTCCCAATTTTATTGGGACGCATTGTGTTTGGCCATAGTAACAGACATTTTCATTGCCATGGCATTTAGGCCTCTCCATAAACCATAGAGCAAAGGACTCACTCACATTATTTGTCTCTCCATAAACCATAGAGCAAAGGCTCACTCAAATTTATGACATTGTCTTCTAGAACATCATTACTTAGTTCTCATCCTTCCATCAGCACTTATCTGACCATGAAGGATTTGGGAAGTAATTTAAGTCAAACATTAAGAAAATCCATACATTCTAAGTTTTAAGACATAGCCTCAAAGGCTGCAGTTGAATAAGCAAGGAATAATATTTAAAGTAGTCACTTCAGGGATTGTGAGACCAGTTTTCCTAGGTCTGGTTACTTGACATACACCCATTTTAAAGCCTGAATATTAACTTCAGCATATTATAGCTCTGAAATATTATTAGCTGGCAATAATTAGTGATGCAATAAGTTGTATTCTTACAAGCTACAGGGCATTTATCATTTTTTTTAACTCACATTGAAGGAGTTAATTAGGTCTATCAGTAATATAAATACTCGGAGAAATCTATTTTAATAATCTTTCCAACAATTGTCCAAATAGGTAGATGTAGTCTTAGTCACTAAAGTCCAGCATAATTGGCTGGCTTGGGTTCGTCTTCTGTCTAGCGTATGTTTCTGTCACTGGTGTGGTCAATTTCTTGTTCGGCTACCTCAGCTATGGGGGGTAGAGATGTGGAATCAACACACAGGCTCTGGGAGCTGGCGACAAACCTCAAGTCGAGGTCCAGTAGCTCAGTTTCTTTTTGGAATGCACACAAGCGGGCCGTGTCCATCGGTTATACTTAATATTCATAAGTCAATCATCCTTTGTCCAATGCAATCACACTGAGGAAACTCGATGCTCGTAGCTGATGGAACAGCCTTCAGTTGCAACTAACTTTCCTCCCCTTTATTGAATTTATTGTCCAAGGAGAACCCTGATGGAAGAAAGGAAAAGGGAAAAGCATAGGGGGAAAAAAAAAAAAAGAGTAGAAGAACCAAGAAAGAAAATCCTCCAGACACGGCCCATTCCTGTAGCTGCAGTTGTCTCTTGCTGTGGCGAGAGGGTAGTGGCTGTTAACTAGGTCTGTCACTAGGGTTCTGATCTGAGCTGGACGTGGGGAGTAAAGCAGCCATGGGCAGGAGACCTCTCAGAAGGGAAGAATTAGGCCTTTATACCAGTGGCGGGGTGAGGTTCTGTGCCTCACCTCTGTTGGCCCCCAAGTTCTCTTCTAATGGCCCCTCTGCAACTGTGCCTGACTTAGGTTGTCCCTCCCTTGAGGAATCTTACCCGTCATTGACTAACCAGCCATCCTCCGGGGCCAAACAGGGTGATGTGGAGTGTGCAAGGCATTGTCCCCGAGAGGGTTCTCCGTCTCCTTGATAATGTCCCTGTGGCCTCCATGTCAGCATTTACCTTAGGATTGACAAACTCGGGTTTCTTCTCCGTGGAGGGCCCAGCTCACAGCACTGGGATGGTGAAGCTGCGTTCAGGAAGGAAGGAAGAAGGGCCATAGACAGACCAAGAGTGATATTGTGACAGAGCCGAAAGACAGATGGAGAGAGCAGTGCTAAGACTCAGGGAATGATCCCTCATACAGAACTGGCCCTTAGTTGGTGACACTTACATCTGGTCCATAGCTGCCATCCATGAAGATGCGGAACAATCCATTATTTCAACACTGTCTTTCTCAAAAGATACTTCCAGACAGTCTGTTTACCATAGTCACTATATAGTTAAAACTGACCATTACAGTCAGGACAATTAGTCTATTTCATGGGTGGACTTTCCAGTCCACACAGCGAGACACATTAAAGGTGGACCTGGGAAATGGGTCCATACAAGTCTTTTCATAATCCTTACCTACCCGAGAAGCTTGTGAAGCTGCATGGCTATAAACTCTAGCTAGAAACTGACCTTCCAGCACCAGGTTTCTCAGTCATTATTATGATGACTGGTTTAAACTCTCCTTCGATATCCGATTTAACTCACTGAATCATGCTCAGTAACATTAAGACTCTCAATATTACAGTTTAAGAAAAAACTTTAAAGGGGCTGGGGATGTGGCTCAAGCGGTAACGCGCTCGCCTGGCACGTGCGGGGCACTAGGTTCGATCCTCAGCACCACATAAAGATGTTGTGTCCACCGAAAACTGAAAAATATTAAAATATTCTCTAAAAGAAAAAAGAAAAAACTTTAAAGTACTTGTAAAATCTAGTGTGCGTCTCTGGGGTCCTGTATTCCCATTTAATAAAGTTGAGTAAAGGCTTGGCATAAGTCATAGTATTATTAGTTTAAGTTATAGATAATAGTACAAGTATTTAAAGAGATTTACCTTTTATTATAATTTCCCAATATAGAGTAGTCAATCCATCCTAACAATTAAGAACCCTCAATCTCTGAGATAATATTCTAAAATATGGAGATATTTTGAGACCTTATCCTTTAAACAGGTATCTCTTGATTGCCTTTAAGAAATATGATTAAAGTTATTTTTTAGTGTAGGGAGTAGTACATAAATCTTACTGTATTTTTTATGGACAATAGATCCAGTCAGAGAACTTATATAATATCAATGAATTTTTAAAGTTTATAAACTTTATTGCTCAAAAGTAACGTAGTTTTAATCTGGAGAACCTCAGTCCTAATACAGTTTTTTAAATTTCATAATTATTTAACAAAATACATAAAAATTAACAGTATCTTAGTGTCTTAGAAATCAAATTTAGTCTTAAAGGACAACTGTCAAAATTGGGATTTAAGTTGTTTAATATATTTAGTGTTTAATGAATGATGTAAATTTATTTACCAAAATTAATCTTTGTCTTAAACAGCAAGAATTAGGCAATAAAGATCTTTAAGGAAATAAACAACATTTTAATAGGTTTTGTCATGTCAAAATATGTACAAAATCTTAGTTCATATTAGTATAGTTAAATTAGGAAAATAGCCTGAAATATCCTTGGATTAATCAGCTAAAAATTTTATAGTCAGTCCAGTATATATAGATCTTTTAATTGTTTTAACTTTTTATATCATCTGTTTAAATATAAAAATATTTTCCTAAATAAAGATTTTTATCATTAAAATCTGGAATATAAACACCTTGTTTTACCCAAAGATGATCTTTCTTCTTTTTAGGATCCAATGTGTGCTTTCTCTTTGTTGAAGCATCTTTTTCTTTTAGAATTTTTTTTTGTTATACTTTGGAACAATTTTTGAAAACTTTAGAATTTATAAACAAGTTGTTGTACTTTGATAAGAAATATCAATGAAAATATATCAAAATCCTTAGATACTTTGTAGACAGAATTATATTTATCATTTTATGAGTTTGTACAATAACTGAGAATTATAAACTGCTTGAAGATCGCTATTAACTTGCTTTTAAGTAAAAAACCACATTTATCTTAAATATCTGTTCTAAAAGGCAGAGTACCTGATAAATGTATTTATAAAACAAATTATGGGTTTTCTGTTGAAGAAAAACAATTAGGCAAATATATATTAACAATTAGACATGTGTTAGTTGTTTTATAGATTAACAAATATAGGTTATCTGAATACCTAGAAAAATATATATTAAGAATAAGGACATAACTTATAATTGTATTAACTTTATGTAACCATGTGGTTCTTAAAATATTTGGATCCATTTTAATTTATTTTTACTTAGGAGTGCACTCTTATGGGACATCACTTGATGTAACTGAAATAAGATCCTTGTGTATACATATTTCTTATAGTCAGGAATGAGAATAAGGATTTGTTTATCATAGGAACATTGCCGGCTTTTGTTCCTGTGGTGAGCAAATTCATCCCCATAACTTCCAAAATTAAGGTTAAATACAAGCATGTTTGATATCTCTTATTAATAGAACATTATTTAGTAACACAACTATAGATAAAAGTCAGGTTATTTATTTCAGAACTAAGTAAAATTTAGGGCTGCAACATAGAAATCTGTGGAATTAAATTTTGTCTGAAAAAGGTATCCTTAGCATTTACAGGTAGGCATTCTTAAAAATACAGGCTCTGAGCAGCTCCAATAACAGTCTGAAACAGGAAACAGATTAGTGGCTGGAAGGCGGGACCAGAAGTCCTGTCCGAGTGACTGTGGAAGAACCAATTGGAAGCCCTCAAAAATGTGGGAGGTGGGACCAGGAAGTCCACTCCACAGGCCAGGCACCATGTGGTTACCATGGTGACGCAAACATGAGTCAGCTGCCCATTGTGGGGGCAAAAGTTCCCCAAGTTTTCCTAGCCAATTGCATTTTGTTTGATTTTGTTTGTATTTTCCCCCACCTGGCCAAGATCCTACAGTGGTAGCAGCTTGCTTCGTCTCTGCAAACTATGGTTGCATCCTGTGTACTCCTGCATCCTGCACTTTTTTCTGTGGCATGTAGGTGCTCCAAAGGTTTTTTTTAGTTTCAGACCCCAGCGTTATCAGATCTTAAGCTAGTCTGTGTTAGGCATTCAGGTCAAGTCATTTAAGGGTTAAGAGCACTGCTGGCCACAGGGGCTAGGACCCCATAGGGAGCAGCAAGCAGCAGCGGTAAAGTCTTGTCCCCAGCCGAGTTACAGCCATTCTGATTCATAGGACAATCATGTAGCAAAAAGGTCAGTACCTACTTTCTGAGTATTGACAGAAACAATAGAAAATTGAAATTTATTTCTCTCCAGATAAACATCACAACATTCTCTTTTTTCACTCTCCTAGCACAAACTTTTAGAACATAAAGGCCAGAAAATTTTTTTAAACTTTTTTTTGGTGTAGATGGACACAACACAATGCCTTTATTTTTATGTGGTGCTGAGGATTGGCCCCACGTTGGGCACCACTTCTGCCAAGCCACCAGCACTGGCTTCATTAAAGAAGGTTCGAATCATGAGTAAAATGCTAGGTAGTTTTAAAGAGACAAGACTCTAATTACCTTTAAAACCAGCTCCAGGACAGCTTCTCCTAGCTCCCGTCTCCAGCCACCTAATGTGGTAGCAAGGTTTACTGAAGAGGCTAGCGAGAGCGGGAGAACACGCCAGGGAGTGGACTTTTATTGGGGGGAAAAAATTCCGGGGAAAATCCCATTCAATGAAGGTTAAGGGGGGCATCATGTTTCCATGGGGAGAGCATTACACCTTAAGGCTTAGCTATCATATGTTGAGCCTCAGCAAAAGTCTGAGTAATACTATGATTTTTAATGGGAAAGGATTACTTTTCATTTTCTTAGTCACAATTTGGTATTAAATGTTGCAGACACATGAAGGGATACTATAGCAAGACATTAAACCAGAGGCAATCTAAAACATGCTCTTCAACCCATTTGAAAACTTTTCAATGTATGAGTAGCTTTGGGGCTGCAGCATTGATATTCTTAGCTAAACGTTCTTCAGAAAATGAAAACCAAAGATAATT
Source organism: Marmota flaviventris (assembly GCF_047511675.1). Classification (NCBI taxonomy): domain Eukaryota; kingdom Metazoa; phylum Chordata; class Mammalia; order Rodentia; family Sciuridae; genus Marmota; species Marmota flaviventris. The sequence continues at coordinate 140,510,365 of NC_092504.1, forward strand.
AGAATGATTTTCTGAAGAAAACCACTTTTAAAAAATGTAATGTAAGTATTCAGTAGCAAGTTCTGCACCTTTCAAAGACAATAAACAGGTGCTTTTTGCATGGCATGCTACTATATAGAACATGACCCCAGGAAGGCTACAGGCACAGATACCCCATGTTCCCCTCCATGTCAGCCAGTCAGTGAATGCAATTGTAGGAACATTGAAGTCACATCTGCTGTAGCAAATGAATAAAGTACAAAGTTTTGTTAAGAAATTCTGGGACATTTTTAAGTTTCCAACTTAAAATTACTATTAGAAGTTAAATTCCCAAAAATGTGTATTTTTATACCTCACTTAGCTGGAAAACATGGATTCAGGTTTTCAATGTTCCTCAAATTGCTTAAAATGAACTGATAGTTCAATGACTTGTTCTTGTTCAAGACTGCTAGTATTTCTAGAATTTGTTGTAACGAAGACCACTGAAACACTACAAGAAAGCATTTATGAGTCAAAATTTTCTTCATTCCATACAGTATATATGTAAGTGGCATATACTTGACTCCTAAATTCTGAAACATGCTAAAAAAATATTACCCAAAAGTCTTTTTAAATCTAGTTTTTCAAGAGCCTCAAGTACAACTTTGATTATTTACGATAATGTACATGTAAATTGAAAGAATTCCTAGTCCAAGTTCTCTGAACACTAGTATTTCTTAGGAAAAAAGTCATTCTTAAAATCTAAAATGGGATTAACAAATGTCTGCATTGAAGAATTTGGTTTGAAAATAAACTTCTCATAAAACTACGTCAGTTCATTGGTTCATGAAATTATCTTCTGTAACCTAAGCTGCCTCAATGCTCAAAAATCTCTAAAAATAAAGATTTTAAATATGATTAAATGCATTCATTTTTATTATGTGTAAATTCAGAGATTTCCATGATTGGAATCAAACCTTTTCAATTCTTTATTAGTATGATCTCAACTCATTTTGCCCATTTAGACTGCAAGCTGGCTACTTGTGTTATTAGAGTAAAACTTTAGTGAATTTTCCCACCCATTTAATCATTGTTATTGGGAAACTGTTTTCACAGCTACTGACCAATGCAGTGTGTGCAGGGGTGACGTGATGCATGCGGTAGTGGAGCATCACACTGCACTCCCAGGAGTTGGACGACCCCATGATATAGTGCCCCAGGAACACTCTGCCCTTCCCACCTCCATAGACTCAGGAGTGGGAAACAGTACATTTCTTATGTTTTAATGCATATCAAGTTTAGTAGCATAAGATGTATTTTATGCAAAGTTCATGGTAACCAAAGAAACTAAACACACCCTCCCCCCCACAAAAAAAAAGCATACAGGAAAAATGTAAAGTCAAAGGGAGATATTAACGAAGTGCCAAAACCCCAGATAAGTTATAAGTGGCTTAACTATCAAGGGACAAAGACTGGCTAGTAGAACACCAAAACAAAGCAAATCCAAGATCCAATGATGCAGCTGACGTCTTCGAGTTAGTGCACAGACTGAAAGTGATGAAAAAAAAAAAAATCAATGCAAATGGTGACCCACAGGTAGCAGAGGAGCCCATGTCGAGACAAGAGTCACATAGTCAGAAGTTTATGTAGACAGATAGGCTTTTAGTTAATGCCTGTCAAGAGGCAGACTATGTAGTGTTAAAGGGCTCAATCCGCCATACGGATGCATTAGCATTGAGCAACTTAACTACATGAAATAAGTGTTAACAGAAATGAAAGGAATACTCGACAGTCATAGTAAGACCTTTATGATCTATTGTTGAAGTAGAATACTGAAGACATGAAGTCAAGAAGGAAACAACGAGCCTGAACACTAGACCAAATGGACCCAAGAAGCATACATAGAATAGTCCATCCCAATAGCAGCAAAACATTCTCACCAGCAAATGGAAAATGCCCCCTGAGCATGTGTTGGTTCACAAAGGTCTGAAGTTTAACTGAAATCTTATCAAGTATTTTTCCCAACCACTACCATATGAAACAAAAAAAGTCAGGAACATTAGAAAATTTACATATGTGGAAATTAAACAGTATTTCTGAAGGTCAAGTTCTTCATACATGTTTTATGTACACATACCTGCATATCTTGAGAAATGGAAGCACAACATTCCAAAGTGCATGGAATGAAGCAAAAGCTGTTCCCAAAAGGATGTTTATAGTGATACATTGAGGGGGGAGGAGATAGAGCTAATGGCGGGGAGGAGAACTGAACTTTATACCTTAAAGAGCTAGAAAATAAGAACTCAACCCAAAGTCAGAAGGAAGCAACAGAAATTAGGTCAGAAGTGAAGTAGTCACAGGGATAGAAAATATCGATGAAATCAAGATCTGGATTTTTGTAAAAGACTGTCAGACATTTAGCTAGATTAAAAGAAAAAGACACTAGTAATTTATCAATGAAAGATGAGACATTATAACCAATTCCCAGGGAGTGGCAACCAACTAGATGACCTAGATGAAATGGATACATTCAAAGAAACAAACAACCCACTAAGACTGAATCATGAAAAAAATTAACAGTCTAATAAAATCAATACATAGATTGAATCAGAAATGTCCCCCAGAGACAGTCCAGGACTAGATGTCTTCACTGGTAAATTCTACCAAATAGTGTCAATCCTTCTCAAAAAAATCTCCAAACTGAAGGATAACTTCCAAACTTATTTCTGTTGGCCAGTATATTAATAAGAAAGCCAAATAAAGTTATAGATCAAAGTCTCATGTATATTGGTGCAAAAATCTCCAGCAAAATTCCAGCAAATTGAACTCAACAGCATATTGAAAGATCACAAGCCATCAAATGATATTATCCCTGGGTTGCACATGTTGAACCATTTTGCAAGTCAAAATTGGGATGTACTACCTTAATGGAATAGAGTGTAAAGTCAGGTGATCTCTTAAGTAGATGCAATAAAGCCTTTCAAATACTCCATTCTTTCCTGACACAGCACAGGAATCAACCTCAACCTACCTAATGAATCATGTATTAAAAGCCTTCAGGTGACATAGTGAGGAGTTGCCGTAGTTCCCTGAAGTTCTAGAACAAGACACATGTCCACTGTCATCAATTCTAGTGAACATAATTCTGGAAGTCCTGGCCAGAGAAATCAGGCAAGAAAAATCCTTGAGTTCAACACCACATTAAAAGATTGTGGCAACAAACTAGATGATCAGATGAAATGGATAAGTTTCAAGAAAAAAATTAGACAAGAACTTTGACATGCTAGAACTCTTGGTTTGCAAAGTACATGATCTTATAAGGCTCCAAAAAATATTAATATAGCAAAGTTGCAGGAATCACTTGTAGATTTGTAGACTAACAGTGAGCTATCCAAAAAAAAAAAAATTAACAGTCTTATAGTAGCATGAAAGATACTTATGAATCTTAACAAAGGTAAAAATCTGTACATTGACAACTGTTGAATATTTATGAAAATATCCAACTTATGGATTGGAATCATTAAAGCAATCTATCCTATATGAAAATTTCAAGATTTATAAGAGTTATCTATTGCAAGTGACATTGTAAAATAAGTCAGTATATAGAAGTATCCAGTACTTACAATAATCAAGGTGATTTTTTTTTTAAGAGAGCCTCTAGAATCTAATCAAGTCACAATATGATGTTAGGGAATTTACTCTTTCCACGTTTTTACATAATGAGGGGCTAAAATACAAATCTCACAAGGTTCACCAATAAATGTTTCATCTTTTAAGCAATGGCAGAACAAAACCTACGGGTGGTATATGATAAGGCCATAAGTTAGGTATGAAGTAAAACTAGAAGAGGCTGATGGCTGGAGAAGAAACGGAACAGAAGGAAGTGAGTGACCCAGAACTTGAACAAATTAAGAAATGAATCCCAGCCTCACTAGACAATAGGCAATTTCCAGTAGGAGAAAAGCTGGTGAGCAGGCAGAGGCTGTAAATCATGGAGTCTACCACTGGGTTTTGTTCAGCAACTAGTTTTAAGGCGTTTCCTAGTAGCACACTTTTTTAAACACACAAGTTATAATTTTAAGAACTTAAGGTTTTAGCCAAGCTGTCAAGACATCTAGCAAAATTATTCAAAGCAAAAAGCAGCTATCACTAAGACTGCTCACTTTAGACGGTATAGTTATCCACAATTCTCATTCCCATTTCTCTCAACCACTTTTGTCTACAATACGCGACAAGTCCCACAGACACTTCAGAACATCGAAACCACAGAATTTCCATTTTAAGAAGGTATGACGATTTTAATTACTAGGCTGTAAAGTTTGGATTTTATTCTATAAGATTACCCAAAATTGTCAGGAGTGTTTGAAATATGTTTTTAATATTAAAAATAATTCTAGTTGCTGGGGTTGTGGCTCAGCAGTAGAGCACTCACCTAGCATGTGCAAGGTGCTGGTAAAATAAAGGAATTATGTTCAACTACAACTGAAAAATATTTAAAAGTAATTATCATTCAAATTGCTAGAAATCAAAGACGAGACTTTTCAGGAATTGGGAAAAATGGAGTCACAAGCTCAAGTCTGACTTTACAGGCAGGTTGTTTCCCAAGAGGTGCGAGAAACGGGGAAGCCAAGGGCCAACGTGGAGCTTTGGTTGAGGTGGACACCGGCACAGGTGTTCCCAGTTCTGGGTTAGAGATGGGGCTCTTCAAGCACCGTTTTTGTGACTTGTATGCCACTGTCCTCTGTAGACTCCCCCAAAGCCCATCCACAAAACTGATATTAGCTGCATGTCAACATGGAGGGGTACCATCCTGACAGCCCCTTATAGAAGGGTTTCAGAGCGGAAGGGAGGACTCTGCCTGGGTATTTTAAGACAGGTCTAAGGAACTGGTGGATCCTGAACGTGGTTTAGTAGCTGTGGATTGGTGGATACAAGAAGTAAAGGCTTCGAGAAATCCTGATAACAGTCATCTTGATGTTTAGCCGATTGCTCGTCTTCCGGAAGCAGGCATCTCCTGGAGTTTGCATCTAGTGTGGTGTCAGTGTCATTATTGTCTAGAGCTAGGACAGTGTACTCCAGGTTTGTCCACCATGGAGACAGGCAAGTTAGCTGGTCTCAGAACATCGGAACCTTTCTCATGCATTCAAACAGCGGTGACAGCTGCAGAAAGCCCACCTTACCACTCTGAAGTGACTACTACCACCTGTCACTGTCCCTGTTGGCTTTCTGCATGGCACTTGGTCTTTTGTGCCACATGAAGATCAGTCCACGTCTATCCTGGTGCTCAACGTTTCATCTCCAAAGTTTAGCAGAGTATAATTCAAAGTAGAAATTCATGTGCTGAAAGGAAAAAGTCATCCCCCTGCATCAACAATGCAAAGGGCATTCCAACTGATAGGTTTTTCTCCGAGAAAGAGATGCTTTTCACTTTTGTATTTGAGACAAAGGAACACAGCTTTATTGAAAGGTAGGAAATAAGTTATCAGAACATCTACCATCTGATTGGCATTAGAGGTTGGAGGGTTCATAGGTGTGCTACTTGGGAAAAGTCTGTAGACATGTTTACTTGATTATGCTAATACTTATTTAAAATTTTTGAAATGGTTTGGTGATGGATGTAAAGACAATTGAAAAGCGATCCCCATAAACCCAAGGGAAAGCAACAACTTGTACAGTAGGACAGCCATGACATAACTCAGCCCGAAACCTTATTTGTATGGGGTACTAAATTAGGCTAGTGTGTGATGCAGTAATTACACTTCCATGTAAGGAAATAATGTAAACATTGAATTAACATTACTATCAAGAATGATAGTACTGGCTACTGGCAGAAGATCTAGGAAGGGCAAGTACTAAATTTCTATCTTCTACAGTTAAAAAAGCTGATATGAGAAGTTTTGTACTCAGAAGTTTAGAGTGAACAAGAGATGAGTAGAACCCAGTTACCTCCAGGGAACAGTAAGGTGGGAGGAGACAGCTTCGCAGAAGCCCTGCCTGTGAGAAGAGTCACGTGTGCAGCTTTAGTAGTAAGCCATAACATGAGTTCTGAAACTGTCACAGAACCACTTTTGCAAATAGTTTAGCCAGAAGATCCACACTCCTGTGACTATGTGAGCCAGTACAAAGCTGGAAGGTTCTGCTTTGTGCTCCCAGCCTCCAACCACTGTCAATACACCCAGACTCGGCTATCACCCTTCTCAACACCCCTGCTTCTCCTTGAAGGCAAGCGGTCATAGTGCTCTGCATCCTCCCCCAACCTACCTACTGAGGGCCCCCCATGCATTCCCAAGACCCCTCCTAGAGGGTCGCTTTTGAGTCTCCTCCCCCGAGAGCTGCTAGGCACAATCTTTATGCCCCTCTGCACACAACACCTGATCTTCCTTGTCTACAGTTTATCCCTAGCCAGCGTTCAATATGAAGAGGGATGAGATAAAAGACAAGTGCAAATTGGTCACACTATGTAAACAATACAAAGGACTGAAATGGAAGGCATCCTCCTTGGAGGAAAAAAAATTTTTTTGGTTAGGTAAAGGAACAGACTTTGCTTACAAGAATTCTCATACCTCAACTGTTCAGTTTTAAAATTTTCCCCTTGAATGTGTTCCATGCCAGTTCTTTTCATTGATCACAGCCTAGTTTTTATTTTAGAAACATGTTTATTGTGACCACGACATACACACATGCATGTTATTTTAAATTCATCCCATCTTCACTCCTCGCCTGCCGAGTTTGAATGTCAGCATACTTCACCAAGTCCTCCAAACGACTTTGTTTCTGCGTTGTGTTGACAGCTATTTGCAGGTTCAAGTTTAAATTCTCTTTGCCTAGCCTATTTAAGTTGTAATTGGCACTGACAGCTAGTGGTCACAAGGAGACCATAGTTATAGAATGTTCTTAGTAAGAGAAAAAAGGGGGTGGGGATCACCACAGCAGAGACACCAAGGAGCAGACTCGGTATGGTCTGATGAAAATATAGACCACATACTTAACCCAGGGAAGATTTTATCGTATCAGCTCTCAATAGCCAAATCCATCCATCTCCTCACACCTACTGGCAAGGTGACAGCTACACCACAGCAGCATGGCACCCTGACCTGCCATTCCCACTTTCTAGACATGGTGCATTGCTTCTATTTGTTCATGTGGGTTTTGGCAACGTTCACGGAGCATCTACGCTGCTTTGAATGTTTTGTACAAAGTAAACTTTCAAGGTCACAAGGGACAGTCAGGTTTCTGTTGGCTTCTTTGCCATTTACGTTTATGCTCTGCCATTGGTCATGGTGGCACCGTTGGTGCGTTTTGATATGTCCATCAGCTGTATAGAACCCAACTTGCTCTGTTTAAGTGATTCACGTGAACCTAGTGGACCCTGTACAGACACATGAAGATCAAGGTAAAGGTCATCTTGTCCTCGTGGGGGAAAAGCCACGGAAAAAAAAGAAAATGAACCCTGATAAGCCAAATTAAGAACCCCACTTGTGGCCCAAACTGTTCAGCAGTATGGTCCAGCTGCCAGAACACCTACCTCTGATGTGTGCCCCCCCTTTATCTACCCCAGTCACATGCCAATCCCGGCGAGAGCCGACCTTAAATATTTGGATTCAGAGTAAAGACAGATGTCCATTGGCAAATAAACCCAGCAACTCCTTCAAGTCAGGAAGCAGGTATTAGAACCCTAAAAGGTCAAGCACGATACAATAAGTACTTCAGGTGACTGTGGTGGCAGTTACCCGAGGACGCGTCAGCAGCTGAGAACTTTGGAATTAAGAAATGCCTTAGCAGGGTATTTTAACAGGTAAGTTTTGCGTTTGACAGGAATGTTTCTAAGGTAAATTTTATGGGATACAATGTTACCGATTTTAATGCAGACCTAGTTATAAAAGCCATTTCAGTGGGGGAAGTCAGGAGGTAAGAGTGGCCAAAGACCAAGCAGAGGACCGTTTAAGGCCAGGACTGACCTGATGTGTTTCTAGGACCTAACAGAAGAGGCTAGAGGAGCAGGCATGCTCAGGTCATCTGCTTACGGAGTGCGTTTTAAGCGTTGGAGATATTCAAGCTCCAGAAACCAACACAACAGTCTCCAAATACCTACCCAAGTTAAGGCCTGAGCAGTCCCTCACCCCCATCAAGACCTAGAAAGCCACAGGAATTTCCTTGTTGGTGCTCTCACCTCCCTGCCCTCCACCCCAGTCTGGATGACTGGCCTCTCCAGATGCTGCCTCAGCCTCCGACCTTGGGTCTCCATGTTGATGGGACAGGATCATGGATTCTCCATCTTGGCTAAAGGCTGCACACACTGTGGCTCATTCACCATCTTCCCTTGGGATTTTAAGCAAACATGACACTATTGGGGCATATCATGTTCCTCTCCCGTAGTACACCAGGACGGCACGTCGTTTCTGTACACCATTAGGTGGAGGCATGATGACGTGAAAGGCATAAGGGACATGGTACAGCAGCCACCACCTTTCACACTTCAATTCTGTGCTCTAGGCAAAGTGAACAAGATTAGGAGTGCGACATTGTGTTTAGATGTACTGTGACGAGGACTCAGGCTGCTTCTGCTTAAGAGACTCTTCACCTGGGCCTGCAGATGTCCCATGGTGTCCAAAAGCAGAATGAAGGCAGAGATGCCAAGCCCTATCTGTCCCCTTTGTTACCTTGAAAGGGGCATGGGGTTCCTGCTCAGCTCTGCACACAGCCACAGTCATTTACTTAAGAGCCATTACAGGATGGGCTTTGTTTCCTTTCAATTCCTTTTGGTGATGTAAGGAAAATGGAAAGGATAGTAAAGCAGAAAAATACACAAGGAAAACCTGCTTCCCCACCACCTGCTTTGGAATAAGAGTTTAAGCAGAAGAATAAGACATTAGAAATTTCTCTTAAGATTATCCCACTTTCCCTTTCCCAAAAGGATCTTACCTACACTTCCCTATTGTGTGTGAGCACAGGTACACACGTATGTAAACCGAGTCTTAGCTTGCCTTCCATGATGTATTTTTAATTGGGTTTCTTAAAAGTACTCTCCCCACCCCTAAATACATGACAGATGGGGTTTATCTTTTAAACAAAAGACAGTCCGATTATGCTCATTACTCAAATGGTCTCATGAGAAGTAAGAATGCTATTCTTTGGTGCAGGAATGTATTTACATTTGTAGTCCCTCATCTGAGATTGCCCAAGTCAGAAGCAGCATACTGTGGGAGACCTCACTAGGCCCCCGAAACACTGAAGGGCACTCAAGCCAAAACAAGGAAGCCGAACGTGGGTCTGTAGACACAAGCACCCTGCCTGCTCCCACCGCGTCACCACCACCAGGGAGAGCCAGGGTTAGCCACCAAGGGCAGTTTGTCCCCCCAGGCCTGGGGATGGCACCAGAGGACCTACCTAACCAGCCCTCACCTGCTGTTGTTCACTTGCACTCCCACAGACTGCCATTCCTGGAGCCCGGACTCCCCCGCCTTGACCTGACATTTACTGTTCCTTGGTTTGCTGTATGCTCTGGTGTCCAAAGCCACCTCCAACACCTCGTTCTCTGGACAGGCCCTGTGACTACACCTGTAAGTAGACTTGCTCTCCTTAGTCTTCATGTTACAGGGGTCTGTTCCCACTAAGAACCTATAGGTGAAGAAAAACCGTTCTCTCCACCAGGATAAGCCTGGCGATTCTACACAGCCTCAGCAAGCTTTCTCCAGCTGACAAACTGGTTAGGGTTCCATGATCAACACGACCGATACCTTGTTTTCAGTAGATCAGTTTATCCTCACTTTGTCAGCCATTAGCCATAGAATTATTATTCCCACTTGGTTCATTTAGTCAGTTAACATTTAATTAGTATTAGGTACTATGCTAATAACAAGTATTTGGATCCCAAATTCCAATTCTGGTATTATCTGGGATGTATCCAGGTTTAATGCCAACGAGATGATTCCTAGTGTCCTTAAGTGGGTTACGCTAATGAGGACTCAATGGGGGCTGGCTACAACAGAAGGACAAGCCTTATAAATCAGGTCAGACTTGAAGCCAGATCCAAGGAGACAAAGGAGAGGGACCAGAAATTCAATCTCTGCCCAGGTGGTCGAGCTCAATGCTTGATGCCTGTGTGATGAGATCTCAAACCTCTGGATGCTGAGGTTTAGGGCAACTTCGTGGATCAGCCGGGCTCCAGGCCAAGAGTCAGGCACCCCCAAGACCCAGCAGCTTCAGATCTGGATCATTCCCAGTAAGTTCTGCCTGATGCATCTCTTCTAGGAATTCTTTAGTTGTAATGACATGACTCAGTCTTCCTTGAGTCCTAGTGAGTTACTGAACGGTTTATAGAAGACAAAACCTATCACTAGCCTGCAGCTGTTAGATTCTTGGACTGACTTAGCAGTCTACAGAACTGCACTCTTGATTTTGAGCATGGCCAACTCCAAGTGCTAAGCATACTTCCTTCCACTTCGTAAGTTTTAGCCTTCACTTTGACACAGGTAGAACATACATGGTTCTCTACAACCAATAATTCAGGTAAAATTCATGTCATATGCCAGGTTCAAAAATAGGTCCCTATTAACGCTGCATTATTTGGGGCTAGAAAAATCAGGAGTTCATCCAAGTACTTTATCTTATAAAGGAAGTGTCAGTAAAGACTGCTCAAGCACACAAGAATATAGCAACTTCACGTATCAGATCCTGGGCTGTCAGATGTGAAATCTCTGTACCCATCTCTTCAGGGTCGGTCACAAGTCGTCAGAAATCACAGGCCTATGACTAATGACTTCATCTTAAGCTAAGAAATAGGGAAGGAGGGAGTATGAGAACAAGACAGGTCCAATAAAATACTTAAGACTGAACTGAAAGGTGCTCTCATACAGAGAATCACAGCTGAGAAAGCCACCCTGGCACATAGAAAACTCGGCGGATCAGACACAGACTCTGCACGCGGAGGTGCGACTCCATCCTCTCTCCATTTCTGCTCCACAACTCTGGAAGCCTTGCCCATGTAGAAAGTGACGTTTTAATGCGAATTTTAGGAGCTGATGTGAATGAATGCAGTGGAGGATGCAAGAGGGCCCAGAAGTTATGGTTTGTTCAGGGTGGGATCATGATCGGAACACACCGACATCCTAATATGGAGGCTAATGCTCGAGTAGTGAGACCAGTCAAAAAGCCTGACTTGACCAAGTTTGTCAAAGTGGGGTTAACCTTCAGAAATAGACCCCTACGCTTCAAGTTGATGTCATCAAGATTGGATCCTGGAGAATCCGAAATGAAGACTTAAAGGGAAAAGATGCCACCAATCCGTTCCACTTGGTCAGTAGGTTGGAGAACGTCACTCCAGCTGTTATGGCCCACATTCCCCAGCAACAGCTTTCAGCTGCACACAGGTGACCATTCCCCTCTGGTTTCCCACAGCTCCCATGCACCCTTTAGGAACTGAGCATGTGTGTCCTCAGACTGCATTCTAAGGCCCCAACATGCCTGTCGGGAGAGACATGGTCTTTGGGGATATAAGACAGAATGAAGTCACAAGAGACCCCAACCCAACAGTGTCAATGTCCTGGTAAGAAGGGACACAGGGCTCCCCCTTTTTAGAGCACAAAGGACTCAAGGCAACAGTCCAGACAGGAAGGGACCCGGCCCAGCAGCCAAGCTGGCCAGAACCAGGACCGGGTACATCCAGCCTCCACAACTGGGGGAAAACAGACTTTGGTTAGTCACCCAGACGGTGGTATTTTATAGCATCCCCAACTTATGAATAAGTCCCCTGTCCTCATTTATGTCACCAGCCTGGTCCTAGAAGCATGTGAGCCTCTGAATGATCGAGTAGCTTCCGTTTACTAGGTCAGGACCAGGTAGTCACTGGATGGTAAAAATCAAGGCCAGGAGAGGTGAACGAGGAGGAGAGAAGTACAGGAGTGGAGACTGAAGGACCACCACGAGGGCAGAGGCCCCCCAGGCCAGGAGGGAGTCACAGGTCAACACCCAGAGCCCGACAACACAGCGCCTCACTGGCCCAAGGCTGTTGCTGTAGTGGCTATGAGCTTAGGCCACCAGGCCGACTCTCCAGCCACCAAGAGGAGGCCAGGCCAGGGCTAGAGCCCCCCTGCCTGCCTGCTGGGACGGCATTAGAGCAGCGAGGCACGTCTCGGAGCTGGCTCCACTTCTTACTCGGGAATCCAGCAAAGCCCGGCCAAGTCTACCGTGTGCGCAGGCCCCGGCCTTGGCTGGACAGCTGTTCGCATGTTTCCAAGATTTGTGATTCCTATCTAGGATTATGTTTTATTTTATGTTTAAGAGAAGTAGAAAGTAGAGAAGTAGAAAATGCTTAGTTTTATTCACTGTTAAATGATTTAAGAGCATTTGATAAGGCAATGTAAGTTTGCTAACATTTCAAAAGTTACAAAACTATGAACTTAATTTTAATTAAGGAAGAGGTAGGTCTGTTAACCTTTTCTAGTTATCTAGATTACTGGGGCCTAGGACAGCTCGGTGGAAGAAAGCTCGCTTAGCAAGTGTGAAGCCCTGGGTTTGCTCACCAGCACTGGTGACAGGGGAGGCACTACGGGCAGAAAGCACCATATTAAGAGTTGTACTTTGCAGGTGCATCCTTAAAGTGGAAGTGGAGTATTTGTGCAAGAACAGGAAGCAGAACATTGATAATCCAAGCTGCTTCTTCAGTGCCAAGATTTCCTATTACAGGATACAGAGTCTGAACATTTTATTACTACCCCAGAGACCAAACGTCAGGCTCCAAACTAAGTTCTAGCCTTATCCGACTGCTCCTGGTGAGATGTCAGTAATTCCCGTACAACATCCCTGTTCAAGCCTCCACACCAGCTTTGGTCTTCCCCAAGCCTTTCCTAGGCTCCATGCACCTCTGCATGCGCCAAGACCTGACTTGGCAAGCCTTATCTTCATTGAAAAGGGCATTCAGCAGCCCATCTCTGCTGACGACTTTCCTTCCCACATGACAACCAAGTCTGAGGGCCACCTCCACACCAGCCTGTGCAATTTAGGTCACCAGCTACATGTTCGTTACATCCGTCACCAAGCAGGACTCCTGGCAATCACCTTCAGCTTCGTCACCACGTCACCCTCCCCGCAGTGAGCTCAGCCGAGTGGAGCAGAAACCCATCCGTGTTCCTAGATACTGGCCAACGTCCGACACACGTGAGTTTGACTCTGTTCTGAATAGGTTAGAAGCAATGAGACATTGTTTTTGGTTCAGTGTATCCACCTTCCTAGATAAAAATGTATGCTTGGAACTATCCATTAAAGCCAGGCTGTGGAGCATGTTAAATACCATGATAAAAATCCTGTTTATTTTAAAAGCAGTAGGAAACTTATCTTAGTTTGTGATCATGGGGTGACAGAACTGTTTATAAAGAACTGCTAACAGCATTTGGAAGCCTGCTTTGGAGAACCAAGGGTTAGAAGTCAAGAAGTCCTATGGTGTTTTCCAGGAGTCAGAACTTAAGATAAACCTCACGCTAAGGTGTAATCAGTGTGAAAGACAAGAGGCATGCATGTTGAGACAGGGACAATGCCACATCTGACCTCAGTCACGAAGGTGACAGTGATAGACACATTAGATACTGTGATGTTTGTTCCTGTTTGTGCAGGTTGCACTTGAAATGACAACTATTAGGCCACCTCACGGGAAGCTCCAGGCAAGTCATGGGAGGAACCAACAAACACCATTCAATAGATGTCTTTGAAGTTTGTACTCTGAACCAAACAGCCAAGCAGATTCTCAAGTATCTGGAAAGGAGATGGTCATCATATAATTGAGATCACATGGGTCACTAGTACTTGATGTTTGTGCAGTTGATATGGTAGTGGAAAAAGGGCTCATGACAAAAGACATCTATGCATTTGCAGTTGACAGAATGGTCAGGCAAGAGCTTCATGAAGGAAGCTGACGTTTTGATGATTTGACCCGAATCTTGGTGAAGCAGCAGGAATTTGTAAGTCAGAGAACCTGTGTTAGAAGGGATGTGTCGTACTTCACACACTTACTAGAATAAGGTGAACTGACAGCTGTGTAGGAGACAGGCCTATTTACAGTAGAGAAGCAGCGACTGGGATTCGAGCTACAAGTAACAGCAACTGGAGCAGAGGCAGAACAATCCGGGAAAAGAAAACTCCATTCACAACGCAGCTCAGAGAGGACTCAGGAACTCGCGAGGGCTTCGTCCCTGCAGAGAACACTTTTCCAGTAGTGGCGAGGGCGCCAGGCGGACCTTCAGAGGTGGAGCAGCCCTGCAAGGGTGTGCTTAGACGGAGGGAAAGAGGCAGGGGTGAGGCCGCCCCACCAGGTCCACGAGACCGTGGGAGGCAAGCTTCTCAGCGCTGTGGGCAGGTGGCCAGCAGCACAGTCCAGCGTGGTGGTGCTGAGGGGGGGCTCAACTTTAGCATGAGCCCCGCTTCAGGAGGATGGGAAGCTGTGTGTGTTAAACATCAGAAGGGCCAGGTTCCTGGGACAGTCACTGCGGAAGAGGGAGGGACACAAGGTGGAGTGTTTCCTGGGGTGCACGAGTGACATTTCGAGGCTGGGCTTAGCCACTATTAAAATGATGTGTCAGTTAGAAATGTTACCCATCCAGTGGA